>NC_141696.1:1213861521-1214511521 GCF_964263255.1 Lissotriton vulgaris
CTTCGGCAACCGCTCTCTCAGGACGTGAGATTGCGTCTTCGTTCGGATTGTCCACGCCCGTCACTTCCCAATCGGGTGGCGGCAACTCCTGAGATAGAACCGAAATTGTGCAAATTTTTTGCAAAATATGTTAAAGGCCCTAAAAAAGGGATAGATAGGTCCTGGAAAGCCTGTCAGGACAAGTTGTTGGACGTTGTAGGCCCCCTTACAAAAATCATTGAGCTCGCCCAACGTTCCAAAGAAACAGGTATGCCTCTCCCGGTTGACGACGTAGCGGTTTGGGCACAGAGGGCTATTTGTCTCCTTGGCAATGCCAGCTGTGCTCTCTCTGCGGAGCGTCGCCAGTCACTTTTGCTTAAAATTGACCCAAAGCTTGGAGAGTTGTCATCTTCCGAAGCAGGTTCAGTAGCGCAAGGTGCCTTGTTCGGTGACCCTTTTGTAAAAGAGCTTGGGAAGTTTGTGGCAACTTTTTCCGCTTTAGATAAGGCACAAGCTTCAATGAAAAAGATGTTTCCAAAGAAGGTTTTTGGCAGGGCCGGCAGAGGCAGGGGTCTCTCTTCCGGCCGCCAGTTCCAGCAAGGCCCCAATAAAGGTCAGCCCAGAAGGAACAACGGATGGAACGATGTACGTCAAGGTTCCTTCTATCCGTCCCGCGGTGGAAAAAACCAAGGCAGAGGATGTGGTGGCAATCAATTCAACTCCAAAGGATTCAACGGTAAGCCTTTCCATCATTTCTCCGGTACGTCTGGTGGGAAGAATTGCTTTGTTTCTTCAGGCCTGGTCAGCTCTCACATCAGATCCTTGAGTTCGGGAAACTGTTCAGGGGTTTCACATAGAGTTTTACGGTTCCCCCGTTCAACTCTCGCGACCTCGTTCATTGGTTTTTTCTCTCGAAGAACAGGAGCTCATAGATTTAGAGGTGCAGGCTATGCTGCTAAAAGGCACCATCATTCCTTCTTCTCTTCATCCAAACGGTTTTCTCAGCAACATCTTTCTGGTCGAGAAGAAAGACAAGGGGTTCAGACCAGTCATCAACCTTCGTTCATTCAACGAATGGCTGTTTTACAGACATTTCAAGATGGAGGGCATCCATCTCTTGAGAGACCTTCTTCTACAAAACGACTGGTTGGTACGTTTGGATCTGAAGGATGCCTATCTTTCGGTTCCAATATACCCTCCACATTGTCAATACCTCCAGTTTCTCTGGAGGGATCAGGTCTACGAGTTTCGTACTCTCCCCTTCGGTCTTTCCTCAGCGCCATGGTGTTTTACCAAGCTCCTGAGATCTGTTGTGGAACATCTTCGCACCATGGGAATTCGTCTAATAATTTACTTGGACGATATTCTTTTAATGAGTCAATCCATGGATCTTCTTCTGCACCATCTTCAGATTACCATATCTCTTCTTCAATCTCTAGGGTTCATCATCAACTCCCAGAAATCAGACTTAGTCCCTCAACAGGAAATTACTTTCCTCGGTTTACTGATAAGGACAACGGATGCAACGCTTCATCTTCCTTCTCAAAAGATCACCAAGATCAAGAAGGAGATTCGCAAGGTCCTTCGTCAGGACCGGATTTCTCTCCGTCAGTTGGCCAGGATAGTGGGCTTACTGTCTTCATCGATCCAGGCCATTTTTCCAGGCCCGGTTCATTACAGAGCTCTTCAGAGACTAAAAGCATTTCATCTTCACAAGGGTCTCACGTACTCGGAACTCATTTCTTTGTCCTCGGAAGCCAGATCAGAACTCCTTTGGTGGTTGGATCACATGGATGTATGGAACGGGAAGGCGATCTTCGGCTCCCGTCCGGATCTTGTGATCGAATCAGATGCCAGTCGCCAGGGATGGGGAGCTCGGTGCGGCTCCCTTTCGGTGTGAGGCAGATGGACAGAGGAGGAACTTCACCTCCACATCAACTGCTTGGAACTCCTAGCGGGTTCGTTCGCCATACGATCGTTCACCACGAACAAGGTCTCTTGTTGTGTCATTCTTCGGATGGACAATATGACTGTGGTCAGATATATCAATCGCCTGGGCGGCACCCATTCCAAAGTCCTAGCAGATCTCGCGAAGGATTTCTGGAACTATTGCCTTCTGCGCCAGATTTCGGTCATGGCGGAGTATCTCCCCGGCGATCGGAACTCTGTGGCGGACTGGCAATCCAGGAATTTTCGGGATGCCAGCGATTGGAAACTGGATCCTTCTGTGTTTCAAAAGATTTCGGATCTTTGGGGCCCTCCAGTGGTGGACTTGTTCGCGTCCAGGTGGAACACCCAACTTCCTCGGTTCTACAGCTGGAAGCCGGACCGGGTGCGGAAGCAGTAGATGCCTTCCTGCAGGATTGGTCCCGGTTCCCAGCTTATGCATTTCCCCCGTTCCTTTTCATTCAGAGGGTAGCAGCCCAGGTCCGCAGACAACGGGCCTCTCTAATCTTGATCACCCCGATCTGGAAGGCTCAGTGCTGGTTCCCATCCCTTCTAGAGTTATCTTGGGACAGACCTCTTCGGTTGCCGTTTTTCGACCCCATTCTGGCGGGTCCATTGGGTCATCCACACCCTCTGGTTCTCCAAGGCCATCTACGTCTCATGGCCTGGAGGATATCAGGGGACGTTGGTCTACCGACTCACTTTCGAGAGACGCTGAACTCCTCATTCAACGAGCCTGGGCCCTTAGTACCACTAAACGATATCGATCTGCCTGGAACAGATGGGTTCGTTGGTGTGTGGCAAACACCTGGATCCTGTGGGCTCTCCTGTGACAGAAGTAATTAAGTTCCTTGCTAAACTTTTTCACGACAAACTGGCGTACTGTACCCTCAATTCTTTCAGATCAGCAATTTCTGCGGGTCATGCCCTTGTAGATGGTTCCCCTGTTGGGGAGCATCCTTGGGTTTGCAAACTCCTCAAGGGTATTCGTCTTTCACGTCCCCCGGAACCTCGGTATTCCGGTCTTTGGGATGTGAATGTGGTTTTGCGATTCCTTCTATCCTGGCAGGATAACGAGTACCTTTCACGCAAGGAGCTTTCGGCTAAATTGGCTATTCTCCTCTGTCTAATTTCTTGCAAAAGGGCTTCCGATGTTCGCGCCCATGACATTTCTGCCAGAGTTTTTACCCCTGAAGGGGTTACATTTACCATTTCCAGGAGAACTAAGTGCAATACCAGGTCAGTATCTTATCCAGCTTTTCCGGATTCACCTCAACTATGTGTTGTTCGTTGCCTCAAAACATATGAAGATGTGACTTTAGAAGTCCGCCCACCGGGCGAGAGACAATTGCTAATTGCGATAAAGAAACCTTTCAAGGCGGTTTCATCTCCCACCATAGCCAGATGGGTCAGGTGGATTATGTCTGAGGCCAGTATCAACATTACGAACTTCGGCGCTCACTCTACTAGAGGCGCCATGGCTTCCAAGGCTATCCAAGTTGGGGGCAGATTGGAAGATATTATGAATGCAGCGGATTGGTCTTCAGATTCAACTTTCAAAAAGTTTTATTTTAAGCCAATCCATGAGGCTGCTTCTCTGGTGGTGAGTAAGCTTTAAACAAGCAAAATCCTCGCCTCCGCTTCCTGACATTGAATGAGAAATTTCCTAGTTAACACAAAGGAAAGTTTCAATTCTATTAAGGACGCGGAGGCGAGGATTTTCCCACCCTGGCTTTATCTAGCCTTCCCTCCCTGACCTATGGATTCCAGTAATTGTTTCTTCATACAAGGGAAGTAATATTTTCATATGTATTGATTTGTACATTTGTTTGATATGTTTTTTACTTGATATATCTTCTTTTACTGCAATTATCTTTGATCAAATCCATTGCAATGTGTTAGTTTCTTTTCAACATTGTTCTGGACGAGATATTATTATTATTTCTCTTCCCTAGGCTCCGATCAGAAAACGGACTAGAGGGTAGAGGACTTCTTTCCAACGGCAGCAACGAAAGAGGAAAGACTACAGACGTGGGATTCCTTTATGCTGTTGTGTGGACTATGATTGGTTACTGTTACTGTATTACCATGACTACCACTGCCATGTTGGTTAGGGTAGTTCATGGTTGATGTTTTTTCTTTATTCTTTTAACGTGCTGTCCAATAAAATGGAGAAAGGACAAGCAAAATCCTCGCCTCCGCGTGCTTAATAGAATTGAAACTTTCCTTTGTGTCAACTAGGACATTTCTCATTATCAGTGAGGACAGGAGCGGACTTTAACCAGTCATTGGCGGTCAGATCTCAAATGTAGCTAGATGACAATGGCAGGCTAATTTACATTAAAATCATTTCCACTACATTATTTAAAAGCCCTGTGAGTGCATTTTTACATTGGTAAATAGGGATACCAACACAAAAAGATGATGGAATGAATTCTGCACATTGTCAAACATTCATCCCCAGTCACAGATCAGGGTTCGTTTTTGTGCTCACCATGCCACCCCACCTTGGACCCAGCCATAGGCAAATCAGTCTTGACCCTGCTCACCATGGGAACAGTCCAGCCGGAAGTGCCAAGCCAAGTTCTTCCTGGACCGGATACAAGCAAGCTGGGACCGGTTTTGGGGTTTAATCCCTCATCAGCAGGTTTACGTGGATCCAGTGGCACAGTGAGCACAAGGCTTAGGTTTGGGGATACTCTTCCCACTTAGGGAAACAATACCAAAACAAAAGGATGATGGACAGGATGCTAAACACTGTCAAACATTCACCCTAGTCACAGATCTTGGTTAAATGCGTAGCTTTTTTGCTCACTGTGCCACTCCAGTTTGGGCCCAGACATATGCAAATCAGTCTTGACCCTGTTCCTCATGGGAACAGTCCAGCTCGAATTGCAAAGTCAGGTCCTCCCTGGACCGGAAATATATATCTTGGGACTGGTTTCCAGGTGTGAGGGGATTTAGCATTCCGTCCATCAATAGTTTCTGTCGACAATAGAGATACTGCCACATACTCTGATTTGCACGGAATATAATTCTTATAAACAGAAGGTTAAGCCATCTTGCTTTCCTCAGAAGTAAGACAGTAAAAAAGAAGTTACCGAGTCTTGCTACCTGACCTGGAGTTTACGAAATTACCAGAGTATTCAATTTTTGAAAGGGCATGCCCAAAAATACTTAAGCATGCAAAGAAATACCGTGACAGTTAGGAGCACTGCTGTTTTTGTCGGTTTAGAAATTATTGTGTAACGTTTCACATTATGAACTAAAGCCTGTATATTTCTTCTTTATCGTGACTTTGCCTGATAATACGATTTGTCGTATGAATATGCTTTTAGTTTAAGGGTCAGATATTAGATATGAATAAAATGTTCAAATATACATTTAGATTTCCAATGGCCCTAGAGAGCTCTGTGAGTTCGACGACCACTAATACCATAGGTGCTTCTTGCCATGAAATAAAATGGAATGTCGTGAGTGGTCATGATATAAGCGCCATTAAAAAAGAGTGCAGTACAATTTAGACATAGGTAAAAAACAGAACTGATAATAACAATCAATCGAAGCTGTTTAAAAGAAACCCAAATTGCTAAGAAAATTTTACATTTACCTCCAATGCTCTGGGAAACAGAAAACATGTCAGCCAATGGGGAGCATTCAGCTTTGGCTTTGGATACTTATAGTTAATAAAAAATATTTAATATGATTTAAGAAAAATACGTTCTTTAGATTTCGTGTACTGTAATCTATATCTTGTTGCCGACACTAGAAAAATGAACGAGCAGATTTGAGCGTGTGAGGCACATTTCAAAGTTGTCTAACACTGAACTGGGCCACGTTCTCCCATCGACACTCCTGCAGATAGCTGTGCCCCCGGGTCTAGCTGCGACCATTAGTATTTCCTGAACAAAAAGTTTGACACACAATCGTTCAAGTCTTGATTTTTTCTGAAATTACTCTGCCATCCTGTCATCGCATCAGAGTTTTGATTGTGTGCTGCTCACCTAAATTCACCTTGTAATTTACAGGAGAAAAGGACGTATTGATTTTTTCCACTTCCGCAGTAGGGCAGAGAACTGCAGTCAGGCACAGTTTGATTGTTATCTGGAGGGTCACGCTGTGTCATTTTCACTGCCATGACGGGTTGTGACAAATGTGCCCAGCTGGAGCGCGAGCTAAGTGATTAATCATGTGTTTGCAAATGTAGCCCAGATTCCACCTCTCGCGCTCACCCGCAGGTGCTCTAAGACCTACTCAGTGCATAGAGCCTCATGCTGCAAAAGCACATACCGGTAAGCGGTTCCTGGTTGAAATCTTGACATAAAGTTCGGTTGCCTGACTGCTTTCTCTCATAAAGGGTAAATGGCCACGTCTGGCATTTCTGACTTTCAGACTGCAATTACAGGGACCTGGTTCCTTAAACCAAAGCACAGAGCATATTTGCCAAGACGGTGCAAGCCCAGGCGTTGTTGGACGTGGAGTTTGTTGATGGATCCTCGGCCAACACAAATCTGTATGAAAATGATAACAGTTTGTTAATGACTAGATCATTCCTGCACAAGTACTGAACCAGTAAATACGTAAATGTACACATATATATATTTTTTTTAAACTTTATTTTTCAGTTTTTAAGCGACAGTACATCGAACAGAAGGTGCATTTACGAATACACATTGCAGGTCATATACAAAAAAAAACCAATCATTGCATGTACAGAAGCAGGACATGTGAATTCAATCAGTCTTATTATATCATTGCAGTGGCATCATAGTCGGCCGCATCTCACCCATCGCAGCTCCACAATATATCTCCATTTGCCCATAACGCCTGACCATAAATATGAGTATCAATCTTGTTGGCAAAACATCGTTTACAGAGGTGTAGCAGGTATTGCAGTTCTGTCTCATATCGCTGTGTGTGCGAACCTGTAGGCCATCTGAGCACATATCATTACTACCACTCCTCTAGACCTACGCAGCCCACTTAATTCTCCCTCAGCAACCCCATCTTCTCTTTCACAATAAGGTGCCCCTAGAGGTTCCCAGAACCACACCCCAGGAGCCCAGTTCGATGTGTATCTAAGAAGTCAGCTCATCTCCCTCCAATTCTTCCTCTCTACGCAAGTAACATTGCAATGGTGCCCAAATATCCGTGGGACTTGCGGCCACCGGCAGTAGTTCGGAATAAGTGTTAATCTGTTGCTGACAGTAGGTTAGGTCATGCAGCCAGTTCTTAAATTTTGGGGCCCTGCCCCTGCCCCATCCGCACGCAGTATACAGTGCACCTTCAATTGGGATAGGGTGAGCTAGCCAATGCTCCGCCGCCAGTTGAAGCATGTAGCGAGGCTGCTTCACCCAGTAGTAGGCACAGTAGGCCTGAGCAGCTTGATAATAGAGCTCGAAGTCGGGCACGCCGAACCCTCCCTGGCTGAACGGTCTAATAAGGAAATCCCACTTGAGCCGAGGCAATTTCACGCCCCACACTAGTCTGATGAGTTCCGTCCTAAGTTGCTTAAAAAAGGACCTGCCCGGGTAATAAGGGATATTTAAAAATAAGTATAGTAATTGTGGTAGAATCACCATTTTGATCAATGATGTCCTACCCTCCATGGATAGAGGTAGAGTGATCCAGCGGGCCACATTGTCTGTAATACGGTTCATTGCCGTTCCATAATTGGCCCTCATTAGTTCATCCCTGTCTTTTTCTATTTGGATACCCAGATATTTAAAGTCACCGTCACACCAAGCAATGGGGTAAGCCATCGGGAACTGTATAGTGGAGGCCGTAAGAGGAAATATACAGGACTTGCCCCAATTGATCTGGACTCCCGAGAGCCTACCAAAGCGAATAAACTCTCGTAGGACTGGATTTAATTTAGTGCTGGGATTGCGCACATATAAAGTAATATCGTCTGCGTACAGAGATATAAGTATTTGTCGTTGGAAACATCTCGGCACCTTGTCATTGTGATGTTGTCTCAATTTTGCTGCGAGTGGTTCTGTAGCAATAGCAAACAGCAGTGGCGACAAGGGGCATCCCTGCCTGGTACCCCTAGTAACTGGGAACTCAGAGGAGAGCCTGCCATTTATAAGTACCTTGGCCACTGGGTCTTCGTATAGTAGCCTGATCCATGAGAGGAATAGGACCAGGAAACCCATACGCTCCATTACTTGGAACACATAGTCCCACTCCAAGGTGTCGAACCCCTTGGTGGCATCAAGGAAAATGGCTGCCATTGGTAGGTCATCGGACACCGGGTTTAGGACTGTAAAGAAGGTGCTGAAATTATGCGACGTCGCCCTGCCAGGTACAAAGCCAGACTGGTCGGGCAGAATCAGGTTCGGGAGTAGGAGACTGATACGAGTAGCAATTAGTTTAGCCAGGATTTTCGCATCGCAATTAAGCAATGAGAGTGGTCTGTAAGAGTCACATTTATTTGCTGGCTTACCTGGCTTCAAAAGTGAGGTAATCAAAGCTGTACGCATCGAGGGGGGCAAGTGGCCCACCTCAAGGGTGTCCTCGTATACCTCCCTCAATACCGGAGCCATAAAGTCAATGTACGTTTTATAAAATTCCATTGGGATCCCATCCAGTCCCGCAGCCTTGCCCGATTGCATGTGCATAATAGCCTCTCGCACCTCATCAAGCTCAAACGGGGCGTTCAGAAATGCTCTCTGTGCGTCACTCAGCCATCCCAGGGATACATCGGCAAGGTAATCCTGCAATTGCAGACTCCCAGTTCTGGTGGATGTGTATAGCGTGCTGTAATCTGTCACAAATGTGTTAAGAATCTGCGTGGTATCCCTATACACCATACCCATTGGGTCCTCAAGCTCCAAGATAATATTAGAGGGACGCCTCAATCTTATAGTTGCCGCCAGCGCCTTCCCTGGTCTCTCACCTTCACCAAATCGGCGAGCTACCCAGTATTTGCCTCTGAATTTGGATTCTCTAGCGGCCTCATCTGTATATTCAGTCAGTGTGTCACGTATGTCTGAGAGGGTAGCATCAGCAGGGCGTACAGTCAAATCTGATTCAAGAGTCCCAAGTCTTTCTTCTAATTGCTTCAGGCACCTCATTATACCTTTTAAAACTCCCGACCCCTTGGCCATACGGATGCCCCTCAACGTCACATTGAAGGCGTCCCAAATAGTCTCCACATCCTTCACAGAATCCTTATTTCGCTTGAAGAAGTCTAAGCATTCTTCACCCAATTCCTCCTGAAATGTAGCATCTAGCAGCATCGTAGGTTGTAGACGCCAGGCAGTCGCTGGGGGGCCAAGGTCCGCAGACCGTAGTGTAATTTTGACAGGTAAATGATCAGAGTAAGTTCTGGGGAGGTGTTGCGCCTTTAAAAGCGCAGCATAAAGCTCTGGTGATATGAATATATAATCGAGTCTCGCCCATGATCGTGCCTGTGCCGTGAAGTGTGTGCCTTCCTTCGCGTCCATGTGGAAACGTCTCCAGGTGTCTATCAAGTTGTGATCTTTGATTGACTCAAGCAATGTCGTTCTAGCTCTAGTGTAATGATGAGGGCCAGGGTGTGATCTGTCCATAGTCGGGCTTAGCGAAGTATTAAAGTAACCCCCCATATAATGTGTAGCGGGCCTCTACCCACAATGGTCTCCCATAAGTCTTCAAAGAACTGAGGATCATCAATATTAGGCCCGTAACAACACACCAACGTAATTGCCATATGTCCTAGTCTACCCCACATTATACAATACCTCCCATTTTCATCCACCTTGGTGCCTGCCAAAACAAAGGGCGTACCTCTCTTTACCAGTATCGCTGTACCTCTAGCATACGTCGAGTACGAGGAAAAGGCAGTGTGCATCGCCCACCTGCTAGCAAAGGTGTAGACTGGTTGAGTTCTGAAATGTGTTTCCTGGAGGAAGGCTATATGTATCGAGTGGCGATCTAGATATGATCAAATTTGTCGCCTCTTCCTTGGGTCACCCAGGCCCCTCACATTCCTTGTTAGTATGTTCAAATCAGTACCCTCCATGATCATGGTATTTCTCGCGGGTTTATACAGTGTGCTAGGAGGGACCACAGCAGCCAGTAGCTGTAGTCAGGGACACCTGAATACTGCGCCAGTTCACTAACATGCCAACCTACCAATTCAAGCCCTGCAGAGCCGTACCTGCCAGTGTAGTATCGTGATGGAACGTGATTGTGTACAATATGCACAGCAAGATCTATCTCTCGCCTATACCTCTCATGCAATCCTGTCGGATCTAACCATAACATCTCTTCGATATCTGTTACGCCGAAATCTGTAATAACATTTCTAAACTCCCCCCCCCCCTCATTCCTCCTTAATTGAAACATCCCGAACTTGTTAGTACCCAAACACAATAGTGCCCCGATACAGTGGTCAATCAAACCGGGTCCTAAGGCAATACACATGCCATTGCAATCTCTGAGAACAATGCTTGAGTGTACAAAATGCACTGCGAGAGTGTCCCCTCGTTTGGTATCGTCACAAAATCCTCTCAGATCCAAATGTAACATCTCTTTGACAGATATCACTTCCAGTCTGAACCTACAACTTAGAAACTCCCCATTCCTCCCCCCATCCAGCTGACCCATCCCCTCTTCCTGTATCCCTCCCCCCGCCCACTGAAGCAACCCCAACTTGCCAGAATCCCCATCCCGCCCACCACCCCATGCAAAAAAAATGTACACATATATGCCATGCTTTGGTTAAGTTGATGATGAAGAAAATGGTAGAATTCACCTGTGTTGCTCTGTATGTCAGCAAAGTAGACCAGGAAGTGGTCTTTGTTAGAAAAGCCCCTTTTTTGCATGGTTACCCCCATGTTTTAACCAAGGCTTCTAGTTTTTGGATTCTGTACACTGGGACCCTGCAAACGAGGCCTCAGTGCATATGATCTGGTCCCTAAAAAATTGTCAATTAGATAAAAAAAATCCTAATTGGAACATTTTACTTACCTATAAGTCCCTAGTATATGATACCCAGGGTACCTATGGCCTGTAAGTTAAATGTCACTAGTGAACTGCAGCACTTATTGTGTCACCACTAAAGTGACAAGACAAAGCATATCTCCATAGCTGCCCCTGCAGCCTGAGTGTGCAGTTTTAGAACTACAAGTTCCCCATGGCAAAAGAATCCTTTTACCAAGCCTAAATCGTCCTTTCAGGGATAATGGAAACAGTACAGTACTTTTCGCTCAGTCACTCGTGCTCACTTTGTCCAGAGAGATCCACAGAATAAACGAAGGGAATGTTTTCAATAAGCATTTATTGAGCCAGCGTCATTCTAGTGTAAAATGTGTGTGCTGCAACAACCATACAACAGAAACTGATAAAAAAGATTATAAGCACCAAGAAAGTAAATTGATGATAGATTTCAAGCATAGTGCTAAAACAATATATGCAGGTATATAGATACATGACAGTAAAAATGTAAAAATACATACTCCTATGATGCTAACCCTATCTAGATGTACCTAAATGTACCTAGCATGTATGTAGGTGTATAGCCAAGAATCCCCCTAGGATAAAACCAACCTCATTACCTGAAGTGAGAAACTAAAGGATCCCATTTTGGTCTTGAGATGGACACCCCGCATAGGATATCAGACCACTGCGTGCTGGAGTGTCTACGTGCAGGAGCATCAGCATCTCGTGTCAGAGTATCAGCATGAAAGTCTTTCTCCTCTGCCCGCCACAGCAAAGATATGGAGTTTATATACCCAAATGGTACCCTCAGGGGTTCTATCTTGCTGTGTCGAGTGGGCCGAGGATGACGAAATATTATACATACTTATTATGCAGAAAATGGTAGTCTTGCTGTGACTCTGGGAATCTTCATGCATAATAAAAGAGGCTAGTTTACAGAGAAAACCACATTACATTTAATGCAGCACCTAACTAGGTAAAAGGTCAGCACAAGCCCGTTATGTAGTACAATGACACAGTAAATGTAGGTGAAAGATTAGGTGGCTACCCAAGCCTATATCGGGGTGCATTACAAATCAAAACAGTACCTTTTTGTGATAGACCTATTTGCATTTGCATACATGTTTCATGTATATAGTAAGACAAATGTAAAACAACAACGAAGCACAGACTAATTTCCAGTGGATAAGTTTTCAGGGTTTCACCTAATACTTTTTGCATTTATTAGTTACCCCAAAGTGGCTAGGCTAGTCCCTAGCCTATTGTTAATCTTATGTTGAAATTACATAAGACTCAAACTGCATATCACTGGGAAGGTGTGAGAAGTTGGCCTGGTATATGTTGTCCACTAATTAAAGGGGGCACCTTGACCCAGTCCAAACAACCCTTATGGTGATTTAAGAGGTCAAAGATAACCTTAGAAAGCTATCCAAGTGCTAGCTGTGGAGAGCAGCCTTCAGGCTTAGTCTTGAAGGAATGTTAAGCAGCTTGTTTTACCAGAATGCAATCTTATTGTATTGTTACATGAAAGGAGAACCACACAGTAGTTATAAGAATATATATTTATTTTTATAACACCTTATATACTTCACCATACCTGCTACATGCAGGTAAACACAGAGCACACAATACTGTAGCACAGAAACAATTGTAAGTAGCACTAATACACAGTGGGCTCCAGGGGGAGACCAAAACATATACTAAAATAGTTGTATAGGAACCACGACTCGAGTCAACACACTGTCTAGAGAGTGTAGAATCGCTGGGACCCCAAGGAGCCACCCAAGGTGAGTAAGTAGGGACCCCACGGAGGACGGATGCATTGTGAGAACACGACCACGTGCTACGTACAATTCAATGGGAGAGTCGCGGTTGCAATTTAAATGTTTAAGGACCCTTCCCAGTAGATTACGAGGAAACCCTTTGGAATATAGAAGGTTTAGGAGTCACCCTAACTGTGGATACTGAAGTACCAGAGTTACCTATCCCATATTTTCATAGCACTTTTTCTCAACATCTTTCACCTCTTTTATGGCTGGACATGTGTCATTATATAGACAATCCTGCCTATAGTGGTAGCACTCCTTTTTTATTATTGCTTTGTTGCTTGTTGCTGCCTGTCCTTCCTGCATTTTTCTAGCAATCTCTTGATGTGGAGCATCATGCATTGCTCCGGACTTGCTTCTTCATTGAGTTATTTTGGTAGTCAAAAGGCTTGTTCTTGCTTGTCAGTCTTCAATTTATTTGGCTTGGACTTCAGCCACTCTCTGGTTGTTAGGTTTTGTCATCTCCTCAATATCTCCTAAAGTGTAGCTTTTTTTTAAAAAGTGGTGCTGACGGGAGGGGGAGGGATTGTTGGATGTTCATGGGACTGGATCAGAGCTTTGCTTCGCCCTCTGGGCTTCCCAAGCACTCAAGGACACATTCTGTGATGCAACAGGGGGCCCGCCCTTTGGGAGGGGTGGGATAGAAATTACTTGCCGGGCGACCGCATGCACACCCGTACTGTTTCTGTGTCCTATGTTTGTCTTGTCAAAATTTCAATAAAAGATTTAAACCAAAAAAGTGGTGCCATTGTCATGTCTTCTAGGATAGTCCCATCATGTATACCCCATTTTTACATACATTGATTTATCCACACAACAATAACGATTCTAACAGGTGATCTTCAAATAAGCTTTATTCGGCGTTTGGCCATAAAAGCAACACAATAAAATACATACACGTTAAAAATAACTCAACATAACATTGCCTAGTTAAAAGAAAAATGAGTTAAGACCCAACAAAAAATAGTTTAGCATAAGCAGTTTTAAATAAAAAAACCCATAATACACAGAATCCCCCTTTTTCACCCGCAGTTATTGTGATTCGGTGCCCGAGGACCAGGGTAAAAGTCATGGAGGTCCCAAATATGAATGGAGCCATCTCCAAGTTTTGGCTGGATAGATCGCAAGTAGGGGGCAGTGTTCCTGTCCTTAAACCTCACCAGAATCAAGTCCCCCGGAAAATTTTTGGGCAGATGACCAAGCCACCCCACCCTTCTGACGCTCTGTATCCCACCGTCTAGCCAGGAAGGTAATGGTCTATTCTTTTGGAGCCAAAAAATGGCTTTGTTCAGTAGGTCCCGATGCAGTTCGCGTTTCCCTGGTCTGAGAGCGGGGACCCCAGAGAGAATGGTGACATATGGGGCTGCTACGGGGGGTAAATCGATACAATGTCTTCCATCTAGTTCGATCACAGGGGCTCTTTGTGGGGCATGATCATGAATACGGGTGATATTGTGGTCACTTTGGATAGGTGGTGTAACAGGGGAGTCATATGTTTGCAATATCCTGGGTGCATTGTCCGTAGGCCTTTTGTGGGTATTAGTGGGGGAAGAGCGTGTGGGGGTTACAGTGTTTATAGTCGGTGGGTATGACTGTGCTACCGTTTTTTCAATCCTGCACAGTCTATCTCCCAGATCATTTATTTTAGCAACCAGTGGAGAGAGAGCAGTATCAAGCAGTAGCTCGATTTGGGCCAGAAGAGACGATTGAAGGGGGGATCGAACCTCAGCCTTATCCACAGGTGATGAGGCTGTACTGGGTCCGGGTACAGAGGGGCTGCATTTATTAGATGGAGGGAGGGTTGTAACGGAGGAAGCCTGGGGGGAGCAGATAGCTTGAACAGTGTCTCGAGACACTATGGGGGGGGATAGGGCATCCGGGATGTAGTGTGTGCCACAGAGGGCATTCAGCTCTTCCCAGACGGACATTGAAGTTGGGTGACTAAAATCCAGTTATCCTGGTAACAGCTATAAGCAGCTCAAGGCAATAGGGATGGAAGAAAAGGAGCTTGACTGTACCTTCTCCAAAGCTGGAGCCAAGAGTGGTGGCCCGTCCCGTCCTCCTAGTGCCTCTGAGGGCCACAGAGGGCCCGCCCTTTGCCCGGGCTTAGTCCGGCGCTGCCCGCGCGCGTCAGGAGTGTGGCGTGACCCCCGGTGAGTGCTCCAAATGCCCTCGTCAGCCCTCGGGACCCCCGCTCGTCTGCAGGGACCCCCGCCTTTAGTGCGCCTCCGTGCGCGATTCCCGGTGGGCGTGTCACCGCCAAGGATGCTGGGGGCTGTAGTCTCCCTGCCGGCTGCCGCGTGGTGGAGGAAGCGGCGGCCGGAGACCAACAGCTGCAGGAGTGTGGCGTGACCCCCGGTGAGTGCTCCAAATGCCCTCGTCAGCCCTCGGGACCCCCGCTCGTCCGCAGGGACCCCCGCCTTTAGTGCGCCTCCGTGCGCGATTCCCGGTGGGCGTGTCACCGCCAAGGATGCTGGGGGCTGTAGTCTCCCTGCCGGCTGCCGCGTGGTGGAGGAAGCGGCGGCCGGAGACCAACAGCTGCAGGAGTGTGGCGTGACCCCCGGGGAGTGCTCCAAATGCCCTCGTCAGCCCTCGGGACCCCCTAACAGGTGATCTTTTACCTAATAGTTTGCTCCTGTCTCTTTGACACCAGGCTCTCGGTACTCTATCACAGTCCCAGCACCTGACATACATAAACATGTCCCCAGGCACGGCAGAATTATTCTGTATAAGGGTCACCACTTTCGTTCATCCTTGGCCATCAGCCAGCTGTGCATGATCACACTTGTTTGGAAAAGTATCAGTAATTATTTTCCAAACATTTATGATTGTTTTCATAACACCCATGATTGTTTTTAAAACATAGTGATTCTGGAAAAAATCCTGGAGTGACCACTTTAGTATAAAAGACCCTGACTCCCCCCAAAAATTAGAGGAGAATTCCTTCTAAGCTGAGACGGGGACCTGCATGCCGAATCTGCGACAAGCAGCGGTCTGACATCACATGCGGGTTGTCATCCTCCATGCAGAGACGGGGTCCTTCATTCCCAACCAACCAGTGAGGGGGCTGGTTCTTCCCTTGGGGTTTCTTGGCTACAGATACACATAGCTATACACATACACCTACACATCCAGGTTAGGCTAGGTACATTTTAGCAAAATTACTTAGGGCGCATTTTAGGAATATGCAAGTGCTACTGTTTTTATCTGAACTGCTTCTGTTCGTCCTATTAGCACTACGGTAGAAATGTATCTACTATTTCCTATATTGGTACTAGCAATCTCTTTTGTATGCTTCTGTCTCCTAATTGTCACAGCACATATGTTTTACACGAGGCTGTCGCTGGACAAATAAATACTTATTGAAATGTCCTAATCGCTATCCTGTGTATTTTCTGAGGGAAAGCAAGCACAAGTGTCTGAGCGAAACATACTGTACAGTTTTCCACAATCCCTGAGGAATTACAGTTGTCATGTTCAGTGGTTGCCAGAGACTACCTACACCACTATAGAATACAAGGGGGTGGTAGTGGCACTGTAGAGCTAGCTGGTCTAACGGCTGACATATCCTGTGGGGGTGTACGGAAGCCGTTGGGACACCAGGCTCTCAGTTTATGTCATACAAAACGTGCAGGTCCTGGGGGACTCCTGGGAACTACACAACATGGCACCGCCAACGTTGGTTTGGTTCTTATATTAACAGTTCAAATCTGAGCAGTTCAGTTGGCTTTCTCAGAAAGCCCTACTCACACTTTTTGGAGACGTCTGAAGTGAGAAGGGAAATCTGCCTCAGCTGAGCATATGTACTCTGTGTATTTGCTTAAGGTTTAGCAAGCTTGTAAGGATAAAAGGTTTCCTACATTGTGCAAAACCCATAATTTCTAAAAACCTTAACTTGCTTCTCTTCCAAAAATGACTGACCCATTAGTAGCTTAGAGGAAGATGAACTTGCAAACGCTCTTAACATCACAGAGAATTGCAGACATGCAGTAACAATAAAGCTGTTAGAGCACGGCGTACCAGCAACAGGTGGCTGTGTTACCAGAGGTATTCTATTCTTGGGTTCAGTTCCCACATGCAGATCCGGTGACTAAGTTGTTCCACACATACATTGTGGTTGAACCAACGAAAGAATACATTCCATACGAAAACATTGAAGTCTCGATAACGTACCAGCAGCATAAAAACTGGTTTAAAGGTGCCCTCCCACACACAATGTCTGTCGTGAGACTCGGTCCACTTAGCATAGAAGGAATAACCTGGCAGATGTTAGAGACATACAATACAAATTCTGAGATAGATACACTACCAATGGATGAAGTCCGTACAGTATACAAAGGCATAGTCAGGCTATACAGACAAATTGTCCAGTTAGTCATGCGAACATTAACAGTCCAACCTGTGAGACATGCTCCAGACGGTCTACATTAAGCAATACCTACAATTAACCCACAGACACGGATATCAGTGATAGGGACAATACCTTCCAAATGGGAGCAAATTCTGTTCTGGATAGCACACAAAATTACCCAGCTGGAAGCAGTGTTTCCCCATAAGGATCTGCAGGAAAAACACGTGAATGCTAACAAAATCCCATTAAAATCCACTCCAAATCCACAGAGACAGTACCCTATTAATAATGATGCAATGAAACAGGTCAAAGAATTCTCAAACCAACTAGAATACCAATGTGCACTTGAAACTTGCACCTCCCCGATGAATAATCCTCCTTTTCCAGTAATGAAACCCGACAACTGATATTGTCTAGTTTTAGATTATCAACATTTAAACACGTGCACGCAAACATTTGCAGTTCAAAATGCACACAGTGTTGCATTAATGAATAACATTGTGCGGAAGAAATACAAAACAACATTAGATATCTCAAATGGGTTCTTCTGCCATAATATAGCTCCAGAAAGCAGATATTTGACAGAATTTTCTGCGATCGGCACTCAGCGAAATTTATGTAATTGACCTCAAGGGTATAAGAACAGCCCGGGGCTATTCTCGGCAAGAGTGTCAGGAATACTACAAACATGCGATGAGAAGGCAGTGTCCTATGTAGATGGTATCTATCTGACGGACGATGAATTACTTGAACACTTGTGCAGGGTGAACAACATAATTGTTGGATTCATCAATTTGGGCTACAAATTTAGTTTTAAGAATTCAAAAATTGCCCATCTCAATGTCCTATTTTTGGGATATGAGCTCTCAAGTGAAGGCAAGAGCCTGGCAGCCAGCTTTTTAGAAAAGTGTACGCTGCTCCAGCCTCCAAATAGGATTTCTAAATTTTGACAGAACATACATTTTAGATTGCTCTGAAAAAGTAAAACCTTTCTACGACTTAATCAGACCTGATTCCCACCACATTAGTGGACTCTCTGTTCAGTTCAGGCTGACATGATAGCATCTAAACATTTACACACACATGTGAATACCACTAACTTGGTGATCTGGGTCGTCCCGGGTTCATCAGTGTATACGTACATCACTTTCATTGAAGGTGAAGAGTCCCAATAGCATACAAATCACATTTGTAAACAAATGTTGAAATGCGATTTGCGGCAACAGAAAATAAATTGACCGAGGTACAGACTGCTGTAGTGAGAGAAAGAGCACTAGCACAGGGGAAAAACATAATTGTTGTTACCCCGGTACTTTAGAAGCTGTTACCAAAGCAAACATTCCAAATGCAAAAGCACTACATCCGCGATGGATACAATGGGCTAATTTTCTCATTGCAACAGATATAGATTACAAATACGATTCTACATTAAAAAGACAAGCGTTCCTGCAGTACGAACAAGAATACCTTCTCCCGAATAAAATCTTGCCTCAAGAGAAATATGAATACATCATTTACACTGATGGATTGCTCAGCCTGCCATAGGAAGTAAACAGCAATATAGCGCTGCATGTGCTATAGTGAAGGGACGTATGCAGGATAGAAAGTTCCATCCCAGCAATACGACTACACAATCTCTAGGAGATTGTACAGTGCAGTTGGCAGAGTTGAAAGCCCTGATACTGGCACTACAGTATATGGATCGGGAATTCCCCACACTGATAGTGTGCGATTCGTTCTACTGTGTGCAGTTTTACAATGAATATCTTCATTACTGGGGACAGTATGGGTTTAGAGATTCCAAGGGTTGCACAATTAAACACAAATTATCATGGGAACAAGTGGCAAAGCTGAAAGCATGCCTGCCACGTGCTCAAGTTATTCACACCTTGAGTCACCAGCGTGTTGCCATACATATTGAAGGGAATTCACTGGCTGATGAAGCCACCAAGGCGACAGTGCGAACTGCTGCCATTGCTGCAATCACTCATTCTAGCATGAGGATAGACAGAGACATACTGATAGCTGTCAACGCCTCAAAGAACAACTCTGCCGTTCCACAGGGCTTTCCACTCAAATATTCCTATAAATTAGATGCGCACAACACACCGTACGCTCAAATTCCAGGAGTGGGGGATAGAGCTATACCGATTAGGTTTTAGTACTAGCTCCACACGAAGGTCTGGGCTCTGCACACGCAGGAGTTACCGCAACGGTCTCGTTACTGAAGCGGTGATTCTGATGGCCAAGTTTATAAAAAACAAACAAAGGCTTAAGTCTTAAGTGCAACATCTGTCAGCAGATGAAGGATTCCACCGTAGCATGGCCATCACAAACACCATTACTCATTTCAGACAGACCTCTCGCATGTGTCTATTTGGATCACTGCGACCCCTTAAATTTAGACGGGCCTACAAGTACATCTTGGTGGCAGTGGATTCATGCTCTAGATTTCTATGGGTTTGGGCTCGGCACTCGGCTGACGCTCGAACTGTTATAAAGGATTTGTGCGTCTTTATTGGGACAGACGCAATTGGCACGTTACATTCCGACCATGGCCCTGCATTTACCTCTCTGGCTTACAAGGAAGCCATGGAAATTATGGGCATGGCCTTGCGGTACTCCTTCATATACCAGCCTGAGGGAAATTCAGCGGTGGAGAGGGAAAACCGGGACCTAAAGCAATCCTTAACAGCCAGGGTATGAGGTGTGGGCGGTAGTTGGGTCAATCACCGATACGGGGTCCAGAGGGCACTGATTAATATGCCAAGTAAATCATAGGGAGGACGTACTCCATATGAAATCCTGTTTGGAGCAAGAATGTGGGTACCTGACCTCGATTGTGCCAGCACAGTGACGGATGTAAAACTATTTGAATTGAATGATCGTTTGGCTATTTTACAGGAACTCAATGAATTCCGGGCATTACAAAGCAACGTCCAAGTAAAACGCACCACCACTTGAGAAGTGAAACTGGTTCTGGCAAGACCTGTCCGGGTCCCGAAGATTCGGGACCTAGTCAGAGAAAAGATAGTGGACAAGAAGGAATTTGAGCCTTCCTACAGAACACCTGTACCTGTCCTGACGATTCAAGGAACAAGGACAGTACTTCTTCCGCCGCTTGCTGCAAAAAAGATAAAAGATTTGTCTCCATTGATCTGATCAAACCACACTAAGGGGTTCATTAAGATGGCGGGCGGATCGCCCCCTCCAGGCCGGCGGTAGCCACCGCCAGCCTGGCGGGGGCGATCCGCCCGCCATCCTTGCAGGAATGACCCACCGCCATATTATTATGGCTGGGGGGGTCTGCCGCAGACGGTAAGACCGTCCGCCAAATTTCCGCCCCAGTCGCCTTGCGACCGGGCTGGAAAAGGCTGCAATATGGTGGTGGTGTCTGTTTGACACCGCCAGCCATATTACAATGTGCGCTGGTGAATGCCTTTCCGTGGCTGAATTGCCGCCATGAAAGGCATGCAGAGTCTACCTGCTGGGCCCATTGCAGGCCCCCAGGGACTCCGGGGGGTGGGGGGTGCACATGGGGGGTACCTATGGTACCCCTGCATTTCAACATGGCAGGCACCGCGCGGTGCCTGTCACGTTGTGCTTTGAAATGCACATGTATTCTTAGCATTGCAGCGGGCGGTGCTTTCAACAACGCCCGCCGAAATGGTAAAAATACAGGATGCGCCCACAACTGTGGCGGGCGCATGCTAATTTCCCCCACGGGACCCCCGCATTTATGGCGAGCGGACCCTTTCTACGATGGTATGGCGGGCGTACAAAGTCCGCCCGTAATCCTAATAGGCCCCTCTGTGTCCAATTTTCAACAGCAGGCAACGTGGAATCCTGATTAGCCTCTAATCTCCTCTCGCTACTATACAGGAAGTTAAGATGTAGAGACTAATAACCTTTCAAAACTCCAAGTTTGTTTTCGGCTTACAATCTGACCGACAGACAGTTGACTATGGAACGCAGAGATGCAAAGTACACCATGCTGCTTATTGAAAAATTGGAAAAATTACCTTTCACTGTAGCAGAGTCACCATCTATAGAATGGTTAATTCATGGCTATATCCCTCTATCAATCACAACATTTCAGTACCAATACTACCTTAGATACATCCAAGCAGCCAGGTATGAAGCGTTAGGTTAAGGGTTCATACAAGAAACCTGGGAGTTACCGTAAAGATAAAGGTGCAGAAATAAGACAACAGAAGTTTTCTTAAGTGGTAAATACTGCGGGCAGGCTTTAAGTGAATCTTTAGTGTGCAAAGAAGTCTCGCTTGATGGAACGTGTAATGCGCCAAAGGCAAACTTTTCTTGCTACTTGAAAGGCCGTGATTCATCCGTTTTTTTAATTGCTTTCAAATGGAAGTTATTTAGTGATGAATGATCAAGGCTGTTGTGGAATGATGCCAGACATCGCATATCTAGTCACAGTTAGCAAGTATTATTTGCCTCGGCTCGCACAGTTAGGGAGACACCACCGTGGCCTTCATTGAATGTTTCCAGTATTAGGTTTGATTCACTGAGCAGACTGAAAGCCATGTTGTTTCAACAAAATGTGGCCTTAACTTCAGCTCGAGAGACTTTTGATCTCCAGGTTGCAAGGTCTTCAGCCGCGATACAGGCCCTGGTCTGTACGAACTTCCCGATCTATTTCGGAGAAATGGTTCATCATATCTTTAACATGTCTGATACGATTGGGATCATACACTTTTTTCAGCGACTTGGATCAGGTCTCTTAATTACCTTTCCGACCATATTCGGAGTAATTCCAGCATTTATACACTCCGTAATTGGAAGCGTTTTTGGAGGGCTTTCTTTGCTCCTGCTTTTAGCAGCGGGCATCCTGATTTTAATACTCTTGCTTCGCAACCGACGTCGCAATTCCTCACGAAATGGAGAGAACAAGTCTGGAACAACATTGTCGTGATCACATGGTGTTCTACATGACACCTCAGCTTCGAGAGCTGAGTGAAACTGGTTCCTGTCTTTTGGACCGGTCAGGCTAGACTGTGTCCTGCCTGTATTCCGTTGCCACTTCTGTGGATTCAGCTGCATGTTGGGCCTGTGCCTGACACTTCCATCTGTTGCGCCTTTGCAGGCCCACACGTGCAGTTGTCCACAGCGTATTCCCATTTTAATGACACCATTTCTAGAGGCTCTAAGGGATGCTTCCGCTCTTGTTTTAAGGGATAGTGACTCTGCTCCAGAGATTCAGGCATCAGTATCAGACGTGTAGGCATCTAACTCTTCCCAGGCGGCTGCCGTGGGAACCAGAGATGACCATCTTTGCTCATTGGACATGATACTGAACGTTCTTGAGGGACTGCCATCTGCAGATATGATGTTCAGTGATGATGAGTCTTCAGCACAAGATTCTTGTAAGCATCTGGGCTCTCCTGTGCTGGGAACGATTTGGCAACTTTTTAAACATTTACCAAATTGAAGGTCGAAACTGATTTTGTTTTATCTTTTCCTCTTGGCTCTAACTGAGCTTCATGACCTTCATGGTGCTCGGTGCAATAATCATAAAATATACAAGTTTAGAGGACCTTTTGAACACTTTTTTAGGGAAAAATTACTTTCTTTTAGGAACATTTTTTCAGGCTTTTAAAGTGCTTTTTAGTATGCTTCATCATATATGATTTGTATGCCTTTATGTAGCATTACCTTTGTCATCACCTAGCTGACCTTGTTGACCATTTGATGAGGGCGGGTGTTATGTCTTCTATGATAGTCCCATCATGTATACCCCATGTTTACATACATTGTCCCAACCACACAACAATAACAATTCTAAGCAGGTGACCGTTTACCTAGTAGCTTGCTCCTGTCTCTTCGACACCAGGTTCTCGGTACGCTATCACAATCCCTGCACCTGATGTACATAAACATGTCCCCAGACATGGCAGAATTGTTCTGTATAAGGGTCACCATTTTGTTTTCATCCTTGGCCAACAGCCAGCTGTGCATGATCACACTTGTTTGGAAAAGCATTGGTAATTGTTTTCAAAACATTTACAATTGTTTTCATAACAGCCATGATTGTTTTTAAAACATATTGATTCTAGAAAAAACCCGGAGTAACCACTTTATTAAAAAACCACCCTCATGCCCCAGACAAATTAGAGGAGAATACCTTCCAAGCTGAGACTGGGGTCCTGCATGCCGAATCTCCGACAAGCAGCGGTCTGACATCCCTTGACGCAGAGATGGGGTCCTTCATTCCCAACTATCAGGTGAGGGGGCTGCTTCTACCCTGGGGGTTTCTTGTCTATAGATACACATAGTTATACACACATACACCTACACATCCAGTTTACTCTAGGTACATTTTAGCAAAATAACTTAGGGCGCGCATTTTAGGAAAATGCAAGTGATACTGTTTTCATCTGAACTGCTTCTGTTCATCCTATTAGCACTATGGTAGAAATGTATCTACCATTTACTATAATGGTACTAGTAATCTCTTTCGTATACTTCTGTCTCCTGATGTCGCTGCACATATGTTTTACACAAGGCTCTCGCTGGACCAATAAATACTTATTGAAATGTCCTAATTGACATCCTGTGTATTTTCTGAGGGAAAGTAAGCACGAGTGTCTGAGCGAAACCTACTGTACTGTTTTACACGATCCCTGTCATGTTCAGTAGTTGCCAGAGACTACCTACATCACTGTAGAATACGGGGGGGGGGGGTAGTGGCACTGTAGAGCTAGCTGGTCTAATGGCTGACATATCCTGTATGAGTGTCCGGAAGGGGTTGGGACACCAAGGTCCTGGGGGACTCATAGGAACTACACTACACTATAGTGATTCAGATAAGGCTATATTTCGAGCCAGACTTGGGGGGTGCAGCTGTGGTGGTCTTGTGAACCCTCATTACGACCAGGGCGGTAGGGCCGCCCTGGGACCACCGCAACCCCCAGGGATCTCTGCTGGCGGTGGTGCAGCCGTCAGGAGGCCACAATATGCTTGGCAGGGCTGCTGCGGCCCTGCCAAACATATTACAGGTTTCCTCACGCAACACTTTTCATATTGGAGCGACTGCCATAAAAAGTGTGGCCCTACAGGGCCCCCTTGTGCCTCTGTGCCATGTGGATGCACACAGGGGGGCACAACATGTGCATGCAAAATGTGCATGCACGTCTGTAGCTGCATGGCATGGACTGCAGCGGTCAATGCCGTGCAGTACTGTCTTTGACATACCCATTACAGTGCTTATTTTATAGGCACAGCCCTCGGAACTCCAAAGAACCGCCCGCCTGCCAGATAGGAGAAAACTCAGAATCTGGAGGCAGTTCACAAATGGGTTTGGCGGTGGGTGAGTGGGCCGTCCGTTGGATTGTCATAGTCTTGGTGGTGGTCCGACCACTGCCACACTGTGGGACCACCCGCAGTATTAAAAGTGTGGCGATCCGATCGCCACTGAACCGCTGCTACCACCACAGGTCAAGGTTCCTGCGACTGTCTGGTAGCGGTTTCAGGCTAAAATATGCTGGTTGCTTCACCACCACCCTTTTCATGGCGGTCGCACTGCCATGAAAAAAGTGTTGGTGAGGCTTGTGCCTCTGTACCTGGGGGTGCATGCAGGGGGGCACATGTAACGCCACCCTGTAAATCTGCAGCCCTATTTCCTGCACAGAGTGGCATGGAAGCCATACCGTGCAGAGAGGTGCAGGAGACCCTCTTAGGGCGGCAGTCTACTTGTTAGGCTCTTTAATGAGCATGACAGAGCGTCACTCTCAGACCACCGCAGGACCTCCCACCAGACCAGGAGAAAACTCCTAATATGCCAGGCAGTCCAACCACGGGTTTGGCAGTTCCACAGAGGGTGGGACCACCAAATTTGTAATAAGACCCATAGGGCCTCATTACGAGTTTGACAGTGCGGGACCACCCTGCTCCCACACCGCCATCCCCGTGGTTGAACCACCCGTCCAGACTAGCAGTTTTCTTCAGTCTGACAGGTGGTTCTTTGGCGGTGCCTATGAAATAGGCACTGCAATGTGAACGTCAAAATCAGGACCTGCACATCATCGACTGCTGCAGTCCATGCCGTGCAGGTACTAGGTTGCATGCACACAGGGGGGCCCAACATGTGCCCCCTGCATTCACCCCATGGCCCTGAGGCACAAGGGGGCCCTGTAGGACTCCCTTTGTTTCCTTTCCACCATGAAAACCATGACAGAGAGGAAACTTGTAATGTGTATGGCGGGACTGCCGCAGTCCCTTCAAGCATATTGCGTCCTCAAAACCGTCACGCCACCTCCAGGTTGCAGTCCCAGGGTGTCCTGACTGCCCTGGTCGTAACAGGGCGGTTGGAAGACAGCTGCACCCCCTCAAGACTGGCTGTCCATGGACTACCAGACTCGTAATGAGGCCCCTAGTTTTCAGTCTTTCTTTAATTTTATTGTTGTTTCTTGTGTGAGCCTATGCCTCTTCTGTTCTAGTTATCTGCTGCCATGTATATTGTTTTATTTTTCTGTTTATTTTCTTAATTTTGTGTGTTTTTATTAGTTATTGTGTTTCTTGATTTACTCTAATGCTCTTTTACATTTTCTCAGGTTGGTGTGTGACTTTAACCTCATTATGCTTGCTTAGTTTCAAAATGGTAGCAAGCTATACAACCGCTGCTTTCCTTTGTTTGTATGTATTTGCCTGCCTTTTGAGTTTATTTTATCCTCTGTTTGAATATTGCTCTTTGCTCGGAGAGGCCACTTTTTATTTATTTACATTGAGTCACCTGATTTCAAGATAGTGGCTTCCTTCTGGGACACCGAATCCCTTGTTTGTGCTTATCTTTTCTTTGTATCTAGTTCTTTCTGCGTTGAGTGAGTGCCTGCATCTGGACTTTGCTGCTGCTTGGCTTTTTGAAGAGGAGCAACTACAGAGCTGGAGCCACTGATCCACGTGTAAGCCACTGCTCCCACTTCCTTTTATCGATTTGTACTAATAGGAAATAGTTTTATATGTCCAGTTGGTGAGCTGACTTCTCTGGAGGTCATGTACACTATCTGGTTAAATGACTTCATTGACAGACGATTCAAAAATAATAAAAAACTAGTCATACTTTTGTCACAAATTACAGGTTTTAGTGAAGCACTGTTACAACTTAATCAGAGAATGCTAAAGTGAAAGTAGCACACAGACGTTTGGCAGTAAAGCTAACACATGCAGCTACAAAACACAAATGCTGTTTGCATGAATTAAAAATCCGACTTATTGAACCACAGCATTTGCAATGCATGTTACTGTATCCAAAACTCTCCCACTGCTGCCTAGAGCCATCGGACTACCCATTCTACACCCAAAACAGTCACACTGCTCCCCCATTACACTAGCAGTGCATGTCTTTAATATAATGTGTAAAATATTGTCAGGTTCTAATAATGCTGTAGTGAGCTAAAGAAGGATGATGGATTAAACCCAGATCACTTGATTGGGGGTGAGTGTTTGCAATGTCCATCATCCCCTTTGGTTTTGCAGTAATATTATGCATTTTATATTGAGGTATCTTTTTTTGCAGCTAAGAATATATGAACTGATTTTTTAGTATAATTGTATGTAATGTGTTTTTAAATATCATTGTATATTGTTATGTTATGTTAGCATGTTTTGTATAGCGCACAGATGCCTCAGGAAAGAGGCGTCCCAGCGCAGAAGCACAACATAGAGGCTGGAAATCAGAAGAAGGCACTAGGCTGTGGGAAAGAGATGAGTTTTAATAGCCCTGCGGAAGGCCATGTAGTTCTCCATGACACAGATAGAAAATGGCAGGGCATTCCAAAGCTTGGCAGCCAGTAAACGAAAAGTGCGCCTGCCCGACCGTGCCCTCCTCGTATGAGGCAGAGTCGCCAGATGTTGTCCAGTGGAGTGAAGTTGGCGCATAGGGGAATAACGTGATAGCAAATTAGACAAGATGGCCGGAGAGAAAGATTTCAAGATTTTAGATGCAGTGCAGAGGACCTTGAACTCCACTCGGTTGACAACAGGCAACCAATGCAACAGCGGATTGCCCTAGAAGTGGGGCATGTTCTGGGGAGACCCAGCAGGGTTCTAGCCGCCGCATATTGAACTTGCTGTAATCTCAGAGTTTTGGTCTTATTTGCCCCTAAGTACAGTGCATTGGCATAATCCAATCTTGATAAAATGGACCCCTGAATAATAATTTGCCTAACGGGTGGGTCAAAAAACCAAAGCAACCGTTTAGGCCTGGAAGTATGCCAAAGCAGGTCCCTGCAACTTTCTTGGTTTGAAACTGAAAGCTGAGGTCCGAATCGACTGAGGCACCAAAATCTTTCACCACCCGCTTAGTGGTAGGTGCACAGCCCAATATGGCCGGCCACCACCGATCCCCCCACAGCTCTTGATGGTTAACCATCAGCAGAACCTCTGACCAGGGCCGGACTGACTACAGGGCAGTTTCGAATGCTGCCGAGCTGGGGGCTGATTTCACAGCAGTGGGGGCTGATTTCGTTCATGGAGACCTGCGTGTGCTTCGAAATAATTAATGCAAACTGCATCCAAATCTATCACCTACTTGAGGATGAAGCACTCGAGATCTTACTACTAACCGAAACCTGGCTTGGTGAACACTCTGACCCTGACATCATCGAGGCGCTGCCTCCAGGTTACTCCCTCGCCAGGCTCGACAGGCAGGATGGCAGGGGCGGAGGAATAGCCATTGCTGTTAGAGCCCCACTGGAATGCTCCTTGTCTCCCCTGACTATTGATCACTGCGAAGCAGCTACCTTTACTATCGTACTGGGTCCTAAACACTCCCTATCAGGCATTCTCTTATATAGACTCCCGGGCAGATTGTTTGATTTTACTGCTAGCCTAATAGAGGCTACAGCACATCTTGCCTTAAGGAAATCTAGACTCCTGGTACTTGGCGACATGAACATACATTTCGATGATGTCTTGGACAAAGATGCCTCCTGCATAAAAGCAGAACTACTTTCCTTGCAGTTAGCTCTCAAAAACCAGGACCCTACTCACAGACAAGGTCACCTGCTCGACCCCGTATTTGGTAACTGGAATGGAGTAGAAGTGCTTCCTCCAATTCCCGTTCCCTGGTCTGACCACCATGTAATTCCCATACATATACTGGTGCCTGAGACTGAAACTAAGAACGATAACATGCAGATCTACCAAAGTCGAAAGTGGAAAAACTTTAACATTGACACTTTTATCGACAACCTTGAAGCGGCAGGTCCTCCTAGAGGTTCCGACTGTGAAACCGCCTATACTTGCCTTAAAAACTGTGTCCTAACTGCCCTAGACAAGACCGCTCCCATTCGTAGGTCAGTGGCTAACAAAAAACCGAGAAAACCCTCCCCATGGTTTACATCTGAACTGCAAGATGCTAAATCTGCATGCAAAAGATTGGAACGCGAATGGCGTGCCAATTTCTGCCCCACAGCTAAAAGCCACTATAAGAAAGAGCAAGCGACATACTACAAACTTATCCGCTCCGCTAAAGCACTTCATTACAAGACCCGTATTGGTGAAGCAGAGAACTCCTCTAAGGAGCTCTTTAAAAATTTTAAAGAAATCTCGGTGGTAACCAACGAGAGCAATGCCCAAAATGACTCTGTTGAAACGTGTAATAATATTGCCAAATACTTTGCCAGTAAAATCACCACAATCTACGCTAATTTCTCCACTGAGTTGCCCTCGGGCTCAGACTTCACTGAGAATTTGGAGCTCACTCATGAGAAGAAATGTCTTACCTGCTTCTCTGTCCCCCACACTACGACCTTAACTAGCATCTGTAAAAACATTAAATCTGGCTCGCCTCGGGACCCTGCTCCTCCCAAGATACTAGCAGCTAGCCTGAAGGTCCTAGAACGACACTTTAGTTACATCCTCCAACTCTCCTTTTCCACGGCCACCCTCCCTAAGGAATGGAAGAAAGCCATTGTTTTGCCAATAAAGAAAAAACCTAACATCAGTCAAGACATCCTGGAAAACCTACGGCCCATCTCGTTACTACCTTATCTGGCAAAGGTGGCCGAGAAAATAGCTAACAGCCAACTCATAGCCCATCTAGAGTCTAACAATGCCTTCCACAACTCCCAATCAGGGTTTAGGTCAGGATATTCCACCGAAACCGCCCTTTTAAGAGCGACCGAAACCCTACCGGCAGGTGCAGATGAAGGACAGACTATGGCACTAATTATGCTGGACCTTAGTGCTGCGTTCGACACTGTGGCACACTCCATCTTGCTACAGTGTCTGAACAAAGCCGGGGTCACCCAGGAAGCACTGGGCTGGCTGAAAGCCTTCCTCACCAATCGCTGCTTCCAGGTTCAGAGAGGCACATACCTCTCTGAAAGCATTGCCTTAGAACAGGGGGTACCTCAGGGCTCGGCCCTGAGCCCTACCCTGTTCAATCTGTACATGGCCCCCTTGGCGGAAGTGGTCCAATCGTTCGGCATTGAATTAGTTTCATATGCCGACGATACCCAACTTCTCATCTCCCTATCCCAAGCCCCCTCCATTTCGGCAAATAATTTTAAATCCTGCATGCAGGCTCTGGCAGGTTGGATGACCCAGCACTGCCTGAAGCTCAATGGCTCAAAAACGGAGGTTCTGGTAATTGGAGGCAGGGACACAAGCTGGACCAAGGAGTGGTGGCCTTCATGTCTGGGGCTGTTACCCACCCCCTGCAATGCGGCCAAGAATCTGGGGATCAGGGTTGATCCCAAACTCTCCTATGATTACCACGTGAACAAAGTGGTCGGAAAATGTTTTGGGGTCATGAAGACCTTAAACCGCACCGTTGACCTCCTTCCTCTTGAAGCCAGGCGCACTATGACCCAAGCTCTAGTGACCTCGAGGATAGATTGTGGCAATGTGCTTCTGCTCGGAACAACGCAAAACAACATCAAGAGACTCCAAGTACTCCAAAATACAGCAGCACGCCTAGTCCTCAGACTTCCTAAGAGAGCACCATCTAAACCAGCTCTAGACACTCTTCACTGGCTTCCTATAAAAAAAAGAGTCCTCTTTAAAGCACTTGTAATGTGCTATAGGATCATTTCTCAAAAAGCTCCTCCCTACATGACTGATCTGGCTATTCCCTATGAGCCCAACAGAACTCTTCGCTCTGGGGGAACTGGATTGCTCAAAATTCCCCGTATCAGGAAAGCCAGAATGGGTGGTCGTTCCTTCCGGGTAATGGCCGCCAGGGAATGGAACTCTCTCCCTATGTGTATCAGACTAGCGGACTCAGAGACCACCTTCAGGAAAAACTTAAAAACCCATCTGTTTTCCCTGTAAAACCCTCTATTGGCCCTGACTTTTCTCCACAGCGCGGGGACACGCCGGGATGGCGTCACCATGCGCTTTACAAGCCCCTTTATTATTATTATTATTATTATTATTAAAAAGAATTTCGTTTAGCACACGCATGTCTCCATAAATGAAATCACCCCCCAGCTCAGCAGCATTCCAAACTGCCCGGTAGCCACTCCGGCCCTGCCTCTGAATTGCTGAAGTTCAGTTGGAAACAGTTATCAGTCATCCACTTCGCAAAAGCCATAAGATCATCCTCAAACTTGGATGCTGCCCCCCCGTGTCGTCCGAGAGAGCAACCACCAGTTGTGTATCATCAGCATATGATACAATGGTAAGCCCTCTGCTCCACGCCAGGACCGGCAAAGGTTGAACATAAAGATTAAAAAGTGTGGGGCTCAACGTGGAGCCTTGCAGGACCCCTTGTTTTTTGGTGGAGGCGATTTTCAGTTATTTTTCAAGTGATTTTCTTTTTTTTTCATTATGTATTTTAATTTGAGTCTAAGGGCCCCATTACTATGGCGGGCGGACAAAGTCCGCCCGTCATACCCTCGGGAAACGAGACCGCCTGCTGAGGGTGCGGCGGTCCTGCACTCCCGATTAGCATGCGCCTGCCTCAATGGCGGGCCCATGGCGCATCTGCAACATTGCGGCAGAAGGTGCAGAGAGCACCGCCCGCCACAATGCCACAAAGGCAGGTTGTGCGTTTCAATGCACAACGTGCAAGGTACCGCGTGGTGCCTGCCACGTTGTTCATTGAAAGGTAGGAGTGCATCCCCCACCCCCCGGAGTATCTGGGGGCCCACAACAGGCCCCCGTAAGCAGACTTTGCATGCCTTGCCGCCACGGAAAGGCATCTTCACGGCTACATTGTAATAGGCTGGCGGTCTCTTTCAGACACCACCACTATATTAAACCCTTTTCCACCCTGTCGACTTTTCGACCGGGCGGAAAAGCTGCGGACGGTCTTTCCGTCTGCCACAGACCCCCCAGCCATTGTAACATGGCGGGGGGGTCTTTGCTGCAAGGATAGCAGGCGGATCGCCCCTACGGGCAGGCGGTGACTAGCTCCGGCCCGGCGGGGGCTATCCGCCCACCATCCCAATGGGGCCCTCAGTGTTTTAAGAATTGGTTAGCACAGGAATTTGGTGAGAAATGTTTTTGATATTAAATTTTTTAAAACACTATTTGTAATAATTGAAAATGATGAATTTGTGTTACATTATTTATGTGTTTTTTTAAGGATTTTTAGTGCTCTGGTAATTAATTATTTCTAACAATTATTACATTTATTTTAATGAAGTATAAAAAAAATGACATTGATTTTAAATTTTGAATGTTAGATTTATTAGATTTAAAAATTATGTTTTGTTATGTTTTTATCTATGTATTTGATGCATTTAATAATTTCATTTGGACACAATATGCATTTTTACCAAACCCTTTTTGTTTTAATAAGTATGTGTTTTAGCAGTTCCTAATTTTAAGAAATTGGGTTTGTTTTCAATGTAATATTTTTACTAATCTAATTTATTTCAATAGAGTGTGGTTAAGATTGGAATGTGAATCTTATAAGTGAAGCTCCTCCTTGAAATCCTACACTTTTCCTAATGTTGTTAGGTTTGGTGTGGGAATAGTAAGCTGAACCTCCACTCCCAAAGTCCAACGCTTTCCATAATGTGGCTAAGTTGTTAAGTTAGGAGTGGGAATAGTAAATCTGATGCACCTCGCACAAACTCCAGTGCTTCCCCCAATGTGGTTAGGTTTGAAGTGCCAATATTAAAACTAGCTCCCGCAAAGTCCAGCACTTTCTAAAATGTGATTTTGCATGGAGTGGGAATGGTAAATCCAGCCCACCAAAGTCAAACACTTTCTTCAATGCAGTTAAGTTTAAAGTGATTATAATAATATGTCTTAGGGAAGGTCTTCAAGTGTTGGGTATGGTAGTATTTATATGTGTTTATGTTTTTTAGGTTTTAGTTAATGTCGATTTTATTGTAGTTGTTTGCGGTACCTGCACTAGGCCTAAATGTGATTAATTATATACATTTTTTTAATATTAACCCGAATGTTACATTTTAACTATCTTTAGGTATTTTAATTTGTTTCTTACAGTTTGGGTAGGGCATGTTTATTTTAAGGGTCGGTTTTATGCGTTCGCTTTTACATGATTTGTATTAGACTTCAAGAATCTTGATTTGGATGGTGGATGCATGTTTATTTTTTGGGGGGGGAAATATTTGAGATTTTTAACCACCTGTTTATTTGATTTTTTCATGTTTTTGCGGTTTTCCTGGAGAGTACTTTTTCTTTTAAATGTTTCAGGGTTTCAGGTGTCTTTCCACAATTTTATTTGTGTTACATTCTTTATGTATTTTTTATGATTTTTAGTGTTCTGGTAATTAATTATTTCTAACAATTATTAAATATTTTTTTAATAAAGTATAAAAAAATTACATTGATTTTACATTTTGAATGTTAGGTTTGAAAATTATGTTTTGTTATGTTTTTATCTATATATTTAATGGATTTAATCATTTCATTTGTACACTGTATGCATTTTTACCAATCCCTTTTTGTGTTAATGAGTATGTGTTTTAGCAGTACCTAATTTTAAGAAATTGGGTTGGTTTTCAGTGTAATATTTGTACTAATCTCATTTGTTTTGGTAGAGTGTGGTTAAGATTGGAATGTGAATCTTATAAGTGAAGCTCCTCCTTGAAATCCTACACTTTTCCCAATGTTGTTAGGTTTGGCGTGGGAATAGTAAACTGAACCTCCACTCCCAAAGTCCAACACTTTCCGTAATGTGGCTAAGTTGTTAAGTTAGGAGTGGGAATAGTAAATCTGATGTACCTCCCAAAAACGCCAGCACTTCCCCCAATGTGGTGAGGTTTGGAGTGGCAATATTAAATCTAGCTCCCGCAAAGTCCAGCACTTTCTAGAATGTGATTTTGTATGGAGTGGTAATGGTAAATCCAGCCCCCCAAAGTCAAACACTTTCTTCAATGCAGTTAAGTTTAAAGTGGTTAAATAATATGTCTTGGGGAAGGTCTTAAAGTGTTGGTTATGGTGGTATTTGTATGTGTATATTTTTTTAGGTTATAGTTAATGTCGATTTCATTGTAGTTGTTTGAGGTACCTGACAGTGACTTCATGGTGGTCTGACTGCCATGGAAAGTCTATCGGTAATAGACTTTGGGGGGCCATAGCAGGGCCCTATCCACCGCAGGCCCCCGCAATGTGGTCTTCAGGGCACATGTGGTGCCCCCCAAACATCCATGCACTGTGTGCCAGTAACCCCATGGTACCTGGCACACAGTGAATGGATGTTCAAAAACAACCCTTTTACTATGGTGACTTGTGCTGATTTCATTTTCCAGGGCGCAGCACAAGCCGCAATAGAAAAAGGAATGTTTTCGACCACCTACACAGTGGTTGCATCCTTACCTGGTGGTAGGGACCTCTGACTACTTGTCGGGCGATCCCACTTCTACTACAATGGCGGTCAGACGCTCGTCCAACCGCCATCGTAATAAGGCCCTTAGTGTCTAAAGACGAGTCAGAAGGCCACAGACCCCAGCATAGATTAAAGTATCATATAGTACAACAGGGGCTGGTTGAATGCATTATGGAAACAAACTGTCAACATGATAGAAGGGTGCATGCTTATAAGCAAGCATGCCAAGTTTGCTACTATTAGATCAATTTCAGACAATCCTAAATTCTCAGATACATTAGTTGAGACACGACTTTGTGGATATGACCACAGTGGAGAAGTGTGGCTCACTGGTTAGAGGAGGCAGACCCTGATGCAGAGGTCAGACCCGGGACCAGGGTTCACATCCCGACGCGGCAGGGTCTTGAGCTCAAAATGTCCACGGACTCGATAATTCTCGCCTCGGTGCCTACTTGAATCATGTGTACACACTCTGCAACTCTGGGCAATAGCTTGCTTAATCACCACTACAGCCCTACCACGATGGGATGCCTGGTCTTCACCTTGGGGATGCCCGGTAGGGGTTATCTTGCAGGGAAAAGCCAGGACTGGTTCCCAAAGCAAGCGCTAAGAGACCTGTGGGTGATTTGGCGCTATATAAATCGAAATTAACATAACATATTAGCTTTGCCACCCTCAAAGTCATTCAGTGATGTTGTTAATTGAATATATGAACACACCTGTTCTATTATTCTTTGGAAGAGGTCAAACGAAAAACCATTAATTACATCACTTTTTGTAGACTTGATGATAAATTACTGTTAAAACAACAGTGTGGTCAAGGAAAGTATTTCTGATAATGTAGAATGAGGCTGCTCCACCCACACATGTAAGCTGTAAGACATTCCCACAATTATTTAGCATGAAGCGAAGCTGTTGCTAAATGGGTGGGTTTTTTAAAGTGATGGATGATACTGCAGCATCTGTGAAGTTGATCATCAAAATGTTTGCATAGTAGCAACTGTCTCATATGGGCTATGCTGCTTCACAGCACAGTGTCTCCATTGTCATTTAGCTTGAACAGGATTCAAAGAATCTTTTGTCTTGTTTACCAAATGGGAATGCATTTCACCATGGTTTTTATTTAGTGTTTGTTTATCTATATAGTATGCCGGTCTGTTTGTTCTGATGTGATGAATGTTCCAGAGGCATCCACATTTGAAGTATCCTTGGTGTCATCTTTGCAATGTTAGAGCTGGTGTGAACGTGAAGGAAAACTTTGGTTGGGAGTAAAAAGTAAGCCTGACTGGATTTTGAAGTTAGGAGCCGAAAAAAGAAAGAGTTGAGACCAGGAGCTGCATCCTTGTTGTCAGTACCCTTGATGATGCTTTTGTGCATGTGGCCCAGAGGTAGTTATTTTTGTGGCTTATACTGAGACTGGTCCCAGGACCATAAACTTCGCTTTTTATACTCAGTTTCCGCACTGCAGTTTGAGACATGGACCCGGATACAACTAGTACCGAGTTCTATATCTTGGCTTCAGCGTATTTATTTCGTCCAGTGGAGTAAAATAATCTGTTGCCCTGGAGTACTCGTACTGCTCATTTAGAGATGTCTGTCGGCACTACAAACACCTTTAGTTATTCTCCTGGCGGTTCCTGTCAGTGTGGTAAAAGTTTGACAGACATCTCTGTCAAACTTGACAATTGCCAGTCAAACTTTTAATAAGTTTTTGCGTTTTCAAAAATAAAATCCCATAGCGGGATTTTGCTTTTAAAAGGAAAACATGAATGATACCCACACTACAGGAATCGTCTCCTTGGGTGTGGGAGCAATTATTTTGTTTTTTTACTGTCCCTCATTGCCAGGTTTGTCCTGGCAGTGAGGAAAAACAGAAAAATGTATATAACATCGTAAATTATAAATGGAGTGGGTAGCATTCTATGTAAACCTCTGATGGCCTGTACTCCGTTGTATTGTCGGAGGTGTATGTCAGCGACGGAGCCAGAGGAGGCTTCATCGCCGACATACTTAAGGTCTGCCTGCCTAGAAATCTGGTGGGCGATCAGGGTATGGTGGAGAGGGCACTCTCTGCCAAACTCTAATTCAGGCCCTGAGTTTTCTCTTGTTTCCCTGAGAATGACAAAGTATGTTCACGTAGGAGTGACAGAAAGCGAGGAAAGACTGATCTGTGGGGACGATGGCAGAGAGCAGCCCCAGTGAATGTATGCCCTTTCAGAAGGCGAGGATATTAGAGAGAATTTTACCTTCATACCAGTATGTAATTTAGTCACAAGAACATTCTTGCTGTAAGTCTGATGAAGAGACATTTAAACAACTTGTTTGAGCGCATAGCACCATTACCTTTAATGACTAGAGTAATATAGTTGGATTGTGGGGTATTCGCTATGCACTATAGAGGGGATGGAAATCAAGGTCTATTGCATTAAAACCAACTCCAATCAGGTTGTTCTGGTGAATTATCACAATTTTTGAAAATGACAATGTTTGATCGCATAAACTTGTAATGCACGAACATTTACTTTGAAGATGTTAAAATAATGAGGTTGTGCAAAGACTTCGAGCTGTGTATTATACCGTTTTACAGTTAAATGAAGGATAAAATGCTTTACTCCCACTTCAGGAGCGGGTAGTGTTTTAATAATTGCAAACATGCCACTGCATATATAGGTTCACAATTATGTTTCTGCCCATATTGCAGTAAATAGAATTTTTTTTCGGTATACGTAATGTGAAGGCACTATGCACCAGATGTATGAAATATTGGTCATAAAATACTTGTCACAAATTACAGCCAGATTTTTTGTGACCAGTGTGGAATTTTGCCAATTGACCTATGTACAATTAGACCGGTGTACAAAATTGAAAATTCTACTAGGTTGCAATCTGACCTACCTCATTAACTTTAGTGCGATAGGTTGCAAATTACCACTCACTATGATTGGTGGTCATCACTGGAATGGGGGCCTGTTAGGGTAAGCAGACCTTCATGTCTGTAATCGATTTTTAAACAGAATTTACAAAACATTTTTTAACCCTTTTTCCTTAAAGGAAACAGGGCTCTATTTTAAAAAGTTTTAAACTTTTTAAAAGTTTGCTTGAGAGCAGGCAGTGGGTACCCCGCACCACAGTTTACTCCCAACAAACTTTGTTTTCATTCACAAAGGGCAAGGAGTCCCAAGGTAACTCATTCCTCTTCGCAAACGGATTAAAATTCCATTAAGGAGTTAGTAAACTGGTTTGTAACCAAAATTGTGGCTGCACACCATTGATACATAACTTTGCAAACTGGAATTTGTAAAGGACGGTCAAAACACGCTCCGTCGAAATAAAAAATCGGAATGCTTTTATAAACCCATTTTTCTATTCTATTCGGTAACCAGTTTCTGAAACGCAAAATGGGTTATCAAATCCATTTAGCGTCTGTTGGCCCGAGTATACTAGGCTCATTGTGCTCTTCTGTAAGTTAGGAATTACAACAAACAGTTCAGGTTAACGTCAGCTCAGATTACTTACAGAGTGAGACCCCATTTTCTGTTTGAAATCAGCACCATTTGGTAAAGTAGATACACATTTCCTACCTGATCTGATCAGATTGGTAGTGCTATTCAGATGTTGGTTTCCTTTCAGAACGGAAACAGTTGGGCGTGGCGTATAGTGTGAAGCCTGCACTGTGCAGAGATACAGACGATGGAGCCTGGAGCTGGGCCCCCTGGTTTAAAAATTGCCAGGTGTCAGGTTGATGGAGCAGCGGCTCCTAGGTGACCCCAGCCAACTCCCTGGTGGGGGTCACAGTGACGCTCCAGCACTCCAGAGCTCCTATGGCCCGCACATCACTGCCATCCTTCCTCTTCCCTATGTGTCAGCAGCAAAGTGAAACGGGAAGTGGAGGCAGAGCAGGTGGTAAGTGGTTCCGGCTCCCAGCAGTAGGTGAGCTGCGCTGGACTAGGGATCGCACAGGGGAATTGCGTGAAGGCCGGCAGCATGACGGCAGGCATTAAGCTGCAGTCCCCTTGATGGTTGTGCGGAAGAAGCCAACAATAGGCCATTGCGGCTTGTGCCACGCCAAGGGGCTGGTGCGCCCACACGTTCTTCATTGCTGTCATGCCCCCTCTATATCAACTCCAAATAATAATTTAATTAATTCAACCACCGGCGAGCACTGTGGGTCTGCTTGCATAGGCCATCTATTTGCTACCCTATATGGAACACAAGCAGAAGGCAATCCTTAGGAACGTGTATGGATTGCAGTTAAAGCTAGGCAGCTGCAACATTGGGAAAAGGTGAACTACGCCATCAAACATCACATAGCAACTGCTAGGAAACCGGAGAAGGCACCACATACCTGCATCAATCAATCAGTCATTTGTTAAGCGCACTACATAACCGTGAGGGTCTCAAGGCGCTGGGGGGGGGGGGCGCTACTGATCGAACAGCCAGGACTTTAGTGTCCTCCTGAAGGTCAGCAGGTCTTGGATCTGTCATAGGCTCAGTTGGAGGGTGTTCCATGTATTGGCAGCATGGGTGTGAGAAGGATCTCCCGCCTGTTGATTCTTCGGATGCGCGGGACAGTGGCAAATGAGAGGTCGGCGGAGCGTAGCTGGTGGTTGGGGGTGTAGAAGGAGAGCCGTCTGTTGAGATAAGCTGGGCCGGTCTTGTGGAGTGCTTTGTGTGCGTGGATGAGGAGCTTGAAGGATATCCTCTTGTTGACGGGGAGCCAGTGCAGGTTTATCAGGTGGGGGTGATGTGGACGTGTCGTGGTACATCGAGGATCAGTGGTGCCGAGGCGTTTTGGATGCGTTGTAGTCCATTGATGAGCTTGGTCGGGGCTCCCGCGTAGAGGGCGTTTTCGTAGTGAAGTCTGTTGCTGACGAGGGCCTGGGTGACTGTCCTTCTTGTATCTGTCGGGATCCATCTGTAGATCTTGCGGAGGGTGTTGAAGCAGGAGGAGGAGACGGCGTTGACTTGCTTGTTCATTGAGAGCGTTGAGTTGAGGGTTATTCCCAGGTTGCGTGCGTGGTCGGTGGGGGTCGGGGCTTCCCCCAGTGCTGTTGGACACCAGGAGTCTTCCCAGGCTGACGAGTTTGAGCCGAGGATGAGGACCTTGGTCTTGTCCCAGTTCAGCTTCAGACGGCTGGTCTTCATACAGTGGGTGACGGCCTTCATTCCTTCATGGAGGTTGGCTTTGGCGGTGATGGGGTCCTTGGTGAGGGAGAGGATCAGTTGAGTGTCGTCGGTGTAGGAGATTATGTTGAGGTTGTGCTGTCGGACGACGTGTGCAAGCAGGGCCATGTAAATGTTGAACAGTGTCGGGCTGAGGGAGGATCCTTGGGGTACACCGCAGATGATCTCGGAGGCTTCTGAATGGAACGGACGAGGGGGACGCTCTGGGTTCTGCCAGAGAGGAAGCAGGTGGTCCATTCCAGAGCCTTGTCTCGGATCCCTGCGGCATCGAGGCGTGCGCGTGGTGTGCGGTGGCAGACGGTGTCGAAGACGGCGGAGGGGTCTAGAAGGATGAGTGCTGCAGTCTCACCGTTGTCTAGCTGGGTCCTGATGTCATCGGTGGCGGCGATGAGAGCAGTCTTGGTGCTGTGGTTTGCTGCAGAACCCTGACTGGGAAGGGTCCAGGATTCTGTTCTCTTCGAGGTATCGGGTTAGGTGTCTGTTAACGATTATCTCGATGACCTTGGCCGGGAGGGGGAGCAGAGAGATGGGTCGGAAGTTCTTGATGTCTCTTGGGTCTGCCTTGGTTTTTTTGAGTAGGGCGTTGATCTCGGCGTGTTTCCTGCTCTCTGGGAAGGTTGCGGTCTCAAGGGAGAGATTGATGGCATTGCGAAAGGTGGGGTGCGATGGAGCTGCTTGCTTTGTTGAAAAAGTGGTGCGGGAATGGGTCTGACGGAGAGCTGGAGTGGATTGTGCTCATGGTCTTGGTGCTCATGGTCTTTTTGGTGTCATCCTTACTAGCCTGGTCCAGGCTAGTAAGGGGACATGATCGATGGTGTACGGAGGGTCTGTTGTGTTGCTGTCTGTTGGGGCTGTCTGGGTGTTGAAGCTGTTGTGGATGTCTGCTTCCTTGCGGTGGAAGAAGGTGGCGAGGGAGTCGCACAGGGCTTGGGACGGCGGGATGTCGTTGGTGTTGGAGCTGGGGTTGGAGAGTTCCTTCACGATGTTAAAGAGCTCCTTGCTGTCGTGTGCGTTGTTGTCGAGGCAGTCTTTGAAGGAGGTCTTCTTGGCAGCCCTCCAAAGGCGCTGGCACCTAGAAATTGACTGACCTTCTGATTAACTTTGCTGCATGTCGACTACTTGTGCCTCACAAGCATAGGGGAGGCATCAGCAGCAGAAGAAGAAGCAATAGCAGCAGCAGCAGTAGTAGTGGTAGTAAGGGGTCAAAAAGCCTGCAAAGCCTTGTATGTGGCTCTCTTCTTGAACTATCATCATCCATTGCTCAGCACGTATCAACATCCACCTATGTAACAAACGCGTAAATAAGCAAGCATAGTATTGACATCTGCCAAAGAGGCGCCATGTCAGCTAAAATATCTGCTTACTTACCTGTGCTCTTGGCGAATCAAACAAAGCAACCAGGGCCATTAATTCAGGTACCAAAGCACGACTTAAGGCCTCAGCCTTTTGTAATAGTTGGAAACTTTCACAGAGTATTTGAGACTCGCAGGTGCATTGCGAGGTCAAGAAGGGCACAAAGGAAAAGAGAATTGAGATACATAGCAAGGGACACAGCAGTATACATGGCAACAGAAATCATAGCAGGCAGACCGAAGCAACAAAGGGTGCTGAGAGGCCGATTGGTCATCGCAAGCCATAGATTCATGGCGCACCAGAGAAAGGTCCGTCACAGGTGGGAAGTGCAGGTGCGATATGCTCCACAGGAACACTGGCCCAAGTATATGGATTGGCGACAACCAAAAACCCCATACAGAAGTACTTCACAAGGACACGGGGAGGCATGTGAGAAACTACCGGGGTAACCATGCTGCAGTTAGTCCCAGAAGGGCCAGAAGGGTCGAAACAACTTGAGTCATCCCTCACACTTCAGGCAGTGTAGCTAGCTCCAGCTTAGATGCATCCAGTATTGTGGGGATGGCAGAGCTGACAGAGACAGTGTTGTAAAAAAGTAATTACACAACAAACTTTCACATCCAAAGTATACTCGTGGGAGACACAGAGGTCATAGATATCTCATCAACTACTAACATTGGAGGTATAAGCATAAAGGCGGACACACAACTTCAGGCACGGACTACTCAGGAACATGGTCCAAATAAATCCATCTATGCGCCCAATACACAGAGAGACGGCCTGCATGCGGCTAGTTTGGCAATACCACAAAATATGCAGGAAATTGTAATAGAAGCAATGGTTCAGCAGCCAAGTAACCATCAATATGACAGATTATTTGAACCAGCAATCGAGAGGCCTAATCAGAACTGTTCCACCCCCTGGATAAACCTAGGATGGTGCAATGGCAACAAAGTATGCGCCACGTCTAACCGATATAGAATTCAATGCCACCCACATGGAGGCAGAACCCAGGGCAGCATCAAGGTCAAAGCACTCAGGGGATCATTCCACAAGCTTTATTTCAAGTAGCGGGGAGGATCCCGACTCCATCATAAACACTAATAACCTTATTAGCGACAGTTAAAGCTCTCACATGGCAATCTCACAAACTAGAAATCTAAGTGGAATTAACACATATGATTGCTCAGAGTGTGTTGATAATTGATAAGAAGCTAGACATGCTCAACATGAAGGTAGACCACTGGGCAAACAAAGATCAGGATGAGAGTGCCATAGCAAGTAGCACAAGTGACGCTATAATTGATAAGTTAAGCGGGTATGTAGTGCGCTTTACAAATGATTGATTGATTGACTACCCAAACTACTATCCACATTAATAAACCACTGTAAAAACATTTATGTGAGCAATACACAAAGTGGAAAACAGAGAGGCAACGAAGGCAACGAAGGACGAGGCACACAGTGATAAGGGTAGAATGACAGGCCCGGAAGCAAATATGGTCTTCAGAATTCAAAAGCCACTCATTTTGGAGGTCAAAGTGACGCTAGTGACAAGACACAACAAGAAAACAAAATGATTTCTACACATTCCTCCACCGAGGAAATCAAGCATGGCCAACAAGAGGAGTATGCACTCACTAATGTCAGCTCTACTGAGTGTTATAGAAGATGTGACACCAAACTGCGATCAGGCAAGTGAGACTGTAGCAGATGTCACGAATGCCCAAGTACAGCTTACTCGATGTCAAAAGAAAAACTACAGGAATCACTTAAAAACAGCAAAAGAAAGAATAGGCTGATTCTCAATGTGCGAAAAGAAACATCAACTCAACCACTAGCACTAGCACTAAACAACCCAAAGAATGGAGGAGAGAAAGGAAAAGAAAACAGCTCAGTCGGTCTGGAAAGCTATCCAATCTTTCAACCAAAAACAGTGACACACAGCTCATCCAAACAGCCTTTACAAGATAAACAACCCATAAATATTGCAGAAAGGAAATCTGCATCGGCAAGCATTGGGCTAATTTTACACCCGGGCACACAATGAAAAAATTTAAATGATACCCCGACAATGCGCCAAATGGTACCCAATGTTCATACATAAAATGATTCAGGTCAGGGCAGCATCAATCTGTTGCTCAGCGGGACAATTAAACTATGGCGGCAGAGCCACACCACGGATCCAAAACTCCACATATTGGATCTCATGAACAGAACTATGCTACAAATGCCCAACAAACTGTTACAGACACGGAGGCAGCTCCAGCAGCCCCAAAAGACAGTCAGTACAATCTCGTCAATTGAAACACCAGAGACAAGGAGGGCTTTAAACAATTCCTCTCGCAGACCTATAAGAATGCAAGAATGAACCACCATCCTCCATGCTTCAATATGGAGACAAGAAGGAATATTCACTGGCAGCTCTGATTTTCAGCCCAGAACTTAAGACGAGAGGGCCATGGGATATCCTAAACAGATCTAATATCATACACCTTTTGCATAATATTTGTGAGATTTGTAGTGTTCACAGCTCCCCCAAAGGGGTATACCTTCACTCTCTTATCTCACATCGGAGCATCCGATTCAGTGAAATTTAAAAACTATTCCTGGATCAGTCAAAGAAAATCTACAATAACGGAGTGGTCTGACAACATTGGTGTTCAAAATATCATTGCAGAAATCAAGCAATTTAAAGAATGGGGCGTACCCGGTCCATCATATCTATAATCACGTTCTATCACAGACGCAACATTTCTTGGTACAAGATAAAGCAGCAAGTAGCATCTTGAAAGGAATAAAGCATATAACTCCCCCGCCTTAGGGGAAAAAAGATCACAGTATAATTGACAAGGGGCACAGGAGGCAGCCACTGCACTGGAGAGCAAATAACACACACACATCCAGAACAATCCGATTAGGCTTAGCTGCTGGCAGCCCTTCTAACAAAGGGGCTGTCAAATCTCTAGGACTGTAGGGAAAAAGGAAAAGGCGAGGCCCTAAGAGCCATGATTAAGATAATAAGCTGGAATGTGGCAGGTTTGAACTCTCTAATGGTGAATATAAAAACATAGAAATATCTTCACATTGGTGATATCTTATGCCTGCAAGAAACGTAGTCGACCGTGCCAATCAACATTCCAGATTTTCAGGCAATCCACACAGTCGCTGCAAGAAAAATCTGTTTGGAAGACCTATGGGCAATCTGTCAATATATGTTAAATTAGAGTTGCAGGTGAAAGTAAAAGAATGGAGCCACTCCTCTTGTGACGTGCAGGCTGTCAGTATAAATGGCCTTGCACGAAATATGTGCCAACCAGAGAAAAATGACTTGGACCGCTCTCTAACCAATTTAGAAGCTTGCCTCAGCAAATCTGAGTTGGGCTTGTCTGACCAAAAAGGCATCAAGGAGGGCAAACGAATGCCTACCTTCAAAAATATTTCAACATTGGACTACATCTTCTTAAGCAAGAATCTACTGAGCAGTTGTGTAAGTTGTCAGGTCCAACATAGAACCAAAAGTGACCACCATCCTGCATCAATTGTGGTCAATGTGAGTGCGATGGCACACAGGACATATAAGCTGGCTGACCTATCACTTTCCACCAATGTTGGTCCACTAACAAAAAGAGCAAATGGGGCCCAGCTTGCATGTCAAAGTACTTATGCTGGAACTAGCCCTCACATTTCCGACCTAAAGAAATGAAGCAAATCTTGTTGAGAAACATTGGGAGTCAATGGAAAAGAAGCTGCACGAAGTTCTAACAATCCATAAGCATAGAAATCAGCAAATCGTGCCTGCAAGAAGGTGACCGCCCTCAACCTTCGAGAACAGAGAGCTTAAAGAGAGCAAACGGAAGTTGCCATCACAAATCTACGTGTTAATGCCCAATGGTAGAGTCCGAAAAGGAAAGATGGAGCGCCCGGACCAAAGGGCTTACCTGGGAGCATCTTCAAGGAAGACCGAGCATTTTAAGGCACTCCGCATGCACAGACTGTTCAATGAATGAATTACATCATCATCCATTCCGGATTTATGTAAAGGTTCCATCTAGCTCCCAATATATAAAATGGGAGACAACACCTTACCTGAAAATGACAGGTTAATAGCCCTTTTGGATGTAGATGGTAAGCCCTTTGCGACAGTGCTTCTACATGAGCTGGAAGACTGGGTCAATGAAAATAAAATCATACCAAATTATCATACTGGGTTCAGGCCAAACTCCTCTGCAATAGATAATGTGATTGCTCTCTCCTGTCTGGGTGCTAAGCCATTGAAACAACTATGCCCCCACTTTATGCCTGCTTTATCGACCACAGTTCTGCGATTGATGGAACTGATTGAAACATCCTCCAGAAGCATCTTGCGAAGTGATGTATACCTAGGCTACTCCTGACAGCAATTACAGCACTGTACACCAATACCTGGGTTTTGCACTAAGATAACTCAGACTCTTGCAACAGCAAAAATAAATTCAAACAAAGTGCTAAAGCAGGGATGCGTCATCCCCCCCACCTTGTTAATTTATATACAGCTGACTTAGGTGGGGAATTGCTGAAAGGAAACATATTTCTACCCAAACTAGGCCATATGAAACTTCCCATCATACAGTACGCGGACGACCTGGTGTTAATTGGATCAAACTGGTACTGGGATAAAGAGGGCCCTGCGTACACTCCACTGATACCATAAAAGAACGCTGCACATGCAAGTGTCGCTAAAACCAAAGTCCCGATTTTGGGCCAGAAAACCAAGAAATATCAACTGGAATGGCATCTGGGCCCTATAAAGATAAGCACAACTGGAAAATATATTTACCTTGGTGGTTGGTTGTCAAATACTGGTAAACTCTCCTTGCAGGCCAACGCATTAGCAGAAAAAGCGCCAAGATCACATACGCTCTATCTAAATTACACCATAACTTACAAAGTCATTCTGTAGAGGCGATTCGTAGAGCAACGTAGGCAAAACTACTACTTACAATAAGCTACGGACATCTTGCGTTCCCTGGCATGCTCACTGAGTCATTAGAGTGCTGTCATACAGCAGCATATAACAAAATATTAAACATCTCTAAAAATACCTGGTGCACATTGGTTCGCTTCGAATTTGACATTGTGAACATGGACATTGAATGTAAAAAGGATATAATCAAGTATCACCAACGAGTGGCCAGGGCAAATCCAGAGTCTTTTAGAGGTGCACTGAATGGGATATTTCAAGATAAAAGAAGCAGCTGGTCAGAGTGCCTAGGTAGAGCCAGAGCCTTATTAGACCTGACCCCTCAGTATAAAACAGATTCACTTATAACAATAGAACCCTTAAAGAGGACTTTAAAAGAGCAAGGCAAGTGGACTTCAAGGGAACATGACATAAGACAAAACAGAGATATCACAGGAGCAGTGGGGCTTGATACATCACACGAAGCCACCTCTTGCCAACCATATCTAGCTGTTTGCGCTCATATAAATTTAAATAAATAAAATAAATAAATATCTGAAAGCAGATTTGAGGACACAGGGATCTAAAGAGCATATTGCTGACCAGGCTTTTAACAATGCCTACATGGAAATACAGGTCCAACTGGAATATGCGTGCCCCAGGTTATGGGCAATGCAGGCTGTGACAATATCACTCTGAATCTGCAGTGCATATTGTAGGCTGTTGCTCAGCACTGCTACCTCAGAAGAGAGTCTACCTAAGGCCAATTTTCCTGCAAAACGGGATAAGAACAAGCAAAGGGGCGTTGACATATATATTTACTGCAGTTGCTCCAATGGAACTAGCACGGATTGGCAAGTTCATTGTGGAAGCTGGAAGGCACCTGCAAGATGCCTGCCGACCAATAGGGTCTGTCACTTGAGAACATTAAGCATGAACCTGGGCCTGACATTGAAGGATACAGCCTCACATTTGGCGTTTGGCAATAAATGACTGGTTATGAGCAGAGTCGCCATCTTGTCCTGTTTTAACAGACTGTGCCAATATTTATAAATCTCAAAATGAGTACGTGATCAGAATTGTCTAGATTCGTTTGACTTTATTTAGACATCAGGGCACTTCGCACTTTGACTGCTATGCATATTTACAGAGTGGTTTTGCAACAGCATGTGGCACTTCAGAGAAAGATTTTAGAATGTGATTCCTTGTACCTGGTAAAATGCATGTTTATTGACACTTTCCATTCTGCACGTAGCACTTTAGTGAATGGAGTTTCAATGTAGACTAATTTAGCACTTTGCATTTCGACTAGTACGCTCTCCTGCTACTTAGAATATACATAAAACGATTGTTTGTACTGTGCTATTTCTTCCAGATGCTTAATTCTATAATTATAGGATGATTAATTGTGAAAAATGCATGTCTTTAAACGCTTTTTCGCACTTGCACGAGACATTTTAGTGGAGGGCTTTTTAATTCGGAGGAGTACCTTAGCACCTTGCATTTAGAATTAATGATTGCCTGCTGCTTAGAATATACATCCGAAACGTTTATTTTACTGTGCTTTTAATATGCACTTCCCGTGTTGAGCACCGTAACTCCCCGGTAATATCTTGCATTGGTAAATCTTACCAGTTATGGAATTTTAATCTCTGTGATGGTTTTTATTTTTTTTACTTGTTGTCAAACGGACCACGGCTTAATTGTGGCCAGATGCTATCAGGCCCTTTGGCCGGAGTTTTATATCCTATTCCACTTTGAATGTGTTTGTAAAGATTGTATGTAATCATACAATAAAGCCTGCTTGATTGATTGGTGCACGTTTCCTGCTGTTTGCTCGTGCTTAACACTAATGTATGGTACACTTCTGAGTTATAGTTACAAAGGGAACGGAAGTAGTTCTGCACTACCAAGTCCCATTCAGCTTGGATTCCATTGTAGCGATCATCTGTCGAGTTATGAAGGATAAAAATCCTCAAGCTTTGACATTAAAAAGAAATTTGACTTGATAACAGTTTCAAAATGCCTTTATACTTCAAGAGGTTGACATTTTGCCGTCAAATCAATTTAATGTTGTGACTGCTTGATACACACTATTCCCAAGGTAATATTTCTCAAAGAAAAATGCATGCTGTCACTATGATAAAAAAACAAAGGTGTCAGTGAATATACTTTTCGAAGACATCCAACAGAGACGTCATCTTATATGCATGAGCATTGGGATTTTTCATCCAAAAATGGATAGATATTCAACAGTGAAAACTGAAGACCTACGGACATGTTTACTAGTTTGGATTTGTCTAATGTCTACATTAATATTAACTTTTGTTTGTGGAACTCTTCCTACTTCCCATCTGCTATATCCAAGTGCTGTAAATAAGAGCTGTTCATTTTTCTCAATATATTGATACTAAGGACCTGAATTACAGAAGGGTGAACAGGTTACTCTGTCACAAATGTGACGGATATCTCGTCCACCTTATTAGAAGTGTGGATAAATCTCGCCTCGGTGCCTCGCTAACCATGGGTCCCACGCTGCAACTCTGGGCAATAGCTTGCTTAATCTCCACAACGGCCCCCTCGCTGCCGGGGATGCCTGGCATCACCTTGGGGATGCCCAATAGGGACCATCTCACAGGGAAAGCCAGGACGGGTTCCCCAGCGGTACACAGTGCCAAGAAACCCCAGGGTGAACATGCGCTCTACAAATTCATACTAACATAACATAACAAGTTCATTACTCCATCACAAACATCACGGACACTACGTGCGCTTGTAATAAGGTGGAAGGGATATCTGTCTCATTTGTGCCGGAATAACCCATTCACCTTATTCTAATTTAGAGTTTTGTAGATGGGTTACTGCGTACCAAGCGTGAGGGATGTCCAGTCCGCCTTCTTATCAATGCATTGCATGCACTTGTAATAAAGCAGATGGGATGTTCGTCATTTTCGTGAGAGAGTAACACATAAAAATGTAAATCCGTATTTGTAAAGCGCAAACTACTCACCCTTACGGTGTCAAGGCGCTGGGGGCCGTCCTGGAAATTAAGTGAGCTATTGCCCAGAGTCACATGGTGCTGAGCTGAGCTGCCTCCGGAGCCAGGAATCAAACTGTGAAAGCTGTGCTCCACGTCAGCTGGCCTGACCGCTGCGCCACACACATCCGCCAAACTTTAAATTAGGGCCTAAATTACTGCTGCCAGCTCAATCTACACATTTCTTAATCTCACCTTGCCAATTTCCCAGCCTTGGAAGGATGCAAGGCTGAGTTGGTCGTGCCTCAATTTGACCTTTTACACATTTCTTAATCTCACCTTGCCAATTTCCCAGCCTTGGAAGGATGCAAGGCTGAGTTGGCCATGCCTCAATTTGACCTTTGATTTTGAAGACTTGCATATCACAGCAAATGTTAAGGTGGGCATGTGGGACACAGATGGACAAACAACTGGTTGTAACATGTGTTCAGTATTTTTGCACAAGTGAATAATTTTACAAACTAACATGGTTGCACATTATATTTATTGGAGTAAGAAATCTATTGAGTTTTTATTAGTAAGAACAGTTGTGCTCTGTGAGATGAAGCTTTCGCTCAGTTGTCGGACTGGTGCATGCATCACTTTGTCATTTCACTGTCTTGTCCAGGCTAGCATTTGTTGCACCTTGGATGACAAGGACTGCACCGATGAAGATAAGACTGTGGGCAGTTCGAAGAGGATTTCAGCTATCTCCCGGTCAAGATCCCTGCTGGGAGGAGAACGAACTTGCACATAGGGTTTGGCCTTTATATCTCCTGTGACCTTCTGTGGTGGCAGAGGCCCATTCTGAACTTGTCAAGCATTAAAGGTGACATGTCAGTGCTTCAGGGAACTTTCGGCGAAGCTCAGAGTTTCAAACATATCAGTTCCTGGAGTGATTGTGCGCCTCAGTACTGGTGGTGCTGTGTTCCTTGTCTATAGTACATGCTCTTTGTGGTTACCTGGCTCGAGTGTCATGTCTCTACCTTCCAGAGGAGTGAATAATAGCATTACAATGTCAACAGTCTCGACTCCTTGACCCTTGTGGCTTGCTCAGCCCCTCTCCCCTTGTGGTGGAGGGTGTAATCTGAGTTAGGCTGCCCAGAAGGAACGGAGAAGTGTTCCAGAATAAGCACATGTATAAACAGGTTGATTTGTAATATCCCAATTTGCAGTTAGTTGTGATCTAAACAACCTCATAAGTATAAGTGAGGTAGGTTACAAACTTCCAGGTAACCTGCGATTGATGTCTTGTTACCAATTATTGCTGCTTCCTCTGCTACAGACTCTGTTTCCTAGCTGCTGTTTCACTTGCAGCCCGGCCACTGCTAAAACAGACAACATTTGCTCCATCGGTGTGGGTCGGAGGGACAGATTTTTCATGTCTATGCCTCAGGAACCGGTTCCTTGACATTTTGTCGTTTTGACCCACCATGCTTCTGAACTGCATTGGCCAGTTCAAAAGGCCCTGGCCAATCTGGTGGATGAAATTCCAGTGCCCCTTGGCCCAAACTGGCATGTTTCTTTGTGCCAAGTTTTTCCACCCAACACTTCCCCAATTCCTACCACTGAGGAGAAGAAAAGGGGAAGCAGTCACCATCTTCCACTTCCCTGCCCTCCTAGAAGGGACATGGCACAGGCCTTCTTGTGGGTTCTTCTGTTGTCATGCATTGAACCGTGCACTTCTCTGTCTTTCCAACTGGGAATACCTGCCATGTCAGATGAAACACTTTTATCGTCTGTAGTGATGAGAGGACAGCACATGATCTCAGTGGGTTGCGCCACTTACTTCTCTGCGCCCAGCTCCTCCCTCCCTGTCAGGATGGCCCATCAAGTCACACCTAAGCTCCCATTGTGTATGACGGTCTTGGGGGAATGCAAAAAGTCCAACCGTCACGCACCTCAGACGTGATCAGAGACAGGCACCAGGCACCACATGGCTAACAACACATAGGCTCTGCAATGGCAGTCCTGAGACATGGTTAGATGGCTAATTCAGTAGGTGGCGCAAGCTGTGCTGCTGGCCCACTAGTAGCATTTAATTTACAGCACTCCCTGGGCACAAGTAGTGCACTTTACTAGGGACTTATAAGTAAAAAAAATATGTCAATTGGGTATGAACCAATGTTAACATCTTTTAGAAGAGAGAGAACATACACTTTACTATTGGTTAACAGTATTAAGTGCTCAGAGTCCTAATACCAGCAAAAACGGGACCAGAAAAAGAGGAGGAGAAAAGCTAAATATTTGCGGGTGACATTGCAGAAAGAGCCGTTCTTCAACACCTGCCAAGTGGTTCCACCCCAGTCCTGGACCCTTGATAGTGGGCTTAAGGTGCTCTGCTGTTCTCTGTGGGTACAGCAGAACCAAAAGATCTCTGACGCATCTCCCCTGCAGCATGGATTGGACCTGTCACAAAGACCCACATCACCACCGCAACGCCTTCAGAACTGCCACTGTGCAATACATCCTCTATGCATTCTGTCCATCAACTGTGGTTTTTGCATTTGTCACCCCGAGTGGGATGGGTATGCTCAGACGTGAGTCCCATGCTCTCCACACCACTTGATTCAAGCAAGCCGGGCTGAAGACGGCTGGAATACCAAAAACCGGTCATCAGAAGCTTGTTTCCGGTCCAGGGAAGGCATGGCTTGGCAGTTCGGGCTGGACTGTTCCCATGAGGCACAGGGTCAGACTGATTTGCATATGGCCACTGAAGGACCGGGTTTTAGAACCCAGCGGCGTCAGGGAGAATGCCTGATACCTTCGAGTTCCCCTGTCTTGGCAAACAGAGACACGGGATACTTCTTGATGATGTCAAAGACCAAAGTTTATTGGTTGCAACCAGGAACAGAGATCTACGAAGCACACACAGTGGTTTGCCAGAGACTGCACAAATTCAACAAGCGGAGCATGGTCTTTTATGCCAAAAATCAAGCCTCAGGCAACTTTTCAAATTAGCATTAGGTGCATGCAAACTGACCAATGACAGTGTAACATTTTGAAAGTAGCGTATGATGACAATCTCAGACAATCCCATCTTCCGTTGTCCAGCCCACCAGAAGTGACCAAGCAAATTCCAAGTTTCCTGTTCGATCAGGCCGGACAAACCCATCATAAAACCTTCAACCCAAATCAATGATTATGTCGTAAAGGAAAGGCAGAAACAGATTGGAAGTGAGATAGAAAGGTGGGAGCAGTGTACCATAAACTCGGGCACGTCCTGCTCTTTGATCTTTATCAGACCAGCTGCTGAACAAGGAACTGGCTTAACGAGGTCGGCCTCGGGCAAGGAGTCAGTTCGGCCAGGTCACTCAAAAGTCAGCTAAGGCATACGTGTCTCAAGAACTCGTTCGGCCACAGTTATCGGGCCTATGTGAGGGCGACCATACAAAATGGCTGCCGTACACAAAATGGAACCCGGAGGTTCAAACTAAATCCTCAAATACGGAGTGTTCTCTTATATCGATTCATAAGAAAACACTCAGACACGCTACACTCACCATTTGCGGTCTGCTGACACCAAAATCGTCCATTCCCGACGACTTTTGTTGAACGGGTTCGGAACCATCGAACCTCATTCGCAAACCACGGAACTACACCATGTCTGAACTGGGGTGGTGTGGAGTACAAAAAAACGATGGATTTAGGCCCAGATCTCTGTACTGGGGTGAATGTATGACATTGTTCTGCAATGCATTCTGTCCATGAACTGTGGTTTTTGCATTTGTCACCCCGAGTGGGATGGGTATGCTCAGACGTGAGTACCATGCTCTCCACACCACTGGATTCAAGCAAGCCGGGCTGAAGATGGCTGGAATGCCAGAAACCGGTCCTCGGAAGCTTGTTTCCGGTCCAGGGAAGGCATGGCTTGGCAGTTCGGGCTGGACTGTTCCCATGAGGCACAGGGTCAGACTGATTTGCATATGGGCATGTCTGAACTGGGGTGGTGTGGAGTGCAAAAAAACGATGGATTTAGGCCCAGATCTCTGTACTAGGGTGAATGTATGACATTGTTCTACATTCTGTCCATCAACTGTGGTTTTTGCATTTTTCACCAATAGCGGCATTCAGTGCCTATTCTCAGCTCCCCGGCCATCTCCACTATCTTCCACTTGTTAGGGTCTTCCTTTAACTCTGAGTGTGTGTACTTTTTGACAGCTTCCCAATTTCTCGGGAGAGTAAGGCCCTCCCGCTCCAGTTTGGACTTCTTCCTGCCTGGGGCCAAGGTCACTAGGCCACAACCTCCTCAGCCCCGAAGAACTGTGCTGCTTCTCGCTGCCTGCTTCCCTTGGCCCGGACCGAGTCGGCTATCTCCGCCCTTCCATGCGGCCGCTCACCTCGTATTTCTTATTTTGGAGCTTCACATTGGCCTTCTCGTTTGGTTCACCACTTTCCTTCTTGTGATACTTCCTACCGCGACGATGCGGGCCCTGTCACTGGTGCAGCTGTGCTGCCTTCCTGCTACAGTCTCCAATGCAGTTGTGGGATCTCTCTGGTTGGGGCCGATCCTGTCTGCAGTGGCCAGACAGGAGGTCTCGCCTCGGCTACCTTCAGGTTCAGCTCAGCACGATCCCCTCCTCCAGTGAAGAGAGTGTCTCTGGTCTCACCCTGCCACCAGCAAGTCCAATCAGGCTCCTGCACAGCCGCACACCTGATCGTTGTTGCGAGCACTTTCAGCTCGCGGGAGGACGTTGTATTTCTAACTGCTGTCTCATATGCTTATTCCCAACAAGGAGTTCTAGTTTCTTGCTTGGATGGCAAAGACAGGTCATGATTTCTTGTAGGATTTTGAAAGGGCTGTCGGAGCCTCCGGAGTTTGCGGTTACTCGGCCATGTTGCTGGCCACGTTTTTGTAGATATTTCAACCCCAGGTTTCAAGCTATGATATCTTTCATCTGCAAAAAAGCAAATCCTCCTCTTGGCAAAGTAATTTCATTTGGCAAAAAGAGTACCAGGCAAGAGGTGTTCTTCATATTCACATGCTGTAGGTATAATAGATGCACTAAAAGTTGGAACAGACATTGATAAGACTATCTTCTATTTCATAGAACAGTATGTGACATGCACCATTCCAAAATACAATGATGAAAAGAGATTGAGACAACAAATTCTATGGTTTTAAACTCATAGATGTGGAAAGAACCGTTGTCGAAAATACAGATGCAAAGGAAATTACATGAGATGTTGATTTGGATTCCCACAACCTGTAATTTCTCAAGTAATAGTGATCAACTTTTTGTCAGCAGTCAACAACTCACATGGAAATCAATGAAAAACACAATACAATTTGAGAAGGACATCGGCTTTCAAATATATTAATGACTACCACCCTGTGATTCTGAAGATGTGGAGTGCAAATATGGAGCTACAATTTGCGTCAGACAACTCCATCGCTGTTGCTCAGTACATCACTTCATGCATTACAAAATCAGAGATGAAGGAGATTCGGGAGGAGTTCTGCAGAAAAGAATCCATTCAAGAAATTGTATAGCTTCAGCTTGAAAACGCTTGCCCATAGAGAGATAGGATCCTATGAGCGCTCGGATCAGTTGATCCAGGCCTGTTTGTTCTTGAAGTCAAGGGGAATTGTTTGGTTAAGTCTAGGCCTTGCAAGCACGGTAAATAGAGTATTGAAGTCTTTCCCAGAAATACAGTATCTAGCAGAGTTCAATCAGGAAAGCAGAGATATTGTGAAGTCACAAATGTTGATACATACTATCTAAGAAGGAAAACACCTAGAGAACATGTGCCTTTATGAAGTACTTCAACATTACAGATATAAAAGCAATGTAAAAAAAAAACATAGAAGAAGGGACATATGCGGTAGATGGATGCGATGGTTGTTTGGTGAGACATAGCAAAGGAAATCTAATTAACCACAAAAAACTGAGTCAAACTGCAGCCAGAAGATAGTTTTTCTATTTGGCACTTCTGCAGCTGTGCTAGTCTTGGAGTGCTGAATCAGAACTTCTTAGATACTATAACTTCTACAAATACTCTTGCAATGCTGTATAAGACAGCATTCAGTGTCCAGTCTTTCCAAACTTCTTGCACATGTTGAAAGATGAGATTGGACGAAACAATTGCTGCTGAGGTACCTAAGCAGAGATCACAAAGCAGCCAAGATTCTGAACCACTGATTCAAGATCCACTTGGACAACCAGTTATTCAAAATGAAGCAGCTATAGCCATGATTGATGTGGAGTCTGCAATACAACAAGCAAGATCAGAAAGTGTTGATTTCAAACACTTAGTGGCACAACAGAACTATGAACAGAATTAAATGTATATTGAAGAAAAAGATCAAATAGAGCATGGTTTTCTGTACAAGAGGAAATAATGTGAATGTTCTTTGTTTAAGTTAATACTACTATACATCAGTGGTCAAGCTGGCACTGTTAAAAGCTTTCTTTTTAAAATTCTCACTGCTTATTTACAGAGGAATACAGAATCAAATGTATCATGTGTAGTAACAGCACCAGCTGGATTAGCTGCACACAACATTAAACCAATTCATTTACACCAACTACTTATGCTACCTTTAGAACATTGATTTATGTCTTTTGATTATCACTCGGTTGTAGAAAAATGTTTTTTCTTACACAAACAAAACAAAGATCGCCTTCAACTTCATGTCTGGCCATATACAGTTTGAAAAACAGTTTGTGCATATATACAGTGCAAAAAACCAACAGTAAACATGTAAAAAATACATCAATAATGGATGCGTGGTTGTGACATGGACAAATAAGTCATGGACATTGTGAACAAAATAAATTATGAACAATAAAACAATCACAATCAACAATACACAACTTGGGAGAAAGAGAAGAATTTTTCAAAATGGAATCCCAAGACCTGAGATAGAATGAATCATTACAGTTCAGGAAAAATTGCCCATTTTTGCACCAGTAACGTTAGCATAATTGTCTGAGAAGGAAAAAATGCCGACGCGTTTCGAATCCCGTTACATGGTTTACAGGATTCTCATCAGGGCGGTTTGATTCGGGTCCATGGGAACTATTTGTGAAAAGGAAAAAGGATTGTTTTTAGAAAACGGGGTCCTCTAGCCAAATAAATTGCTGAGAATGTGCGCATCCCTAGATGCGACATACCTTGTGTTGTTCTTGCCCAAGGTTGCTCTTGTTTTAAGGGTTCGTCTATGCCGTGGAGTTTGAACTGCAACAGAATGAGATTTGGGTAAGTGCCTTGATCAGGCGGGGAATGCTCACCTAAGTTGGTGTGCGCGGGATAAAATTAGTGATTACCTTTGCTTCTCTTGGTCCAGCGGCTAGTGTGCCGTTGCCCGGGAATATATCTGTATGTTGACCTGGTTACATCTCTGTAAGACAATTTACAACACATTGGGATTGGTCCTAGTCCGCTGACCCGTGAGATCAATATGAACACGGGGTGTGGAGACTTACTTGTGAACGATTCTGCCGGGGCGGGAAATTTTCTCCGGTGTTTGGTTGATTTCTGTACTTGGGTTCTGGGGGGGCAAGGAGGAAAAGAGGGATCACTCAACTGGTTGTTTACTTTTGGCGCGGACAGGAGTCGCAGTGTCAAGGGGTTCTTAGTCTTAGTGAAATCAATAGGGCTTAAACCTGATCAACCCCCGCAGAAACACCTATTCCCAGAAGGCATCATAAGTCGCCACAGGCTCTGATTGGTCAAGAGCAAATCCCATGCAAATCCCATGGGATATGTATGTCAGAACCGGCACTGCTGCGGACACCTACAAACAGAGTGTGCCGTGCTGGAGTGAGACTGACGAGTGGTGCTAAGCGCAGAGTTCCACGGTAAGCCGAACCCCTTGACACTGCGACTCCTGTCCGCGCCAAAAGTAAACAACCAGTTGAGTGATCCCTCTTTTCCTCCTTGCCCCCCCAGAACCCAAGTACAGAAATCAACCAAACACCTGAGAAAATTTCCCGCCCCGGCAGAATCGTTCACAAGTAAGTCTCCACACCCCGTGTTCATATTGATCCCACGGGTCAGCAGACTAGGACCAATCCCAATGTGTTGTAAATTGTCTTACAGAGATGTAACCAGGTCAACATACAGATATATTCCCGGGCAACGGCACACTAGCCGCTGGACCAAGAGAAGCAAAGGTAATCACTAATTTTATCCCGCGCACACCAACTTAGGTGAGCATTTCCCGCCTGATCAAGGCACTTACCCAAATCTCATTCTGTTGCAGTTCAAATTCCACGGCATAGACGAACCCTTAAAACAAGAGCAACCTTGGGCAAGAACAACACAAGGTATGTCGCATCTAGGGATGCGCACATTCTCAGCAATTTATTTGGCTAGAGGACCCCGTTTTCTAAAAAAAATCCTTTTTCCTTTTCACAAATAGTTCCCATGGACCCGAATCAAACCGCCCTGATGAGAATCCTGTAAACCATATAACGGGATTCGAAACGCGTCGGCATTTTTTCCTTCTCAGACAATTATGCTAACGTTACTGGTGCAAAAATGGGCAATTGTTCCTGAACTGTAATGATTCATTCTATCTCAGGTCTTGGGATTCCATTTTGAAAAATTCTTCTCTTTCTCCCAAGTTGTGTATTGTTGATTGTGATTGTTTTATTGTTCATAATTTATTTTGTTCACAATGTCCATGACTTATTTGTCCATGTCACAACCACGCATCCATTATTGATGTATTTTTTACATGTTTACTGTTGATTTTTTGCACTGTATATATGCACAAACTGTTTTTCAAACTGTATATGGCCAGACATGAAGTTGAAGGCGATCTTTGTTTTGTTTGTGTAAGAAAAAACATTTTTCTACAACCGAGTGATAATCAAAAGACATAAATCAATGTCAGTGTAAATTAATAAAGTTTTGTTTATCCTTAACCATTCATTGTTTAATTTGAAATTTGGAGGCATAGGAAAAAATCCCTTGCTTATACAATTGTGGCCCTGCCTACCCTCCTTCCCACTGGGCCCAGCCACCCCTGTTTTTTGACCTTTAGAAAATGACATTAAACTGAAATACCAGAAGTTCTCCGGTGAAGCTTACCATGAGCTGTGATACAACCGAGTATTTTAATTATCAATGAGGTGAGCATGGTTTTGAATGCAATTCTTGCTTCGTACACTTAAGAATGCAGCAGATTTTAAAAACAGAGTATGAAGTGCAGTTCAGAGGAAAGCATTTAAATGTCTTTGGTGACCTACTACAGCTTACACCCATGAAAGGACAGCCTGTTTTCAAGTCCCTTTTCCATAATGAAACAGGAAATTCTTTGGGAAGTATTGCTAATTGGTTAGATGTCAAATACAAGGAACTAGTGAAGAATATGCGTCAAGCATCTGATGTGTAATGTGGAGATGCCACACACACACCAACTCAGTCACCCATACATCCATTCATGCACTCTTTTACTCGCTCATACAGCCACTCAGGTACCCTCTCACTCTCCTATGCAGATACTTTCATAGCCAATCACTCACCTATGCAGTCACTCACACACTCACTCAGTCATCCATACAGCTACTCACACACACACACTCACTCATACAGTTACATAGTCACCCATTCAGCTACTAACACACCCACTCACTCACACACACTGCTCATGTACCTACACACTCACCCATAGTCACTCATGTACCCACTCACCCACCCATACAGTGACTTATATGTGCACTCACTGTGAGAAGTTGGCCTAACATATGCTGTCCAGTGTTCTAGTGGGCACCTTGCACCAGTCCAAACGACCCTTATTAATGGTATGTTAAAGATAACCTTTATAGAAAGCTATCCTAGTGGTAGCTGTGGAGAGCAGCCTTCAGGCTAAGTCTTTGAGGAATGTAAAGCAGATTGTTTTGCCAGTCTATAATCTCGTGAATAACCAAATGAAAGGAGAACCACACCAGGTATATATATAAAATACATGTATTTATTCTAAACACATCCCTCTAGTCTCTTTATGAGGCTAGAGACAAAAGTGCATTCAGTCAACTTAATAACACACAGTAAATTAGCTCAATATATGTTGAGCCCTAGGGGAGTACCAAACCATATATTAAGAAAGTGGTATAAGAACCACGACTTGCATAGACACAAGGCCTAGAGCATGTAGAACCGCTGGGGCCACCAGGAACCACCCAAGGTAGTGACACAGGAGACCCACGGGGATGAGTGCAGTGTGTCAACACTGCCGCAAATCACCATTAACTTCTATGGGGACAGTTGGGGTTGAAATTTTAAAGATAAAGGACACTTGGAGCAAACCCCTTTAGACTTAAGGGGTTGTAGAGCCAACACCCATGGGAGCACCGGAGTACTCGAGTTACCTCCCCCAGGGAAGCCGGGTGCATAGGTGTCTTTTGGTGTTGGGATTCATCGTCGTTTTTAATGGCGATCGGCTGCAAAGTGCTGCTGCCGTCCAAGTGGAAAGTTTCCGGTGTGATCCAAGCCTGGTTCAAAGATGAGAGGAACCTGAAAGCAGAGGGGACAGAGTCTGAGTCACTTGCCAGTCACCAGGCGCACAATAGTAGAATGAACACCGATGTTGTGTGATTTCAGGTGAAGAAGGTGAAGTTGTACTCTTCAGCCACGAGGACCAGGAGATGTCGACAACAACCAGGTTCTGGAATTGAGCTGTCCAACAAAGGATGTTGAGTGCTGCAGTGTCAGTGCCTGGATTGGACCCAACAAGCCTTGGAAACAGCAACCCATGCAGGAATCAAAGAAATGCTTCAGTGCAGACCAGCAAGGTCTGAGAGACTCACCACGCAGTGGAGAGTCAGGGCACATCTGGAGCAACCAGGGAAGCCCAAGGAAAATTAGAGTTACCTTCACACGGACCCACCAGTCGACGGACCAGGGTTCGCAAAGGAGCCTCAAGCAGAAATGCAAGAAGCGGGCTCACGGAACACTCATGGAGTGTAGGCTCACAATCTTCAGTGCAGATGGCGCTCGAGCCTTGGGCTATAAGTAACCCAAAGCACAACTTCAAGGAATGTCGAGAAGTCAATGCACTAGCAAATTTGCACGGTTTACAGGGGTTCCGGTTCCACGTTTTTTGTGAGGGCTGCGGGGCTCAGATTAGCTGGGGACTCGGGTCGATCTCTGAGAAGTCTGGAAATCCTCTTCCTGTGTTGCAAATACTTTTGAGTCCGGCGAGAGCTTCAGAAATGCAGACCGGCAAGATGCTTTGTTGGTGCCTGCCAAGCAGGGGAGTCACTTCTTGACCCCAATCTAAAGTCCTGTTGCCAGGGGTTCCTTACTTACACTAAAGAAAGGGGTTGGACATACTCTGGGGACCCACCTATGGCAGGGTCTGGAAAGAGGGGTGGTGACACCCATTTCCTCTGTCCAGTTTTGCACCAGGGCAGGGGCTGGTAGGCCCTGCAACCGGGTTGAACTGGAATATGCACAGGAACACTAAATGTGCCCCCAGTGCAGACTTTCAAAGCATTCATGGAGTGCACCCACCAAGTCTCATACACTAAAGCCTGTCTAGGAGGTGGTTATACCTCCCTGTGACAGGAAGCCTATTGTCCAGGCCTCCCCTGCCGGAGTTTCGGTCAGCAGCAGGAGGCCAGACTTGTGCTTATGGCTGCAGCATCCATTTTGTTATGCCAGAGCTCTTTTAAACTATTACCGGTTAAACCAGTGTGTACATGTGTCTCCCTCTAGAAGGGTGGAATTCTACCCTCGCTGCCAGGACTGGCAAAGGGGTAGGATTCCAAAGTGTTTGACATGAAACACGACATGTTTCCGTGCAGCCATTCCAAAGTTAGCATTTACCGCGAGGTTATAGTGCACTTAAGAGTATATGGTCTGGTTGCATCACAGAACAGCCTCAGAGAATAGGCTCCAAAAGCTGCAGGGGGGGCCAGCTCATGCATGGGCACCCGCTCACACAAAACCAAGCACTCTGCCTTCAGGATTGATAAGGCCTGCCATAGGAGTAACTGATAGGTTTATATGTGCAGTGATTAAAGGTCGATATAGGTAACCTATATCTTAGTAAGGAGTGCATGCACCACCTTACCCAGGCTGCAGTAGCAGTCCTGTGGTGTCGTTTTGGAAGGCTTCCCAGGAGTGGCATAATACATGCTTCAGCCCCTGGTAGGCCTCTAGGGTACCTATGCCCTTACTACCTAGTGTACCATATATTATATACTAGGGACTCACAAGGGTACCCCAGTAACCAAACTGGAGTATACCTATAATGCATGCAATCAATTTAGAGAGGAGGTAGCTAGGCTGGGGTCCTGGATAGCAGGGCCACAGCCAGAATAAAGTAAAAAAACAGTGAAACACCAGCAAAAAGTGGGGGTAACCATAGTAAGCAGATCCTACTCTCCTACACTCACCCACTCATACAGGCATTCACACACCCACTCAGCCACCTATACATGCAATCACATAGCCTCTCACTCACCCATACAGGTACTCACATACCCACTGTTACAGCCACACACACTCCCTCACCCATATAACTCTCACACACACCCACTTACTCACTTATACAGCCACTCACAGACATATTCATTCAGCGATACGGGAACTGACACACACACTCACTCACCCATACAGCCACTCACACACTGTCATTCGCTCATACCACCACTAACAAACCCACTCACTCTCCTATACAGCTACTCAAGCACCCACTCACTCACCCATACAGCAACATACAGACGCACTCATTCACTGAAACAGGTACTCACACACGCACTCACCCATACAGCCACTGACACTCCCTCTCACTCACCCATACACACACTCTCACAGCTACTCGCTCACCAATATACCCAGTCACACAACGACAAACATAACAAGACATATTCACACTACTACAAACATACATGAAACATATAATTATTCTTTCTTACACCAGAATTGGTGGTTCTAACAAGAACCATTGTGTTTTGTTTTTAATCTTTTTTTTATTTCTTTGTATCTTTACTATTTTTTGGGGGGGGCAGTGTTTTTTTTTAGGTTTCTTGAAACAAAGTATTTTAACATGGTGCTTGCTAATGAAAACCAGAAAACTTGCACCAGCAATTGGGGGGAAAAAAACAACACTTACAAGCGTGAATGATCTGAATAACAGCAGGGATAGATTGCTCCCTGATGGTCAAAATAGCCTTACATTTCAGGCAATACTATCCAACTGCAGCCATGCTCTCTTTCTTGGCCTTTGGCAGATTTTCATCCTGGGATATGTTCTCAGGATCCTCTGGACTCTGAGCACTACCAGATGCTATCTTCCACTCAAAAAAATAACTACAGAAACGCCAAAATCCAGAGACACACCAAAAACATGGAGGATAAGGGATGGGACCATCCTCTATTAATGAAAGATAGGTGCTCAAGCACTCAAATCCATTGGTTTCAATGTCACATGGGAGTCACAACGCTGTTGCGCTCCTGTCACAGTCACGTTGTGATGACGTCGCATCTCTGCAAAATGTATTAAAACCACCCTTAAAAATGTTTTTTTCTCAATAATTACGCTTTTTTTTAACAAACCTCTTACTTTGAACAAAAACTTTAAAGTGTTTAAGTGTGTGTCTACTAATTCCAAAAATATGCTGGAGTCACGTCACCGGCCTTGCAAACAAATGAAACAGAAAATCACCAGAAGAAATGCATCTTCCAATTAACAATCAAACCAGTGATGCAGTAATTCCTCCACAAGTTCACTTGGATTAGTGGCAAAGGTAGTTCTAACTGGCTGCTATAATAAAGAGGAACAAAAATGGATGCCTTTCATTAAATCATGACTTTTCTTCAGTAAAAGAAAAATCCACTTTCAAAACAGCAATTTTATGTCAAGACTGGAGGCTCCTATTATGCTAGCTTAACTTGCTTTAGTTTGAATAGCAGTAGTCAAGTAAGATAAACAACTATAAATCCCAAGAGACTCGCAACATGTTAGCCAATGGAAAAAAGAAACACAACGAACATAACCACCAATAGTATAACATCAGTACATATAATTTCCCACTTGGCAGGGAACAGCCCTATTTTCTGCTGCTCGCATTCAAGATAAGTACATTTTGTTATATATATGTTCATTATTACAATGTGTGTTTCTATAGTATGCACACAACGTGACATTCACCCATCCCAATTTCCAACATTTTTCTCCCAGCTATGCCCAATAACTCTCAGAGTCAGAACATGTTGTCTAGGGCGTAGCCTTTTATTTCACATTAAACCAGGTAATTCTTCACAGACAAATAGGAGAAACCATCTTTTTGGATATACCCAATTATTCATAGCATCATGCTTTAGCCGCATCAACCTATCAAAGGCATTAAGTACATCATCAGGCACGACATTACTTGAACTTCAGTTTTGGCCGTACACTTAGCGGCAACAACATGTCAAAGGCAGTAAGATAATTAGACACAACATTACACCTGCACTTGAGCTTGTCCTTACAATGGAACTTGTCCGTCTCATCCCGTCAAGCTCTCCACTCAGCTGTGCTCATTGTGCCGGCAGGCCACAACGCGCACAGCAAACAATTGCATTACTTGAAATCCAGGGCACCGCATAACGCACCGGCCCACCGGGGTGCCTGAACACAGGCCGCCTCCCTAAGGTTCTACTCAGTCCATACATTGCAGGTTAGGGCAATAGAGTCCAGGACCACCGGCAGGTCGGTCCTCCTTTCCGCCTACGCTCAGCCGATGTGGATCCTACCCCTCCTGGGGTCCCTCCAGACACTGAACTTCCTTTGTTGTGCATCCCCCTTTGTTGTTAAGTGTCAGTGCTCCGCCGCGAAGCCTCGTTCTTCTGCCGGGTGGGTGGGTGGTCAACGAAGTGCCTCTAATGCTTGCTGGAGGTCTGAGGGGACAAAGAGGCAGACTGCTCCCGGGCGCAGCCTTAAATAACCTCCCCAACCAACCTGCACGCCCTGCTGACGTCATGGTCTCTCCTTACACAATACACCCCCTTCTTAGCTAAACTCATAGGGGGCTCATTCACGTGGCGCAACTAAGGGCGCCCCTCCCCTAGGCGCGGGGGGCGCCTGTTCATAGTATGCACACAACGTGACATTCACCCATCCCAATTTCCAACATTTTTCTCCCAGCTATGCCCAATAACTCTCAGAGTCAGAACATGTTGTCTAGGGCGTAGCCTTTTATTTCACATTAAACCAGGTAATTCTTCACAGACAAATAGGAGAAACCATCTTTTTGGATATACCCAATTATTCATAGCATCATGCTTTAGCCGCATCAACCTATCAAAGGCATTAAGTACATCATCAGGCACGACATTACTTGAACTTCAGTTTTGGCCGTACACTTAGCGGCAACAACATGTCAAAGGCAGTAAGATAATTAGACACAACATTACACCTGCACTTGAGCTTGTCCTTACAATGGAACTTGTCCGTCTCATCCCGCCAAGCTCTCCACTCAGCTGTGCTCATTGTGCCGGCAGGCCACAACGCGCACAGCAAACAATTGCATTACTTGAAATCCAGGGCACCGCATAACGCACCGGCCCACCGGGGTGCCTGAACACAGGCCGCCTCCCTAAGGTTCTACTCAGTCCATACATTGCAGGTTAGGGCAATAGAGTCCAGGACCACCGGCAGGTCGGTCCTCCTTTCCGCCTACGCTCAGCCGATGTGGATCCTACCCCTCCTGGGGTCCCTCCAGACACTGAACTTCCTTTGTTGTGCATCCCCCTTTGTTGTTAAGTGTCAGTGCTCCGCCACAGGGTGAGAAGCTACCCGGCGCACTCGCCCTCCCCCCCCCTTACGCTGACAGCTGACGCTGGGGGTGCCCAGGAGTGGAAGCCTCCCAGGATGGGTTCCACAGCGGTATTCGTACAAGCGCCTTGAGACCCTTGCGGGTGAGTAGTGCGCTATACAAGTATCAAATGACATTTACAGTGTTCCCCAACAGCCAGCAATATAATGGCATTAACGAGCTCATGTGCATTTCCTGAGAGATGCACCCCAACCCTGCGGAACTGGACCATTACCTACTAGCGCTAGTTGTGCCAATTTGTACCTGTTGTGGCAGCTTGCCGCATTACTTCCGACCACAGGGGTGCCCCCGGCCTCCAACCACATAAGCCTTCGTAAAGACGGTAGATCCTTCCCACCAGCGTTACTGACTAAAGGGAATAGACCAAATCCCGACATTTGTACTCCGCCCAAATGAATGGACTCGTTACTTTGCTCTAACCCAAGAGAATGTCTACTTTAACCTAGGGGAACTGTCCGGGCTCTAATGCCTACAAAGGAGAAAATGATACTATTTAGATATCAAAAATTCTTTGCATCAACCTTTTAAAGGCATTAAGTAAATTAAGCATGACATTACCCTAGAATTTCAGCTCTGGTCGCAGACGTTAGCGGCAACAGCATGGTCAAGGCAATAAGAAAATTAGGCACAACATTACCCTGCACTTGGGCTTGGCCTTACAATTGACCCTGACAGAGTCATACTACCAAGATTTTCAATCTGCTGTACACATTGTTCCGGCAGACCCGAACAGGCTACAGCAAACTGTTGCATTACTGAAATCCAGGGCTCTGCATACCGCATCGCCCACCGCAGGGCCTGAACACAGGCAGCCTCCCCAAGATCTATTCAGTACATACGTTGTGCATTTGGGCCGTAGCGTCCGGGACCACCAGCTGGTCAGTCCTCCCCTTCCGCTCACCTTGGCCCTAGAATAAAGTGGGCACATTAAAGCTTGGCCATTTAGTAACGCCACCCGATTGTCGAAATATTAACTAGCAGTCCCTATTGCCTGTGGAGTATGCCTGAAATAGCCCACCACCTGTTACTGGGATGCTGTTTCCTAACGCCTTTCTTGCCTAGAGCCCGCAGTCTGCTGATAATATAGCACCCCGCCCGTCTTGCGTGCTGTCTGTCCATGGCGTAGAATGTATTCAGCCTCAAAACGGATAATTCACTATAAACCATTCACCTGTTAAAGGCAATAAATAATTAAATCGCTATTACATTTACGCATAGTATTATGTTGACTATACTCTTAAACCCTGCTGCGCACTTTGTGCCGGCAGGCCACAATGCGCTGCTCCAAACAGTTGCATTACCTGAAACCCAGGGCACCGCATAACGCACCGGCCCTCTGGGGTACTTGAACAATGGCATAATAGTCTAGCAACATACACATGTCAAAGGTACTATAAAATTTAAATTGTCATTTCAGTTGAGCATAGCATTAACTTGTTCATAGTCTTGAACCCTTTGTTGCGCTCATTGTGCCGGCAGGCCACAAAGCGCCGCTCCAAACAGTTGCATTACCTGAAACCCAGGGCACCGCATAACGCACCGGCCCTCTGGGTTACTTGAACAATGGCATAAGTCTAGCAACATTCACATGTCAAAGGCACTATAAAATTTAAATTGTCATTTCAGTTGAGCATAGCATTAACTTGTTCATAGTCTTGAACCCTCTGCTGCGCACTTTGTGCCGGCAGGCCACAATTCGCTGCTCCAAACAGTTGCATTACCTGAAACCCAGGGCACTGCATAACGCACCGGCCCTCTGGGGTACTTGAACAATGGCATAATAGTCTAGCAACATACACCTGTCAAAGGTACTATAAAATGTAAATTGTCATTTCAGTTGAGCATAGCATTAACTTGTTCATAGTCTAGAACCCTTTGTTGCGCTCATTGTGCCGGCAGGCCACAAAGCGCCGCTCCAAAGAGTTGCATTACCTGAAACCCAGGGCACCGCATAACGCACCGGCCCTCTGGGTTACTTGAACAATGGCATAAGTCTAGCAACATTCACATGTCAAAGGCACTATAAAATTTAAATTGTTATTTCAGTTGAGCATAGCATTAACTTGTTCATAGTCTTGAACCCTGTGTTGCGCTCATTGTGCCGGCAGGCCACAATGCGCTGCTCCAAACAGTTGCATTACCTGAAACCCAGGGCACCGCATAACGCACCGGCCCTCTGGGGTACTTGAACAATGGCATAACAGTCTAGCAACATTCACCTGTCAAAGGCACTATAAAATTTAAATTGTCATTTCAGTTGAGCATAGCATTAACCTGTTCATAGTCTTGAACGCTCTGTTGCGCACCTTGTGCCAGCAGGCCACGCGAAATCTAGGGCACCGCATAACGCACCGGCCCTCCGAGGTACCTGCACACAGGAAGCCTCCCCAAGATTCATCTCCATCCACAAGTGGAGGGTTAGGGAAGTGTGCCACCCACAGAGAGGTTATTTAATATTTAGCAGAAAGACCACAGCCTGTGTTTTTGCTAATCAAATGTATGGCAGGAAGAGAACAGACACCAATGAAATTAAACTTACGAGATTGCCAGCACCCACGTCGAGGCAATTAAATTATTAACATTCCAGGGCATCCTCACACATTCAGTGTGATGACAGTCAACTGTTTTCTGCCCAGAACTGTTGGTTCAGATAGAGCATATGGATACAACAACAGCAAATCGTGTGTAGAAACTTTGCTAGTAAATATTAGGCAATTGTGTTTAGTCCCATAAAATTGTACCTGCTAATGAGATGAGCTTGTACCATGAATGGTGTTGCACACCACCCGCCCCCGCTGTTCTAATGTGTCTTTCCTGAGGCCACTGCATGAGAGTTGCACCGCAGAGTCCTCCGTTAGAAATGCCCACCTTTAAATAAAAGGAAAATCAGCCCGTAATTGTTTGGCAATTAAGCAGATTCCCAAATATACCAAGCCTAATTAATTTGTACATGTATTGTAAGAGGCATCCTATGTGTCCCTTCCAAGGATTGCTGACAATTCCCTATATGACCTGTGGCTTATGGCCCCCGAAAAACCCAGTACCAAACCTTTTAGTACAGATTCATATATGGCAGAAAGCGAGACTGCCTTTTCAACCATCTGCCTTTTCTTTTTTATGTTCAAATCATATTTTATTTTATAAAACAATAACAGAAATGATAACAGAGATGATGGCGGCAAGAAGGCATCAGAAGAATTACAGTCGTGTTACAAAAATACCGCAGTCAGACATGGGTTATTACACAAAACAATACGTATACAGTGAAGGAAAATAAAGTACCAACCTTGCATTCTCACATTTGTATATAGTTCCGTAAAGCCCTCCGTCTAAAACAGGTCATATAGTACCATTTATATTTCATCATTCCTGCTTCGTGATTCTAAGATTGTCAAGCCCGTGAGCACAGGATATAGCCATTACAGTTCACACCGCATGCAACCCATAATTCCCTGAATACAGACCTCATCATTTGGAACTTCAGGGTGGGTCAAAGGTGAAGGAGGCTCGGTCCAATGAAGACCATAAGTTTTTGTTGGTGACCTGCCACGGTGATGAGTGTAACGCGGGGTTGTCAGTGCCCCTGATGCAGGACAGCCATTCCCTCCATGCATTGAAGGAGACCTCACCCGTTGATTTCCAATTGCACAGGATCACCTTACATGCTAGAGTTAGTAGAAGGTCCAGGAGCTGGCGGTCATGGTCACCCTTTAGTGCTGGATCTAATGCTCCTAGGAGAATGTAGATGAATTCCCTCGTGGGATGTATGTGGAGCGTGTGCCCAATGTAGTCAAAGATTTTTGCCCAGAAGGTGTGAAGCATGGGGCAATCAAACAGCATGTGCGGAAGGTCACCAATACCAGAAGAGCAGTTCCAGCAATTCGGTGTATCCCGCAGGCCAACCTTAAATAGCCTCTGTGGGGTCCAAAATGCCCTGTTAATAATCATATATTTGGTCTGTGATAGTATCGGTGATACCTTGTGTGTGAGTGCTGATGCATGTATCCTGACCCAGTCTATACTTATGCCAGTGTTGTTTGTTTCTGATTCCCATTTTATCTCATTGCGCCTCATCGACTTGTTTGCCGTTGGCGCCAGTAATTTATATATTTTAGAGACAAAATGTCCAGAGGATTGAAAGTGGGGTAGCATAGCTTTTAGCCAAGGCTTCACTAGCTTGAATGTTTTAGTGGATAAGGCTGATTTTAGCTTTAAGAAGGCATAGAAGTCGATCGGTAGTAGGGAGTGTCTGGCCTGTAGAGTCGAGAATGGCAGTGGCATATTATTTTCATATAGATCAGAGACCACATTAATACCTTTATCGGACCAGTGGTCCCATATGATGGGTGATCCGCTAATTTTAATGGACGGGTTACGCCATAAGGACGCAGAGGAGGAATTGTGGATCCGTTGACCAGTGGCATGGATGCGATCTAACCGCAGAAGTGCTCTCTTGGTATTGAGCATGATGTATTTAGAGTTCGTGAGGTGTGAGAGGTCCATTGTTAGGACTGCGGAGAGCGGGGCTTTGCCTATAATGGATTTCTCAATACTGATCCATAAGGGCGTGTAGACAGGGTCTTCGGTAAACCAGGAGGCTCCCTGCTTACAGAGAAAGGCGGTCTGGTAGTTTCTGAAATTTGGCAATCCTAATCCCCCCTTAATCTTTGGAAGTTGCAATTTTTTCATGGCAATTCTCGGTTTCTTCCCTTTCCACAGGAAATCCGAGATCAGTTTCTCAACTCTATGTAGAAAGTCCTCCGTGAAGGTCATGGGGAGCATACATGACATATAATTTACCAAGGGACTGATCATCATTTTTAGTGTTTCAGCCCTTCCCCACCACGAGAGGAATTTAGGAGACCACCCGTCCAGCAGCTTTTTTGTTTTCTTGTAGAGTATCTCCTCATTAATTTTTAAGGTGGATATCAAGTCCTTTTCGAATTCCATTCCCAAATATTTAAAACTCTTCGACTGCCAGGTAAGCCCGGAGTCGCCCAGGATGGTTTTATCACATAGGTTATTTAATGACTTCACCTCAGTTTTATCCTTGTTCAAGGAATATCCAGAAACAGCTGAGAAGTCTTCTATTGTGGACATTAGCGCCGGGATAGCCTTATCAGCTTGTTCACTCATGACCAACACGTCGTCTGCATAAGCCGTGAGTTTAATTGTACAGTCAGTGAACCGGATTCCAGCGATGTCAGGGTTTTCCCTTATGTAGTACAGAAAAGGCTCAATAGCCAGGAGGAATAAGGACGGGGATAATGGACATCCCTGTCTAGTACCCTGTTCTAGACCAAATGGGGAGGAAAAAGCGCCGCCAGCTCGTACTCTAGCGGAGGGACAGGCATAGAGGGACATGACTAATTTAGTGAATATGGGACCCAGGTCGAATTTATGTAGTACAGCATTTAAGTAAGCCCAGTCTACTTTGTCGAACGCTTTTTCAGCGTCTAGTGTAATGGCGATGGTGGGTGTAGATAAGAGTCTCGCTTTTTCAATGACATGAGCCAGGATTCTCGTATTATCGCTCGAGAGCCTGTTCTTCAGAAAACCGGCCTGCGAGGGATGTATTAGAGACGGCAGGACTTTTTGAATGCGATTCGCTAAAATTGATGCTAGGAGCTTACAATCTAAATTTATCAGTGAGATAGGCCTGTAATTTTTGGGGAGTTTGTGGTCTTTGCCTTCCTTGGGTATTACCGCAATTACAGCCTCTGCCATAGTCCCCTTAACTTTACCTGTATCGGTAATTTCGTGGAAGACCTCTAGGAGAGGGGTGGAAAGAATATGGCCAAAGGTCTTATAAAATTGTGCTGTATAGCCGTCAGGCCCAGGGGCTTTCCCCTTTTTGAGGGATTTGATCGCGCTAATAACCTCCGACTCAGAGATTGGTTCATTCAAGGAGTCTCTTTCTGCGGCCGTGGGTGTTGGGAGCGTGCAATTGGAGAGGTATTTCTCCATTTTCTCGCTGTCTATGTGCATGTTCCTAGCATAAAGTTTCTCGTAAAAGTCCTTGAAGATATTCGCAATCTTAGTGGGATCAGAGTTAGGAGTCCCATTGTCGTCGAGTAAGGATGCAATGGTATTCTTTTGTATTTTAAATTTAAGATAAGCCGCTAGTCCCTTCCCGGCTTTGTTCGAGTCACAAATTTTGAAACGCTTCCTCCTGTCTAGCCAAATTCCCGCCTTTTCACTAATAAGTTTGTTATAGGTGTATTTCTGATTGGACAGTTCGGTTAGGACCTCAGGGTTTCTACTCCTCAAGTATGTGTGCTGGAGTTTTGAAATGTCCTCCTCTAATTTCAGCAAGGCTGCAGTGCGGTTCTTATTAATTGCAGACGATATTTTTATAATGACTCCCCTTATGGTGGATTTCAATGCATCCCATCGGGTGGTGTCTGAAGTGTCCCCCCTCTTGTTTAACAATAAGAAGTCTTTAATGGCAGTGTCAAGGGTTTCTTTGTGTTTTGTGTCATTGATAATGGTGTCATTGAATCGCCACATAGATTGTCGGGTGGTCGGTTTAATATTAGATAATGTAAGGGAAACGCAGGAATGATCAGAGACTAATCTGGGAGCAATGTCCGCGTCCTCAACTCTTGCCACCGCGTTATTAGATATGAGTATATAGTCGATTCTTGAGAACGAGTCATGCGGTGGGGAGTAGAATGAGTAGTCTCTGCCATCAGGGTGCATCAAACGCCACGTGTCCACCAAATGAAATCTATTGCACAGTTTCATGAATGCCTTATGGGCCTTCCCCGGGCGAAAGGCGCATTTAGAGTCTCTATCTAGTATTGGGTCGTGTGGGAGATTGAAGTCGCCCGCCAGAATATGGACTGCTGTGTCGGGGATGGAGTTTATCTGCTTCGTTAGGCCTACCCAAAAGGACGGATCATATGTATTTGGGGCATAGACAGTCGTGATAAAGAATTCAGTGTCATCCTTGATTAGTCTCGCTGAGACCCATCTGCCTTTTGTATCTATTGCACTAGAGACTATTTCCACATTTGCATTCTTGGCCACTAGTATTACCACCCCATTCTTCTTTGAGATCGCCTCAGAGCCTATCACTTCAGTAAAATACTTATTGCGCAATGTGTGAAATTGCTTTGCTTCTAGTTTTGTTTCTTGCAATAAGGCTATATCTCCACGCTGCCTTCGTAGATAGTCAAGTGTCTTTTGGCGTTTAACTGGCTGGTTAAGTCCTTTAACGTTCAATGATAGGATTCTAAGGTTAGTTATGGTTGTCGTCCCTATCGGAGTATCTATAACAGCAGCCATCAATTATGCATCCAGTAATATCGTCTCATAACACATGTGTATACATAAGGATTGGGTCGTGGAAGCACCTTTTAACACATATAATGTGGGGCTAGCACAGTATGCAGGAAACAGAAGTACAGAGTAAAAGCTTCGGAACATAATGTGGTACATTGGATGCAAGCTAGTAGGCAAGATGGACATAACTAAACAAAACCATATGTAAAATATCAAAACAATCCCCCCCATCCTCCCTATCGACCTCCCTCCGCCCCCCACCCTCACCCACTTCCCACCCCTCCCTCCCCAATAGTAGAAACAACAGAACATAGCGACTCGGGAATGACGACCATGCGGCCGCCTCCAAGCAACTTACTCTTAACTAGCAATTCTACGGGCTGCAACCCTAATTCTGAGGATAATAGCCCAAGTGTGTAGGCAACAACAAACAATAACCAACGCTGGTGTCAGAACATTAAACACAGGAAAGTCACTGCTTTGGGTTCAGTATCGTGACCAAATATATCAGTACCTGCAAAAGAATTGTCGAAAGCGCATTCAACAACAGATCAACAGTACAGCACAGCATAGCGCCTATTTAAGGTCCATAAGGGACATGAGCAATATCATGGTAAAGTGGTATCATGGTATCATGGTAGCATAGGTATGGTATCGTGGGTGTGGTAGCAAGGATAGAACCATACTGACGCAGCTTTAATGATACATATTTCAAGTTAAAGGTTCATCAGATCGTTCAGATCGTTCAAGGGATCGTTCTAATATAGATATTTCAAGTTAAAGGTTCGTCAGATCGTTCAAGGGATCGTTCCAATATAGATCTGGAGTCTGATGATTAGCTGATATAGGGCCCAAGGGTACAGAGTACATTACCGTACATTACCGTATCATTACCGTCCAAAACCAGTCGTGATCACCAACCAAGAGAGCCTCATGTCAAATCCAGTTCAGATAGGCACTTCTCTAAGGATCCTGGAGTCTGAGAGTGGTAGTACAAAATTTCAAAACCAGAGTTTATCCTAGGCCAGACGCAGAGGCTCCTTGTTGAGCTGGGGGGGAGACTTCCATACTGCCATCTCCACGGTCGAACAGGAGTTGTCGTAGTTTTCGCGGGTCTGAGAACACATGAGACACACCTTGTATCGTTACTCTAAACTTAGTTGGACCAATAAAGCCATACAGGTGACCAAGTGACTTTAGTTGGGGCCTCATTGCAAGGAAGGCTTTCCTGGTCTCCATTGTTTCCTTACTGAAGTCCTGTGAGATGAAGATTTTCTGGCCTTTCCACAGCACGTGATTGTGTTTGCGGGCGAAGGTGAGTATCTGTTCTGTGTGTTGGTACCTTAGTGGTTTGCACACAATCGCTCTTGGTCCCTTTTGGTCCTTTGAGATTCGTCCTGGCACCCTATGCGCTCTATCAAACTCCAGTGGCTGAGTGAAAGTTAGATTTGTGGCCTGCGTGAACCACTCTTCGAGGAAGGGTATGCATGAGTCATGTTTTTCCTCCGATTTCTCCGGCATACCAAAAATTCTTAGATTCCCTCTTCTGTTTCTGTCCTCCAACTCCGCAACCTTCCTCACGAGATGGTCAGAGCATAATGAAAGGTTCTTGATAGCTCCACATGTCTTATTTTCAAAGTCTTCCAATTTGCTTATCCTGGTCTCAGTTTCCGCTAACCTCGAGTTGATGTCTTTAATGTCTTGGCGGATAGCAACAACCTCCTCCTTGGTGGACTTGGCCAAGTCTCTGACTTCTTCTAGCCTGCTCAAGATTGTTTCCACGGCTTCCTCCATTTTTTTGTTCCCTTTGTTCCCTTTTATCGGTGTCGGTGGGTTAGATTTCAGGCGTTTAGAAGCTGTACCATTTTCCTTGTCTCCCATACTTTAGATGCGTGAGGCGATGGGTTGTGTAGGTGCCTTGGCGTTTCAGGCATGTAGCGTTGAGACCAATCTGTATTTGGGCCGTGTATATTTGGACCGTGCAGGCCAGCAGAATATACACCTCTCCCTTTCTTTCCTTTTTGAAGATGATCTTTGCAATTACACCTTGTAAATATCCCCAGTTACACCTTGTAAATATCAGTTCGTGAGGGTAATTACAGCAGAAGACAAGCAGAAGACAAGCAGGTAAGCAGGTAAGCAGTATGCACCTAAGTCGCTGTGGGGTCTGCAATTCGAAACAGCAAACTCTTGCTCTCTAGAGTGTCATATGGTCTTGCCCTCTATCCAGTGCTGCACTTGGGTTCACTTCACTTCACTTGGCTTCAGTTCACTCAACTGCCTGCATGCGGGGATTTTAGGCGTTTTGCGACAGGGTGGCCTAGCTGTGATGTCACCATCTCTGGCTGCCTTCATAGAATTCGAAATTCTGTAATTTTATGCCCCGTTCTGCACACAGTCTGTCAATGTGCCTTAGTGTGGGGGTAGACCGTGTAAAAGTCAATAAAATGCACACGTGTGCTGTGTACTGCGTTTTTTTTATTTTTTTATTTATGCCAGTAGACACTATGACACCATGAGGGCATTATACTATGTCGCTGAACACTAAGACCAGTCTTAGTACTTTGTCTGCCGCCATTTTGTTGGAGCGTTTTGCGTTTTCAGGTGCCGCGCTGTTGCCTGCCGGTGTTTTTGCGTCCTTTTCTGGAGTCTTTAGGCTCCCGTCACTGTCTTTATTTCACTTGCTGCAGAGCGTGATTGACCTTCAACGATTGCCGGCTGCTGGCAGTCACATACTGAATAGGCTATTGCTCTCTGTCTTAAAAAAAAAAAAAAACCCTTGTGGTCAGACATGCTCTTGCGCTCGTTAGTGAACCGATGGCTGCTAACGTGCACCGGCCGGGCATTCATTCGTTTTTCACAGTTTTACCGATTAACATAGAGGGCTGGCATCTCGCCAGGTACGCAGTGAATACGCTCATTAGGGAATATTACTTGTGTGCATAATGCCCTGCTGGTCCACTATCAGCAGCACGGGCCACAGGAGCGGGGACACAGGACGTCTTGTGCAAGGGATCGGGTGCGCAGTCAATCCGCCATTTTAAACGGGCATTTCTTCGCGCCGTTTCCACCACTTAATTTTGCTGATAAACTCTAGTGAGAGAGCGCTTTTACTACTCACGACCTTGATGTACTTCTAGTTGCAGAGGTCTGATTTCCTCAAGCCATCCCCAGCGCTGTATAGGTTCCACTTCCAACTTCAGCGAGGTGAGCCAGGTGCTCCGGGAGGCCTCGTCTGCGCAGCCGGGTCCGGGCTCCGTCCCGCTCTGCAGTCACCGGCGGTCAGGACAAGAGAGTCGTTTCCTCAGCTTCCCTGGTTCAGATTCGGCTCAAACTTTCAGGGTATTTGGGTATGATGTTCCGACATCCAAATTCTCTCTTGGATCGGAAATGTGGTCGGATTGCAGCCCTCCGTGTGTAAAAGATCGTAGCTGCTTGGAGGAGGACAAAACTACGCCGCCATTTCTCCGGCGTCCAAGCCACGCCCCCCCAACCATCTGCCTTTTCAACCATTTCGTTCAGCACGGGTACCGGCCACTGCCAAGTCCCCCCTGGCACTGAGGGTTGTCCTTGCAAGCCTCGAGTCCTATTCACCTTGTGGACTTCTGCTTGTCAGTTTCCCATACTCTTAAAAGATTTTATCAAGCTCTGGTGGTTCAAGTGGAAGCAGGTGTCCCTCAAGTCATTCAAGATTAAGTCTTCTGCAGGCTCTTCTTGTTATTGTTGGGTTCCAGAGAGGGAGGTGCCAATATTTGAATGGAATAGGGTCTTGAAATTCCTTGGGTGCCCATAACCGGGACCTTTAAGCGAACCGCCTCTGTTCCCAGGCAAATTAATAACTATGCAAGTATTCTACACCTTTTCATAGCGCTCTGGGCTGAATTTCCCCCTGATTTTTAAAATGTTACATGAATAAGAATTCTATTATGGTCCTTGCTCTATAGCTTTCCGCAAGATGTTTAAAGACAGATCATCACTGCCAGGAAAATACTCCTATCGTCTACACAATAACAGCATTGTTGTGCCCCTTGTTATTACTGAGACTGGAAATTTAGATTATTACTGGAATATGGCCTTGGCATAAATTACATGCATCTTTTCTGATGATTATGCAATGTTGCCTTTTGAGCTCTAAGTTGCACAATAAAGTTTAAAGTTGACCTATTAATGACACATGCTGGTCTTAACATGCTAAAATGGTTTAGTCTGACATGCTAACACGAAGGTCGTATGTGCCCCACAGCTCTTTATCAGTCCTGTTGTCATTTTATTTATTTATTTCCTTTATTTTTTCTCGCATGTACGTGACAGAGTCACACCGCATCCCACATGGAATAGTTCCAAGGCGTCAACATTTCAAACTTTGAAAGCAGTGCTACAGATCAGCTTCTCATTCTAGTATGAGATGACCACGTACCCATTTAGAACGCCTCAATTTGGATGTTTGTCGAGGCAACATTAAAAGTGAGTAAATGTTAATACCCAGGTAGTTTAAATCCTAAATCCTTTCAAATGGTCCCGGGTTCAGTGTGATACAGCGTTCATTTTCAAGGACATTTATTGTGCATGACGTGAAGCACAGAAGAACCTTAATCACATCTACTGGGCATGCGTGTCGCTGTATATATTAATATATAAATAAAAATGAAATACTGCTTCTCAATAAGGAAAACCTAAGCCATGTGGGATGTTTGCCTGTTGCACTGTAATTACTGTCTAGTGGCATTACACCGGGCAGCAGGGTAAAGGTCATAACAAATGTTATCCTTATTTACTGTCTAAAATACCGACTTCGGAACATTTTTGGCAGCTTAATTGAAATAAATGACTCCATGTCGTACTTAAAAACCAAAGGGAAAAGCATGACTCATGAACTGCATAAACAGAGTGACGACGCAAACCAAGTGTGTTTAGACGCATGCTGCTGAACTCAGATGGACCAGAGTGCAGAACATGCCGACTGAGCGTGTGTGAATGACCATTGTTAGTACCACGGACACAAATTAATTACCCAGTCAGCAACAAGGAGTTAAGTGAGCTGAGCCCAGCCCGCATGTTACCACACTGCACTGCTCGAACCGCGTTTATATGCAGTATCATTAGTAACTTCCCAATAACATTTCGGCTTAACCTGAAAGTAAACCTTTAACATCTCTACTATTTTAGACGCTGAACTTTCCCTAAACCGACAGCATAACATGACTGCTTAGACTATGACTTGCATTAGGGTTAACTTAGCTGAGGCCAGCCCGCAAGTTAACATACTTCACTGACGCAGACGGCATAATGGGCATCAAAACTTTGAGACATGGATAGAGCTGCGGCTGTTAAACTGATTGCGCTAATGATTCTGACACAGGGATGTCATTGTATTCCAAACCACGGAAGTCAACATATTCAAAACACGGAAGTCATTTGTAATCTAACCACTAGTACATTAAAAACGGATCATACGGAAAATGAAACACCAAGTAAAGGAGTAATGGTGCCCTGAAAGCGTTCTCTGTATAGTAACGCATTGGCGGGACTCGCGTTTACGGGTCTGTGAATGGGACCAATCCTACCTCCGTGCCGTCCCAGCTTTAGCTACCAATTTGAAAGCCCGCCTAACTTAGTGCAATGTTTGCACTGCGGACTATCTCTTCTCCTTGGAAACCGAGGGCACGTTGCACTACTGCTGCGGGGCAATGCGGGAGCTGGCTGCAGGGCGGGCCCGCCTTGAGGTTAGGCATACTAGGAAGCAGGCATCAAATAGCGCTTCTTAATTTGTGCGTGACCCATAGAGGAATTCGAAACCTATACCCCTATGCCACGCCCCCTACATATGGGTGCGCTCTCCCCCCCCCCCATCGGGACAGCAAAAAGACATTGCAGCTGTCGGATCCGGAATCGAAACCCATACCTCGAAGTCACGCCCCTACACCAGGGCGCTCTCCATCCATCGGGAAAACCACCACGTCATTACAGTTGTCGGAATCGAAACCTTTACCGTGAAGCCATGCCCCCTAAACCCGTGCGCGCTTTCCACCCATCTGCATAGCAACAAAGGCACGGATAACAGCCTTGTGTACTTCCCTTGATGCAACACTCTCGGTAGAAGGACGTCGCTGTCCCCATGCCACACTTATCACACCCCGCTAACCCGAGCGGTCCCTTAACAAGTATCATTTGTACCTTAAAGGCATGCCTGTAATCCCTGCACAGTGAACTCCACGCGGTCCCCATTTATTATTAAAATACAGATAAAACCCGGTCAGGAGTCTCCTGTATCCGAGCTTGCTATGGGTGAGCCACTTCAGTGGCACGTGGCCGCGAGCCGCCAGTACAGCGCTCCCTCGCTCAAATCCGGCAATGAGAACGGGGCCGCGTCTACCACGGAGACAATGGTGCTTACCACGGCTAGGATTATAACTCTTTTATTTATGCGGCGCGAAGGCGCTTTTAACGCCTAGGTCTTACTAAATACCAAATCAAACACAATCGCAAACTAAACATAACTTATCGCAACGCTACGCCTAGGCCCCCTCAAACCTCCTGTGCCACGCTGCACACCGCCGACCGGTCAACGAAGTCCCCGTCAACGAAGTGCCTCTAATGCTTGCTGGAGGTCTGAGGGGACAAAGAGGCAGACTGCTCCCGGGCGCAGCCTTAAATAACCTCCCCAACCAACCTGCACGCCCTGCTGACGTCATGGTCTCTCCTTACACAATACACCCCCTTCTTAGCTAAACTCATAGGGGGCTCATTCACGTGGCGCAACTAAGGGCGCCCCTCCCCTAGGCGCGGGGGGCGCCTGTTCATTACCATAGTGTTATTTTGATAACATTACCATGTAATATTAGTTCTCCTACCCTCAAGAGCCTTGCGCTCGCCGTTTCCTGCCTGCACTTCGCACACCACACGCACACTTTCATTCTTTCTTCTCACCGAAGTTCGCATCCCCATTTTCCAAATGTTGCCAGTATTTCTTCAGCCCTTGTGACCTTATGCTGAGTGCTCTACCACAAGCAGTCCCCTTTCGCTTATATTTTTCAGGCTCTGCTCTTTCCACGTGCGAGTTCTTCTGCCAAAATTTCACATGGTGTCACCAGAAGGGCCTGTCAGTGGTGTAACGATAATTGAGGGGTCCCCCCTGTAAGGTAGGTGGAGGGACCCCCTCCGGACTCTATTAGGAGCTCTCAGGCCGAAGTGCAGTGCTGAGGGGGGCCCTTTGAGCTTGATGGCCCCCCTCACTGCGGGGGATGCGGGGGCCTGTGTTACACCCCTGCTGCCTGTTTCCCCACCTAGTCTTAGCACACCGGCAACCAACAACAACAGTACATGCCCCGTGGGGTGTGTTTTCTGGACAATTTCTATCTTTCTTCATTTTTTCACTGTTAACCATTTAGTTGCTGGTTTTACGGTGTATATTTTGCTACAGGGACAATAGATTGCTCCCCTTTAACAAATGATGATAATGATGAGGGGGAAGCTGTCAAAATCGATTTGGATGATTTTAATAATTCGCCAGTGCAGCAAGCCGTTGCGGTTTCCATTGGAAAAATGTAAAAAAAATATTGAAAATTCAATGATTAATATTATGTCCACAACTTTATTGTTCTATTCTCCGGAAGAAAGCAGAAAATATAAATCTTTACCTTCATCTTCCAAAAAGAAACAAGCTATTACCTCTAATAATGATGTTGCACTATTGAAAAGTGGAACAGTGGGATTCCCTCGTGCCAGACCAAGAATGCTGCTCCTCCTAGGCCTCTTTCCAAGGAGGTAAATGCCAAGTTACACACCAAGTGCAAGCCTAAGACAAAAAAATTGGAAAATGCACCCCAGAAAATTATATTTCCTTTTATTCTGGACACAGATGATGATATGGGGGATGCTGACTTTACTGCTATGCCTGGAGTTGGTACTTCTTCCTCTCCTCCCCTTCCAAAAAACCTAAAATCGATTCCTTTGCATCCAAAACTGTCCTAGACGTTGAGGCTTCTCCTAATTTTGATCCCATTTTGACTCGTCATCCAAACTCAACAGAGTGGTTTCCATGCTGCCCATGTGGAAGATTATTTATCTTCACAACTCTACCTTCCCTAAGATAAGCCACCTAGAAGCAAATTGAGATCTTAATGTCCTCGTCCATCTCTTTACCCCAACATTGCTGCAACCCCATCCATTGACTCATCTTTGCTCACATTTTTTTCTAACTTCAGGTAAAGACTCTTGCAAAGGCATTGGCAAGGCATTGTCTACTTGTCAATATAAATTACTAGAAATAGTGGGTCCTCTAGCTAGCATCTTTGACATGGTAGAGGCAGCTAGATAGGATAATTTTGATATTGATCCCCAACGCCGGAAACAACGACATCACCCCTTCGCAAGACCTCTGTAACTCCCTCGCCTCCTACTTCCACAACAAGATCGCGGACATACACAACAGCTTCAGCACTCAACCGACGAACGCCATGACCGAACCACCGCCCCCCACCACCACCCTCCGCTCCTGGACTCCGATCAGCACCGAAGACACCGTCCGCACGATGAACTCCATCCACTCCGGATCTCTGACTGACCCCTGCCCTCACCATGTCTTCAACAAGGCCGACGCTGTCATCGCACCCCACCTGCGGGACATCATCAACACCTCCTTCGACACCGCTACCTTCCCGGAGAGCTGGAAGCACACCGAACTCAGCGCCCTACTCAAGAAGCCATCGACCGACCCCACCGACCTCAAGAACTACCGCCCCATCTCGCTGCTCCCGTTTCCTGCAAAAGTCATTGAGAAGACCGTCAACAAGCAGCTGGCCGCCTTCCTCGAGACGAACGGATCCCTCGACCCCTCGCAGTCTGGCTTCTGGGCCAACCACAGCACAGAGACCGCCCTGATCGCAGCCACCGATGACATCCGAGCGCTGCTCGTCAACGGAGAAACAGCGGCCCTCATCCTCCTCGACCTCTCCGCGGCCTTCAACACTGTCTGCCACCGTACCCTAGTACAACGCCTCAGCAACGTCGGAGTCCAGGAGAAGGCACTGGAGTGGATCATCTCCTTCCTCGCCGGAAGGACACAGAGAGTCCGCCTCCCTCCGTTCAGATCTGAAGCCACCGAAGTCATCTGCAGCGTTCCTCAAGGCTCCTCGCTCAGTCCAACCCTCTTCAACGTCTACATGAGCCCCCTTGCAGACATCGCACGCCAGCACAACCTCAACATCATCTCCTATGCCGACGACACCCAGCTGATCCTCTCCCTCACCAACGACCCCGCCACCGCCAGAGCCAACCTTCATAAAGGGATGAAAGAGGTAGCCGAATGGATGAAGAACAGCCGCCTGAAACTGAACTCGGATAAGACGGAAGTCCTCATCCTGGGATCCTCACCCGCCGCTTGGGACGACTCCTGGTGGCCCCCCGCCCTAGGCTGCGCACCCAAACCAACAGACCACGCACACAACCTGGGCTTCATCCTGGACTCCTCCCTCTCTATGACCAGACAAGTCAACGCCGTCTCCTCGTCGTGCTTCAACATCCTGCGCATGCTACGTAGATCTTCCGGTGGATCCCCACCGAGACCAGGAAGACGGTCACCCAGGCCCTCGTCACCAGCCGTCTGGACTACGGCAACTCCCTCTACGCCGGAACCACCGCCAAACTCCAGAAGAGACTCCAGCGGATCCAGAACGCCTCAGCACGACTCATCCTGGACATCCCCCGTCGCAGCCACATCTCCGGACACCTGAGAGACCTGCACTGGCTCCCGGTCAACAAGAGAATCACCTTCCGTCTCCTCACCCACGCACACAAAGCCCTACACAACCAAGGCCCAGGATACCTCAACAGCCGCCTCAACTTCTACGCTCCCAAACGCCAGCTTCGATCGACCAGCCACGCCCTCCCCGCCGTCCCCCGCATCCGAAGAGCCACCACAGGGGGACGGTCCTTCTCCTACCTCGCCGCCAAGACATGGAACTCCCTCCCCACCCACCTCCGCCTGACCCAGGACCACCTCGCCTTCAGGAAGCAACTCAAGACCTGGCTGTTCGAGCAGTAGCGGACCCCCCTCCCCCAGCGCCTTGAGACCCTCTGGGTGAGTAGTGCGCTATATAAATGCGATGATTGATTGATTGATTGAGGATCTTTCCGTGTGGACTCAAAGAGCCTTCTGCTTACATGGAAATACCAATTCAGCAATAACCCACACGCCTAAAGTTGGATCGCAAATTGGCTTATTTAACTACATTTGATCCAGGAATTAATGCTGATGGTCTCCTTTTTGGAGATTCCTTTATTAAAGACATTAGAATGTAAAGCAGGAGGGCAAACGATGAACAAAATAACCTCAAGTATTGCCCGGCGATGTCGCCTCTAATCCCACAGAAATATGTATCAATGAAGAGGCAGGCGCTGGAGACCGGAAGGCAGGAAACAAAGGTTTATTCTCTCCGGAGGAGAACACATCAGATCAGACCAACAGGGAATCTTCTTGAGGTGCTCTAACTGCATCTCTGAGGCCTGGCCTCTTATACACGCATTTATGGCAGGAAGACATTCTTTATTACAAGGAAGGTACTTTGAAGTATGAAAGACATCCCCGGAATCTTCCGCTTCGGACCCGTTCCCACACACCCTTACAGTGAGAATCCCCTCCCCAATCATAATACAGAATCGTCATTAGACGACAGAAACAGCAGGGCATTCCGCCGATTCCCGGAATGCGTGTGGTGTGACGGATCTCATGGGGTGGGAGCCTTGATCTACTGTAACTCCTTTGAAGAGGGGCGATTCTTTACAGTTGGGGCCATAAACTGCATCCTCAGGGCTAGGTGATAGCCTGGGACCGGCCTGGACAATAGGACACGGAAGAAGAGGGGTGTCAGAGGGTGCGACAGTGAATAGGAAGAAAGGGAGGTGTCGAACAGGCAAGGGTGTGATTCCCAGGGAAGAGCAGCGCAGATGGAGGGGTTTTTATGGTCCATGCATGAGAGAGGGAGAGAGCGGGGGCGACCAGTGCGTGGGGGAGATGCTTGCGAGGGTGGGGAGCTGTGCTGACGATCGGCGGCGTGCAGAGAGTGGGTCTGACCAAGGCATCTAAAATGGCTGCCGTGTATTGGCAAAAGTGTGGCATTGGGAAAAAGGCAAGATGGCGCAGACAATGTTTATCAATACGAATTAATTTTCCACAGTCCTCCCTTTTAACATTTCTCGCCAACTTGTTAATTCGGGTCGATCCCCATAATGCCACGTATTTCTGCATCGTACAAAGCTTTCATGTGTTCAGTCTGTAAGTCCAAAGTCTTTGGGCACATGCAATTTGAAAATAACGAACACAGAGGAGGCAAACATTGGATACCCAAACAACACCCGCATAGCACCACAATCGGAATTAGAATGAATGTGAACAACCTCCACCCCCAGGCTTTCAGTGAGTCCCAGAACCTGCTCCCAAGCGACCATCCTTCTTGTTCCTGGTGTACTTCAGATGATAGTCTATGGAGGTGTTCGATGGCCTTGTAAACAGAAGGTGAATTGTCTGGCACGTAGGTGCAGCAGCTGGACCCAATGATGCGGCAGGCTCCTCCTCGGTCTGCCAGAACTACGTCTAGAACGAGGCGGTTCTGAAGAGCCACCAGGCGGACTGCCTGAAGCTCTGCGGTGTTATTGGTCAAGATGCCGGCTGTGATGTTCATGGTGGTTTCAACTGCCTGGGTCAAATGTCGGATGGCACGGCTGTTCGCCATCGGACCCCAGAACGGCACAAGTCCCTTCACGGCATCCAAGAACTGTGCCCCTGTAGAGTCGGCCTGGTCGATGTCCCTTGCACGCTTTTGCCGGTGGTGGCTTGCTGGGGCCACATACGTAGGTGGTAGAATGAAGGCAATGTAGCATGTGCCCCTCCAACCTTTGGGGAGCCAGGTGTATGCTTAGGTGCCGCAAACAAAGTACATATTTGGAGAAGTAACAAAGGAGGGAGGGTCGGATGAATCCAGCGTTCTGGTGATGGCGCAGGCGCTGTGGCCCACCAGTTGCGTTCCCAGGCCTTCGATGCACACAAGGCCCGAGACGTTGACGACAGATAATATTTACAACAAGGGGTGGTGAGGGACAGAGTCTCTGAATTAAGCAGAAAGCTCTCACCCAGTCAAGAGATCAGGGCTAGATCCAACACCGTTTTTTAGCTCACTGCACCATCCCAGTTTCAGAACCTGGCTGTATGCAAATTAGTCTGTTCCTGTCCCAGTGCATGATGGGAACAGGGCAAACCAAACTACAAAAGCCAATTCTTACACTGGGAAGGAAACAAGCTCCCGGGGACCGGTTTCTGGCATTACAGCCGTCTTAGGCCCGGTTTGCTTGAATCCTGATGGTGCAATGAGCAAGGGTCTCACATCTGAGAATACCCTTCCACGCTTAGGGTGGACAAAAATATTTACAACAAGGGGTGGTGAGGGACAGAGTCTCTGAATTAAGCAGAAAGCTCTCACCCAGTCAAGAGATCAGGGCTAGATCCAACACCGTTTTTTAGCTCACTGCACCATCCCAGTTTCAGAACCTGGCTGTATGCAAATTAGTCTGTTCCTGTCCCAGTGCATGATGGGAACAGGGCAAACCAAACTACAAAAGCCAATTCTTACACTGGGAAGGAAACAAGCTCCCGGGGACCAGTTTCTGGCATTACAGCCGTCTTCGGCCCGGTTTGCTTGAATCCTGATGGTGCAATGAGCAAGGGTCTCACATCTGAGAATACCCTTCCACGCTTAGGGTGGACAAAAATATTTACAACAAGGGGTGGTGAGGGACAGAGTCTCTGAATTAAGCAGAAAGCTCTCACCCAGTCAAGAGATCAGGGCTAGATCCAACACCGTTTTTTAGCTCACTGCACCATCCCAGTTTCAGAACCTGGCTGTATGCAAATTAGTCTGTTCCTGTCCCAGTGCATGATGGGAACAGGGCAAACCAAACTACAAAAGCCAATTCTTACACTGGGAAGGAAACAAGCTCCCGGGGACCGGTTTCTGGCATTACAGCCGTCTTCGGCCCGGTTTGCTTGAATCCTGATGGTGCAATGAGCAAGGGTCTCACATCTGAGAATACCCTTCCACGCTTAGGGTGGACAAAAATATTTACAACAAGGGGTGGTGAGGGACAGAGTCTCTGAATTAAGCAGAAAGCTCTCACCCAGTCAAGAGATCAGGGCTAGATCCAACACCGTTTTTTAGCTCACTGCACCATCCCAGTTTCAGAACCTGGCTGTATGCAAATTAGTCTGTTCCTGTCCCAGTGCATGATGGGAACAGGGCAAACCAAACTACAAAAGCCAATTCTTACACTGGGAAGGAAACAAGCTCCCGGGGACCGGTTTCTGGCATTACAGCCGTCTTCGGCCCGGTTTGCTTGAATCCTGATGGTGCAATGAGCAAGGGTCTCACATCTGAGAATACCCTTCCACGCTTAGGGTGGACAAAAATATTTACAACAAGGGGTGGTGAGGGACAGAGTCTCTGAATTAAGCAGAAAGCTCTCACCCAGTCAAGAGATCAGGGCTAGATCCAACACCATTTTTTAGCTCACTGCACCATCCCAGTTTCAGAACCTGGCTGTATGCAAATTAGTCTGTTCCTGTCCCAGTGCATGATGGGAACAGGGCAAACCAAACTACAAAAGCCAATTCTTACACTGGGAAGGAAACAAGCTCCCGGGGACCGGTTTCTGGCATTACAGCCGTCTTCGGCCCGGTTTGCTTGAATCCTGATGGTGCAATGAGCAAGGGTCTCACATCTGAGAATACCCTTCCACGCTTAGGGTGGACAAAAATATTTACAACAAGGGGTGGTGAGGGACAGAGTCTCTGAATTAAGCAGAAAGCTCTCACCCAGTCAAGAGATCAGGGCTAGATCCAACACCGTTTTTTAGCTCACTGCACCATCCCAGTTTCAGAACCTGGCTGTATGCAAATTAGTCTGTTCCTGTCCCAGTGCATGATGGGCCGAAGAAGGCTGAAATGCCAGAAACCGGTCCCCGGTAGCTTGTCTCCTTTCTGGTGAAGAATTGGCTTGGTAGTTTAGTCTGCCCTGTTCCCATGATGCACTGGGCCAGGGACAGACTGATTTGCATATAGCCAGGTTCTGAGCTGGGATGGGGCAGTGAGATAAATAACGGTGATGGATCAAGCCCTGATCTTTGGACTGGGTAAGAGTGGTCTGTTTAACTCAGACACTCTGTTCATCACCACCCCCTTTTTGTAAATCGTTGACAACAGATAAGGCCACAGTCAGAGTGGCGGCTGTTCGTTTCCGGAGGTAGGAGAAAGTGGGTCTGGCTGGGTTATGGAACACATGCATTTCCACTCGCTCCTTGGCAGGGATGTCCATGTGAATAGAGGCACCAGAGGTCAGAGGGCAAAAGGAAGTAGCTGTTCGCCCAGTCTTATTCAGCCATACCCCGTGGTAGAAATGTGAAACAGTTCTTTCTGAAGTGGCATTGTCTTTAAAGCTTTCTTGCAGGAGGATCAGCCAGGCAAGACAGGAGCCGTGGATGGAGAAAGGCGAAGGAATGAATGGGATGGAGTGTCCAGTTGAGTGGGGCAGCAGCCCGCAGATCCAGCAATTTGTGGCATTAGCGGCAAGGTTGTGTTGGTGTAGCAGTTGCACAAAGGAGTTGTTCCAGAACTCCCTGCGCCTTTCTTGGAGCTGTGGTGAAAGGGCAATCAAGAAGTGTTCCTTGGTAGTTGTCGGCAGTTCAGTGGGGAGCAACGTCTTGTGAGCGGGTGTGCTTTCTTCGACGATCCAGAAGGTTGTCATGAGGAGGAGGCAAAAGAGAAGGGTAATGAAAATGGCTATAGTCTTTGAGCTGTGCAGCTTGTCGGTTTTTGGGTTTCGGTAGGTCATCTTCGGATATCCGGTTGCTTCCATCATTGGGAAATCGGGCGCTTCCATCATCTTCAGAGTGCTGGGTAGCGGGCAGAACCACCGACTTCCTCTGACTTCTCTTCGGGCAACCTTGAGTGTGTTAGGCTACCGCTCTGAGATTTCACTTAGTCAGTGGTCTGCTTTGCCGAAGCTCCTCCCTTTTTACGTAGGTTGTACCCTTCTCTGGACGGCACGGTGGGATCGGGAAACTTTGCCAGTTCGAGTGCTTCTGTGTCGGTATAACAGCTCAATGATGGTTTGTCTTTTGTCAGGAGCTCTTCTTGAGTCGCGATGTCTTCTTCCGTCGTCAGGGTTGATGGGACGCGTTTACAATGGTGCGCATGCACCCAGTGACGCTTGCCTTCCACTCGAAGGGCCGTCCGTGTAGTGATTAGGACTTGCCAGGGGCCCGTCCACCGAGGTTCCAAGCTTCTGGCACGCTGGAAGTTGCGGATCAAGATGTGATCCCCTGGGCGAATGTCGTGTCCTGGGCCCCTGGAAGCGTCTGGGATGGCTTGCAGCACCTGCTGATGAATGACAGTTAAGGCTTTAGTGAGGGTGTACAGATAGTCAGACATTAGGACGTCTGGGACGTCATGAATCGAAGTGGGCCTAGGCGTGGCCCAAATGTTCATTGGTCGCCCGAATACTACTTCGTAGGGGGTCAAGTGGTGCTTAGTGGGGGTGGAACGCATTGATAGCAATGCCAATGGGAGGGCATCAGGCCACTTCAGTCCGGTGGAGGCAACAATCTTAGAGATTTTTAGCTTGAGTGTGGCGTTGTGTCGCTTGACCAGGCCTGCAGATTGGGGGTGGAAGACTGCGTGAAATTTCTGTTTTACACCCAACCCTTTTAGGATAAGTTGGATAACTTCAGCTATGAAGTGGGGGCTGTTGTCACTTCATAAAATCCGACAAAGGCCATATCGGGGGAAAAACTCTTTTAACAGGACTTTGGCAGTGGTCATGGCAGTATTGTCGCGTGTGGGATAGGCCCCCACCCATTTGCTGAAGGCGCACAAGACAACAAGGACGTACTTCAAACCCAGGCAACATTCTAGCTGAATGTAGTCCATCTGTAGGACTTCAAAGGGATGGTCAGGGACCCCGAACCCACTCCGAGGGACAGCAGTTCCTTTCCCTTAGTTGTGTTGCAAGCAGATTAAGCATTGCTGAACTAGGCGTTTAGCAGAGTCGGGAATCTTGTTGTTGTGCCAGACTCGGGTGATGAGTTCAATCATGGGAGCAGATCCTATGTGTGCTGGGGAGTGTGCCATAGTCAGTATGGGGATCAAGTAGGAATTGGGTAGCAGCCATTTGTTCGTGTCTTTTGTCAGCCAGTAGCCTTCATCATCTTTCAGTCCCACCCGTGCCCATTCAGTCAGTTTATTTATTTATTTATTTATTTGCGTGTTTGTACCGCGCTAGGATCACCTCCCGAAGGAGTATCTCCGCGCCTTTGGCGACCAAAAAAAAGCAAATAGCGGACCCTAACCATAAGCATAGATCAATTTTGAAAAAGGAATGTCTTTAATTGCTTCCTAAAAGGAAGGTGGCCCTTGCACTGTCTCAGAAACAGTGGGAGGCTGTTCCACAAGGTTGGACCAGCAACCGTAAGAGATCTTCCCCCTTGTCTTACTTTTCTAAATTTTGGAATCTGTAACAATGCCTGCTCACTAGATCTCAAAGAGCGTGTCGGTGTGTACCAGGAGAATTTCTTAATCAAATATGCTGGACCATTTCCCTGTAGACACTTATGCATTGTACAGCAGATCTTAAACTTCACCCTCTGTTTGATGGATAACCAATGTAACTTCTCCAGAAGGGGTTTAGAGGGGGTGCGAGAGGGCTGGTTCAGGACCAGACGGGCAGCAGTATTCTGGACCACCTGGAGTCTAGAGATTACCGCTTTATTTGTTGACAGCAGCAACCCATTGCAGTAGTCCAAGCGACTCAATACTAGGGCCTGCACCAAAGTTCTCCTAGTAGAGCCTGGTAGTAGAGGAAATACCTTTCGTAGCATCCCGATGATATGGAAGCAGGAGCCCACCACTTGATTGCTATGATGTTTTAATGAAAGCTCCTGATCAAGTCGGACGCCAAGGTTTTTCACTACCTGCTTGGGCTCTGGAGCCGGGCCAAGATCTTGAGGCCACCAGTCTGGGGTCAACAGAAGTTTGGCCTCACCGAACAGCATCACCTCCGTTTTTGCAACATTACACTGCAGGAGGTTAGATGCCATCCAGTGTGCCACCGCCTTCATCCCCTGAGCAAAGGAGTTCCTGACCTCCACCGTAAGGGTTTCAAAAGGAAAGAAGAGTTGGGTGTCATCTGCATATGACACAGGAATAAATCCATACGATCTCATGATGTTAGCTAGGGGGGCCACATAGATATTAAAAAGAGTAGGGCTCAGACAGGAGCCCTGTGGCACCCCCTTAGAGATCTCCAACTCCTCTGACCGATAATCCCCCAGGGTGACCCTTTGGGTACGACCTGTCAGGAAACTCCTCAGCCATGACAGCGCCTTGCCTTCCAGGCCGATGTTAACTAGCCTGGTTGTCATGATGTCGTATGACACGGTGTCAAACGCCGCAGACAGATCCAGCAGAACCAGGATAACAGAATGACCTTTATCCTGGAACATGCGTAGATCGTCTGCGACTGACAGCAAGGCGGTCTCAGTACTGTGTCTTGGTCTAAAGCCCGACTGGGATGGATCCAGACCGCCTACTAGCTCAATATAGCTGGATAGGTGGCGATTTACATATTTCTCTATAATTTTCCCCAAAAAGGGGAGAAGAGAGATGGGCCTTAAATTCTCCAACTCCGTCCAGGGAATGGCAGTATTTTTCCTCAGTGGCCTTACTAACGCCCTCTTCCAGTCCATAGGGACCTGCCCTGTACAAAGGGAAAGATTAATCAAATTCTGGATTTCTGGTCCAAGAACTTCTACCAGCTTAGGCAAGATACGGGCAGGAATGCTATCATAAGGACTTCCACTCTTGATCTGTGCAACCAATGAGATTACCTCCTCCAAAGAGATAGGAGGAAAGCTAGAGAGACATTGAGTAGGTGGTCCTGATTGTACACTCGACTGGGATCTGTTGTTATTATTCATTCCCTCAGCCGTCTTTGAGGCCATTATCTTCTCATAAATAGCCTCTATCTTCTTCATAAAGAAGGTAGAGATCTCATTGCACAGCTCTTGGGTGGCTACCTCAGCAGTCTCACAGGCTGCTGGTCTGGTAAAGGTTTGTAAGATGTTATACAAAACTCTAGAATCTTTCCCTGCCTCTATAAGTTGTGCTGCAATATGGTTTTTCCGAGCAGTCCTGATGGCTTTATGGTACAACTTAAGAGAGGATTTGTAGAGTGTTTTATCCTCCAGCCTTCTAGACCGTCTCCATAATTTTTCCAGTTTTCTAGTATTTTGTTTCAAAGATCTTAGGTCTTCCGAGAACCAGATTTCTTGCTTTTTAGCTGGGCGGGGTTTGTAGATTTTCTGGGGGATAGTTCTTGGGGGGAACAGGCCATCTGTATGTCCCTAATGTGTTCTCTAGCGTCCTTCCATTTCTCCGTCTGTGACCTAGTTACGTACATGCGTGTGGTCGTCCTATTCTCGGCTGTGGTCCGAGCTGTGATGTCAGCTAGTGCGTTCCCCTGTCCAATGAGATCTGTTACTTTCTTGTGCGCCTGGCATTTAATCACCGCTAACCGCCTGGGGGGGAGGACTGCTTCGGTTAGGGCAGAGACTAGGGGCCAGATGTAGGTAAATGAGATTTACCGATTTTTAATTACCGAATTTTACCGATTCGGTAATTAAAAATCGGTAAATCTGAGGGGTGGATATGTAGGAACATCCAGATGTTCCTTTTACCGAATCGGTAAATATCGGTATTTACCGATTCGGTAAATACCGACCGGTAATGCCCCATTCATTCCTATGGGCTTTGAAGCCCATAGGAATGAATGGGGCATTACCGGTCGGTATTTACCGAATCGGTAAATACCGATTCTGACAAGGGTGCAGGGGGTGTCACTTTGACACCCTCTAGCACCCCCAAAAAAGGTTCGGGGGGCCATGTGGCAGGCATACCTGCCCTAAGGGCAGGTCTGCCTGTCATATGGCACAGGTGTGCATGCACACATGTGCATGCACACCAGAATCGTTATTTTACCATCAAATAGTATTTGATGGTAAAATACCGATTCAGTAATGCTTGTGGGACTCAGAAGAGTCCCACCTACATATCAATTTTACCGAATCGGAAAAAATACCGATTCGGTATTTTACAGAATCGGTAAATTTACCGATTCTGTAAAATACAGGGCCCTACATCTCAAATTGCATTTACCGGTCGGTAACGGCCGAATTCGGCCGTTACCGACCGGTAAATGCCTACCTACATCTGGCCCTTGATCTCCGTGAAGGATGGGTGTGCCATGTGAAGTCAGGAATCCCCTTTCTTTCCATAAGAGTCCAAAATGATGAACCACCCCGAAGGCATACTGGCTGTCAGTGTAAATGTTTGCAACTGTGCCTGCTGCTAGGATGCATGCTCGTGTGAGGGCAATCAGTTCTGCTGCTTGTGCGGACCGTTGGGTGATGCGGGCCGTCTCAACTACCGTCCGGGCTGTGGTGACTGCATAGGCAGCCGAAGTCGTGCCGTCGGGGAGCTTAATGCACGAGCCATCTACCCATAGCTCTCCATCAGGGCCTGGGATAGCAGTGTCACCGAGGTCAGCTCTACTTCTAGTTTGTTCATCCATGAGGGTCACACAGTCGTGCATAGGGGACACATTGGGGTCGTCATCGGGGAGAGGCAACAGAGTGGCAGGGTTCAAAGTGGTACATCGTTTCAGTGTGATGTGGGGTGCAAGCAGAGTCAATTCGTAACCAGTCAGTCGTGCACTAGTCAGGTGCCTAGTCTTGGTCTGGTTCAGGAGGGTGTCGACAGCATGGGGGACCAGCACAGTGAGGGAATTCGAAAGTACAATCCCCTTACTTTGTCGGATAGAGACGGCAGCGGCAGCTACCGCTCGATGGCAGGCGGGCAGAGCTCTGGCTACGGGGTCAAGAGTGGCAGAAAAATAGACACAAGGGCGTTGTTTGGGACCTATAGGTTGTGTTAGGACAGACAAAGCGCACCCCTCCCTTTCGTGGGTGAAGAGGGAGAAGGGCTTGGTGTAGTCGGGGGTTCCTAGGACAGGGGCTGAGCAAAGGGCATCTCGTAGTTCTTGAAAGGAGGATTGGCATTCAGGGGTCCAAGGGAGTGGGAGGGGGACATCTTTCGCTAACAAAGAGAGTAGAGGTTTGATTATGAGACTAAAGTTTGGCAACCACCGTCGGCAGAAGGACGTGAGGCCTACTAAGGAGCGAACTTGTTTCTGAGTTTTAGGAACAGGGGTCTCTAGGATGGCCCGGATCCGATCGGGTGTGAGCTTCCTCCCGTCTTTGGACAGGAGGTGGCCTAAGTATGTCACCTGGGGTTGGCAGAACTGCAGTTTCTTCTTGGAGACCTTGTGACCGTTCTCCGAGAGGAAGTGCAGGAGTTGGATGGTGGCTGTGATGGCAAGTGGAGTAGTATCGGCAGCCAGGAGAATGTCGTCGACAAACTGGATTAACACCACTCCGTCCGGGAGTTGGACTGCGTTCAGCTGCCCCTTGAGAGCCTGGCTGTAGATGATGGGGCTCTCAGTGTAGCCCTGGGGTGCTCTACAGAATCTATATGAACTGGCCTTTAGGGTGAAGCCGAAGAGGTATCGGCTGTCTGGATGGATGGGGATGGAAAAGAAAGCATTTTTGAGATCTATGACGGTGAAGACAGTGGCGGTGGAGGGTATCAGGTCAAGATAGTGGTGATGTCGGAGACTACTGGGTACTGAGGTGCAACTACTTTGTTCACCTCTCGGAGGTCAATGATGAAGCGATAAGCCTTCTCATCTCCCTCGCCTTGTTTCTTAACAATGGGTAGGATAGGGCTATTGCAGACGTTGCTGACTACTTCCTCTACCACTCCTGCATCGACTAAGGATTGGATGATTTCTACCAGCACCTTCTCGCCCTCGGGCGATATCCGATACTGTGGGAGCTTTGGAAGCATAGCGTCTGATCGTACAGTGATGTGCACAGGGTCTATCACCATGCGTCCTACGTCTGAGTCGGTCTTGGCCCAAAGGTACGATGGTAAAGTGTCTAGTAGGGACAGGTCAGCATTAGTGATGGAAAACATGCATCGGGTGGGACAAGGCTTGAACAGATTCTGGTTATCGTATAGTATGACTCGTACTCCGTCTGGGGAACATCGAATGGTGGCTCGAAAATGTTTCAGGAGGTCAAGACCCATAATGGCGCCGGGGGTGTTGGAGGATAGCAGGAAGGTCGTGTCAAAGGAAATTGGTGCAAATAAGGGATTAGTAGAGGGCGTTCCATCAAAGCCTATTGATGTCACATGTGAGCCAGACAAGGGTGCCCTTGGAATCAGTCGTTTGGATAACGCACTACGTGTTGCCCCGGTGTCCACCAAAAATGGGACTTCGTACCCAGGACCTTAGCAGTGACATAAGGACCTTGCTGGTCAACACAAATCTCGACTGGATCCCTCCCTTGTCCCTGGCTGTCCTATGCGAAGTCGTGGGCGTTCTCGCAATCGGACTGCTGATTCTGATTCTGTTGTGGGCGGTCAAAGGTGTTAGGTCGGCTTGATCTGTCATAGCTAACATCATTGATGTGTCCCTGTCCCTGGTTCCTATTCCTTTGTCCATTTGACTCGTCCCTAGCCTCTCGGTTCTTGTTTGTTTCATGAAGGACCGGGCACTGCGACTTCCAATGGCCGTATCCCTTACAAAACACGCATTGGTTTTCGTCTAAGTCCCTTCGGCCTGCATAGGGTGCAGACGTTCGTTCTCTGGAGGGTGTATTCTTAGGGGCTGTTGACTGGTAGTTTCCTTTAGAGGGTTCCCTACCTATCGTCACCCCCTGCAGTTGAGCTATCATGACCCTCTCTTTCAACTCCTTCTTTTTACGTTCGGATGCCCTGTCGTTCTCATTCTTCTGATGCTCATAGTTTTGGGCCATCTGGAGGATAGCCGCGGGTTTAGAGGCTGCCCAGCTGCTTTAGCTCGCTTGCAGCTTTTGAGAAACTTCTTTACCAGACCCTTCACAAAGTTCTGTACGAACAAGTGATGTCCGGTTGCAGTGGTCATATCTTTGCCGCTGTAGTCGGAGAACACCGTTTCGAACCTAGAAAAGTATTCCGAAGCGTCTTCTTGTGGTTTCTGTCTACAGGCCGTCACTATTGACCAGTCTATTTTCTTCTCGGGAATCAGGGTCTTGAGTTTCTGGACGATCTTGTCCGGAAGTTCAAGAATAGCCTTTACGGGTTTCTGTCCGGCTCCTCGTTGCTTGTCGATCTCATCGAGTTGTCTCCAGGTATATCCGAACAGCTCAAGGTGGTCGACCTTGCGGATCTGCTTCCACACATCAGCTGGCAGACATAACCCGAAGAACAAATCGATGTCCGCTAGGGTCATGATAGTGGAACCTAAGGCTGTACCTAGTTCAGTGTAGAAGGCAGTGGGGTTTTTTCGTAAATCGGGCAGAGATTTTCGAAACGTCAAAATATCCTGCCGATCCCATGGTTGATAGACCCAGTTGTACACTACCCTCCCTCTTGCATCCGCGTGGTTAACATCATCGTGTGTTCCCTGACCTCGTGGGGGAACCCAGTAGGGGGCAGCCTCTCTTATCGGCATCATGGTGCTAGGTTGTTCTATTCGTGGTTCGGTCGCTACAGGTGTGGTAGGTTTAGCTTCCACCTCTGATTCAGTAAGGTGGCGGAAAACCTCAAGTGTACGCGCAAGGAGGTCTGTCACGTCACACTCACCCTCATCCCCGATATCAACCTTTCTATACAGAGTCGTTAGGCTCTCTGGACCTTTATCTCGATATCGGTCCTCTTAAGCATTTAGGACATGATAAGACGATCGTACGACAAAGTGTCGTCTGTGGCTTCCCGCATATGAGTTGAATATATCCATGATGTGTTCCTCACTCTCCTTTCGTTCTACTAGTGTCCTGACTACCTTGTCAATCCCTGCTCGCTCATCTTTGCTCAACCTGTTCGTTCTCGTGGGTTCTGCCTTTCGGGCCTCATGGTCATCTAACATTGCTGCTTGTTTTGTATCTGGTGCGAGGGGTTCGGCCAGCGCGGAGGCCATGGGGGCCGAGGCCCTGGCGCTACTCTCGCCTGTGCTTGGGGGCAGCGAGTGTTGCGCTGAAGGTTGGGAAGGGGCATATGGAGGGGGCATGTAGATGATCGGAGGACCTAATAAGAGATCATTGCTGGCTCGCTGTTTCGAGGGTAATTCGGGGTAGAGCACAGAGGGTGTTCTAACAGGACACTGACTCGATGTTTCAGTTTCTTGTTTCTGCTTAGCTTCCTCTCTCTCCTTTATTTCTTTCTCTAGTTTCTTTGCGGCTAGGTGGGCTGCTTTACGTAGCTCCTTGTCTAGCCTAGCTTCCTCTTTCTTCTTTCGCTGTACAGCTTCTTTGCGCCACAGGCCAACGCTGTCTAGCATGGTCGGTGTCGTTCTACGAGTTTTTAGAACTTCATCTAGTGCATCTAGTTTGCTTTCTTCAAAGGATCCTATCAGTGGCCACTGACTCTGGGATTCCTTCTTCGTATACCTGTGCCATAATTTGCTATATGCTATAGCGACTAATCCATGTTTTGTGAACATGTCCTTGTTAGGGGTGCCTTCCAGTGGGACTGGATGATCCACCTCTAACAAGCGGTCCGGACTGAACCAGCTACCACTCAGCGGGGAGAAGATAGGCATGACAGATTACAAAGGGGGACAAAGGTCCGCACTACCTACCCTTCACTACCTGCAAAGACTAGACAGAATATTGCTATTCTACGTTGTTTGCAAACAGTGAATGCTTCAAGAGGACCAGATCCAAATAAACAATCAGTGGGGAGAAAATAGGCACGACAGATTACAAAGGGGGACAAAGGTCCGCGTTACCTATCCTTCACTATCTGCAAAGGGAGAGAGACTCTTTCCGTCCCTCACCGTTTGCGGACAGGGAATGCCTCAAAAAGGAGCTGCTCTGACAATCAAAGAAAAGGGAGCTACCCTAACAATCAATCAATCAAACAAACAGTGGGGAGAAAAGATAGGCATGACAGATTACAAAGGGGACAAAAGTCTGCGTTACCCACCCTTCACTGTCCACAAAGGAAGATAGAGTGTTTGTACTCCTCCCCGTTTGTAAGCAGCGAATGTCTCAAAGAACCATCATCGTTTCACAATTTGTCGTTTTTACACGACCTTACCCGGACCGCATGGGCTGTTTCTCGTCTTCCGCGTCCAGCGCCCGACTGTCCTCCAATCTCCAATATTGCCGTGGCACTCCTGATGGTTCCCAGTCAGGACCATAGATCACTCAAGAGAGGGATCAATGAGAGAGGGCAGGAGGGCAAACGATGAACAAAATAACCTCAAGTATTGCCCGGCGATGTTGCCTCTAATCCCACAGAAATATGTATCAATGAAGAGGCAGGCGCTGGAGACCGGAAGGCAGGAAACAAAGGTTTATTCTCTCCGGAGGAGAACACATCAGATCAGACCAACAGGGAATCTTCTCGAGGTGCTCTAACTGCATCTCTGAGGCCTGGCCTCTTATACACGCATTTATGACAGGAAGACATTCTTTATTACAAGGAAGGTACTTTGAAGTATGAAAGACATCCCCGGAATCTTCTGCTTCGGACCCGTTCCCACACACCCTTACAGTGAGAATCCCCTCCCCAATCATAATACAGAATCGTCATTAGACGACAGAAACAGCAGGGCATTCCGCCGATTCCCGGAATGCGTGTGGTGTGACGGATCTCATGGGGTGGGAGCCTTGATCTACTGTAACTCCTTTGAAGAGGGGCGATTCTTTACAGTTGGGGCCATAAACTGCATCCTCAGGGCTAGGTGATAGCCTGGGACCGGCCTGGACAATAGGACACGGAAGAAGAGGGGTGTCAGAGGGTGCGACAGTGAATAGGAAGAAAGGGAGGTGTCGAACAGGCAAGGGTGTGATTCCCAGGGAAGAGCAGCGCAGATGGAGGGGTTTTTATGGTCCATGCATGAGAGAGGGAGAGAGCGAGAGCAACCAGTGTGTGGGGGAGATGCTTGCGAGGGTGGGGAGCCGTGCTGAGGATCGGCGGCGTGCAGAGAGTGGGTCTGACCAAGGCATCTAAAATGGCTGCCGTGTATTGACAAAAGTGTGGCATTGGGAAAAAGGCAAGATGGCGCAGACAATGTTTATCAATACGAATTAATTTTCCACAAGTCAACATGTCACTACTTTTTGTTCAATTGGTAAGGCACAACAATCCCTAAAAAAGGTATTCTTTCTCACAACAGGTTTTTGCACAGGCCGGTAGAAGCAGGAGCCACTTTACTGACTTTCCAACTGCAACAAAGGCTACTCCTACCAGGACTATAAACTGCAATTCTACCCTCAAAGAGGCAGAGGCTACCGAGGTCACAGACAAAAGAATTTCAGAAACAATCAACAAGGTGAGTCTTCCTGTTGGTCATTCTCCTGTGGGGGGCTGCCTTCAGTGCTTTCTTCAAAAATGGCAAACTATAACTGAAGATCCTTGGGTTCTAAACACTATTAAAGGTTATCTTAGAGAGTTTTATGCTCTACCTATACAAACTGTTTTCTCTCCTCTAAAATTCTCATTAGACATGACCAATCTTATTTCTTAAGAAATCCAATCTGTTACAAAACATGCCATTTAGATTTCTCTTCCACGTCCCTTCGGGGTTTCTCGGTTCAGTATTCTTAGTTCAAAAGAAAAACAAAAAAATGTGTCCAGTGATCAGCCTCAGACTTTTCAATGTTATATTATGTTATGTATTGGTTTTTATTGAGCGCACATTTCACCCGAAGGTCTCAAGAAGCTAGCCTGACACAGAGAACACGAGGAAAGAGAAGGAGACAGCAGATCTCAAAACAGGCAGGTTTTGAGAGATTTACGAACTTTTCTGTGGTCGATCTCTGTGCGATGGTATAGAGGGAGTGCGTTCCACAGGGTGGGAGCAAGACAGGAGAACCATCTTCCGACGTTCATGGCAGTGCAAATATTTTTAGGAATTATAAGGTGTTTATTGGCGGATCAAACAGTTCGAGAGGGATGGTATCTTTTCAGTTTGTTCACCGGATACTGGGGGCCGTGTCCACTGAGAGTTTTGTGCACTAGACAATTGATCTTGAATGTAATGTGTTTCCTGATTGGGAGCCAATGTAGGGCTTTCAGACTTGGTGCTGAAGGGGAACGAACTGGTAGATTTAATACTAATCTAGCTGCGGTGTTTTGAAGGACCTCGAGTTTTGTTAGGTGCTCTTCATTCATGGAAGCAAAGAGGGCATTGCCATAGTCCAAACAGCTGATTATTAATCCTTGCAACAGTGGCATGCGAGAAGACAGTGGGACCCGTTTAAAGATCTTACGGAGGCTATGCATTAGTCCCTAACAAATGCCTGCCACATGGTTGATATGTTTCGCCATGGAAAGTTGGTTGTCAATCAGCACACCCATGTTGCGGACAGCCACCTTAGGTGTAGAACATGTGCCTAGATTAGGGGGCCACCAGTCACTAGACCACAGGGGTTGTGCGTTGCCAAAGAGAATGATCTCAGTTTTGCTGGCATTGAGTTGTAACTGATTATTTAGCATCCAGCAGTATATGTCTAACATACACTGTCTGAATCGAAATTTGGTGTCAGATGGTTCGGGTATGAGTGATTAACAGCCGCGTCTTGTCAGCATATGAGACTGTATCGGAGCCATGGGCTTTAATTATGTTTGCTAAAGGAGACACGTACAAATTGAAGAGTGTAGGCTCAAAAGGGAACCCTGGGGAACACCCTTGTCTATGAGTTGGCTGCTGGAAATGAATGAGCCCAATTGGACTTTGGAGGTGCTGTCTGTTAGGTAACTCCTGAGCCAGCTCAATGCGGCGCCCCCGACACCCATCTCCAGCAGACGATCCAAAAGAACGCGTGTGAGATGGTGTGGAAGGCAGCCGACAAATCGAGAAGGACCAGGATGGCCAATTATCTGGCATCGAGGGACAATCTGATGTTATCTATTATTTCCAGCAAGGCAGTTTCGGTGTTATGGGAAGCCCGAAACCCAGATTGAGAGGGGTCAAGCAGGTTATTGTTCTCCAGGTGAGTGGTGAGTTATTTGAAGACCTTCCCAAAAAGAGGGAGGAGGGAGATTGGCCGATAGTTGTTAGGCTGCTTAGGGTCAAGAGTTGAGTTCTTCAATATTGGTCTTTCTACCTGGTTGGAACAATTGAGTAGAATAGTGATAGATTGAGGAGCTTGGTTAGGCCGGGAAGAAGGGCTGGTCCAATTTTGGACAGACTGCGAGAGGAGACCGGGTCAGTGGGGGAGCCAGATTTAATCTGGTTAAGCACGGCAGAAACATCCTCATGAGTGAGTTTATTGAACTTGTTAAGGGGGAGGAGAATAGGGAGTTGTTACTGACAGATCCCTGATACTGTGGTTTGTTGGTAATGTGGGGAAGAGACTATGAATGTTATTGATTTTGTCCACAAAGAAAGATTATAGAGAATCCATCCACTCTTGCGATGTAATCTGTGTTGGCTGACAGGAAATTGGATTGGTGAATTATTTTAGTATTACATACAATTCTTTGTGAGAGTTAGAGGCTTGGTTTATTCTGTCCCCTAGGTAGTTTTATTTTGGCCATGGCAATGTGGTGAAGATATTGCCTGTGTGTGGTTTTATATAGCTGTCTATCAATGTCATTTTTGGAGTGCCTCCAATTATGTTCAGCCTTCCTGGTTGCTATTTTGTCTGTTTTTATGTCGGCAGTGAACCAGGGTGATAGTTTATGGGGGCGTTTGACTATTTTTTGGGGGCAATCCTGTCTAAAGTCCAACTGATTGCCACCTTTAAGGCCTCAGCTGCCGAATTAGGATTGTCAGATTCAGATAAGGAGGGGGAGGTAAAATGTAGGGAAAAGGTAGATAAATTAACTTTGTCCCTTGACCTACTTAGCGTTGGTTCTTTAAGAGGTTTATTCAGGACCGGGGTTACCTGTATGCAAAATTTTAATAAGTGGTGGTCAGACCAGAGGATTGGAATAGGAGCCTTGACCTTGATGTAAGACGAGTTAGTGAATAAAAGGTCCAGAGTGTGGCCAGCTGAATGGGTGGGGGCAACTAACATCTGGTTTAGACCCAATGTGTTTAGACTGGAGATAAGGGTGTTAGAGTATGGATTGCATGGAAGATCAGCATGATGGTTGAAATCTCCCAAAGGAGAAAGTTATCCGCAGCCAGGACATGTGGCTCAATCGTTTGAATCAGGCGGCTTGCGAGGTGGTCTTTGTTGCCCGGAGGGCTGTAGAGTAGAGCACCTCTCCAGGACCCCTTAATAAGGCAGTTCATTTTTAAGACAAAGTGCTCTCCCCAGTCCGAGAGGAGGGTATCGATTATGCTGAGTTTAATGTTGGCCATAAAGACTATTACTAGGCCACCTCTTCTCTTGTTGTTCTTGTCCAATCTCGTCAACTGGTAGTTGGAAGGAAGAGCTGGAGCAATGTCAGGGAGAGAAGACTCATGGAGCCACGTCTCTGTGACAAAAAAAATGTCTGGTTTCTCAGAGTCAAGCAAAGTCCAGATTTCAAGGGCATGTTTAGGGAGTGAGCGAGCATTGCAATATATACCGGCTAGATGGTTATGAGAGTCAAATGAAGTCTTATTAGGGTGATCAATGGGACTTAGTTTCACGGAAGGTTGATTGCTGGGATGGGTATTAATCTGAGCCGTAGTGATCTCAGGTGGTAGAGAAGGCTCTATGGCTATCGCAGAGAGGGCTGTTCTATTAAATGTACGAAGCTCATGGCTGGTGTACTGTATTATAGCCGTACGTGAGCTAAGACTTCGGGGGTTACTGAAAGTTCAAAAAGAAAAAAGGGCAAGGAGAGGAACCCCAGTTAAAAATGAGCAGATTAACCGGCCACCGGCGATGGCCAGGCTCACAGATGGACTTGCTTTTGACGTACCTTTGGCGCGCCGCTGCGCGCGTCCGCCGGCTACCCTTCCTTTTAGCCTGATAGGAATGGGCGGGGAAAGAGAGCAGCAGCGTCTAGAGCGCTGACTATGCTGTAGGTGCTTCCGGTACAAGGAAGATTGTTGGTGCAAGGCCCTCCACTCAATCGGCACAAGCTGTGGCGGAACAGGGACGGCACATCAAAGAAACAAGTGAGAGTGGCGCTAGAGTGTTTAAAAAGATTAAAAAATTGGCTCAAACTGTGAGACGAGCAGAGGAACAATCAGCGTTCCACGTCAAATCTTACTTTGTTACTGCTAACAAAGTATTTTTTCTGTTTGTTCTGTTTTCCAATCCCTCTCTCAAAAATGGGGTCCATTTCACATCGATCGTTTTGCTTCACGACTCAATACACACCTACCGCATTTCTTCAGCTGCCATCTAGAACCTCTAGCCTTAGCTACAGATGCTTTCTCCAGGACTGGACTCAGTTAGTCAACTATGCTTCTCCTCCTTTTCTAATGATAAACAGATTGTTGCCTCTGGTCAATCGGCACAAGCTGTGGCGGAACAGGGACGGCACATCAAAGAAACAAGTGAGAGTGGCGCTAGAGTGTTTAAAAAGATTAAAAAATTGGCTCAAACTGTGAGACGAGCAGAGGAACAATCAGCGTTCCACGTCAAATCTTACTTTGTTACTGCTAACAAAGTATTTTTTCTGTTTGTGGTCTACCGGCATTTCAAATGGAGTATATAATACATATCAGAGACTCCTTAAGCCAAAACAACTGGATTGTAAGGCTAGACTTGGCAATTGGAAAGCTTCACCCTTCTGTTTTCCAATCCCTCTCTCAAAAATGGGGTCCATTTCACATCGATCGTTTTGCTTCACGACTCAATACACACCTACCGCATTTCTTCAGCTGCCATCTAGAACCTCTAGCCTTAGCTACAGATGCTTTCTCCAGGACTGGACTCAGTTAGTCAACTATGCTTCTCCTCCTTTTCTAATGATAAACAGATTGTTGCCTCTGGTCAGATGCCAACAGGTTTCTTTGGTACTGCTGGTCCCATTCTGGCAATCACAGGTGTGGTTTCCTACCCATTTAGAACTTATAATTGATTTCCCATTCCTCCTTTCACCCTTTCCAAATCTTCTTCAGGATCCATCTGGCCATCCTCACAATCTGGCCATTGACAACTCTCTCATTCTTTCTACTTGGAGAATAGCTGATCAGCCCAATCTTCCCATTTCATTTTGCCAGAGGTTTCAGAATTCATTAGCAAAGCCTGGGCTCCAAAAACAAGTCAAGTTTACAAGTCCTCATGGGCTTTATAGTCAAGCTGGTATTTGGGAAAACATCTTGATCCCTTTTCAACTGATAAAGTCTATATCAATAATTTTTTGGCAGCTGCAGCTAGTGGGGGTAAATTTTACAAGACCATAAATCTGTACAGATCGTCAATTTCAATGAACCATCCCTACATCAACGGCAAATCAGTCAGAGAAAATCAGCTCATCTGTCATCTTTTAAAGGGAGCATTATTTTTTTTAACCTCCTTGTCCAAAATATAACAAATTGTTGGACATCAATGTGGTTTTGTCCCTGTTTCTTTCATGGCCTGATAATCTTGCTCTTTCCTTGAAAATGTTTTCTGGTAAAAAAAAACTATGGGTTTGTACTTAATTTCTATTAAATGTTTATCAGTTGTCAAGGCTTTAGATGTTTCTTCTTGTCAGTATACTCCCTCTGGGGTTATGTTTACAATTAATAAACTTACAAAAAGCAAAATTCTGTATTTTGCCCTTATTTCCCGAAGCAACCTAAGTTGTGTGTCAGTCAATGTCTCAAGGTGAATGAACCACAGATTATGGATCTCAGAACATCCTCTTTGTCCCAACCTCTCACTTCCTTTCATAAGCCCTGTAATCCTGCTTCTTCTGCCATCCCTGCTCCTTGGGTCAGATGGGTTATGTCCTTAGCGGACATTGATATTTCTGTTTTTGAGGCTCATTCCGCTAGGGGTGCAACAGCTTCTTTTTTTTATTCCCCCTTTTATTAGCCATCAGTTATATACACAAATAAATCCCCCTCAGTAATGCCCAAATTTCAGTAATTTTCAGGCTAGTGATTTGAATCCATGCCCTGGAAATGCACAAGCGGGAACAAACTATAACAATAGAAACCAGCGATTTCGATAAATTGCATGGATCGCCTATTATCCCCAATAAGATTTTTTTTGCAGTTAGTTGAATATCCACACCAGCTAAATTACTTCAAACGCGGGTAACCTCAACCCAAAACAGATGTAACTTTGGACAAGTGACGAACATGTGTAGAAGATCAGCAGCCTATTCCTGACATTTCGGGTAGCGTGTCTTTGGAGAGACATTTGTTGATGTCCACTTAGAGATAACTTCTGGGGTGTAGTACAACATAAACATAATCTGATGTTGCTGTAATTTCAAATTAACAGAATTAGCGGCAGTATCGATTGTAGTCAGTGATTCATGTAAATCCTCATTTGAGATATCAATTAAAAATATTCAGTTTAATTTAGCAACTAGCTGTAAGCCATCCTCCTTACCGGCCGATAAGAATCTCTGGTAGACCTTCCCTATACACCCCCGGCCAGAAGTTTGAAAGATTGCATATGTTACCTCAGTTATACTAGGTAGGGCTGATAAGCCCTCTCCTCAAATAAAATAATCCCTAACTTGTAAATATTTAAAAAACTAATTGTGTGCTACCCTGAACTCCTCTTTAAGTAATGCAAATGATCTGAAACCTTGCTCATTGTATAGCTGCCCGAGACGTATTATGCCGCATCGTTTTCACCCTCTCCCCACAGAGTCAGAGAATATATCAAGCAGTCTCGGGTTACCCCACAGTATAGTAAATTCATTCAAGTCAGGTATTGCATATGCTTTACAGATATCTTGTCAGATCCACGTCATATGTCTAACTATCTTAAATCGGACCCTTTTATAATAGTTTGGATCCCTCATTTTGTACAATAAGAACTGAGTGTTTGGGCCGCAAGCCAACTGATAAGCGAACCAAACCGTACCCATATCTGGCCCTTTAAGTAAACTCTGAATCCAATTGACAAAAGCCGCCCAGAAATAGCCTTTAAAATCTGGAAGTTTGAAACCACTTTGTGCATATGTTAGCTTGATGTGTCTTCAAGCTCTTCTAGCCCTCCGATAACTCCATATAAAGCTGCCTACCTCACTATCTAGCTGCTTAAAGAATGACATGGGAACTCTTAATGTAATTGTACAAAACAAATAAAGAAATTTTGGTAGAATATTCATTTTAATTGTATTACACCTCCCCAAAATAGTAAGTGGTAACTTATGCCACCTATGCATATCGGCAATAGCCTTTTTAAGCAAAGGCTCGTAAGTTAAAGAAATAACATCATCCACATGAAAACTAAGGCAGACTCCAAGATACGTAGCAGTTCTAGTGATTCCTGCCTCTAGTTCAAAATTTAAGATTGACTGTGTTTTTTCTAATTTAACTTATAACCGGAGAAGGACCCAAAGCGTTGAACCTCTACTGTTATCACAGCCATAATGTTCACCGGCTTTGTAGTAAATACGTCAATGTCGTCTGCATATGCAGTAACTTTTAAAGCCATATTGTTAAATGACACTGGAGAAATAAGAGTATTTTTAAGCAAATGCCTAATAAAAGGCTCAATATTGAGAGCAAATAATATTGGGGAGAGCGGACATCCCTGCTGCGTACCACTTTGAATATTAAAGGGAGTGGAAGATAAACCAATCAGCCTAAAAGCAGCAGTTGGGTTGCTATATAGTTTCTGCACTGCTGAGATAAACCTCCGACCGAGACCTAAAGAAGACATCGTCAGCCATAGAGGCCCCCAAGCCGCTCGGTCGAAGGCCTTCTCAGCGTCAAGCATCAACATCCCAATCTGCTGATTTAAATGGCCTGCTACGTGGAATGCAGCAATAGCTGTATTTATGTGTGCCGCTGTGTCACGCCCTGGGATAAAACCATGCAGTTGTTCAGATACTAGTAAATGAATCATGGGAGCTAAACGAGAAGCAAGAAGCTTTGAAAAGAATTTTGCATCCGCATTAATTAAAGATATTGGACGATATGAGCTCCTATCCTCCGCAGGTTTCTCTTTTTTTGGGAAAAACAATGTTAGTTTTGTTCCAAGAGGCGGGCACATCCCCGCCCTGTAATATATATTTAACCAGCTCTAGGAGGACCAGGACCAATATGTCCTTAAAGGTTTTGTAAAACTCTAGAGGGATAGTATTTTCACCTACCGCTTTGCCAGAGGGTAGAGCATTAATTGCTACGTTAATTTCCAAAGAGTCTGCACCTCTGTCCAGTTGATCAGACTGATCTAAATCCAAAACCGGCATTGCACTGTCTTGAATGTACTCTGTAGCTGCATGTTGATTAAAGCTGGCTGAGTCACTGTAAAGGTCCACGTAAAATAGCCTAAATTGCTCTAGAATATCTTGGGATTTCATATACATTAACCCATCCGCTCCTTTAATTTGTTTAATACATGACTTAGCCCGCTGATCTGCTAGCTGATAGGCCAAAACTCGTCCAACACGTTCGCTATACTCATATTGCCTCAGTATGTGCTTGTGAAAACTATTAGCTATGCTATCCCTTAATCACTGCTGAGCTTAGCTCTTGCTTCAACAAGCTAACCATTAATCTGTCATACACCAGTGTCCTTTAAAAAAAATGCTCTAGCATGTAGCTGCTCTAACTCAGAGTATTGCCTACGCTCCTCTTCTACTAGACTTATATTAGAGTGATTCTTCTTGACAATATATTGGAGTGTTGCCCCTCTCACATAAGCCATCAGGCAATCCCAGACTATTGCTGATGACGCCGAGTGTTGGTTATTCTCGATATATTCCCTCAGCGTTCCTTGCATAAAAGCAACATAGTCCGGATTGCTGAGAAGGTGCCTGGGAAATTAGAATTCCTTTATTGACTCCTTCTCCTCCAACTGAAAATGTGTAGTGAGCATAATGGGATTCTGGTCCGAAGTGATTTTCGGGCAAATCACCATATGTGAGTTTTCTAGCATATTTTTATTGGTAAAGATCATATCAATTCTGGAATATTGTTTATGTGGATTTGAAAAAAAGTGTAGCCTGGTGTTGAAGGAAAAGTTTTCTCCAGACATCCTCCAATTGGTTTATATGTAGTAAGCAAGCTATAGCTGCCATTGTCTGTACCATTTGGGCCCATGCAGCCGTATTCGTGGTGTCAATCTTTTTATCCAGAATGCAGTTAAAATCTCCCATTACTCTAAGATCGCCATCCCATTCCAACATTTCAGTCTTCAAGAAACAGATAACCTTAGGGCAGTCAACATTAGGACCGTAAACCATACAAATTGTCAATTTCCGGCCAAAAATCAGAGGTTGGGCAATTGCCCATCTTCCCTTATAGTCAGCCAAAGTACGTCACACAGTAGCTGTACAAAATGTAGGCTTTAAGAGGGCCACTCCTCGGATAGACACTGTCTAGGAGGTACACACATTTAGATCATAACAGAGGTGTTTGAAAAGAGCTCTATTCTTAAAAGCCAAATGCGTTTCAGCAAGCCCAACTATTTGAGGCTTGAAGACCCTGAGTTCTTCCGCTACCAAGTGTCTTTTACTAGGCTGATTAAGCCCAGCAACATTCCAATTCATAATTTTAACGCACAGCATTGTGTGGTATTTGTAAGTTCTGACAAATCTCCATCCCAGAACTAAAGGTTCCTTTCTCATGCGGTTGTTTTGTGCATTTTTATTTACATCTTGGCTATTTAACCCCCTCCTTCCCTGACAACCCCCCTACCAACTAACCCATAAGCGACCCATACCACACACCCTCCCACCCCGTGTCTTAGGAAAGGAATCACCCCCTTCCTTGCTGTCCTTTAGTCTCACCCCCCCACCAGGAACCCTCCCAGCCACCGCAACCCCAACCCACAGTGCAAGTGAGTGCAAGAAATAAAAGGTAGTACACTGGGGGAGAAGGAAGATGGTGGATTGAGTCCGCTACTGGTGGATGCTCACCACCACCTCTCACCGGAGACCTGAAGTGCTGCTACCTGCCCGCGCAGTGTTTGCCTTTGTCGATGGTGCTATGAGGAGAGATGAGACTGGAATATAATGTCGGAATATGAAGAGAATTGTTGAACATACCTGAAACCTAAAAAGCTGGGAAAGGGAAAAATAAAAGTTAAAACAAACAGCCGTACCTGGTGCCTCCTGGTTGCTGGATGTGCCGGATTGCTCAGCTGAGCTGCGTGGTGTATGGCAGACGTGCAGCGAAGTGGTTCCCAGTTACATCGCTCCTGGTGCCACTAACACCAATTGCTTCATATCTACAATTGCAGCGTACTGCGGGGAGCAGAAGTGAAGGGCTAACAAAACTCAACTCCAGGGGAGTGTTCATATGGCTCAGCCTTCATCCAGTGAAGGGGATGGCCCTTTTGCGGAACACATGCCGTGGACGTGTGGAGCTACCGGGGGAAGCCGCGGTTACTGCTGTAGCCACAGATGGGTCAGAGGCTCTGAGTAGTGACAGAGATACCTGCGATGGCGTTCAGAGCGAGGGGGCTCCGGTAAGCAATACCACGCCGCTGGTTGCCAGTAACGTGAACTTAAGCTCAGGTTCTTTAACTGCTCCCCAAGTAGGGAAACCAATGATGAAACTCTTGCGCTCCAGGAAAGCAGCGGTTCTTCTCCGATCCTGCGGCTCCGAGACAGTCATCCCGAGTTTGCAAATGGCTGAAGTCTTGAATGCCGCTATACATGAGGGACGGGGGCGTGCTGAGGGCTCTGTCATATCAACGGCACCCACTGTTTTTCATGACCTAAAGTCTTGCTCCTATAATTTGTCTACCACAACTACTCAAGATGTTTCTCCCAGCGAGACAGTGCTGGAATCAGCCCCCTGCCCAGTCGGTATTGTTGGTTGTGGTATGGTCAATGTGGATCAGTCTTTACAACCCGGAGAGGACTCCTTGCACTTTTTTGTTAATGGGAGATTACAAGATAGCAATTTGGCGATCAGATGTGATTAAATCTTTGTAGATGGGGAAAATGGTATCGCAAGGCCCCTAATTGCAGTGGGAACAATGTTGTATTAACCCCTGTTTCTCGGGTCTCTCAATATAGTTCAAATAGTGTTACAGGGACCTTCGCCAGCCCCAAATCTAATACTCCGGAGGAGGCAAGAGCAGTTAAAGGGAATGCCCCTAAATCAATCCGGGCTGGCAAAGGTGGTAGAGGTTAGGGGTTTGGAGTTGGAGCTAAGGTACAGGTGACAGAGGCGTTGGGAAGACTCAATGGATCTACAAATGCTGTAAAGTCTGGTGCAGGTGTGAGCCCACTGCGGAAGTGGGTTGCATCAAAAGACGAGGTGAAATCTATTATCTCTAGATTATCTAACTCAGGAGATTCCAGCACTTTGTCAGATATTACTATACAGTCTTTCCACCTAGAGTTAGTGGCAAATAATGTTACCAAGGCCCCTACTGTTGTTACTGCTGGTGCTGAAGCCCCTGTCATTTAGAGCAGCTCGCAGATTGAGCCTGAGGTTGGGGATCAAGGCTCTTTACAAGGGTCAAAACCTAGGGAGATAGCCCAAGTATTAGGATCCATGGTTACATCTACATCTACACCCACTACTCCCTTGGCCCCTCTTGTAATGCCCTCTGTCATCACTCCGGCTACCTCTTCACCGGTATCTCCTTCAATATATCTTAAAGAGACAGGTTTTGAGAGCGGTGTGAGCCATTTCCAGTTTGAGGATGAAGAACCCTCACTTTCTAGGATTATGCAGGCACTCACAATTCAGAGGGCGGAAGCACAGAGCTACTACCAGCAGGCTAAGGTTGATAACGTTGAGATAAAGCAGGCTCTGTCAGAAGTGACTTTTAAAGTTTCATATTTAACGTCTGAGGTTTCTGATCTCCAACAACGGGTGGCAGCCGTCGAGGAGGTCAATACTCATACAGTCAATTTGGCTAAATCTCAAGACTCTCAAATGACAATTATGCAACTTAAGATCGAAGACCTGGAAAACAGGCAGCAACGTCAGAACCTAAGGATTTTTGGAATCCCAGAATGCAGGGAAGGATCTGATCCACATACTTTTGTCCTCAACTTGTTACAAAAGGCTTTTCCTGACCTTGCAGATTGGGACATGCATACGCAGGTCCAAAGTGCGCATAGACTGCCTATTTTTCTTGCACAAAGTAGCCAAGCTAAACCTAACTTTGCTAGACCTATTCTTGTGTTCTTAGGTAACTTCCTGCTGCACCAAGCAATTTTCTTTAAGGCGTGACCTACAGCTCCTGTTAAAGTTGATTCTATTTTGCATCTTACTATGCGGGTCTCTATGCCCCCCAAGAGTGCTTGCCAGAAGCTACAGTCGACACATTTATTGCAGACTTGCTGCCAAAAGCAGTATCGGATGAAGTACGGGTGTCAGGTTCCCAAAAACTTTGCAGGAGTAGAAGAGACGCTGGTCCCAATCTCCCCTCCACCGGTGCCGTCGCTTCTCAACAAGCAACGCCACCAATGAGAGGGAAAAGGGGAAGTGGAATGAGAGAGAGAAGAGACACTCCGACTGCTGCTACCACCCTTGCCACTCTTTCAGGATTCTTCGGTAGGATATCTCCTGGTTTGGAGGTGGGGGTGCCTAATACAAGAAAGGAGAGAGCATAAACCTCTACAACAACCTCCACTATCGTTTAATCTCTATACTCAAGTTAGAGCTTGTCCTACCAGCTGCCTTGGGAGTTATCGCCTCTCTTCTGTTTATGGTTTCGATAGGAAGTTTCCCTCTGAGGGAAAGAAATCAATGGGTAAGACAGAATTCCTATTATTTCTATTCAGTCCTTAATAGTCATTCCTAACCTGCTAATACCTGAGGCTCTTCCTATCTTGCCTTGTAGTTACTCATAAGTTGAACGAACTCTTCCTCTGAAGTTGTATTGTCTCTTGCCAATGAAGGTTCCTCACAATAGCGCACAAAAAGGGGACAGGGAAAGGAAAAAGAGGGAGGAAGGAAAACAGGAAAAGCCCAACCGGAGGGTTGAGGGTACTGGCAGTTGAGACACTGTTCAAACGCAATAACAGCAATTGTCTTACTGTATCTTCTGAAGTTCCGTTGGAAATTCTGTGAACTGGAATATTTGAACTATGATGCTTCACCTTTGGAACTCTCTCTGCATGAACTTGACTGCTACGAAGAAATCTCTGACTGGATTCTGAAGAATAACGGGAGAGGTTATCAACCCCCCCGCTGTAAGGTCTAGTCAAAGTCTCCCATCAGGAACGTAGACGCCGAGAGACGACCAAAACTTCTTTGAAGAGATTACTTGAAATTAGCACCACTACAAACTCCTGTCAAGAGTTTGACACGGAGCGATGGTGCCGAGCTGCTGCTCTGAAACTTAGTTCCTTTAAGTGCGCAGATAGAATCTCGCGCACTCACTATGTACACTAGACTGTGCAGCCGCCTCAAACTAACGGCACAAGCGGTGGCCATCTTGGGGGGAGGGAATGTGTCTATTTACAATACCCCCAGACATTTACTCGACTAGGCTTGATCCGAACCCGAATTTCTGGGGAACTTTTTCAGTTCAAGGACCGGAGCCAAAGTGTGTTTCCTGACAACGGGATAGGCTGGAGCTTCCCCTGACAGACGAGGAGCTGGGTGTGGCCCTGGGAGAGCTCAACAATGGGAAGGCCCTTGGAACCAACGGGTTCCCTAGTGAATTTTTTAAACGGTATATTGTACAGCTGGCTCTGTACTACCAGGCAGCTCTGGAGGAAGCGAGGGAGGTGGGCCGACTCCCCCCCGGACTGGAGGCATGCGGAGGTGGTGGTGTTCCACAAACCTGGGCGGCCCCCGGAGCAGTACGCCTCCTACAGCCCTATCTCCCATCTGAATGTGGAGGCCAAGGTCCTGGCCAAGGCCTTGGCTAACCACCTTCTGCCCCATATATCGGCACTTGTGCATCCAGATCAGGCCGGGTTTATTCCCCAAAGGGTCACCAGACATAATATACGACGGGCACATGTGGCAATGGCGGCGATTCGGCATACTGGAGAGCCGGCGGCGTACCTTTTGGCAGACATGGACAGGGCGTTCGATTCCCTGAGCTGGGTATACTTATTCGCACTGTTGCAGAGATTTAACTTTGACCCACGTTTCCTGTCATACCTGATGCTCTTATACACGGACTTGACGGCCTCGGTGCGGGTGGCAGGGGCGGTCTCCTCCAGCTTTGGTATCAGGCGAGGCACCAGGCAGGGGTGCCCCTTGTCGCTGTATCTATTTGCCTTAGCAATGGAGCCGCTGGCGGCGTGGGTGCGCATCGACACACAGCTCCGGGGCTTTAAGTGGGCTCCGGGTTTGTCTGATAGGCTTGCACTATATGCGAACGATATCCTCTTCTTCCTTACAGACCTGGATAGATCGGGACCGCGGCTTCTAGAAATCATCCAGATCTTTGGGGAAACATCGGGGCTATATATGAACCCCTGCAAATCTACGCTGTGGGTTCTGGGAGACGGGGTGAGAGTGGGCCCGTGGGCATCTATGATTCAGGTGGCAGTGGGGGGCCTTAAATATTTGGGGGTGTTCCTCTCGGAGGTGCCCGCCATCTCCTGGGAGTGGAACTAGGTGCCAATATGGGAGCGGTTCCGAGCGGATATCAAACTTTGGTCACGCATGCCTTTGGCAATATATGGCAGATCGGCAATTTTTAAAATGGTAGCGCTTCCTCTGTTGCTGTACCAGTTGCAGAATCACCCGTACCCAATCGCAACCAGATGGTTCCCGTCCGTGAACTCTGTACTTGGGCAGTTCTTGTGGGCTGGGGGGGGGGGGGCGGTAAGGATATCATTGCGTACCTGCTTTCTGTCCACCTACTGCGGAGGGCTCGTGACATCGGATATACTCTCTTACTACCAGGCCTCGCATTTTCTGGTCCTTAATGAGTGGTGGTATGGTGATAGGGAGGACCCGGCATATGCCTTGGAGCATCGACTCATGGAATCTCATACGCTCCACACTCTCCTTTACTCAGCATCATTGCGGGGCACATTGCCGCTGGCCACTCAGGTGGGGTTCCGAATTTGGAGGCAGGCATTAAAACGCATGGGGTGGGGGAATACCCTTAGCCGGGAAACCTCCCTATGGCATAACGGGCGCTTGCCCGACCTGGCGGCCCTTCCGGGATTCATGGGCTGGGATGCCATAGGAATTTCGACCCTGGGGGATGACATGAGGGATACTACACTTAAGTCCTTTCGGGATTTGAGGGAGGAATTCTGTATGCCCCGATATCAGTTTTATCGATACCTCCAGTTCCGCCATGCACTGGCCCCCAGCTGTAGGGATCTGGAGGCTCTCCCCGGATCTACCAATCCCTGGTTACTCATTGCTCGCCCACGCTTCAGAGGCTTCGGGGGGTGTGGGAGGAAGATGTGGGTACTCTGGAGGAGGAGGAATGAAGGGAGGCCCCGGCTGCCCCACGTGGCGCTGCCATAGCGATGCGTCTCTGCCTCATTCAATTTAAATATCTACATAGGGTATACTTTATCCGAACTCGCTTGTGGAAGGCGGGTTTGATTGCCTCCCCGGAGTGTCTTCAGTGTGGCAGGGAGTAAGGCACGTTTCTGCATACGGTCTGGCAGTGCTTATCCCTTGATCGATTTTGGAGGGGAGTTTTTACCTGTCTGTCTGAGGTGTTGGGGTGGGACCTTCTGTGCACGCCTAAGTTTGCCTTGCTGCTTGTAATGGAGGGTATTGGAGGCATTATCTACAAAAGGCACCTTATGCAATTGGGTCTCACTCTGGCGAAACGAGACATAGCCAGGGCGTGGAGAGACACACAGGCTCCTTCAGTGGTGGGGTGGAAGAATGGCCTGGACTTTTGTATGGGGTTGGAGCAGCCAATCTTTGTAGCCAGGGGCTGTCCACGTAAGCAGTACAAAATATGGAAGCGATGTGCGGAATATAGGGGATTGTGGCTGGAGCCCCCCTTGTCTTGGAAGATCTTCCGGTGGAATGTTTAGAGGCTCACATGGCCTTGTTTTGGTGCAGTACAGGTAGGGGTCGGGTGTGTGTATTTATGCTAATATCTCCTTGTTTCCTCTGAAAGCAGCATGGACTGAACTGTGTGAACAATGTGCGACTCAGGGGTGAGTGGGGGAGGGTTTGTGGGGGGGTTTGTGTTCCGGATGGGATCCTCAGATATATACCTTAGTAGCAATGTTGAAAAGTTGATTGCTTTCCTATTGTTGTAAAGTGATACTGCAGTTGTCTCTGGGGTGAAGAGCTCTGCAATGTACAATCTGATAATAAAATATGTTTAAAAAACAGTTGATTCTATGTCCATATTCGTACGCTCAGATTTGTGCAAATCAACCATGGACACACAATGGCAACTTAGACAACTTATGGATTCCTTTAAAGCTGTGTGTACGCAGGTCTTTTTACAGGATCCAGCCCGCTTAAAAATTATAAAGGATGGTCGTACTCACTTTTTTTTTAATGAGCATGAAGCTAAAAGGGCACTCTCAGGCTACAAAGTTAACATGACTAAGTCTGTGGCCCTCGACTTGTCGCTGGAGACAGCCACACGCGCCTGTTTACAGGCGGAGTTCCCCATACAGTGGACCTCTGAAGTGGTCCCGTACCTGGGGATACATCTGGCGCCTTCCCTACTGACTTCCATAGAGAATAACTACTCCCACCTGAGGCAGAAAATTAGGCGCGAGTTGGGACAGTGGAGGTATTACCCGCTATCCTGGTTGGGCAGGGAAGCGGCCGTCAAGATGACGATTCTTCCTCAAATACTATACCTCTTCCGCACAATCCCCCTTGCTCCTCCGCGAGGCTGGATAAAATTGATGCAGTCGGAACTGTCGCAGTTTATATGGAACAGGAGGAAGCCCCGTCTGAAGCTGCGGATAGCAATGCTGGCACCAGAACAAGGCGGGATTGGGATCCCGGACCTGGCAACCTATTTTCAAGCAACTCAGTTGTGCTTCCTGGTGGAATGGGTTAGATGGGAATCCGGGAAACATTGGCTGATTCAAGACCAGGCTGTCGCCGGACGGACGCTACAGGAGATCCCCTTTATGCGTCAAGAACATAGGCCCCCGAATCTCTATGCGTCCTTTATCACACGCGTTCCGCTGGAGATTTGGTACTGTGTGGGGGTTAGCCAAGAACTCACCACCCTCCCATCGCCCCTCACCCCCATCATCGGGAACCCAGACTTTCAACCGGGGCTGGACGAAAAAGCTTTTGCGCGTTGGAAGCCTGCCGCTTGTCGCGCTCTCCATCATATCTATGGCCCAGAAGGTGCAGTTCCTTTCCCGCAATTCAGTCAGGAGTTCGGCCTGCTGGAATCCAAGAGGCTCCGATACTTACAGGTCAGACATTGGGCGCTCAACGCGGCTGTGAGGTCCTCGGCGGACAGGCGCTTGAAGGCTTTCGAGTATTGGCTCATCACCCGCTCCACGGACAAACAACTGATCTCGGACCTCTATAAAATGCTCATGCACAAACACAGATACACATACAACTCAGGCAGGGTGCGCTGGGAACGGGAGCTGGGGAGATCCCTTACTCACAAGGAGTGGGAGGGGGTATACTACAGGGCGCGCCACTCGGCTTACCATATGGGACTTACTGATACTCTCACGAAAGTAGCGACCTACTGGTACTACACCCCGAGCGCCTGTATGAGATGGACAGTGGCAAGGACCCCTTTTGTTGGCGTGGCGGTGGTCAGGTTGGCACACTAGTTCATGTACTCTGGGAGTGTCAATTTTTACAAGAATACTGGGGCCAGATCTTAACAGAAGTAGACACTCATTTCGACACAGAAATCCCACGCTTTCCCTCCTATGTCCTCCTGGGGCTGCCTAATGCACTGACCTACCCCTTAAGATCCCGGAGGGGTCGCCTGATTGCCATTGCGCTGGGGTCAGCAATACAGAATATTGTGGTGCACTGGCGATCGAAGCAAATTCCTACATACCAGGGCTGGCTTCACCGCCTCTGGATGGTTCTGGGCATGGAAAAGCTGTCGTTGTCCAGGGCAGGGGAGGGGGCTCGTTATGCCGAGCTGTGGAAGCCATTCCTATCTTTATTGGCTTCTGAGTTTACGGAGGTAACTTGTCAGAAATATCTCCGACTGCTGAGGTTGACGGAGACCAGAGCGGAGGTGAGAGAGACTGACTCAGCTCTGAAGAATGGATGAGACCAACGGGGAGAGTAATTGAGGAACATGGACCATAAGGGGTTGGGGTAGGGATGGGTGGGAGGGGAGGAATTATAGGGGTGGGAGGGAGTTCGTTGAGTTCTGGGTCGGGATGGGAATGTTTGGGAGGGGTTTTTCTTCTTTTTGATTATTTTAGGTGACTGAGGTGCGATGTGCCCTAGGCTGAATGAGGGGTGCTATGGCAACGGGAAGGTGCTAGAAGGGAGGCTGGTTGGACTCAGATTGCTTAGTACTGATAAAGGATCTATGCCTCCTCAAATGGCAGAACTGGCGATGTGTATGGGGGACGCTTTCTAGAATCACTGTGTTTATGAAGCGGCCGGCCCATGCTGGGTTGTAGGCGGCTTGCTGTGTATAGCACTTATTCCTCATGGCATGGCTAGTGTCTTGCATCTTCCCTTTACACTGATCTATGGGTCGGTCATCGGACTGACTCGGGACCCTTTTGCAGCTCTATTGTATTCTGTCCTTTTATGATGATCAATAAAAACGTTTACTATTAAAAGGGCACTCTCCAGGTGGCAGCCCACTCACAAAGATTGACTTAATGGTTCAAGGTTGTCTGTAACTTTAAAAGGGGGAAAAAGGGGGGTGGGAGACAACAGACAAATGGCTTCGAATTACGCTAGCTTTAACTGTTTCTGATGTTTTTTCAAGGTACAGGTAACATGTGCCTCTGCTCAAGGGTTTTTTTCGTTCGTCTTTTCCATTTTTGTTTTGGCAACGGCTTCTAAAACCTTCTGAGCAAATTCCAGATTAGAGCACGTTTTGAGATCAGCTGACTTTTCCAACGATAAAGTAATTAGAAAATTTGTATTGCAAACCTGCTCTCACTGTAGCTTCCGTTGTAGTTGACATGCTTTAAACAAGCGTAATAGGAGCCTCAGGTCTTGACACATGAAAGAGAGTCTTAATTTTAAGAAACATACAGAAGTGAGTATTATTCCACCTCAACACTTGGCAACCAGTGTTTCTTTCCCTCTCTGACAGCGGCTCCAACATTACCCCCTACATCCTCTTAAGGGCATCATTGTTCAGACTGAATCCTCTCCTGCTCCTTCCTCTTTGACGCCTCCTAATGGATGTCTACCGGTGTCCTTGGAGCCTTCACAGACTTTCCATCTTAGAAACGTTTGCCAAGAACTGCTTACATTTGCTATGGTTTTCTCAATTGTTTTCTACATTTTTCCCTTAGTAACAGGTCCTATCTAACTTCTTGCACAAGAAAAGAGGGCTGTTCACAGTCAAGCAGGACATTATACATATTGATCTTATACTATTGGTGGTTATGTGCATTACATTTCTTTTTCCCATTGTCTAGCATGTTGCTAAGCCTCTTGGGATTTGTAGTTTTTTATCTTTCTTGACTGCTGCTATTCAAATTAAAGCAAATTAAGATAGCATAATACTTGCCTCTGTGTCTTTAGTAAAATTACAACTTTTCCTCATAAATTATGAGGAAAATCTACATTATTAGTTAAGATCTTGTGCCTGAATTAGTTTTGTGATAATAGAAATGTTCAAATATTTGAGCAAATGCTCAAGCCAAAGAAGAATCCAGTGGACGCATTTCCTCTACAACAATTTGTAGTACATGTAGTACATTCCAGGATGTTAATTCTAGTGAGTGCCACCATTGTCTTCACACATGGGATGTTGCATTATCTGCTCAATAATCCTCTGGAAACTCCAAACCAGTGTGATGAAAAGTGGCTTAGCAAGGGGAGGCACAAGTTTAGGGGGCAGCGGCCTCCTCCCCTTGCCCCCCCATGCTCTTGCATGCTATTGTCGCAGGGTGGCAAAGGCAGGAATCGCTAGCACCTGTCCCCTCCTCCCCCATTCTTACATGTGATCACCGCGGGGAGGCAAACGCAGGGGCTTCCATGTGAGGCAAGAGCTCTAGCTTCGCCACTGGCGATGAAGTAAAGTTTGGGTAATCGTTGAGCGGTGCACCACCAGGCTGCCTTTCCTGTTTACAAAAGTCGGACTAATTCCTTTACGTGAAGAATTCCTTTATTTCAATGACATCAGAAATGTAGACTACAGCCAACGTGTTTCGTTCAATGTAGATTGAACTTCATCAGGGCAGATTCTCAAATAAGTGGCTCAACAACGGATGTGGACGTATTTCCTGGAATCGTGGTTAAGAGTAGATATTAGATAGGTCGTGGTGATGCGTCCTGTCTCGATCTCCCTGATAAGGGCCTGGTAAATTAACCTTAAGCGAAGTTCATCAGCGTCCAGGACCTGGATCCAAGGTCAGAACCATGCTCTTGCCTGCTTTTGGTGCAAGGCAGCAAAGCCAGGATCGCCATCACCTGTCCCCCCCGCTCCTACATGTGGCTGCCGTGGGGAGCCAAACGCAGGGCCGCCATGTGAGGCAGGGGCCACTGGCAAATAAGTAAAGTTTGGGTCCTTCACCTAGCCTTGGCAGTAGCTCCCAGACGGCGCTGGAACACTTTTTCACTAATGAGGTAATTAGAGTGGTGGAAGCTGGAACTACCTCATAGGCTAACCCAAGATGCTGAAAACTGGATGTCCCAAAGACATATGGAGATGACGTTGCACAATTACTTTAGCGTGTCGCAAGCCAGTACTGTCAGGACTTACACTTGTGCACAAGTCAATTATCAGAAAGTCAGCATTTTGTTCAATGTCCAGTTCAGCATAGTGGTGCAAGTGGATAGAAGCCAAAGGGGGTGGGAGGATTTCACACCTGGGTGTAGGATGGCGGTGTAGTCGGGCATTGGGTTCAACTCATTTCGGATCCAATCCAAGATGGCAACCGCCTTTTGGTAACGCAATGTCTGGACATAGAACCCAATCCATATGGCACCCCCTAAGAGGGTTGTGACCTTTAATTCCCTGTTCCAAGTCAAGAATGGCAGTGACAGTATAAAAGGTGAAGGACAGAGTAGCTCAATAAGGTTCATCACGTAACTCCTCCCTTGCTCACATTTGTCGGTTTCTTTGTGTTCCTCCTCTTGGGATAGTCATGGCTAAGATTAGGCCTAGTTTTTATGTGTTTGTGCTTTAATACAGTTGCCTGCGGCTTCCAGTAGTATCAGTCTCATTCACTTACTCTGGGGTCAGCAGTCCCCAAACCTTGCAGGTAGTGAGTAATATTCAAATGCATTTTTTCTTGATTGGTGCATTGTTTTATATTTACGAATTGAATTAACTTTGTGCTACCATCTCAACAATGTGTTCACATGTTCTGGAACATCTGATCTAGAACTGCAGTGCTTACCATTTTCTCTTTGTTTTGTTCCCGTTTCCATGCAGCCATCTCATTCAGTCTACATTTTATAGTTATATGCATTTTGTTCTGTGAGACTTGTGGCTGTTAGGAAACTGGTGGCTGTCAGCAGTGTTCTCTTCACTTATCCCTGATTCCTGACAGCTTGCCAGATCTTAATGGATACCACAACTACCCCCTATCAGCACTGCCTCAAGCCATCAAAACAATACAATGCCCACTGCTCATGCTAAACAATCGTATTCATGAGCTCAAGGCAATCACCTCGCCCCATTGCCATTGGAATGCCATCAACTGCTTTTTGGACCAGCGACAGCGACTATAACCACCCCCTGCCTTCCACACTACACCAGGCTCAAACACATCCGATCTACAGGGCTTTCCCTGGATACTACTATTGCTTCAATAAAAACACAGATAATGCTATGTGTGTCAACTCAAATGGTTGATTAAATCTTATGGTACAAGACACCATTTTGAAGTGTGCTATCCCTGCAGTGTTGTTCCACCCCAAGAAACATAACAAATAGTATTGCGCACAATCCCGCATAGGTGTGTGTTACAGGGTACAAAGCACCATCCAATCCATCGACTACCATATTTAAAGGTCTGCAATTTCATCTAGAAATTTTGAATGTTTGATTATTTCTGAAAAGAATCAAAGGCCAGTTTGCCTATGTCAATCACAAATGGAAAAAGACTGTGAACTAGAACATATACATGATAACCTGATATTTCATATTGGGTGTACGGTTTAAGTAAACCATTGACAGAAAACACAGTAAATGACATGTTAATGAAACATAAAACTGGAAGATGAAGTGATACCTAAATGCTAACCCACCAATCTACTGAATATCATATTAAAAGTTCCATAATATAATCTAGAAATTAAGTAAAATTATGCCTGAAAAAAAAAGTAAAAGCCAATGAAATTATTTGGATCAACCTGTATGCAGGCGAACACTGTTATATGCAGTACAGCTCGCGACACACACTTATCCCGGGGTGTGCACTAACACTACTACCATTGCTTTGCCTGATATATTTACTGGCGATCATAAGATGTTTTGATCCTTTTTTTCTTGGCACCAAATATATTTGTAGGCTTGTCCTCATCAGTTTGTTTCTGATTCATCTAAAAAATCATTTGTTCTGTCCCTTTATACTAAGAAAGACCTGGTTTAGATTACTCCATTAATACTAAAACAAGATGCAGTATTACAAAACTATAATGGATTCCTAATCCTAACCTAGTTCAACGGCGATATTTGAACGACATATTAGTCAAGAGGCACTCATGCACTTACTTACATTGCAACAGGGTTTCCATGGTATCATTGTGTTTTAAAGACTGTGGTCAAAGACTTTCTGGACTAATAAAGTAGCAGTAGTTGCATTTTATTCGGGTTTTTGAGATAATCGGAAGGTAGCAGCGTCATTAGTTGTTCACTGATCCACCACCTCAATGGCTCTCATTCATCCTAGTGTTACAAGTCGATGCACTAGAGAGAATATTGGCCCTGCTTCCAAATTAGGGACTAGTCAGGAACCCATGAAAATATGAAGCGCGAGGAATAAATTATCAACATCAGAAAAAGACCAATGCAGTTGAGATACATTACGCTTGTCATGCGGAACATATGGGCTTAATGGGCAGTTTTGTCTGACCGCCAGAAGACTCATTTCAGGCCTAGACAGTAGATGTAAACCACGTTTTAAGACATCAACTGCAGATACAGCTTACCTCTTTATGTAAATGTTGTGCTTTCTTTCTCAAGCACCATTGATGCTATCTGCTGTTTTGGATTCAGACGCTTATGACGACTTTATTGCTACTCAGATTTTATTCAAACATGGTGTTAGTAATTGGGTTGTTGGTTGACGGGGGTGTCAGCCTTTCTCAAGCAACAGCCACATTCCTTGTCAAGGTGATCCATAAAAGCTGCTATATTAACCTGTGCTTAACTTCCCGTTGCTTGGCACAAAATCTATCAGGCTTAACTTCCTCCCCCTTCCCCATTGGAGCTCCTTTTGTCTGGAAGCCACCTCTACTTTCAGAATATTCTGAGCTCGGCTGCAGTGTGGCTCTTCAGGTTACAAAGCTCAATCTCTGTCTTTGCAGGTAGGATCACAGGCACAGACATTCAGATCGAATGGGAGTGAATTTGGAAAAAACAAAGAGTAGCCAATTAAGGAGAATTTAAAAAGGAAGTCGAATCTAGTATTACATTATTTATATGGATTTTTTGTGCTACACAAATACTGTATGGCACTGCACAACAAAAGTACTGAATCCCATCTGTTAGACCTGTCAGCCATAGGGTGCTCTTACTCCAAACCTTTTGCCTACTTACCTTTATTTATCACTGAAATTCGTTATTGTTGGCCTTAGGACTCTGTGCACTTTACCTATACTAACCAGTGCTAAACCACAGCACTGGTGGACACCATTCAAACCAGGAAGGGCAACAATCCCCCCCCCAACCTATCCACCGGCTACAGTGGCATCCAATGTTTAGTGTGCCCTTCTGTCTGGCAGATTGGAGCTAGAAGAGGACATTTCCACCCCAGCTGAAGAGCCATCACTTCAGACCTGCGAGCCCTACAGATTGTTCAAAAGGGAATTGACTTGCCCTTTCTCTACTCTGCATCCCAGATCCCTCCTGCACCGAAGGACTCCCGGAGGAACACTCTGCAATCCTAATGCAGGAAGTCAAGCTTCTGTTGTCCAGTGGTGCCTTCATGAGGGCGCTGAACTTGCAGAAAGAGGAAGGATGCTACTTACATTACTTCCTTTTTCTGAAGAAGGACAAAGGCCCCGGGGTTATTTTGGACCTCTTCCCACTAAATGTTTTTTTGAGGAAGGACAGGTTCAAAAGGTTCCCTCTGGCTCTGTTCCTGTTAGCTCTGGATGCAGGGGATTTGATGCCATTCTTGGTCTTTCAGAGCACACTATTTTCATGTAACTGTCCTTCAGTTCCACAGGTGTTCCCTAGCTGTTCAGTGGTAGGTCAGGATCACTTTCAGTTTAGCAAGATCGTTTGGCCTTTCTATGACCCCACAGTTCACAAAAGTGTTGGCGGTGACTGCTACCCACTGGGTGCCAGTGCTTCATTTTTAAAAGAATAAGTGCTGTTGCAGAAAGCTGTGCTCAGAAGCCCAGGTCCAGCTATTAAATGTCAGTGTGCCAATACCAAGACTGCGTACTGTTCAATCCCCCTCATCATTGCTTAATTTGTAAAATCTTAAGTGCAGGTGCTCACATTTTTTTTAGGAGGAAACACCCACTTCCTCCGGCTCCACCCACTTCCTACAGTGGCTCCACCCACTTCATGTATTGGCTGCAACCACACCCATAAGCCTTAACAAATCATTGAGTTCCGCAAGAAGCTGAAGCCCTGACTCTTCACATAAGCCCCTCGGGGGCCTCACACGTACACACCTGTCCAAGCGCCTGGATACCCACTTGAGTGATTAATGCACTATACAAATCAATATAACATAACATAATATGACATATGAGAAGCCTATCACAACAACTTAAAAATGAACTCAAGTTATAGAATGTGAGTAAATCTCAAAATGCAGCTTTAGGAAAAGTCATTTGAGGACTTGAAGCAGTTTTGCAAACTAAAGAGAGTGTGCATGCACTGCGTTGTTCAAAAGAAAGGAAGGGATGAAGGAAGGACTACATTAAATAAGGCAGCAACAAATGCAAACGGGAAGGGAAGTACTGCAGTGAGGAAATAATTAATGGATGAAAGAAGGAGAAAATAAGAAAAGAGTGAATGGAAGAAATTAAGAAATTGTGCGAGAAAAGAAGTGAACGATGTGTAATGGACGAATAGAAAGAAGAAAGGAGGAAGAACAGCAGAAGGAAGGGTTGAGGATAAGAAAGGAAGAAATTAAAGAAGGGGTGAAGGAAGAAGCAGGTACAAAGAAAGCAAGGAATAAATAGAGGGAAAAATGCACTAAGGGAGGAAGGATGGGGAATGAATGAGGATGTATGGAAGCAAGAATAGAAAGAAGAAAGGAGGCATGGCTTGAGGTGCGGAGGAAGAGAAAAAGGAAAAAGATGGGATGAAGAAAAGAAAGGAGGTCAAGGGAATGGATGCGAGTATGAAAGGTACTGGATAAAGCAGGGAATAATGACAGTGTAATATTGCAAAGAAATTGAAAAGCAAAAGATTAAAATATATTTATATGTCCTTAACACATCATGTATGTTTGTAAATCACATATTCACCAGAGGGAGCCTTGACACCGAATTAAAAATGTTGCTATCCAGCTTAATGGAATTCTTTTTATCGACCTCAAAAAGATGAAAGACTGAGTGGCCAAACCAAGATTTAAATGTATGACCCTGAGATCAAACACAGATTCCTGGAGTGGCTATAAAGACATGTAAAAGAAGGAAAAACATATCATTGGAAAGGGAGGTAGGAGGAGAGGTCTGAAGGCAAAGATAGCTACAAAGATACAAGGGTAGACAAAGAATGTGAAAGAAGTGGGAAAAGCAGAGATTCGGAGTGCAAGATTGGAGTGAAACATGGAAAGAGGAGAAAGGCAAGGGAAGAAGAGTAGAATGTGGAGAGTGTGTAAAAAGGAAAGTGGAAATGAAAGATGGAAAGGTGTATAATGAAAAGCAGTTAATGGGGGGAGGCAGCAATTAAGAGGAAAAGCGGATGTAGGGCAGAAAGTGAAAGAAGAATTGAGAGAAGCGAAGGAGTGAGATGTGAATGGGGGAAGAAAAGCAGATACTGAGACAGATCCCCCTTTTCCCCTGGCCCTCCATAGATCTCGTGTAGCTTTCCTGTACCTCTGCTTCGACCACTAGGAGAGGACTAAGGGGATATAGAGTTATGTGTCTCTCCCTTTTTGGACTGAACCTTATACAAAGGAGTGTAGAGTGGGGGTGATCTTTATATGTTCTGTTGATTTACTTACTTCCTTTCCTCCAGATATCCCTAGAGTTATAAATTATCGCCAGACTGATTGGGGGTTGGGGGAAGATACCAAATCCTGTGGGGTTAGAGATGGAATCCCTGTAAGCTTTCCCTTCCTGGGTTTGCCTTCCTCTGTTCCGCGAATGTTTTGAAAAGAAGGGGGGGCCTGGTTTGAGTCTACCCAGTTCGACACCCTAGGCTTTCTTGTCTGACACCACCGGCACAAATTAAGCACTAGAAGGATGCAATTAAATTGGCGGTGCTCTTGGGAGAGGCAGACACAAGGTGGACAAGGAAACCCATTGAATAAGTAGCAGGCAAAAGACAATGGCAGGAAAGCCAATCAGTGGTAATCAATGGGAGTGCTCTAAGCTCCTGTATGTACTGAGTAAGCCCACAATATGCCTTGCAACGGTGCACGCAGTGTCTTGGAGGTTCTACCTACAACAGACTTGGACACAGACCTGGAGGCGTAGAAACATGCAATGAAACTGACGCAAGACCCGATAGATAAGAAGACAGGCTAACCACTGGACGTTCAGAGAGCCAATATAGGCCCTTACTGATTTATACTTTGGAATTTATTATATAAAGCAAACACTAAAAGAATGACAGGCCAGCCAATTTAGTGAAGAGTGTGGAGGAATTCAATTACGGATGTCTTAACTTCAAAGTTATAAACCACGGTCCTTATTCTGGCAGCCTCTGCTCTCCTTAATTAAGCGAAATGCGTTAATTTAGTGTTGCTTGCTGAACCTCTGAAAAATTTATTCTCTCTGGTGTGCAACGCTAAAAAAGTATAAAGAAAGGATCTCATATGCAATTGCTGAGTGATGCCATGCATTTTTTGTCTTTGTGTGTTATGGCTGAACATATATTTCAAAAGTAGACTTTAAAAATATGTACATAACAAAGGAAAAGAGCTCATCGGAGAACATTTGGGTTTTCATGAAATCATGGTCCCCGCTTATCTCTTCCCTGGAGCAGTATCTATTTACAGTGTCAAATCACACATTTCATTGTATTCTGTCTGGGCTTGCTGACCGTGACACAGGACTGTAAATGGGTGCTTAATGTGCGAGGCTGATTATGAATGGAGACCCACACGGCACTTGGGCAGGCTTCAGGAATCAGACACTAATACCAATGATTGACTCCTATCTGCCTCGCATCCATAGACGGCGCTATTTTAATTGCATTAAATTGTATGCAACTGCACACAAATAACTTTGCAATATTTTTTCCTAATGCGTACACAAAATATGGCATTTGACTCTGTGCTAATCACCGTAGTTTATATTACTACCATAAACAAGCCCCAGCAGCAATCTGCACGTTTACTAGCAAAGAAGTTTCAATGTGCCACCTTGGGGAAAACTGAAAATGTATATAATATTTACATGAACATCGTTTTACAAAGACTGATTATCAGATGTTTTTTAGTTCTAAGGGTGTATCCTTTTCTGGTACTAAAATTGCTTGTCTTAAATTTCTCACCTCCAACTGTACTGATCTTTTACCCAGCGCTCTCTTGCTCATTGGAGGTTTAGGGGATTCATGACAGTTACCTCTGCCACTTGTTCTGCGTCCTCTAGTCCAACTCAACTGGAAAGGGGCGACCATTCGGTCCCCCCGAACGTATGGTGGAGTACCACGATCCCCCCGGGAAGCCATCTTGGGCGGGAGGCGAGTCTCGGCTGGTATGCCCGAAGCGGCGTAGCCGGGGCGCGCCTTTTTCCCGCCCTAGAATGGGCTGTCCTAGACACCGACGCGGCCGGCCACGCCCTCGGAGGCAGGCGGGGGCGGGTGTACGCCCGCCCTGAAGACGGATAAAAGGAGCGGAAGCCAAGAAAGCATCCTCTTGTTCCTGTGCTCTGAAGCTGCACCTCCCCGCTGCACGTGAGCTCGAGACGGAACGAAGAGCCAATTTTGAACGTTGTAATCTTTCTTTTGTCTTACAGATATCCCGTCTGAGAATGCCCAAGACAGTCGGAAAGCGGGTCGGTACCGAGCAGATGCTCCGCATGCTCATGAAGGTGATAGCCGATTTGAAGAAAAAGGTGGAATCTAAGGACGGGGAGGGAGGACCGAAACGGCCTTTGCAGGGAGCAGTCCCCGGTGGAAGAAGCAAGAGGCCCAGAAGGGGGGCACTTGGGGGGGACACCCCGGTTCCCGATACCCCACGTGAGGAGCCAATCCCGGTGCCGAAAGAGGGGAATCCAATCCCTGTGGTGGTCACCCCCGTGAACAGGGAGGATATGCCCCCCGAGTTAGCAGCACAATTGGCAGCGTGGTTGGGAAAAGATAGCGAGGGCGCCACGGCTGACGACGCCCGGGCAGTAATGAGGCAACTGCGGGAATCTAGGGAGGCTGCGAAGGCAACATCTTCTGTTCCCCCACAGGTTCCGGCGGCTGAAAGTACAGCAGGCCCAAGTTCGGCGACAAGCGCAGGGTCTACTTCAGGTAAGCGGCCATTGCCGATTGCGGGGGAGGGGTCTGTACCTTCTCGAAGGGAGAAGATTGCCCAGCATGTCCCACTAGAAATTAAGGAATTGATTTGGGCGGATAAGTATGTAAACATGTTTTCATTGCTTACCGATCATTACGAGATAGAGCATGTGAAGAGCCAAAAGGAGCTCATGCATCCGAGTGTTTGGCGCGCAAAAATGGCCGCCTTTAAGGTTGACGAGAACATTGGTACTTGGGGCAGAGCGTGGGGCATATTTACCTCCATCATGGGCGAGCGCAGGCCCGAGTTGCTGACCGAGTTACCTATTTATCAGTCGCGTATTATGGAGTATTCTGTGGCATATGGGGGCAATCAGTGGTTCTGCTATGACAATCTTTTTAGAAAAGCTAAGGAACATGACCCATTGTTGACTTGGGATTGTTACGACTCCGTGTCATGGCAAAAAATGGAGAGTACAGGAATGTTGAAGGTACCATTGGTAGGGAGTAACGGAGGGGAATCTTCCCGCCAAAACTCTGGGACACCCTTTCGGACGGGTGCAGGTAACGAGTACCACTCGAAGCCGAGTGGCAACACAGGGAAAAGGGGGATCTGTTGGAATTTTAACAGAGGGAAATGTACGAGGCCCCAGGGGTCATGCAAATTCAGACATGAGTGTGGGGGGTGTGGGCAGCCATCCCATCCTGAGTCCTTGTGCAGAGCCAAAACGGGTGATAACGGTGGTAAGGGAGGCACCAAACAGGTCTGATATAGTCCGAGGGGCGCCTTTACCTACCCCGATTGATACCACGGCAATGATTCCTTGGCTCAACGAATACCCGGATCATGCTTCCGCTGGGGTGTTGCGAAACGGGTTCTCATATGGTTTCCGCATCCCAGTGGGGGATTTTCAGGGTGTAGCAAACTGTAAGAATCAACTGTCGGTCTTGCAGCACGCGGCGGTGGTACAGGTAAAAATTGGGAAGGAGGTGACTCGAGGTCGTGTTGCCGGTCCATTCGATTTGCCACCGGTTGCTAACTTTGTTTGTTCCCCTCTAGGGGTGGTCCCCAAGAAGGACCCGGGTGAGTTTCGGCTGATACATAACTTGTCAGCCCCACGTGGTCTTTCCGTGAATGACGCGATAGACCCGGAAGTGTGTTCAGTGCGGTACGCATCTTTCGATGAGGCCGTAGCCATGTTGAATCGCCTGGGGCCCGGGGCGCTGATGGCAAAATCAGACATCGAGTCAGCGTTCCGGTTGCTCCCGGTACACCCAGACGATCAGCGTCTTCTTGGTTTCATGTTTCAGGGTCGCTATTACATGGATAGATGTATGCCAATGGGGTGCTCGATTTCATGTGCCTATTTCGAGAAGTTCAGTTGTTTTCTGCAGTGGGTATTCACAAGGAAGACAGGTTTTCAGCATGTTATGCACTATCTCGATGACTTTCTGTTTTTGGGGGCAGCCGGGGATCCTGAGTGTGGACAGGCTTTACATGAATTTTATGTCTTAATGAATCGATTTGGTGTGCCATTGGCGCCAGGTAAGACTGTGGGTCCCTCGACCTTGATCGAGTTTCTGGGGATCGAGCTCGACTCGGTAGAAGGTTGTTTTCGATTACCCAAGGAAAAAGTGTTGAAATTCAGATTATCCCTTGAGACATGTGTTCGTGCAACAAAAGTAAACCTGCATCAATAACAACAGGTGGTGGGTCAGTTGAATTTTGCCCTAAGAGTGATACCAATGGCGCGCCCCTTTTCCCGCTCGATTGCACAAACCATGGTCGGCCTGAAGGAAGGACATCACCGCACGAGACTCTCGGCAGAGGTTCGCCAGAACATGCGCATTTGGTTGGCATTTCTGGCGGATTTCAATGGTCGAATTGTCTGGAACAAACCAGCCGTGTCCTCCGAGGAGCTGGGGCTTTGGACAGATTCGGCGGGGAGTATGGGTTTTGGTGCCATATTTGGTGCACAATGGTCGGCTCAAAAATGGCCGTCATGGTGGCATGAGTGCGGGTTGACGAGTAACATTGCTTTTCTCGAACTTTTTCCTATTTTGGTGGCCCTGAAAACGTGGCCCGGGGGTTTCCGTGATCACTCTGTGGTGTTCTGGTCTGATAACATGACCGTGGTTGAGTGTATCAATAGTCAGGCAGCACGATGCATATTGATTCTGAGACTGCTCAAGGAAATTGTGTTGTTATGCATGCAACTGAATGTACTGTTTAGGGCAAGACATGTGCCGGGGGTGATGAACCAAGCGGCTGATGCGCTTTCTCGTTTCCGTATGCAGGCCTTCTGGGGTTTTCTGCCCACAGCGGACCCGGTGGCGGCACCCTTTCCCGAAGCTCTCTGGTCTCTCGGTGCCCCGAACTACAAAACCTCGTGGGAGAGAGTTTAGCACCCAGGACGAGGAAGGCATATGAAGGGGCGTTCCGTTCCTATTGGGCCTTTTTGGGTACTGCTAGGGGGGAGCTTTGGGGTCAGGAAGAGTTTGTAGTGAAATTTCTGCTCTCTTTACATCAGGCAGGCAAATCAGTAGCTACGGCCCAGAGGCATCGGGCCGCCATTTCCTTTATGGCAAAGGCTCATGGGATCCAGGACCCGACAGCGTCTTTTGTTGTGCAGAAAGCGCTACGTGGGTGGCAACGCCTTGAGGGTCGCAGAGTAGATGAGAGGCACCCGATAGGTTTGGACAGGCTGACCCGGTTATTGTCTGTGCTCCCGGCAACGTGTTCATCCCAGTATGAAGCAGTGTTGTTCCGAGCCGCATTTGCACTAGCATTCCATGGGGCTATGCGGGTAAGCGAATTAGTGGCAAAGAACAAGCGGGATACGATGGGGGGATTGTGCCGGGAGCACATTCAGGTCAGGGGGGAGACGATGACGGTCTCATTTGTTAGGTCCAAATCTGACCAAGGAGCAATCGGGGACTGCGTAATCATTCAGAGGATCCCCGGGTCTTCCATGTGCCCTGTGGTATGCGTAGAGGAATATTTGGCACAGAGGGTTGCAGCAGGGGGGGGACCTTCTTGAGACACGCTGACGCCACCCCACTGACGAGGTTTCAGTTCCAGAGGGTGCTTGCGATGTCGATTTCGGCCGCGGGCTTGAACCCCGGCGAGTTCGGGACCCATTCCTTTCGGATAGGGGCTGCTACTGAGGCTACAGCCAGGGGTCTGAGTGTGGAACAAGTAAAACGTGTGGGGCGTTGGTCCTCTAACTGTTATAAAAGGTATGTGCGGTTGCACATGTTGTGAAGCTATAATGATATACTCACGCTTCTTGTCTCTGTTTGATTTTCAGTTACGCAAGCTTACGAAGCGGGGCGGACTGTACAGTCGACCCGACTCCTGGGGACCAGCGGTCAGAAATCACCGTCTGCGAATAAGGAGGTGTGGGTCGTGGGCCACTCATATGTGAGGCGTGCCGCGGACGTATTCAAAGCAGGTGATATGATTCACGTGGCTGGGGAATACGGGTACAGGGTGTCCTTCTACGGAAAGGGCGGGCTCTGTATTGACCAGTTTCAATTCTTTTTTGAGGGTTTGTTAGAGCGGACAAGGTCACCGCCGTCTATAATCATAGTCCATCTTGGGGGTAACGATCTGGTGGCCACTGGTAGACGACTCCTTCTTGAGGCAATGCTTTCCACAGTAAGTTGGTTGGCAAGAAGAGTTCCAGGGTGCACAATTGCATGGTCCCATATGATCCCACGGAAAGTGTGGCGGGGGGCTATTTCGGTTACTACTCTGAATCATTCAGTAAGGAAGATAAATAACAAAGTGAGTAGATTGTTTCGTTCAAATACACTGCATTCTGTTTCGCATGGTTGTATCAAAGGGGACAGTATGCATTGGGGGACAGGGTTCATTTGTCCCGGGTGGGGAACGAGTTACTCATAGGAGACTTCATAGCCTGGTTAAGGAGTTTACAGCATGACCTTTAGCTAGGAGTTTTTGTGGGGGGTCCGGATAGCCGGTCAACTATCCGGCCTGTGGCGGTAAGGTCATGATCGGTGAGCAGTAATTCGAAGATCCCTATGAGGGGGCGTCACCCATTACGGATGGGAGCGCTCGGGGGGAGGTGGCCAATTGGCCCCTCAACGGGGAGGCGGTCCTGTCTAAGGAGAGGCCGCCGGAAGGAAAGGAAAGGTGGTCAAGGCCCCTTCCTGGATAGGAGGGGCTACGGCCCCTCCTGGGGAATTTCCCGGGGCCAGGACATCTGCGACGGCAGATGGGTAAGTTGTGTGGGGTGCGGGAGGGGGTTTACGCTACCTTTTAGACACCTCACACGAGTCCTCGAACGACCGTTAAATGGCGTCGAGTTTATTGGGGCCCCCGTCAAGTACAAAGGGAAATTGGTAGATGCACTTGAGGTACGCCTCTGTGCGGTCGCTCCTCTCACAAGTGAGGGGGGTATTTCGGGTTTAGGGATCTGACACCGGTTACGACCTTGCCGTTGGCCTTTAACGTTAGGATGTACAATTTCAAGTCAAATGTTTTGTAGGATGTTAGTTCGGCTAGGAGAACCTTTGTATTAGAGATCTGTTAAGGTTAGCCAAACATCGTAATGTGGAAATGAAATTGTACATAATATGAAACTGTTATTTTAATGTTTTATTTTGTTTCATATTTTCATAAATACGGCCGGGAAGGGTAACTCCCTTCCCGCCTTCCAAAAGTTCAAGAACTGTTTCCGGTTTCCCAATTCTTGGGGATTGTGTTGAGAGGGGGTGGCGGGTATCTCAGCCATATGGAAAGGGGCGACCATTCGGTCCCCCCGAACGTATGGTGGAGTACCACGATCCCCCCGGGAAGCCATCTTGGGCGGGAGGCGAGTCTCGGCTGGTATGCCCGAAGCGGCGTAGCCGGGGCGCGCCTTTTTCCCGCCCTAGAATGGGCTGTCCTAGACACCGACGCGGCCGGCCACACCCTCGGAGGCAGGCGGGGGCGGGTGTACGCCCGCCCTGAAGACGGATAAAAGGAGCGGAAGCCAAGAAAGCATCCTCTTGTTCCTGTGCTCTGAAGCTGCACCTCCCCGCTGCACGTGAGCTCGAGACGGAACGAAGAGCCAATTTTGACCCACCCACCAGCCCCTGAGGACAGCGAGTCGTTGTGAATACAGTTTTGATATAGTATCTCTTTTGTTTTTCTCTGTTTTCTTACAGGTTGTGATGATTGTCGTGAAATTTTTTAAGATGCAATAAAGAATGGTTATTTTCAGTATGTTTTGCAAATAAAGTAATTTGGAACGAGGATTGATCAGTATTTACGCTTGGTAATAAGTGATGTTTGCTTTGTAATCTTAGTAACTTAGGTAGAATTGTCGTATTTATTTTGGTCGGGCGGTAAGGTCATGATCGGTGAGCAGTAATTCGAAGATCCCTATGAGGGGGCGTCACCCATTACGGATGGGAGCGCTCGGGGGAGGTGGCCAATTGGCCCCTCAACGGGGAGGCGGTCCTGTCTAAGGAGAGGCCGCCGGAAGGAAAGGAAAGGTGGTCAAGGACTCTTCCTGGATAGGAGGGGCTACGACCGAAGACAAGTTGGTCTTTCACAGGTGTTTCTTTAGGTTTTAAAAGAGAATCACGATCGTAGAAACGTGCTCTTTTATATGAGCTCCTGACTAGTCTATGCGGGTAACCCCGATCTAAGAACTTCTGTCACATGATGGCCGCCTGCTTGTCATAGTCCATAAGGTTGGTACAATTTCTGCAGACTTGCAGGAACTGAGAGAAAGGGATGCTTTCGCGTTGACTTTTGGGATGAAAGCTACTGTAATGCAGTAGTGTATTACGCGCCGTTGGCTTGACAAATAAGTCAACTTCTAGTTTATTGTTGTTCTGTCTTCCGCAGAAATTGTACCAACCTTATGGACTATGACAAGCAGGCGGCCATCATGCGACAGAAGTTCTTAGATCGGGGTTACCCGCATAGACTAGTCAGGAGCTCATATAAAAGAGCACGTTTCTACGATCGTGATTCTCTTTTAAAACCTAAAGAAACACCTGTGAAAGACCAACTTGTCTGTGTTACTACACACTCCACACTTAATGAACGTGTGAGGCAGATTATCAATGCCAATTGGCATATATTAAACTGTAATCCTACATCAAAAAACAAGCTCATGAAACCTCTGTTCGCACATAGAAAAAACAGAAACTCAAAGGACAAAATCGTTCACTCTAGATACAGTAAGACTGATACAACAGCTAATTCCACTCAGCGATCTATTGTGAATAATCTTCCTATCCGAGGAACAGTTAAATGCTCCTCTTGCAAATCATGCAATAATATCATTGTTGGGGAGGAGTTCCTTCACAATGGTTTTCTCTCAAAAGCGAGAGATATTTGGAACTGCAAGACCACTAATGTGGTTTATTTCATCAAATGTGCCTGCGGACTTGGGTACGTAGGTGAAACCAGTAGGGCCATTCAGACACGGCTGACAGAGCATAGACCAGCTATCAGGAAGAAAAAACTAACGGCGCCGTTGGTGAAACATTTTATGGAAAAGAATCATGGCCCCAATGACTTTCATTGGCGTATTTTGGAAAAAATACACATTCCAGACAGCAAAGGTGGTCGTAATGTCAGGAAAAAGAAGGAGGTCTTTTGAATTTTCGATTTTAATACCTTTAAACAAGGATTAAATAGCGAAATCCCATGGGAGAATGCGATAGTATAGATCCCATTTTTTCCCCCATAATTTCAGTCTGGTCATCACTCTTTCTGTGATATGCATCTTGTTATTTATAACCAAGTCTTATATGATTTTTTCAGCATAGGGTATAAGTATGTTTATTAAAACGTCTTTAACTTGATTCTTATTCATTTCAGCCTGCATTAACACTCTAGACGACATATTCTGTTCTTTGCGACATAATTAGGTTATGTTGCCTCTGTTTTAGAGAGTTCGACCATCTAATTGCAGTTTGACTAGACTGCAATCTCAGTAATCGAGTAAATTTAGTCTAAATATCGAGATTGTTTAGTACTCTACGCTGACATTCTATAGAGATGCTTACATCCATTGGATGTCCTATCCCACGTGACTCTTTAGATTTAAAGAGAGCCGGCACACGTCCCAGGTGATACATCTTTTCTAACGGTCCGGAGACGCCAGCAACCATCGAAAGCAGCGCTCGCCGCATACAAGTAAGACGAAAGGGAAGGGTTCTTTTACATATTTGCCGCTTTTCCGTCAGCTGAATAGATTCCTTCATTTACACCCTGGGTTTCTTTGATCTCTATCCTTTAGATCAAAAACACGGGAATCATTGGGAAATATTGCCGTATATTTTACCGTACCGGAGCACGGCTTAGAGTTTATGAAGAAGCGGCCTCTTTATGCCGGCTCAGAAGTTTATCTAGGTAAGGATCCTTATCCTCCGCGTACGTGGTGAGCTTTGCGTGTATTACAAATAACACGTAGATTTATGACTATATGGACATGTTTTTTAGAACTGGTTCCGAAGAGGAAGAAAACATTAATTTTAATGTTCCGGTTGTACTACGAGGCCCAATACAGCATTGAAGGAAGATAATCTACGTCTTCACATGACTCCATGAGTCTGTAAGTTCTGAACCTTTTCATGGCGTAATATCAAAATATAATTAATACAAGATACCGGATTTGATTAGTAGTTCAAATATCTAATAGTTTCTACTATCTTTCTTCCCTGTGCATCTGTAAATTCATCTGCATTCCATCTCGCAGTTTTACTGGGTAGACACTCGATACCCGTTTACGCATAATGGATTAATCATCGACTACATTTCCATATTGCCACTGTATCTATTAAGGTGAGCAGGAGGGTCAATCGGATATGAATAATATATATTAGTGCATCTTTAAAAATCATATATATGAGTGTAGATCTTCCTTTGCATTTTTTTAATGATTAACGACCTTGGACATGTTCTGAACTATAGACTGAGCGACAATTAAATCCACCAGTCTGTGAGCTAAAAGGATTGTAATTATACTCCAAGATATATATACACCTAGGCATAAGCACGTGATTATTAGCCTCTTCAAGCTATATCGATATAAAATATATAATCACTGTGTAGATTGGATACGTTTTTACAATCCATGCATATTTTGTCAATAGGTTGCCAGTGATAATCACCAATCCTTTATACATATCCGTTTTTTATTGCCCTTTATTTAGGAATATTCTATATTTCAAAACCTGCTGCTTCGTTTAGACCAGTGGTTGAAGTATCCTAAAATACAGTAAGATTCATAGCAACTAAGCTATTAGTAAGTGCTGTTTTGGTTCATATTTTCCACACATTCTTGTATTACCATACTATTTTGTGTTATTGAACCTTGTATTACTACATTTTATTGTATTGCTGAACTAAGTAAATTATGAATATCTTTATGTAATTTTTCCCTACTATGATCTGGTATCAATTTTCAAAAACAACTCTCAGTGTGTATGAGTTTTATCATAGTACAACTGCTCATATAGTATTTAGATTTGTGACCTGTTTGGCAATATAATTGTTGTTAATACATGCTAGGAGGGTTTTGTTACATGAGGAATTCTTTCTGTACCATTTTTAGCATAATGACTGTTTATTCTTCAATATATGAGATACATGTATCATTGTTGCTACTCAATATGTACAAGAAATGTATCTCTAAGTTCTGCATTTATGTCTTGCAGATATAGATTGTGGCTCCTGAGGAAGGCGTTTGTCAGTACGCCGAAACGCGCGTCGAAAAATATTAATTTGCCACTTTTTTCGCTAATTTTTTAATAACTGTGTTGATTATTTATGCCTATGTTTTTTATGTAATGTTTTTATGTAATAATTTGGGTATGCTTACATGCTAATTTTGTGATTGAATATTAATGTATTGTCAGACTTGTTTTAATATTTGAATAACTATTAAAAATGATATACATCCTTTTTTAACTGTTTGTTAGAATTCCTCTTCTGTAACTACCCCCATTCTTAATATTATGATTTTGTGTACACATTTTCTGTTTCCCTGAACCAAGAACTATCAGACTCTTCAGGGGGTCCTTGTTACTTGCATTATATATCCTGTGCGGCCAAGGGCATGGATGGGGCCATCCAACCAGCTCTCACGCAGCCAGGAGTGCCCCGGAAGTCAGTTTGCGATGAGGCCTGCCTGTTCCGTTCACGCCAAGGCCTGCCTGTTCCATTTGCGCAGAGGCCTGCCTGTCGCTGCAGAGCCACAGCCCTGCTCACCACTTCACTCCTTGCTCCGCAGCTGACCGACTCTGATCAAGGTTCAAGCAATGAAAGAAACTCCACCCTGAAAAAGTCAGCATCTGCAAAACTCCACTGGAGCTATCTATGCTCATCAATTCTATAGACCCGGCCCTGAGAAATAGGTGCCGGTGCTTTGGCATCGGAAAGCACTGGCACAAAGTAAGCACTGCCCTCAGGCCTCTTTAATCTACTACTAGACACCCTCTTCTCCTTTATCTCACTCTGGCAGGTACCGGATTTCTCCCTTTGGGAGAGTTTTCCTGTCTTTCTCATCTTCCTTCTTTCCTGTTTGTGCTTTTTTCTCCATCTTGCTCTCAGGAAATGTTCAATTGGGAAAAATATGTGTCAGTGCCCAAAAATAAGTGCCAGTGGCCCCCACCAGCTTAAATTAAGCAACGCTCGTTGCTGAAGGCAGGCTCTCTCCAGTCAGTCATAGACCACCACTGGACAACAGACTACCCACTGTCAGCACTGTGGTTTACCATCAATGTGCCAAAGTCCCACCTGAGGTCCACACAGAGGATTTCATTGTGGGTGATTCTGTACCCATGGCATTCAAAGAGTTTCCTCTGTCGAAGCAAGTTGGGAGCATTCAGGATATGATCCGTATGCTTCGAGGTTATTCCTGGGGGTTGGTGAGGATGGCTCCGAGGCTTCTTTATCTCCTGCCTCATGTATTGTCCTCATACTGAATGCAGGGTGGCACATGCAGGCCCTGCAGTTGAAGGACCGGGTTTTTAAAACCCAGAGGCGTCAGGGAAAGCGCCCGATGCCTTCGAGTTCCCCTGTTTTGGCAAACAGAGACACGGGACACTTCTTGATGACGTCAAAGACCAACGTTTATTGGCTTCAACCAGGAACAGAGGTCTATGAAGCACAACACGGGTGGTTTGCTAGAGACTGCACAAATTCATAGAGCGGAGCATCGTCTTTTATGCTAAAAATCACATTCCAAAGGTGGCATCTGTTACATACAAACTAACTAAGCATGGGCGAATTTTGCGAATCTCGCGTTCGCGAATTTTGCGGATTTGCGAACTCGCAATCCGCAAAATCCGCGAATTCGCGGATTTTTTTTTTTTTGTGTTCGCGCGTGTTTCTGCCAGTTCGCGAGGGTTTTTACAATTTCGCAATTTGCGAACTTACCTGTCGGGTCGCAAGTTTTGCGAACTTGTTGTTTCTACGTGTCCAGCCTGTTTGGGACACTCTTCTTCATCACTGCCACTCTCTGTCACCACTGCCACTCTCTGACTACTCATGCCACCCTCTGGCCCACCCATGCCACCCTCTGTTTCATCACCACACCCTCTGGTTGTCCAGTGTACATTATTTTCGGCAAAGCAAAGCACACCTTCCCTGCCTCAAGTGACCTGAATTAATTTGGGGCTGATTAATGTGTCACAGAATATTTTTTTAGCTGGCACCTGCTTCCTTAGTGCTTCCTGATTAGTGATCTTTTGCACTTGCTAAGTGCTTTCATTGTTGCAAAATTAGTTACAACACCTGCCCTGCCCCAACTAACAATAATGAATTAGGGGCTGATTAATGTGTCACTGGATTTGAACTTCCAGCCTGGCTCCTGCTTGTCTCCCTTAGCTGTAATTCAGGACCTTTGTGGCATATGTGTAACTATTCGGAGGTTCAGAGCAGGGTCACATAATAGTTGCAACTGGCAACTGAACTCTGGAGGGGCCCCTCAGGAAGCACTACAGGAAATGGCTACTAATGATGAGCCTGAACTTTTGAACCTGGTAAGTAGTTTCAGTTTTGCTAAGATCGTATTTCTGCAATTTAGCACTTACTCGCGGGGTGCGAAGTTGTACTGGCAAGCCGCGAACTCACGCGAACAGTGCGAGCAAGCCATAAAATCCGCTGCTCGCGAATTTGCGGATTTTGCGGGAGATTCGCGGATCTCGCGGATTGCGAATTTACCGAAAATCCGCAAAATCCGCGAGCGAAACGGATTTTCCGCCCATGCTTAAAACTAACCAATAGCTTTGTGACATTTCAAACATATCGCATGACGACAATCCCACTTTCCGTTGTCCAGCCCACCAGAAATGATCAAGCAAATTCCAATATTCCTGTTCGATCAGGCCGGACAAACCCATCGTAAAACCTTAACCCAAATCAGTAATCATGTCGTAAAGGAAGGAGCAGAAACAGATTGGAAGCAAGATAGAAAGTGGGTGCAGTGTACTGTAAGCTTCGGCATGTCCTGCTCTTTGATCTTTATCAGACCAGCTGCTTAACAAGGAACTGGCTCAGCGAAGTCAGCCTCGGGCAAGGGAGTCAGTTCGGCCAGGTCATCCAGAAGTCAGGTAAGGAATACATGTCCAAGACTTGCTTGGCCATAATCATCGGCCTATGTGAGGGCAACCACACAAAATGGCTGCCGTTCACAAAATGGAACCCAAGGGTTCAGGACGAAATCCATGAATACGCAGTGTTCTCATTGATCGATTACGACGAAAATACTTGTACATGCCGCACTCATCATTTGCGGTCCGCTGATACCAAAATCGTCTATTTCCGACGACCTTTATTTAACGGGTTCGGAACCACCGAACCTCAGACCCTCAAACTACGGAACTACACAGTGCCCCCAGATCTCAGTGGGCTCAGCATTAGGCACGCTTCTCTGATTCCATTCAGAGGCCAGAGGAGATAGCTCAGGATCTGCAGTGGTGGCTAGCTGACGTTAACCTGATCTGCAGCAGTCTACTCTCTCTTTCTCTCACCCAAAGTTCATTTTGGTGACATACATGCCACAGTTGTAATGTGGGGCATATGGGAGAGGTGAAGGTCAGAGGCCTCTCTAGCAGACTGCCAACTCCATATCAATCTTCTGGATCTTCAGATGAACCCTCTGGTCTTAAGAGCCTTTCTGCTGTCAGCCAAAGAGAAGCAGGTCCCGGTCCTCATGGACAAGAAACATGTCATGTTGCACTACCAGCAGAAGATCCTCCTAGTAATCATCCACCTATTGGGGTCCTTGAATGTCAAAACTGTTGAACTGATCAAGTGTCATCTGGAAGAAGCATTCATGAATAGCATATCATATCTAAGTGGTTGAGGGCATCTTTGAGTAGTGGCCATACCCTGGCTATATCTATTCACCACTGTCAAGCATGCACAATGTCAACAATTGTGTGTGTTAGAGTTTCCGCCAAGGCATTCAATAAAAGAATTGACAAGTGGTCTCCTTGTACACTTTTCCACTACTACATCTCCTGCCTTGGGTTCTGAGAAAGAACAGGACAGACTGGACCCAAGTCATTTTCATTGTCCTCAACTGGGCCAGGACTTTGCAGTACCCGGAGCTCCTGAGTCTGAGCATTTGTTTACCAATCAGGCTTCTACTTTGAGAGAACCTACTGACTCAGCAGCTGAGCAGGATCCGGCATCAGAGTTTTCACAACCTACTCCTCCATGTGTGGAGATTGAGTGGCAGCAAATTAATGAGTTTGCCCTAGTGACTGACAGCAAGACACACTTCTATGAAGTTGATCTATGATGGGGCAGGGAACAATTTGTCACTTGGTGTGATGCTTAAAACATCGACCTTTTATAAGTCAAACGTTCTGATTGTTTTGTTCTTTTGTAAGCGCAGCAAGGCCTTGCGATGGGCACAGTGAGAGGTTATTTATCCCCCTTTTCAGCCTTTCTGTGTTTACCTCATGTGCGGCTGGTTTAGGTAAGAGTGGTGAGGTGGGGAAGTCCACCGATGATGGAATAAGTAAAATAAAATACAAAAATAAGTAGACCCACTCACCTTGCACTCACCACAAGCGCAAGTTAAATGGTTTTATTATTATTTTTATTTTATTTTACCTATTCTGTCCACCACCCCCAACCCCCTGTTCGCCCTGCTACTCTTACCTGAAACAGCCGCACTTGGTTTACCTGATCAACTGTCTATGTATAAGTCACCACATGTAATGTGCTTTTAAAAAGGTTTCCCACACTTGTTCCCCTCGACACTGCTTAGTGCCTCAATGAGACCTGCATTTGATATTAACTTCTCTTCAAATCGAAGCACTGCTACACTTTATGACTTTTGAGAATGAAAACCGTCTTCCTCATTCTGATTACATCAGCATGTTGCATGAGTGAACTACAGGCACTCTTGGTACGACTACAACTCCTTTCTCCCTGAAAAACTGGTACTAAGGTCTTCCTAGCGAAAGCCATGACTACCTTCCACATTGGCCAATTGTTTACTCTCTCAGCATTTTTTGCTGTGCTACACCTCTTCAGAAGAAGAGAAGTGCTTCATCAACTTGACCCCAAGAGGGCTCTAAGCTTTTGTTACAACTGCATAAAAACCCATTATGTGGATAATCGGTCTGTGGTTTTTTTTGGGCAAATAAAGAAAAGGCTGTGCAAAGGAGGACCCTGTCAAGGTGGATGGTCACTGGTCAAGAAGCAGCCTCTTGAGGCGTTTCCACCTGTGCTAAAGCTACTACATTGGAATTGAAATGAGGGGTGTCTGTTCTGGATATCTGCCAGGCTGCCACGTGGGCTTCAGTGCATATGTCCACATACAGAACTGTTATGACTGTTCACCTTTGGGTAGTACCTATTCTAAAGGTGAGCAATCTGTAATTTAACCCCTTCTGTGCTAATGAAGAGCCCAGGCTCGTCATGCAGCACGGTGCTCCTGTGCTGGTGACGAGCCTGGGCTCGTCATGAGCCGTGGAACGCTCGCACGCGGGGCTAATTCACCCGCTGTGCTGAGCGTTCCATTGCGCAGGCGGGTTCATGACGAGCCCAGGCTCGTCACCAGCACACGAGCACCGTGCTGCATGAAGAGCCTGGGCTCGTCATTAGCCCCGCGGGCCGTGCGCGGCCCCCCTCCCCCCGCACCGCGGGGGAATTAGCCCCGCGGCGAAGGGGTTAAAGTATCCATCAGAAGAACAAGTTACTTACCTTCATAACAACCACAGATTCCTCATTGCCCTCCATCTTCCCTGTTCTGTGGCATGTCCGGTTTACCATCTAAAAAGGTCCCAAGTCAGAAATCAGCACAATGCCTCAGACAATTTTCTTTACACTCCGCATCTGAGGGTGTGGATAGAGAAAGTCGTGGCGGGAGTTGTTCTAGTATGCCTCTGCTGTCATTCCTGGGATGATATTGAGTCACCACAGAAACATATGTCACCACCTACCAGTGTGAGGAAGTATTGCTGGAGGAATTCTCTGGCTCCCGTTTGGCATATGAAGAATCTGCAGTTAGAGCATCCTCCAGAAAGAGCGTTACTGAAAGTCAGTGATAGTAGTAAGCTGCCTAAGGTCTCAGACTCCTGATCTGTGTTACCTGAATTGCAGCATCCATCTGCGGATCTCTCACTTTTAGGCATCCACGTATGTCCCACACTGTACAGCAATTACAACAAAGAATAGAATCACCTAAAATAGCCCAGAAACTATTGACTTTACTGGTGTTTATTCGAGATGAACTGCAACAAGAGCAACATTTTCAAGTATTCTAGCCAATTCGTTACTATTTTATTTCAATCCTAATTTCTTGCTGCTACTTAAATTGTATGGAAATACTGCCATCTACTGTCGGATACTTGCATGTGTGATGTTGGACGTTTTCGCCCAAATAATGTTATATTTAATAACTTGATCTGTCGTGCTTGTTTCTGTTGTCATTAAACGTATTTTTTGCAAGGGGCGCACTTGCTTGACTGATGCCTTGTCTTTACAAGTGAAACAAACATTGTTTCTCTGCTACGGAGCCTACACAACAAGAAACTAATTATGGACACTATGTTAATGATATTCAGTGACTCTGTCTGGCAAAACACTTACTACACTATTAGCTACTTGAATGGTTATGTTGTTGTTTATTAGCGTGCGGGAGTGACGGAAATGTAGAAAGCGTTACAAATTTGCAAAAAAACAGTTTTTATGTAGCACCTAAAAATCGGACACGGCTAAATACAGAGATAAGGAAGGCTCTTCCAAGCTCACCTCATCGGAGACAAATTATACATGATTCTAAGATAGCTACAAGGTAAGGCACCTGCAGTAGACATCTATATGTATCTACAAAGTCTCAGAATATAACAGCTGTCAGCAGGGGCCTCGCTTAACAGTGGCGGCTCCTTCGCTAAGGTGGAGAAGCGTCGCTCCACTGCTGAAAAGGAAAACTAAAATGAAAGTAACATAGAGGTGTTATAATTTTATTTTCCCTATTACAGTCAGTGGTGGGGCTTGCCAAAGTGATGTGCACTCCCTAAGTGTGCATAAACTGTTTGGCTGGCCCTCTTGAGCCGACCAAACAGTTTGCACACTTTGCAGTTCCTACCAGGCTGCATTACACAGCCTGATCAGGAACATGCACAGGCCCCCTGTTCCAGTCTGAAGACCGATCGACGGCACTCAAACCAATCACAACGCTGCATTGCAGCAATGTGATTTGTTCAGGCCTGTCTGCCCGGGTGCTTCCTGTTGCCGGCCAGGACAGGAAAAGGAAGAGAACAAGGACGAAGGACAGGAGAGAGGCGGTGGTCGGCCGATAAACGTAAGTCTTTTTTTTATTTAATTCCTCTCAACACACTCCCCCCAGCACCCCTGTCCAGTAGCAGCCGCTGCAGGTAGCTTTCATTGGAGCAGCAGGTGCATTGGCACCGGGGCCCAGCGGCCTGAGGGGCCAATTGAACCCCAATTACTGGCATATTTTAAAATTCAAACAAGCAACAGGAGGCAGAGTGGCATTTCTTTTCTGCACTAGGGCACATGACACTTGCTACTCAACTGGAGGTCAGATAGCTCAAGTGCACAAATCAATTGTTGTAGAGAGCTGTGAATGAACAGTGGCAGCTGGTGACATTTGAAAGTGGTGAGGTGTAAAAGTTTGGGATCAGGGTTGGACTGGCAGTTGCGAGCACTGGGCATTCCCCTGGTGGGCCGGAAGGGTGGGGCCGGTTTTGGGCCCCTGAGGGCCGTTTTTGTTACAGGGGTGTTTTTGCAGCCCTGTAACAAAATCGGCCGAAAATCGGCCCTGTCAAAGAGCTCGGTTGCACCCCCAACCCTCCCAGAGGTAGGGGGGGGGGGGGCTGGCCGAGCACTTTGCCAGGGCTGGTTTTGGTTCCCAGTCCGGCCCTGTTTGGGATGCGTGCCCCTTCGTGAGCTCCACTGGCATAGGAGGGATTCAGGGGGGTTCTACCTCCCAAGAAAATTTAGAAAAAAGAGTAGGCATATTGGGTATTTACAAACAAATATGAGAACGAAAAAGAAGGTTGACAAAACATGGTCAAATTGGAAGTGATCCAGTGGTGTAGCTGGGGGCGGCTTGCCCCACGCAACACTTTTTTGGCGATTGTGACAAGCACAATATGAGTTTTCTTTTTTAATTATTGTATTCCCCCTCGCTACCCCAACACCCGCTCGTCGTCTTCTGTCGGCAGCAAACCTCCCCTGCTCTTACCTGCACTGGGCGGTAAATCAGGGATCGCCCAGGGCGGCAAAACCTCTAGCTATGCCACTGAACTGACCAGTGGGATGATGTGGAATTGTTTCAAATGCAAAAATACTATCCCTTATGGTCACGCCAAGCCTCCTCTCTCAAGGGTGTCCAATATAGGTCCAGCAAAAGACATCAACACACATATAGGTACATACAATTAACCTGAATGGGACTCATTTATTTAGTGAGCAGTTATCCTGTAAATGTGACATAGAACCAGCCCCCCTGGACCTTGACAGGAGTACTGGACAGCCATGGCCTTGATAGGAGTAACAAGCATTGACATTGCCAATAGGTCTCACCTTTGGGACCTTATAAGTGTTTAGCCATGCAGCACATTATCAGACTCCTCAATGAGTCACAAAACCTAAAATAATTAAATGAAAATGGTCTGATAAATCATCAACTACCTTCAGGAGAAAGCTTTTGTTGATGTGGTAGGCATATTATGTCTGATGTGCAAAGAAGGCAAGGTAGATAGGTTATACCATACTGAATTCATTGATCCGATAGATAATTTGGTCCCCTAGGCAAAAGATCCATGAATCAGAATGATTTAATGGATTTCGAAGTCCAGTGGTGGCTGGTAGGAGACAGGGCGGAGGAAAGTGGGGGGGGGGGGAGATAAAGAAAAAAATCAAACGTAGCTGCTGGTGCCGTCGCCAGCAGTTGCAAGTCGCAGCCTCTCTTCCGCAGGTCAGGAACAGGAAGCATCCAGGCTTCCAGACTCCCATGACCAATAACGACGCTGCTGATAGCAGCGTCATGACTGGTCTGAGCACCGTGGCTCGGTGCTCAGAGAGAGAGTGGAAGCCTGGGCATGTTCCCGCCCAGGTGTAATGCAGCCTTAGTGGAGAACATGCAAAGTGCGCATGACTGTTTGGTCAGCCCTCGGGGCACTTTAGATGCAGCAAAAGCAGCCACTCCTCCTCACTATGAAGCGGGGAGCCCAGCCCCACCAGCCCTAACCTCATGCTGCAGCAACTGCAATACAAAAAATAAAATAATAATAAAGATCCATTATTATAATTTTCTTTTTTTTTTGCACTGCTTTAAAGCAGTGGGGCAACGCTCCTTCGCCTTAGCGGACTAGCTGCTGCTGGCTAAGTCTGTAAGAATGCCTTCAATTTTCATATTGCCTATCATATGTAGTTCTTGTGGCTATCAAGTACCCCCCCAGTACAGGCAAAGCATGCATGCAGGGCTCACCAGAACGCTGATCAAGACACCTTCGTATGCAAGAGAACATAGCTGCCAAGGCACTAGCCCAAAAAAATCAAAAACATTAGGCAACACTAAAAGCCAGGAAACAATTCTATAGTAAGCAGCTTTTAAAATAAAATGGTTCCTGGGATGGGGTTAAAAACTCAAGACTTACTGCTTACCTATGCTATGATCAAGACACTCTGCACAGTAGATAAGTTAGATTGCTGTCCTGACAGAGTCACGTGCCTGTACTGACGTCTGAAAGTAAGTATTTCCCACAGCATCTTGCCTATTAACAATGGCACCAATACAAGCTCGTCACCTTACCTGAGCCTGAGAGGATAGAACTCCTGTGCCATGAGTGTAAAATCGAAGTATGGGCGAAATGCGCAAATTTGCGGTACGTGAATTCGTGCAAAAACGAATTTGCGGTCCGCATCATCCACGGATTTGTGGATTTTTTTTGGGGTGTACGCGGGGCGCTTTGTGTGTTCGCGGGCCTCTTGCATCGTACCAACCGCGAAATTACCCATGCGGTCGTACATGGGCATGGCCATTTTGTTCGCGTTGCGTATTTCCGTTTCCGGGTGCTAGTGGCATGCTCGCGTTGTGCGCGGGCCGCGATTACGTGGTCGCGTGCGTTTTTGCATGCTCGCGGGGTAAATATCGCGCGAACGTACCCACGTGGTCGTCAATGGGCGCGGCCATCTTGTTTTTTATTTATTGCTATGGTTCTGGGCATGCTTTTTCAATCCTCCCCTAATCTTTGCAATCCTTTGTTTCTTTGAACTTTTTCTGATCTTTTTTTACTGATTATCTATCCCTCTCTTTTTCTACATCTATATTTTGTGTTTCTTTCTACTTTTGGTTACTTTAAACTACTTTTTTTTAACTCTTTTCTTTTATTTACTTTTTCCCTATGCTTTCCTATTTTTTATTTAACTTTCCTGTCCAGGACCATGGCAAAGGGAGCCGGGAAGAAGAGCAAGGGGAAGGGTCCCGCACCCCGTACCCATGCGGGCGCTTAAGGGGGGAGGCAGTAATAGCCCAGGAGATTTTCAGTGCGGTGGAGGTGTTTTTTTCCGGCCAGCGCCACCTCCCCAAGACCGTTGCGGCAGGCTCAGTGCTGGGTACAGGATCCGGGAGCGCCGAAAGCTATGGGGGAAGGTGTGCCGGGCCATGTATCGGGAGTCTGGGGTCCGGCGCACCTACAACTAGGCGACGCACCGGTGGTCCGACATCCTGGACTGGGAACAAGACCTGCTCGACCTGCTTGGCGTCGAGAACCCTGGGCTTGGTGAGTACTAGTAGCTATTTAATCACTACTTTGTTTTCTCCTGCTCTGTGTTATGATATTGCAAATATTTGTTTTTTTCCGGAGAGCAAGAATGCTGCCGATTACATTGCAGGTAAATTATGTCTCAAAAGCTTCTGTGATTGCAGATACTCGCCTGCTCACTGGCGGTGCTACTATGCTTACTTGTTTTCAATTTTGTGCACATTTGGCCTGGGTGATGATTATGTATCAGTGTACTTTACAGAACTGCGTAATGCTAGACATTAGATACTCAAGTCCAGTCTTTCCTTTGTACTCCTGCCACTAAGAAGAGATAGTGGTGGTGATCATGACGGACTGTGTCTGTCACTTCGCGTGCTGCGTAGTGCTGCCTGCCAGTCCTAGAACCTTTTTGTAATTGGTTTAGTGAGTTGCATAACTTTCCAAGTAGACGGTTTGTGAATCCAGCAATACTATATCCTAGTAGACCACATCAGATATGGGTCAATAAATTTAGTGCAATTGTTGTCTATTTCCCCGAAATAATTCGATATTGTTTTTTTTAAAAAATGTTTGATGTGGTTGACAACAATCATCAATGTTAGTGTCTTTCTTTCGTGTTGTACATCAGCTCCCCCCAGGGGCAAGGGGACACAGGAGGAGGTAGCGGCACCGGCGGAGCAAGGACAACAGCAGGAAAGCCAGGATCGGTCTGGCGAGGGCTCCTCTGCTGGCCCCAGTAAGTCTTCTTGTTATATTAATAATTATACTTCCCTATCTTTTACAGCACCTGTATTTTTTCCAAACGTTCCTCATTCTATTTTTTCCTAAATTGTCTTTGATCTTCTTGTAGACTGTTTCTAAATTATTATCCTGCCTCTAGTATGACTGCCTGTGGTAATACTAGATTATTATTAGTTTGTCTGTGTAGCTAACTAAGCTTGCACAGTTGGCAAAAGGTGTTAAACAAAACTCCTATTCTATTCAGCAATAGCTCTATGCACTGAGTGCAGTCCTCTTGGTTGTCCATAATGTCTATTGAAGTCTTCTAAATGTTTATGCTTTGACAATTCCCAACAATAAAATGTCAATGGCCACCAAGAATAAGATACTAGTTTACTTTTCGATTGGATAGGAGGACAATCCATACTACTACTGTTGCAGGGACAATTCTGCACAAACAGAACTATGGACAAGAAATAGGGCATTGGTTATAAATGATACTAGGCGCAGTTAGACTTTTCACATACCTCAGTCATAACAGAAGTTGAACCCTCAATCTCCTTACTGACTAGCTAGTGTGTAGGAGTCATTATTTACCTTCTGAATGCAGCGAGGATTGATCCCCAATGATTATACAACCCAGGACATAAGACTACGGAGTCAGAGCCCCGACCTCCCTGAGCCACGGACTCATGCTTGCAAATTGCAAACCCTTTCGCTCACTCACACATGACCAAAAACCACTGAGTCTATGTAAGTTTTAAAGCTTTATTACAAGTAAAAACATTTATTAAAATCAACTTCATCATATAAGATAAACGGTGAAGGATTCAAAACTGAAAAGTGGCTGATTTCACACATTAATTGTGGGAGAGCCCTCACCTGGTTGGAACTTCAAGTCTTCTTTGTGGGGATGAATCGTTGCTGACTCCGTCCAAGTGATGATGATCTGATCTTGCTCTTGTTCTTAGAAGGGAAGCTTCTGTCTGTTATGAGAAAAATGGTGCGTGTTAAAAAGCAAGCATTCATCAGTTGTGCCAAAAAGTGTAGCAAGACATGTTACGGCTAAGCATAAATAAAAAAAAACCTTCCCGGAAGAAAGGGAAATTTGTAGTTTAGATACTAGAGAGTCACAAATTATTAAATTTGTTTATGTAGAACTAGTAAAAAAATGTCATTCCTAGAGTAAATAGGGAGTGGTGTATATAGCGTCTGAGAATATGAAATGCATTTTCTAGGCGGAACATCGGCACAGCCATCTACCAGTGCCGGAGCCAGCGCGGAGGTGGGCACTTCTGGGGCGGAGGCGGTGCAACAGCCATTGGGAACTGCTGTGGGGTATGCCACAGGAGTGGCGGGCAGTGGTAAGCTATATTCCTTACTTATTGAGATTGCAGACTTCAGAGTGTGCTCACTGCACTGGTGTATATGTTGTACAGTACAAGTACACGTTACTGTTAAGAAGACTTACAAATTTAGAACTAAGTTTTTGTCAACCAGGTAGAAGACATTCACCCTTGACTTCGCATTAGCAGCGGTAGTTGACGAGTAACCAATGGCCTCCTCTAAATTTGACTTCAACTCAGCTGTGAAAGTTTTATCGGGAAGCCAAGTCAGATCAGAGATGAACTTGATGGATGGGATGAACGAAAAGGGAAATAAGGGTGTAAGGAAGGACAAGCGAGTTAAAAGTAATGACTGGCAAAGAATGATACGTGTTTTTGAATGCTGCCCGAGGTGGCTGGGAATATGATGCATGGCCGGTTGAAGGCTAAAGCAAGGATGGGTGGAAGGAGAAAGGGAAGAGGACTGCCTGGGTGGGTGAAACAGAAACTGTATGTGTGCGCAATATATCCTTTGGTTCAAATTCAAATGCAAGTCAAGCACGGGTGCATGGCTGGGGGTTTCCAAAATAAAATAAAAAGGACGTTTTTCCATGAGAAAAACGAAGGTTTGTCCAGTTGAGACATAAAGAAGAATGATTGACATTTACTTTGAATGGATGGATGCCTGGATCATGGTACTATCTTACTCATAGATAGCATAGGTGTATGTAGACAGAGTAGACGGTCACTGGATGAAGTAAGTGTTACTTTGAAGAGCATGTAACACCGCACCCGCACGTCCGTTCCAGTGTAGCAAAGGCGAGGAAAAGAAGTTGTAATTTTTCAGAATACTACCATGACTAGTAACAGTAGTTTGCAAGCACAGCATATATCCTGCAATCACGGGGGCCACTCACTACCTCTGTTAATAATTTTTTTTTTTTTTGAAATTTTTTATTTGGAAACCTCAGGATTACAGTGCGCGCAAAGCAAATAGAGGCCAAAAGGCCAGCAAACAAGTACATTCAGTCATCAAATCAGCGCGCAACAGAGGATAATGACACTGCGTTCTCCGGCGAGACCGGACACATCAGATTAGGATTAGCGAGCAAAATTATCAGCAGTGTTACAGGATATGGGAGGAGTCCATTTTAAATTAAGATTGAAGGATCAGACTAAAGGCAATATTATGATAACAGTTCAGCATGCTATTCTCACGACAGGATAGTAGCCTTCAATTGAGTGCATCATTGGGAAAACAAAAAGAGGATATAAGTCCGAGAGCAATCCACCGAGTCACAGTAACCCGCCCACTAAGCAAGCAATAGTAACAGGATCTAGCAACATAAAGGACATAAGCAATAATCCTCCCGAGGAACCCAGACCCCAAACTCCAACCATAAGAGATATTAAAGAAAGATGTATTAGGAAAGAACAGGAAAGAAGAAAGAAAAAGCGGGCCATAGAGACAAAGAGGAACACAAAAACACGCCCCACCCCCACCCCCCACCCTGCATGCAGCGGAAGGCCACGGCCCACCCCCCCATAGGCATGCCTATCGCCCCAAGAGTCCCGAAAAAGGGAAAACGGGGGGAGGGCCCTAGCTCCGGCCCCAGACACGCCCTCCCCCACCCATCCTGAAAAACAAGTGAGCCCACCGTAATGGAGGGCGATCAGCAATGTATAGTTATACCAGTCAATCCAAGACACAACAACAGGCCATGTTACGATCCGGCACCAAGATCATCCAGCAGATACTTAAAAATCCAGGTTCAGCCCTGTCCAGTCCGAGCCAAAGTAGAAATGCGCCACACATTGTAGGAAGGCCGGTTCGATGAATCCACAGTCACTAATGGAGCCCATATAGCAGCGAGGAAGGGGAAAAAAGTCAATGCAGTAGTGCAACTCCATGACTCGCTATCCGCGGCGAGGACAGGGTAGTGAAAGGCAGGAGCGGTAGTAGCCAGCTGGAAGGTAGAAAAATCAGCAGACACAAAAGCTTGGCTGCAGGACCCACCAAGTCCACTATCCAAATGCACACAATGCAGGGGGTCCCTAACGTAGGCAAGCCTGGAGAGGTCGGGCTCCGGAGCAACAGTTTGGCCGTCTGCCATCGGACACATTACCGCCATCTGCAAATCGTCAACAGGTAGCCAGCGACACCTCACTGCGGAGTGTAAGTCTGTAAGGGCTTGCAGAACGTCTCGCAACGTGGGTTCCGTCTTCTGTGCTCGGGTCATTGTAGCTCGCCTATCGCAGGGGGCCCCAGAAACAGGCAAAGGAACAAGCCCCACCGGCAGCCAGGAAGTCGGGCGCCGTCCACAACACTCTAGCAAGTCGTGGCAGGCACATTGGAGACCAGAAGCAGCCACCGCGTTGCAAAACCCACTCTGGGCGCATCCGAGTGATTCCACAGAGCAGTGCTGCAGGAAAATGCCTCGGTCGCCGTCAATCGTAGGGCAGACACAGCCCAGCCGTGCGCCGGTAGGTGTAGCTGACGGGCAATGGCAGGCAACGGCATTCTTAATTAGGTACTACGGGGTGCAAGCGCTAATCCCCGATCCGCCATCTCAGGCTGCGTCCGTTCCAAAGTCCCGGTCTGGATCACCGGGCGAAGACTGCCGCTCGAGGCCGATGTTGTGCAGCCGCGCGCCGGTTGCAGCGCCACTCTAGGTCCCGGCTCACCCGATGCAGAGGCCGGAAAGTTCGAGGCGATGGAACTCGGCCATCCAAGGCAGGTTTTGTGCCGGAAGAACGCCGCCGGTCTCCACGGACATTCGGCCGTGTTTAGCCACTGTCGGGATACAGGATCAACGCCAGGATGGTGTGGGAAGTGAGGGCGAGTGGCGGAGCCGGGCTTCTATGCGGCCATTTTGGCCGCCGTCTTGGCTCCTCCCCCCCTCTGTTAATAATTTTATTACAACTCTGTCATTCATGTGTGGCCTATCAGTGTTAACTCAATAAAAAACAAAGCACCTAAAGTCATCCCATATGTAAGCAAATATCCTGTGAAGAGATGGATAATCATAATTGTATTTATCTTCTTCATTTTCCTTTTCTAGTAGTCATTGGCACTGCAGGGTGAAAGTTAAATTAATGAAGCAGTAGCCCTTGTAACAGAGTATGGCCAGTGCCACCCGTAATAGAAAAGTAAGAGCTTCACCACCTGCATGTACTAGAGTGGTACAGTAACGCAAGTCTGTGTCATCATGGCTTGCGTCTGTTTTCACGGGTGCAAGTTGACTGCGCTGGCATTATGCTGGCTAGTTTATTTACAGAGGCGGCAGTATTACATACAAGCATCATTTCGAAAGTGCGTACTCTGAGTCTCCTTTTCAAGGATAGTAATTAGTAAGTGGGGGCGAATTGTGTGGATCTGCAGTCCGCGAATTTGTGCAAAATTGCAAAAAAAAACGCGAATTCTTGGATTTTCCCGCAAACTTGTGGATTTTTTTGCGATTTGCATAACTATTACTGGAGTACTTTCTACTGGCTAATCCAGTAAGTGCTACCTTGTTGGGTAAATGTATTGTGCTTTTCGTACACTACAGCTGCGTAAAGTGTCAGAAGAGTTGTCTCCAGTGACATCTGCAATAACGTATTACCGGCAATGTTAGCCTATGGGCCGAAATGCACCTTAGAAACAGGGCCAAATCACCTTTCTCCTCAACTCACAGACAAACTTCTATTTTTCCCCTAAACGAGACCTTCCCACCGTACCTCCCAAACCCCTAAACCCACTCCCAAAAATCTAGAACACTCCCAAATAGCCCCCAAAAACATGCAATATTGCTACCTCGCAGAGGCCTAAGTTAAAATCGTGCCAAAAATCGCACTCTGAAACTAGGCCCAAAACCCCCCTTTTCCACCATGGATTTTCTTCAAACCACTTGCAATCAAAATTAGACCCTCCCAGCAGTGCTCCCAGACCCCTAAACCCACTCCCAAAAATCTAGAACACCCGACAGTACCCTCCCAAAAACATGCAATACTGCTACCTCGTGGAGGCCTAAGTTAAAATCGTGCCAAAAAACTCACTCTGAAACTAGGCCCAAAACACCCCGTTGCCACCATGGATTTTCTTCAAACCACTTGCAATCAAAATTAGACCATCCTAGAAGTGCTCCCGACCCCTAAACACACTACCAAAAATCTAGAACACCCCTCAGTACCCTCCCAAAAACATGCAATACTGCTACCTCGCAGAGGCCTAAGTTAAAATCGTGCCAAAACGTACCCTGAAACTAGGCCCAAAACACCCCGTTTCCACCATGGATTTTCTGCAAACCACTTGTCATCAAAATTAGACCTTCCCAGCAGTGCTCCCAGACCCCTAAACCCACTCCCAAAAATCTAGAACACCCCCAAATAGCGCCCCAAAAACATGCAATACTGCTACCTCGTAGAGGCCTAAGTTAAAATCGTGCCAAAAAACGCGCTCTGAAACTAGGCCCAAAACATCCCTTTTCCACCATGGATTTTCTTTAAACCACTTGCAATCAAAATTAGACCTTCCCAGCAGTGCTCCTAGACCCCTAAACCCACTCCCAAAAATCTAGAACACCCCCAAATAGCGCCCCAAAAACATGCAATTCTGCTACCTCGCAGAGGCCAAAGTTAAAATTGTGCCAAAAAACGCACTCTGAAACTAAGCCCAAAACACCCCTTTTCCACCATGGATTTTCTTCAAACCACTTGCAATCAAAACTAGACATTCCCACCTCTAATTCCCAACTAAGAAAATCCACTAAGAATCACCTACAACACACTCCAATCGCATCCTAAAAACACGCAATAATCGAAAATTAACATAGGAGCCTAAGGCAGCGGTTTCACTTCCTCGACTTAGCCTAAACACACTCTTCCCATCAATCGATTCCTCCCAAATTTCCTGCACAACCACCAATTCCCCCTCCCTACCACTCACAGAAGCCCCATTCCCCTAGTTCAACTGGAACACCTCAAACACACTTTCTCCTTGCGCCCCCAAACTGCCCATTAGATAACATGGCAAATCGTGCCTTGAAAAAAAATTGCTGTTTTCAGCACTTCCACTACTTTGATCCTCTTGAAACTGACCAGGACACTTGTTTCAGCGATTCCCAAGAATCTCAGAAAGGCAGAACAAAATCGATCCACTGGAAGGTGTACGACTTTTCACCCAAACACGAGCGCCCGCAAAACACCAAAAAAGGCCAAAATGCGGCCAATTCTGGACCAAAAAACGCCAAACACCCCTAAAACCTTGCCAACAGCATTATGAACGAGCCTGCATGAGGCCCTGAGCCCTAGACTCCAGGAACTCTACCAAATTCAACCCAAAAACCCTAGTAAACCGCACTGAACCCCCAAAACAGCCCTAAACCTTAAAAAACACCCAAATGCCCTCAAACCTAGCCCTCAACCCTACACTGAGCTGGCCTAAAAAAGAAAATATCCGCCCGCTCGCGAATTTTCGAATTTTCGGCAATTTCCAGAGATTCGCAGATTGCAAATTTGCCGGCGAAAATCCGCAAATTTCACGAGCGAACGGATTTTTGGCCCATGCTTGCGGCAGGGCCATGCAGACGGTCAAGGCAGGCACCACTGAGTGAAGCAACCTGATGTAGCATACCTAGGCTCTTTGACTCAGACAGACAAAACATATCTAATTGTATGCAGCAAGCCACATAGCCCCAATTTTACATGAACTGCTGTCTGGACTCTGCCTGGCATAACACTACACTGCCACGACCACTCCATACCACGACTAGACAGACATGTAGTTCTGTGGTAGTAGTTGTTGTAGACTAGTTTACCTGTTTGCCACTCACGAATTGGCCATAGTTCTTCCGTAAACCGACGATGATGATCCATACATCCCAATGAGTGACTGTAAAGAAAAAAGATTATTTAACTTTGATCATCGACACTCATCATCATTGATCAATCATGATGGTATAATGGCAAACAGTGAGTTCAAGGGCATTTTTCATATTGGAAAATGCAACGTAGTGGCCCCTGCAGTTGAAGTACAATTTGAATTAACCAAGGTAAAAAAAAAGCAGAGTAGACTTGAGTTACATTTAGTGTATAAAAGATTAAATAATAACAGAAGACAAATGATTCATTTCATGCACCACAAACAAACAGCAATTGCTTTCATCAGAGCCAGACAGCCAATGCTGTCCACTGCATGCCATCTTCTCATTATTCATTATCTGTTCGACTTTTTGTCCGTATCTTCTTCTGAAAGTGAAGGCCCACAGGTCAGCCTCTCCTGTCAAGTTCAGAAGTAACTGTCAGCAATCAGCATGTAGTCAGTAATTCCAGTCCCACTTGAGGGGACTCGTCTACGAAGACAAAGTTTCTTGATTCTGCGTAATCCAGCCATCTGCCTTGAGGGAAAGGGATAGGGGGAGTCTGGAGGAGGAGGATAGAGGAGCATGATTGAGTTGTGAACTTGTGAACCTCAGGATTGCGGACTGCGGCACTATCAAATCAATAAGGAAATAAGATGAAGACAGTGCTGCTGATGGACTTGTTGTGATTAGGTGATTAGAGTTTTGTTGTGGTAAAGGTTGCAAAACAAAGAAAGACACAGGAATAAAAGTGAATAAGGACGGAAAAAAAGGAAGACATTTTCAGGCCTCTGTGTCAGGGAAGTAGAGCTCGTCCTCAAACTCGGTGAATTGAGACGGGAGTAGGTCAGCTAACAGAGAAGAACTTCCGTCACCTAAGTCGGTGTCCTGTTCTTCCTGCGTGCATTCACGTATTTTGTAATCTGGTGGTATGAAGTGCTGATTCATCTTGATCATTGTTGTTGTATACTGTATACTGTACTCTGCATATTGTTCCTGACACGAGATGACACGTGGTTCCACTCGTGACATCTCGTGTCAATCGCTTTCTGTTATGCTCACATGCCACTGCATCTTTTGAATACGTTTGTACGTCTTGGCTTTAGAATGATGGGGCATTAACTGCATGACTGGACTTGCTCCAGATGTGTTCCTATTAAACTCCTCATCTTCAAGACTCCTGTGTCCTCCAGTCTTTCCTACACTGGCGACGAGGGAAAAAAAAGACTATCTTACTACTCTAAAAGGATTATTTCATCGTATTTTAAAAGAGGAAAATTCATTTTCCAACATTTATCTTATTTCTTCTGAACGGTTTGTTTCATTGCGACCCAGGGACTCAGCGACTCAGCGCCTGCCAAGCGGACTCCAAAGCAACACTCGATTCCAGTTTCAAGGTATTTTGTGATTATTTACCTTTATTTGGAAGAGTTGACTTCAGCGCGAGTCCTGCTTACTCGCTCGAGTCCCTGCTTACACGCGCGCATGCGCGAGCCTCGTGAAGTCATCGAGTTGCTTACGTGGAATCGTCATACGCTCTGAAAACAAGCCCATTGACTGTGAAAACAAGCAATTTACATGGCGGCCATCTTAGATTGGTGAATTCCATCGAGTTGAGTTGTATTTCTTCGATTTCTTTTGTAAAGTCCGTTTTCTTCGTGACACTATCAAATATCAACTCGTTTTCTTCAGAGGTATTATTTCGGATTCTACATCTTTTCCATTCATCAACGGTCTCTTGTTTAAGGTATTTTTTTTTTTTCTCTATATTCATTCTCTTACACATCATAACATTTTTTTTTTAATATTGAAATTTCAATATGAGTGGAATTGTCCCTCCTCCTTCGTTTATGGCAAATAAAGGTGATCCTCCAATGGAATGGGACATTTGGGAACCTGTTTTCCTAGCCTATGTTGAAGTAATGGAAGATATTGAGTGTGAACCAGAGAGAAAATTATCTCTTTTAAAACATTGCCTTGGGGGGATTGGACTAAAGGAATTCGTTACTCTTCCACCCTTATCTAATCCTGGTGAAAAAAATGTTTATGAATGTGCGGCAGAAAAATTAAAAATTAGATTCGGAAAGAAAAAGAACGTTGTCATGGAGAGATTTATCTTCTACTCTCGCAAACAATCTGCAGATGAACCAATTGATGATTTTGTATCATCTCTCAGATCTCTTGCCGTAACTTGTGATTTCGAACATATTAACTACGAACAGGTATTAAGGGACCAAATACTGATGAGAACAAACAATAAAAAGGTCCAGGAAAGACTTTGGACAACTTCGGATATGTCTTTAAACGCAGCCATTGACATTGCAAGGTCAATTGAACACTCCGAGAAGTTTGTAAAGGAGATAAGAGGGAGCGAAAAAGGAGATGTTTTTAGCGTTTCCAAGGAAGGAGAGAAATTTAGGAAACCGTTTACTCCTAAAAATGATTTTGCTAATAATAAGAGAAAAATTTAAGTACACTAAAAGTGATAAGAAGAACAACACTCAATGGATTTGTTTCAGATGCGGAAGTTCAAACCATTTAGCAAATTCTAAAGTTTGTCCTGCCCTTGATAAAATGTGTATGAAATGCAATAAGAAAGGGCATCTAACTAAATTTTGCAAATCCACTACAAAAAAAGTTAACATTGTTCAAGATTTTGATGATTATGATTCTAATGAAAATGATATAAATACTGTCATTAATATTTGTGGTAGTGAAGGTGTAAGTAAATTTCCGTCTTGTGATGTAATTATAGATGGAAAGACAATTAATATCTTTGTAGACACTTGTGCATGGTATACATTGTTGGGTCTAGATGTTGTAAAAAAAAAATTGGCCAAACAAAATGTTACTTGAATCTGACATTTCCCCAGGGGGTTATACTGGACATAGGATTGAATTAGTGGGTTACTTTTGGGGGAAAATCACTTTTGCCGCTGAATCCACATATGGTAAAATCTATGTCGCTAAGTCTGGGCAACCCCTGTTAGGATGGCCACACCAAGATCAATTGGGCATTAAGATAGATCCAAGAGCCAATCCGCCCGTTTACTCTGTTGCTAACACAAGTGATCCTGATCGTGATCTTATGATTGATAAATTGAAATCTGAATTCTCTGATGTTTTTAGTGGAAAACTTGGTCAATTTTTGGGTTTCAAACACACTATTAAGCTCAATGATGGTGTTGTTCCTGTTCGGCACAGAGTCAGGAACGTCCCTCTTACCTACAGGGATAAACTTAAAGTTTTACTCAAGGACTTGTGTGACAAGGACATCATTGAGCCCATTGAGTCCTCCCCGTGGGTTTCTCCGATCGTGATTTCGGTTAAATCCAACGGCGAATTGAGGCTCTGTGTTGATCTTCGCAGTTTAAATAATTCAATTTGGGTAGATGCTCACCCCTTGCCAAATCTGCATGAGATGGTTTCGACATTAGGAGGTGCCGAGATTTTCTCGTGTATAGATTTGGCAAGTGCCTATCATCAAGTTGTTCTGGATGATGATTCCAGAAATCTGACGGCTTTTATTACGCCAGAAGGTCTTTACAGGTATAAACGCATGTCTTTCGGATTGGCTAGTGCCGCTTCCGTCTTTCAAAGGCTAATGAAAGAGACACTTGAAGGGTTGACAGGAGCTATCGCCTTTCAAGACGATATTCTTGTATTTGGGAAAAATGTAGAGGAGCATGATAATAATTTAAGGAGTGTTATTTCTGCATTATCTTCTAAAGGTCTTACTCTTCGCCTTGATAAGTGCAAAATTAGAGAAAAGGAAGTTGAATACTTGGGACATTCCATAAGTGGTGCTGGGATCAGACCTAAGCAAAAACACATCGAGAGTATCATCAAAGCCCCAGTTCCAGTCTCAAAAGAACAACTGGTTGCCTTCTTAGGTTTAATGGAATTTTATGCCAAATTTATTCCAAATTTTTCTTCCAAAGTCGATTTCTTTAGACCGCTTCTAAAAAAAAATGCAAGGTTCTTATGGTCTGACGTAATGACGGAGGCATTTCAGAATCTTAAAGCTTTTGTTGTGAATGCACCTTGTTTAAGACCTTTTGTTATTGGTAAAAAATGTATCATCATGGTTGATGCAAGTAGCACGGGGTTAGGAGCTGTGCTCATGCAGAATGACTGCGGGAAGGAATGGATAATTGCCTATGCTTCAAGGGCCTTGAGGGATGCTGAAAAACACTACTCAGTCATTGAAAGAGAGTTACTGGCGTCAGTTTGGGCAGCGGAACACTTTAAAACCTTCTTGTGGGGAACAAAATTCACTATTAAGACTGACCATAAGCCCCTTATTTACATGATGGCTCCAGGTGGAGGTCGCACTTTATCAGCTCGTTTGGCTAGGTTGGCTTCCAGGCTACAATCTTTTCATTTTGAGATGGTATATGTTAAAGGGAAAACTAACATTCATGCTGACTGCATGTCCAGGTTGCACACTTCTTGTGATGTTCCGTGTGATGACGATGAGTGTGAAGTAGCTTTCACTTCGCAAGACATTATGTTAGTGTTTGGTGAGAAATTTGATCTGAGCAAGGAGTCCTGGTTAAAGGAAATGGAGAAGAGTATTGAATTGACTCAGGTTAAAAATTACATTTTACAAGGATGGCCAGAACAAAGGAAGTTTTCAGGTGAAATGATGAGCTATGCCAAGGTTCAAGATGAGTTAGCAATCGAAAATGGGGTTCTCATGAGAGGTGATAAATTCATTCCTCCTTTTTCTTTGAGAGATACTATCATTGGTATTGCCCATGAGGGGCATTTGGGAATCTCCTTTACCAGGAGACGCATAAAAGATTTCTTTTGGTGGCCTAGAGTGGACAGTTGTGTGGAACACTATGTCAAAAAATGTTCAGAGTGCGCCAACAGTGACAAGTCTGCTGTTCCTCTACGTCCTGAACCTTGTCCTGTGGAGTGCCCTTTTGGCCCTTGGCGGAAGTTAGGTCTTGACTTCATTGGTCCATTTTCCGTTTTACCTGAACGTGAGAAATTTGGTATGGTTTTGATAGACTATTTCTCAAAATGGCCAGAGGTAAAAATGGTTGGGGAAATAACAACCAAGAATGTAGTAGAATTTTTGGATGAAGTTTTTTGTAGGGAAGGAATCCCAGAAGAATTAGTGACTGACAATGGCCCACAATTTACCAGCAAGGATTTTCAATGTTTTATCACCAAATGTGGGATCACGCACAACAAGATTGCTGTGTTCCATCCTGAAGCCAATGGCCAAGTTGAAAGATTTAACAGAGTTGTGAAGGAGGCTATCCAACTTTCTGTTAAAGGTCATTTGAATTGGCGTAATGCTCTTCAGTCTATGTTATTGTCTTATAGAACATCTCCTAACTCTGTCACTATGGTTAGCCCATTTGAGCTTTTAAGGGGTAGAAAACCCAGTACCCGATTAACTCCGTGGTGGTTAAAAAGAAGTTTAAGTGACCATTGTGGTTTTTCAAAAGTGGATTATGATTTGGTTCGTGACAGGGTTAGTGCGTATAAAGGTAAGATGAAAGAAAGGATGGAAGCCAAGCAGGGATCCGTTAGCAAACATGTTATCAATGTTGGTGATTTTGTTCGCATAAAAAGGAAGGAAGGTGTTTTGAAGGGTGGTCAAGTTTGGTCACATCCCAAGGAAGTTATTGAGGTTTTCAAGCATGCTGTCAGAGTTGAGGACGGGAGTGTTTGGAATTTGAACAGAGTCTCCATTTTTAAAGGCAAAGGTATGTGTGCGTCTGAGGATGACAGTAGCGGCATACTTAAAGGTATGGATGCGGTTGTGTCAAGCGATGATAGCAACGTCTTCCTTGATTTTGATTCTGGCTGTGGGGGCCCTGGAAATGCAGAAACCACTTCTGGGAATCTTTTGGGTGAGAATACCAGCACTAGGGTTGTAAGGACCACTCCACCTATGGAACTCTCAAGAAGTTGCCATAGGTCTCACCGTCTTCCTGCAAGATACAAGGATTTTGTCATGCGATAAGTTTGAATTGTATGGGATCATTCTTGTTAAGATTGAATTGTGTTAGATTATTCTTTAGAGTTTTACTGTTTTTTTTTCAGTTTTTTTTTTTTCTTTTACAGGAAGGGAGGTGTGTTGTATACTGTATACTGTACTCTGCATATTGTTCCTGACACGAGATGACACGTGGTTCCACTCGTGACATCTCGTGTCAATCGCTTTCTGTTATGCTCACATGCCACTGCATCTTTTGAATACGTTTGTACGTCTTGGCTTTAGAATGATGGGGCATTAACTGCTTGACTGGACTTGCTCCAGATGTGTTCCTATTAAACTCCTCATCTTCAAGACTCCTGTGTCCTCCAGTCTTTCCTACAATTGTTAACCTCTCCACATTTTTGGGCGAGAGGCGGGTCCTTTTTGAAGTTACAATGGCACCAGCAGCACTGAAAACACGTTCAGAAGACGCACTTGCGAGTGGGCAAAACAAATAATTTAGAGCCAGGTTGGTGATCAGTCGCCATAGAGGCCTTTTCCCATACCAATACAGCAATGGGTTCTGATTAACAAAGACCTCTGTTGGGTCATCCAGATAGGCCTGCACCATCGACTCAAGGTTCTCCAGGGTTGCTCCACTTTGTGTACCATCTGTGGCCTTTGCATCACTGGAACGAGCAAACCCTTGATGAGTTAGCCAATCCGCGTCCGACAATATTATGGCTGGACCTGGTGCAGGTGAGGATGATGATACGTTTGCTGATGTCGTTAACGGCTGTGAGGGAAAGTGACTCCCTTCGGCCACAGATTCAGAAGTGGACCTTGACACCGGATGACCTGCTGATTCAGTAGTATTTCTGCCGGTTCCTTCAATTTTCTGCCGCTCTTTTTCGAACCGAGTGGCTGACAGAGCTAGCCTATGTTTGTACTTTGAAACATCTGCTTCATTAAAAGGAATGAATGCTTTGCTGGCCACAGCCTTTTTGTACCGTGGATCCAGAATAGTGGCACAAATGTAATGTTATTCTGTATGTATTTTTTTAAGCCTTCCATTGTCAACTGGACGGCTTAATAACTTCTCCGCCAACTGATATGCGTCTTGCTTTTCAGCATCATCTCGGAACGTTGAAGACACCGCCTTCAGTTGGTGCTCTAGGATGCGCAACAATGGGATAGCTTTGCCCAAAATACATTCCTCCCTGCTGACTTCACGCGTGAAGACCTCAAAAGGACGAAGCATGTCTGTCAGGCTTTTAACTAGCTTCCATTCCTTCAACTCTAGCCACATGTCTTTCATAGTAGAACCCAGTTCAAAGACATACTGATTGATTACCACCCACTGCTCAGACAGACGCTCAAGCATGTAGAAGGTTGAGTTCCAACGTGTAACCACCTCCTGGATGAGTCCTCTGACTGGCAGCCTACGTTCACGTTCCATGTTCCTCAGCTGCTTCCGGGCCTTAAAGGAATGGCTGAAATGTGTGCAGATTCTTCGGCAGGTGGTCAGTAACTTGCTGACTGTATTTTCTTTTTTCAAGAAATCTTGCACAACCATGTTAATACTGTGTTCCAAACATGGCACTCTGAAATAGTCACCTTCGTGCATGGCCTTAACTATATTACTGCCATTATCTGTGGAAACATAACCAATCATGCGCTTTCTTGGATGCAGCCATTGAAAGACCTTACTGTTAAACTCCTCCAAAATGTTTTGTGCTGTATGAGATTTCTCCATGGCAAACATGGCTACTGTTGCAAGTTTCCGAGTAGCTTGAAAACCTGTGTCCGGGTCAACACCTGCATTTATCTTGTCTCTAACCCCTGCAAAAGAGACCCATTGTGTAGTGATGCACATGTAATCAAGGGCTTGGCAACTGGTCCACATGTCTGTTGTCAGGTGGATAATGTGAACAGCACTCTTCTGCAAAGCTGCCCCAATCACCTCCAGCACATCTTGATGTAGTGCTGGAACCGCATCCCTGGCCAAATAGGACCGGCTAGGAACCTTCCATTTAGGGCAGATTGTTGCCACAAATTCTAGAACACCCACCCCTTCCACGAAAGAAAAAGGGAGAAGGCCCAGCGCTAGCATTTTAGCCAGCTTTGCATTATACAGACGTGCCGTTGGGTGGTTGCATTCAAATGGCGCATCCGACTAAAACATGCTTCTAATGGTGGATTGGACCGTTTTACGTGATGATGATGATGATGATGATTATGATGCAGACTTCTTCAAACCAGTTAGGCTCATTGATGTACTTTTTCGCATTGGTGCCTCTACCAGACTCTTAGTGTGTCTCATACATGTTGCTGGGGTAGAGGGTGTGGGCGCTACCACTGCAGTGCTGCTGCCAGGGGTACTGGGTGTACCAGAAAAAATGTCTGTCGCTTTTTCACTTCCCCCCTGCACGATCAGCCCCTCATCATCATCAGATGCAATATGAATGGATACATTTGGATTTGTTTTTCTTTTGGCTTCCCGGATCTTCCTTAGGTGCGCCTCCCTCTGGATAGTGTGGTGTTTTGGGAGATGACCTCTCTGGCCTCCGGTACCATAGTTGGTACCAAGCTTACCCCGACTAACTACTATTTTACAAATCGAACAAACGACCATGTTTTCCGCCTTTTTGCTAACACTAAAGAAGTCCCAAACTGGTGACTGGAGATGTCTGCTGGTGGTGGAGGTGCTACTTTCAGTTTTAATGCCAGGTGAAGTGGAGGATCGGCGTGGCTGAATTTGACTCTGTTGTGCACTTACAGCACCACTCCTTGAGGTAATAGAAGTTGAGCTGGATGGAGGTCCCTGCCGGCCCTTCTGACGAGAAAATATGGAAGCTGTAGGTCGTGTTGGTGTAGTAGTTAACTGCGTTGGTGATGGTACCAGTGCCACGCCGCCCACATCCAGCTGAGCGTCAATTCGGGATAGGGTCAAAATGTCTGTCTGCTGCATGCCTGCTGGGGCTGGAGTGATGACTGGGTCGTCGTCAGACTCTTCATCAGCAGCAGAATACACCACTTCTTGTTCGTTGTCATTATCACCCATAATTGAAAGCCTTGCGGGAACCTTCCCTTGAGGCTTAGCTACCTTTGTCGGCTCATGGCGTGCCTCCCTCTCAGACTGCATTGCTGGGTTCCAATCAACATCAAGATCATCAGAAGGAAAGGGGCTTGTAGAAGAACATGTAGTAGCCCTCCTTGACCTTTTTCTTGCTGGGGATCTGGAAGACAATGGATCATCATCAGGAGGAGTGGCTTCCTTGGATGATACCTCTGCTTGATTCTCGATTTCCTGATGTGCCCCTACTTCTGGAGGAACAAGCATTGTGGGCAGTTGTGCCGCTTCATGCACCTCTCCATGTGCCTATCCTTGCGCCTCTCATTGCACCTCTCCTTGCGCCTCTTCTTACGCCTCTACTAGCGCCTCTACTAGCGCCTCTACTAGCGCCTCTACTTGTGCCTCTACTTTCACCACTACTTGCGCCTCTACTTGCGCCTCTCCTTGCTCATGTTCTTGCGCTTGTACTAGTTGCACCTGTGGTTGTCGTTGCGGCTGTGGTTGTTGAACACTCGTCAGATGAGTTACGCTCAGCATTGATTGGATGCTACTTTCTTGCGATGAGCCAACATCACTGGTCGATGTTGATTGAGCAATTAATGTGGCTGCCGCTGCAGCACTCGTGGGCTTGAACCTAACTCGGTGTGGTAACACTCAGCCCAATGAAGGTGAGGTGCTGCTCCCAGCTTGGTCCCCGGCAGACACCGCTGCTGCTGCAGGCGTAGTGTTTTTTTCCCAAAAAAGGTGTCTGTGGGCACACCAGTCTCCTTGGTAGGTGGTGCTACTTGCTTCTTCAGCTCCTTCTTATTGGCAGTGGCACTGGCAACTTTTTTCGTAGAGACGCTACGGCCACCTTTCTTTGGGCCCATCTTCTTCAGATGTCAGAACAGCAGGTCGCAGTTGCACGAGTTGCAGAGTTGTCTGTGGCCACACATGACGTCACAGGATGTTGTACTGCAGACACCGCTGCAGGACTTCTTCCTGGCACTGATGATGAACGATGACTGATGTGATTCTCTTGTGCACCTAAAAGCAAAGGAAGCCAGAGGAACATCAGTTAAATAAATGTTGCATATGTGGTGCTTCAATTAATATTTGCAACTAGGCATTGCATTTATTATTATTACCACAACACATCGAAAATCGGAAAGACACAAAATAAAAATTGCAATTCTAATCCAAAATGGATGTTTAAATTAATAGAAGAGAGACCACACAGAGAGAGTTGGTCCATGCACCACTGAGTACCCCTAGACATAATGGATGAAAGGCAAGCAAGGCAAACTGGGTGCAGGCCTGAGCACACTGCCTGGCTTCGAAATGGCCCCTTGACCCCCAGCCACATGGCCAGGCCTTGCCTGGACCAGGCCTCAAAATGGCCCCCACCCACATTGCCAGGCCCCAAGAACACCCCAAAAAGTCACAAAACACACAAAAATCACCGCAATCCAATGCCATCCATGCCCTCAATGATGTTTAAATTCAAGACACCCCACAGAAAGACTTGGTCCATGCTCCACTGAGTACCCCTGGGCATAATGGATGAAAGCAAGGCAAACTGGGTGAAGGCCTAAACACACTGCCTGGCTTCAAAATGGCCCCTTGACCCCCACCACATGGCCAGGCCCTGCCTGGACCAGGCCTCAAAATGGCCCCCACCCACATGGCCAGGCCCCAAGAACACCCCAAAAAGTCGAAAAACAGACATAAATCACCACAATCCAATGCCATCCATGCCCTCAATGATGTTTAAATTCAAGTTACCCCACAGAAAGACTTGGCCCATGCACCACTCACTACCCCAGGGCCTACTGGCTAGTGAGGCTTTAGAGGCAACCCCAACATTTTCTTTTTTTTAAAACACATAACAGTGAGCTAAAATTCCATGACATAAATGGGATTTAAGTTCAACAAAACTCACAGAAACAGTTGTATCATGCACCCATGACTAACCCTGGGCCTGCTGGATACTGTGGCTACCCAACAATATATATTTTTTTAAAGTTGTAAAAAAGTTTTAAAATTTTAGTTGCGGCAACTGCAATGCCCCAAACAAACAACACCAACTTACTTGTAAAATCTCAAATCCAAAAGTGATCCAAACTCCAAAACGTCCTAAAATACAAATATCCAGCAGCAGCCACAAAAAGTAATCCTTCCAGCTCCAGATCCAAATGAAAAGTGATCAGGACATGGACAAAGCACTGGGAGGAGCCTGCTGGACAGGAACAGGAAGTTGGAGACTCTGGGGCACTTCCTTCCTCCCACCCACCCAAAAATGGATTCCTTGCACAAAAAAGTGCAGCCAAATCTCAATCTGAGGAATTATTCTGATCAAAATCATCATTTTCAGAAGGTGTATGCTGCCTGCGCTGGATTTCTTGTGCAGAATCGCAATTTTTGCAAGTTCGGGAAAGCGAGCTGTTCAAATCTCCCGCCAGAAGTCAGCTGCGCGCCGCATCTACGTGTTCGCAATTGTTTACTCCCACGATGCGTGATCGCGGGCCCTTATGACGTACTCTCGTTGTCAAACTCTCGCTGTGCAAGATGGCGGCCGCGATGACGTACTCGCGGTTGAAAAACTCTTGCACGATCACGCAGCAAGATCCAAAATGGCGCAGCACACGCAAACAGGGAGGAAAACAACTCTTCTAACTCAGAATCACGGTAAGTCAACGCCGCATGCGCAAGATTATATTTTTCAAGCGTGACCAAGCAAAAAAATCTGCTAGCTTGCGAAGTTGCTGATTTTTGGGCAAATTCGCGTGATTCTCGGATGACGAAATTGCCAAAAATCCACAAATTCCGCGAACGGAACGGATTTTGCGCCCACGCTTAGTAAAATGTATGTTTATGTACGCGCTGGAGGTGCACTGTAGCGGTCCTGTAAAGCACTGACTGCTTAAAGACACAATGAATGTGACTTTGTGTAATGTAACTGGTGCTCATGTATCGGGCTCCAAAACCTTTGGGTAAAATATATGAAACTGCAAAAACGAACTATCTGTATGCAACACCACTTACCGCTTTTCTGCCTCATATTTTCCCCAACTCTTCAAAGAGAGCATGTACAACATGGACCTATTTATGTTATTTTATGCAGATTCCTTAAGTTGTAGACTGCCGAAAACAGTTTGAACATATCAGCGCCTTGGTATGAGCCAGGGAACAGGGTTGCCTCTACTATAACGTCTGCCCCTACACCTCCAAGCTAGAAACACCTTGAAGACTTGCACTGCACACAGCCATTCATTCAACTACTTAGCATTCATATATCCAGTCATTCACCCTTTGTCAGTAAACTTCTAGGACTCCTGTTACTGAGTTCTGGGACCTATTTATATTCAGAGAACATATTTAATTCAAAACGTAACTCAGAAACATATAGACTGAGATAACCCACATTGTTTCAGCCCTGATTTATGTAGCATTGGCCGCGAGAGTGGATGGAAAACATTTTTGTCATATATCTAAGTGAATAATAACAACTTTTGGCCTTTTCTTGAAAATGCCTAGCGCTTGGTCCTGTCTCTTTGTTGCAGTCTGACTCTTGGTTTTCTTTGTTTGATGCGGTTCACGTGTCTTTTATTAAGATACCTTGTTTGAGCAAATTGTTGTCTTTCGGGTGCCGTTGCTGTTATGCTAAGGCTTAACCGGAGGAAAGACAACCTGCACCTCTGGAAGGCACTCGAACTTCGAAATGTATGTTAAGCACGTCATTGGCCCTATTGTGTTTAGTACAGTATGGCCCAAATATACGAAAAACAATGCAGAGCTACAGTGGCCACTAACAGGTACCTTTGATGAACAAAAAATGGATTTCCTGCAGGATAAATTGTTTGCAAAACGAAGTAGACAGTCTAGGTTTGATTCTCTTCAGGTATGGCAAAAGAAAGCTAGGCAAAGGCATATGAGAGCAGAAAAAGAGGCCCCGGAGAGGGAAGGTGCAGACATTGACTCAGAAAGCAGTAGCGTATGATAGAGAGAAAATAGAAAAAGGTATAGAGTGTGCTGATAGAAAGTTTTGATTGCAATGTGACAAATCCTATGTCACCCAAGAGTAAGGCAATACATTTGTGGAGGAGCTGTTGGATGCTCGACCTCCACCTCCCTATGCCCTGCAGAGAATATACCCTGTTGTCCTGATGCCTAAGTCTTTCACCCCTCCTGCTTCCACCTCTGGTTCTTCTGCGCTTGACCTGTCTGTTTTGGCACATCCTGCTCTTTCTCTAGCTTCACATGCAGCGGATGCAGTGACTGCAAGTCTCCCCGCTATGCCTATTGTATCCGCTTATGCTCTTTCTCCATCCCTCACACCCTCAAAACAGCCATTAATAACTTTAGTGCCTGCCCCTTCATCTATTGTGCGTTCCTCAAATGTCTCTCCCTGACATTGCTGAGTATTGTGCCACAGGTGCGTGGACCGAGTGAAGGGAATTTGGCAGCAGCTCGAGAACGAATGGGGCGGGTGCTGATTCGATCCGATGTGGGGAATTAGGAGAAAAAGATGGTAGCTGATCAGGCTGCTCAGTGGGCTCGGAATCTGATTTACAGCATGGAGGATGTGTGGAGTGTGGTGAAAGATTATGAGCAGTTTGTGCAGCATCATGCCCTCAAACATGTGTCGTCCACGAGAATAGGATTGTGGGAACAGTACTTCAATAGTGTCGCACCTCAGATAATTTATGACATACGGGACCGTGTGTATGCTGCTGACACGGTTCCTAACAATGTTTTTAGTGTTTTTAGTAATGTTGCCATGCTGATTGGTTATTGAGGTAGGTTACAACAGAAGAAACCAATGACAGTGTCCCAGTGTTTCCGATGAGGAAAGTCCATCCTATTTTTGACCCTGAGATACCGGAGCTGCGTAAACAGCATGATGCCGTTATCAGACAGCGAGTAGAGGCCCATTTGCAAGAACAATGGGTTTACACTACAAGGAAAAGGAGTCAGGTTTTAGCTCTTAGGAGCCAGTTGCCAGACCCTAGGAAAAATCTGACTGCATATTACAAAGAATTGACAGAGGCTGCCTTGTCAACAGTGATGATGCTGGCAGATATTGAGATGTTTTTTTCAGTTTGTACCAGGGGATATTTGGAGACAGGTGCATACACAGGACCTTGTTGTGGACGGGTGGCACTTGGGACAAGATCATGGCAAGAGAGCCTGGTGAGAAGCCTAGGGCTGAGATACTAGCTTTGCAGAGTCGTGTTATTACTTTTATGCATTCCCTCATCCCACCTAGACGGGTAGATTGGGACAAGTTAGCAGCATATCATCAGATGAAAGTGTATCTGATTTCTTTACTAGGTTTGAAGGTGTGTTTTGGGATTTCAGGCGGTAGGATTTTTCATTGGAGGTGTCCGATTGTTTGTTAACAGATTATTGCAGTCCAACAGTGGTCTTTAAAGAACCCTTTGCTTTTAAGTTTTTCTCCCCTCTCTTTCTTCTGTTCTGAAGCCTGGTCACCTTTTTGGACACTCTGGTGCTAGCCCAGAGGTCTGCCTCCTCAGCAAGCTTCCTGGGGTTCGATCAGTTTCCTGTCAACTAGGTGCTGGACAACTCAGGAAAACAGATACTGAGCATGTGCTTTCTCATGATTAAATGGTACAACCCATTAAAAATTAAGCATGGGAGGAAAATCCTTTCCGCTCGCGGATTTTGCGGATTTTCTGTAAATTCGCAATCCGCGAACGCTCGCGAATTTACCGAAAATCCGCAAATTCGCACGAAGCGGATTTTTTTTTCTTGGTGATACAATTTTGCGGCGTGCGGCGTTCACTTACCATCATTCTGCATTTGCCGAGTTGTTTTTCTCAATATTTTGCGAGTGCTGCGCCATTTTGGATCTTGCTGCGGGATCCCGCTGGAGTTTGGCGACGCATCGCGAGAGTTCGCAATTGCGAACATGTAGGCAGCAACAATCTCGCACTCGCAAAATTACAAAATTTGCAATTCTGCACAAGAAATCCACTAGCAAGCAGCATAGACCTTCTGAAAATGATGATTTTTATCAGAATAACTCCTCAGGTTGACATTTGCCTGCACTTTTTTGGATTTGAAGCCTTTTGACTTTCTTTGGATCACTTTTGGATTAGAAATCAACTTTCACAAGTAAGTTTGTTTGGGGCATTACAGTTGCTGTTCTGCAGAAAAACGAGTTTTGCAAAACTGAAAGCACTCAGCAGGTGCAAAAGTTCATTCATCATTAGTAACCATTCCCTGTAGTACTTCCTGAGGGGCCTCTTCAGAGTACAGTTGCCTATGTTTGTTTGGGGCATTACAGTTGCTGTTCTGCAGAAAAACTAGTTTTGCAAAACTGAAAGCACTCAGCAGGTGCAAAAGTTCAAACTCATCATTAGTAACCATTCCCTGTAGTGCTTCCTGACTGGGGCCCTCCAGAGTTCAGTTGCTAGTTGCAACAATTGTATGACCCTGCTCTGACCCTCACAGCAGGCTCATAGAATAGCTACAAGTAGGCCACAAAGGTCCTGGGAAAAAAAATTGCACTGCAACAGAAAGCAAATTACAGATAAGGAAGCAGGTGCCAGACTGGAATTTTAAAACAGTGACACATTAATAAATCAACCCCAAATTAATTCATGTCAGTTGAAGCAGGGCAGGTGTGCTTGCTTCCCCCCCCATAATCTACAGTGATGATGAGCCAGAGGGTGGCATTGGTGTACCAGAGGGTGGCATGGGTGAAACAGAGGGTGGCAGTGGTGAAACAGAGGGTGCTGGGAACCTGTGATGATGAACCAGACGTAGAAACAACATAGTCGCGACCGTTGTGAGCCGACAAGTAAGTTCGCAATTGCGAACTGGTACAAAACCCTCGCGAACTGGCAGAACCCCTTGCGAACACTAAAAAAAAAAATCCGCAAATTCGCGAGAATTCGCGGATTTTGCGGATTGCGAGTTCGCAAATACGCAAATTCGCGAACGCCAGATTCGCAAAATTCGCCCATGCTTAATTAAAATTACTAACCTTGCTGCCGCTCACCCAGACATTCAGTGCCTTACTAAAGTAATCAACAACATCTACCCAGGATTAGTTGGATACCTTTTGGCTGTCCCTGAATCTTCGGCTTTCCTTATCTGGAGTCAGCCAACATTTGGATATTAGAATAGTCTTTATGGTGGTATACTTGGTTTGGTCCCCAACCTTTAATGTAAGGAGTTTGTCCATACCAAGTGTTTGAATGTGTTTTCACCCCTTCACCCCCCCCTCCCCCCACCCTCCCAGTGCTCCTCAGGAACCCTGCGAACCTCTAGATCAACTTCATAAGCAGTACACCACTTATCAATGTAATCTCCTACTCAGTGCTTAATTTGTAAAATATGAAGTGCAGGTGCTCAAATGTTTGTCGGGAGCCACACCTACTTTTCTCCGGTCCACCCACTTCATTCAATGGCTCCACCCACTTAACTTACTCTATTAGCTCCACCCACATCCTCAACAGGCACTGCTAAAAGTCAGATGTAATATCCGGTCTGAATTTCAGTAAGGGAGCCTTCTTCATAGTAAGATTTTGATAGGAGGTTCCCCTACCCTGTGAACATTTTGAAATCAAAAGTGCATTAAAGCACAATTTTCGAATAAATTAGCTAACATCACTAATGCATTGAAAAAGGACAATTTTAGTGCTCTATGTGCTTATTTGGGGAAAAGACAATACTGGGGTAAGCAATTTTTAACAGAGTCTATAAGTTCAAAGATACAACTTTTACATAGCTGCTAACAGATACACTTTAGAATACTTTTACCAGGGGTGCACCTACTATTATTGTCACAGGTGCAGTGACGCCAGGGCTTTAAGCTCTGAGGGGCCCTTTGAATCCTGATCATTACTGTATTTTAATACCCCAACAGCAATAAAAGAGGCCCTTTTCACTGCTTGCACCAGAGCCCATGGTATCCTAGCTGCGCTACTAATCCTTACACTATACACAACTTTCCTTTTATATAATTTACGATTAGTAAACCTCAGAAAACTTTTACTCTATATACAGTTTTTCATTTGAACCATCATCTATGGTTATTACACATCAGAAAACTAAATTATACCATGCAATACACTTGAATGAGTCAGTCACTGTCACTTCCAGTGGCTGAAGGCGTTTTATTTCACTATATAACCTTGTTGTTCTAGAAATTACAAACATTGCTCAAAGTTGCTGAACAATCATGGACTTGTAATTTCCTGTTTGGGGTCATAATGTAGCGGAGTCCCCGGTATTCTTTCTCTCTCTTACTTGCTTCTATTTACTTCTCTAAATCTCCCACCCCCACACACCTATCTCCCTACGAGTTAACACATATATAGCATGTTAGCTTTATACTCTTTATAGTTTTTATTTCTTGCAAATCTGCTAGGTGGGTACAGTCAGTTAAAAAGTGGTAAAAAAAAGTGTTCATTGATAGAAACTATGACCCATTAATTAATGAATTCACATGAAAGTTTGTAAACTGTTTTCAAGTTATTCCTGTTCAGAGATTTCAGGTTCCACTGAAATCTGATGGGGAAGGGGTCAACGTTAAAGGGCTGGTCAAAACAAATTTGATTTGCTAATAACTTTAGTGCTCATTTATAGATGTGCACAAATGTCAGACATTTGGCATGTTTGACATACTTCTGATATGTTGTTTCATGCACACCCATCAAGGCGGGGCATTGTTAAATGGGGGATTGGACAAACATTGTTTATTTGCTTCTAATGTTGGACCCCTTTAACTAATCTGAATACAATTTGTCAGAATTGACATGTTTTGTTTTTCTGTTGGTATGCCAAGCTAAGCCCAGAGCATGGATCTGTTTTTATGCAGATCTGACTAGAGGGTCAATGTTAAAGTGGGGACAGGTTGTTATCATTTGATGGATTTATACAAAATTTGAGGTACCAGCAGTGGCTTTAACTTTCAACCTACATGTGCAGATGCTATTTGACTGCATGGGAGGTTGGCTGTCGGTGGAAGTCCACCATTGCAAACAACCAAAGGCTATTTGCAGTAAGAGTTGGGTACCAGAGGAGGTTCGGGTGCAGGTCCTTGACAAAGGCAGACCACACGTCCAACCCCTCCTAGGCTTCGCTGAAGGCCAGGCGCAGTACAGGTCATCCACCTGTGGAAGTGCTATTATAGAGGTTGGATGCAAAATATTATAAAAGAAACAGAAATAACTTTATTCACAGTTGCATTTATAGTTACGAAAAAATTGCCAAAAAGCCAGTGAAGTGCCACAGTTATGGTTAGCTCACCTCTGTAAACCTGCCAAGCAAACCTTAGCTTGCACACCAAATGCAAGGCTTATGACGTCACAATACTGAACAACATTGAAATAAAAGGACTTAGTATGATACCTTTAACTTTCAACACGTGCACAGAGATCATACTGCATCCATTGCGCGCCTTTCATAGTGTTATGTGAAGGCAGCATATCATGGCCTTTGTGATTCTTTGTGTCATTTATTACGTCAAGGGTGACCTCATGAGCATTGCCTTTGTTCTGTGGGTTCTTGTGTGCGTGGCAGGTTCGTGAGCTATTGTGGAGATAATTATAACCGGGGAATATAGGAATTTTTTCGGTTTCATTTTGCAACCATCACTGCATGTGTTAACTATGTTTTGTTAAGTACATGTGTGTACGCGCGCATACACACGTACCAGTAACAGAGATTAAGCTCAGTGAGTCACCTTGAACACAAACTGATCTGCGTTGCTCTTTTTATCAGCAAAGGCGACACCATAACTGCAAGACTACCTGGAGAAAAACTGTATACTATACTGCGTTATGAGTGGTTATGTCTTTTTAACTGGGTGTCACTAAAAGGACTCTGAAATGTCCCGTGGGAAGCTACCCGTTCGCTGAGAGGTAGATATAGGTTGTATTCATGCCGTTTGAGTGTTTATTGAGCACCAAGAGTTTAATGTCCTGTACAGTAGCTAATGTTTAATGTCCTGTACAGTCTAAGGCAGTTTGGTTGGTGTGTGCGTCCATTAGCACAAGATGAATTACACGTGTTTACCTTCGTGCTGTAATTAGAAAGCCCGTTTGCAAAAACAACAGGTGATGGACCGAATGTGGATCAATGTCACACATTCAACCCAGTCAAAAGATCTGGGTCCCAATCCATCGTTTTTTTGCACTCCACACCACCCTGGGTTAGACAATGGTGATATGCAAATCAGCTCTGACCCTGTGCCCCATGGGAACAGTCCAGTCCGAACTACAAAAGCCATGTCCTTCCCAGAACGGAATCAAGCATCCGAGGACCGGACCGGTTTCGAGGTAACACCTCTCATCAGCCCGGCTAGCTTGACTCCAGTGGTGTGGAGTGCCTGGGACCCACGTCTGGGCATCCCCAGTACACTTATAGCGAGTTTGCAAAAACAACAGGTGATGGACCGAATGTGGATCAATGTCACACATTCAACCCAGTCAAAAGATCTGGGTCCTAATCCATCGTTTTTTTGCACTCCACACCACCCTGGGTTAGACAATGGCGATATGCAAATCAGCTCTGACCCTGTGCCCCATGGGAACAGTCCAGTCCGAACTACAAAAGCCATGTCCTTCCCAGAACGGAATCAAGCATCCGAGGACCGGACCGGTTTCGAGGTAACACCTCTCATCAGCCCGGCTAGCTTGACTCCAGTGGTGTGGAGTGCCTGGGACCCACGTCTGGGCATCCCCAGTACACTTATAGCGAGTTTGCAAAAACAACAGGTGATGGACCGAATGTGGATCAATGTCACACATTCAACCCAGTCAAAAGATCTGGGTCCTAATCCATCGTTTTTTTGCACTCCACACCACCCTGGGTTAGACAATGGCGATATGCAAATCAGCTCTGACCCTGTGCCCCATGGGAACAGTCCAGTCCGAACTACAAAAGCCATGTCCTTCCCAGAACGGAATCAAGCATCCGAGGACCGGACCGGTTTCGAGGTAACACCTCTCATCAGCCCGGCTAGCTTGACTCCAGTGGTGTGGAGTGCCTGGGACCCACGTCTGGGCATCCCCAGTACACTTATAGCGAGTTTGCAAAAACAACAGGTGATGGACCGAATGTGGATCAATGTCACACATTCACCCAGTCAAAAGATCTGGGTCCTAATCCATCGTTTTTTTGCACTCCACACCACCCTGGGTTAGACAATGGCGATATGCAAATCAGCTCTGACCCTGTGCCCCATGGGAACAGTCCAGTCCGAACTACAAAAGCCATGTCCTTCCCAGAACGGAATCAAGGCATCCGAGGACCGGACCGGTTTCGAGGTAACACCTCTCATCAGCCCGGCTAGCTTGACTCCAGTAGAAAGCCCTGCAACTGCCAGAAAATGTGCTGGGTCCCAAACAAAAGCCCAAGGTTGTCGGAACAAGGTTTCATGTAATAATTTATTTGTGAAGGAAACGCAGCTTCTGTGTATTTGACCGCAGCAGGAAGTTCAGAAACCCGCCGGGTAGAAGTCAGACACATGGTCAGGTGCCGGCTGAGTTACCTTTTGCGCCTAGGCAACCTGAAATATCTCAACGGCACTTAACTTACTGTTAGACGTCGTGGTGGGCCTTTAGCTTCATCAACTGATCCTTGGGCATGGTGCTGTTGCCAGTCTTCCTCGTCGTCGTCAGGTCGGCTCTCAGACCATTGATGGGGTCGGCCGTGCGGGGGCGTGGCAACTCAATCTGAAAAAATGTGCGCACGCTACCGCAGAAGGCCAACCCCTGCAGAACCAAAACCCAGCCCAATTCAGTGTCCCGCCCACAGGGCCGGATACACTGAAATAAGGGCCTGCGCCGCGGCCGTCGTCCAAAACAGTTATCAGGTTGATTCATATGAATCTACTTTTGGCTCAGCCTCAGTCTCGCGCGCAACATTCTTCACCAGGAATGACTCACTCAGGACTCGGGAGAGGGTCGAAGGATGAACACAACACTCTACGTCTGTGTCACGTCCAGTAGTGAGGTAAATAAATATATCCATGACGTGCAGCAAGATCCCTGTAGAGTAGACCCGGCCCTGATAATGCTAAGCACCGGAAAGCACCGGCACAAATTAAGCACTGCTCCTACTACATAACTGGGAACCAAATCCCTGGGTATACAAACCCTCTAGTCTCCATTAGCTACTGCATGTATGCTGCCACGATCACTGCTGGAATCAGACTGCCTGGCCTTGATGTCCGGCTCTTTAAGACTCAGTTCAAGAGTCAAAAGAAGTTTCTTCTCTGCTAAGGAGCTCTCTGCCTCACCTCTTTTGGCCTCTTCAGCCTTCTTCTCTTTGGTCTTCATCTTTAATTTGGCAATCTGCAGCTTGAATTCTCTCTCCTCCCTCAACTCCTCTGGGGATAGGCCATGGCAGGAGATGTTGGTTCCTATCCTGACAGAGGTCTCAAATTCAGGAGTGTCCTCCTCAACTGCTGCAGGTGGCTCCTCGGAAGAGCCATTTTCAGGCCCCACCATTCCATCACTCTCCTTGGATCGGGCTTCTGCCCAGGCAGTCAGCGCCTTTTGAAATTCCATCTTCTTGGTTGCACGCTTGGTAGGTACTTCCATCTCCTTACAAAAGTCTTTGGGTTGGGCCTCTCTGCATGTTTGTAGAGAAAATATAAATAATGCAAAACAAGAAAAATTGGAAAAGTACGAAATGTTCTTGGATGTGGATGGGTGGGTACACCTATTTACTGTATGGCACTGCAAAAACTCAAGTCTTCCCCTCACCGATGATCAACAATGTTAGAAATTGGATTTCTGGTTGGCAGATTTATGCACCCAGTTCAAGCAGGAACAACAATCATAGTCAGGGTAAGTCACAATACATCACACACAAGAGGAGGGCCAGGGGAGACTTAAGGACCAGTGTGGGAACACTTCCCACTCTATTATATGACACAAAGGAGCCCACGTGTCCAGACAGCTAATAGTACAAGGATGTGACAACCCCAAAAAAATAAAAAAGGTGTGACCCCACAAAATCTCACTAGGGAAGGTATCCCTTTTAAGGACGACTCCCCTCACACACCAAAGGTGTCATGTCATGCTTCATCATAGGGGTGCCTCCTCGCATTAGGAACCTAGTCCTAATGCGGGCTACAACCCCCTCTCTATGAGAGAGGAGCTCAGGGATGTTTTTTAACTTGAGCACATGGGCTGTAGTAAAAACCCTATGTGAGCATTGTGTATGTGTGTGTGTGAGTGAAGGTGCAGTGCTGGTAAAAGTGAGTTAAAACTGCCTATAGAGCTAACTGTCAAGAACTTTATTGTAGTTGCCCTATGACAGGATTAAAAAACAACAATAAGCTTTATAATGCAACTGTCAAAATTCAAGACAGTTGCAAATGTAGGATCAACATATTTCGGCACTCAACAACCTATATTAGTGTCTTGGCTTTCGTCAGGATCCTAAGAATTTTGTATTATAAGTCACAATACACCCTGAATTATCCTATGCTCAACCGCTGGTAGCTAGGCACAGAGAAGTCAAGCTTAATTTAAGAGACAATGTGTAAAGTATGTGTGCAAATAAAAAACAAGTAATCCCTTGGATTATGCAAAGAGCTAATAACACTAAATTCAACTCACATCTGAGTCATACCTTTAGAAAAGTACAGTACTACAATTAATACAATAGACTCCCACAAAACTATTCACATTGATATTCTGACATTCAAAGATTATTAAAAAAAACTTTTTATTTAAAAATCCTTTATATACATTACAATATTTTATCAAAAATCATCATACGTATTATATGTCCTCATATTCATCTACAACATATCTTGTTTCAAACCACACAATGCATATAGTACAAAAAACAAAACATAACAAAGAGAGAGAGAGAAGTTTAGACAATATACTTTGTCATTCTTAAAACACATCTAATGGAACAATTCAATAACCAGGCCTGGATATGCTATTTTTTTTGGTATCCACAGATCAAATTATTTCCATGGATTATGTCACCAATGCATCGACGGGTTTCAATGGCTTTTGTCAATATTCCATCTTTTTCAAGACAACAAATTTTCCAAGTCTCTCTGTAAAACCTTGTATTATTGCCTCTGTTAAAAACTTGTATAAAACAAATGTATATAAAAATGTTGTATTTAAATTATACCTTTATATTTTCAAACAAATCAACTTTCAATGTCAAGGATTTTACATGGCAAACCAGTAAGAGATACATTTGTACTCCTCACTTTCCTGTGTGAAATCAGAATACATTTACACCATCAGTACTGTTTGCATTTGTCTATTGATTGGGCTATCTCTACAAAATCCATTTGGAATTATTGGTCCCGTAAGGAAGAATTGAGCTCAGTCATTATTAAAAAGGTATTAAACCAAATATAGCAATTGTCCCACATGTGTTAGATCAAAATCTTATTTCACCATCACATTGCATAGCTAGAATTTGTTAGTTCAATTATTTTGACAGAATTTAATAAGGCCCAATTCTTCCCATGGTAACAGCTATTGGAGGTTAAACCTAATCTAACATTTGCCCCACATCGACCCCTCATTTTCATCTAGGAACCGTTGATAAGCCTGCTGGCACAATTCCCTTATTCTTCTTGCTGAAGGCTCCAGCGGTACCGGCACCATCCCGTGGCCGCCCTCCCCGTGGGCCCCACATGAAGCCAACTACCACTGGTGAGTGGTAAGAAACATCGAGCCAATACTCTAGCATCCAGAACCCAATGGCCCTCACATCTGAAAAAATAATCTAGCTGAGAGGAGGAGTTGTGGTCCCCAGAATAAAAGTTATACTCCCATTCACTCTGGTGATGAGCCATCCACACATCAATCAGGTTCAGATTATGCATAAAGGTGACGAAAAGCGTTGGGCCATACCCTGCAATGGCGGGGGCCATGAAACGATCGATGGTAAGGTCTCATACCCCATTGAGGTCACCACCCAGCAGCCACAGGGTCTTTGGAAGCTTCTGAAGGAGGTCACCAAGCCAGATGTCAACAGTGGAGGGGCATAAACGCATAGCAATCAAATTGGAGGGGCTGTGTAAAGTGCCTTTAACCGCCACATAGCAACCCAGCCTATCATGGCATGTCCTTGAAACCACTAGGGGTGTACCTCTCCTGATTAAGATGGACAGTCCTCCAAAACCCCAGTGAAATCCAGAGTGATATATCTGTGAAAAACCCCTATGGCCTAGAAAAGGAATTTTTTTTCCCCAAAAGATGGGTTTCCTGGATCATCACTACATCAGCTTCAGTGTGTGAGGCTACATTTAAAACCACCCCCTCTTGATTTTGTCCATTACACCATTCACATTCCATGAAAGGACATTAAGCGAAACCGGAATCACTGGTTTCCGTATAGCGGCCCTGTGGTTGGGTGAGTCAACTATAGTCTAGCTAGGTCAATAAACTATGCAGCAAGGCTGCCCATGCCTGCCCCGCCTCAGCATTCAATGTCATCCTTCTAAGAATAAAAGCCCCAACAGCTTAGAGCCCTCTCCTGTCCTCAGTACTCCCATATTTCTGGACCTGGAAGTACCTGTCGTGGTGCAACTAGGGACTGTAGCCAACAGGGCAAACATGTGATGTGCATCACCCCTACAGCATAAACCCCCTTCCTAACAAAAAACATCCCCACCCAAGGAAAATATGAGACCTCAAACCATGCAAAACGTCCACGCAGGTATAGGGAATATTACTCAGTACCCCCAGCCCAAGATCACTTAGTCTTCATCCGGGGTGTTCAGAAGACCCCGATGGGGGTCAGTATTGTCAGGTAATGGGGCTGAGTAACCACCTCAGCTGCAGTTTTCCCTCTGGTGTTGAGCTGTCAGGACTAGGGGAATGGTCACTTCATACTCTCATTCTGCTGCTTTCTCAGAGCCATGTGTCACTCTCTTAAAGGCCTCCTGCTGCCACCGCCACCCATCCCCCTAAGTAATAATCACTGAGGTGTCTCGTTGGCCAATCCTCAATCCAGCCCCAGACTGCCTCAGGTGTATCGAAGAAAAAGGTCTTACCCTGAAAGATAACTTTCTACTGCCCTGTGGCTCAATACCTGCCCCCGAAATGGAAAAGCGGTCTCTCACCAACATGCCACCACAATCCTTAGCGCCCATCTAGCAGCCAAGAAGAAGAGCTCAAGAGAGCACCCGTCCAGTCCCTCCTTCAACAAGTGATTCATCAACCCATTCAGCTGGGCTCACAATCACTCACAATCGTCCACGCCACTGCAGCACCAGCTTGCGGCCTTCCAGGCCCTCTAGCACTGATGCTTGTCCTGCGGGCCTCTAGCTGCCCCAGTGGCATGTTCAAAAGGCCACTCGCCTCCGGAGCACAATCAGCTTCTGAGCACCATCTCTATTGTCCTTTCATTCGTGCAGGGCTACCCTGGCACCCTCGACAGATCTGCGGTCATCTACTGCCTACACTAATCTTTGGCCACATCGATCCCGGCCCAAGCCACCATGCCCAGTTTCACCTGGCTGGCTGTTGACTGAGGGGGCGTTGTCCCAAGGTGAGGGGGGGAGGCGCCTCCTCTATGCTTCAGAGGTAACCAAGGCCAAACACTCCAGAGCAGCCTCGCAATCAGTGTCACCCTGTCCCCAAGTGAGCCACCTCCCAACCTTCTCTCAACCTTGCCGGCTGCAGTGGGACTCGTCTGAAGTCGGGTTTGGGCAGTTTTCGCCGCTCACTGTATATCGTGTCACCGAGGCTGGAAGGTACCTAGTCTCAGCAACCCAATTAAAATAACCCTGGGGAGCAACGGTTTCAGCAGATTTCCTGCGTGGAGTAGAGGAGCTCTCTCAAAGAGCTGCTGCCATGTTCGCTGAAAAATTAAAAGGATGAGGGTGTGGCTTAGCCGGCGAACATGGCAGCCGCTCTTCCAGAGAGCTCCTCTACTATATTTATATATATATATATACATATATATCATGTGATCAAGGCCTTTGGAAGGCCGAAACGCGTAATGGCGGTTGGTTCAGGGCACAAAGCATAATAAAATAATGAGCACCAGCAATCTGGGTCTCCTTCGTCTGTTTCCTGACTTATGGGAAGTGTGTACGAGACGAGGAATTTGGATATATATATATATTACATATATATAAATATATATTTTGGAATGGCGATAGTTACTCTGACCTCTAGTTATAGTAAGGGTTACCAGGGATAGTAATTCCTCAGTTTTTTGCCCCTTCATAACTTTTGTGCCCATATGGCGAATATCCACAAAACCTTCCAGACCTATTCTTTCTTCTACTATGGCAGATGATGGAAAGTTTTGCAGTGATTTATCAAGGGGGTGCAAAGAATAAAGGGGGGTTCTAAAACAGGTTTTGACCCAAATGCATTTTACATAGACTTTTTGTATTGGACATAGCAGCAAAACGGCTGAACAGACTGTAATGAAATTTCACAGGAACGTACATTAGACTATGTAGATGATCTGTTTTGCTATTGCAGGTGATGTTATGTAGTTGTTATGAAGTTAGGGTCACAAATTAGTGATGTGTATTATTTCATATACACCACAAAACTAATAAAAGTAGCAAGGAGGTCCCCTAAAAAAATTGAATGCATGTGTAACATTTCAGATTTACTACATGAACAACTGAAAGACCCATGTATGAACACACACTAAAGGAACCCAATAAACAAAAACATTTTAAAAAAAAGGATGCATCTTCATCTACATAAGTTCCCTTTGCATGCTCTCTGGTTCACAAAAAAAACTGTGACCAATGAGCCAAACACAAACCAACTTTCTTATGCTCTCCTGAACAACAAAATGGAAAAGTGACCTACCAGTGAGCTACACAAACTAAATAATAATTGGCCACAAGCAAAAAAAGAATAATCTCAATTTTGTATAACAACAACGATGATTGGCTTTCATTCGCTTTGGGCTTCATATGTAGCACAAAACTACTAAAAGTAGCAAATAAGCCCAAAAAATAAACTAGACTGCATATGTAAAGTTTCAGAATTACTACACATTTATTGTCACATGGTTATGTAAATAAATGCATAAAGAATACAATAGATAAAAAGAAAGAAGTCACATTAAATCTGGTCGTCATTCAGTAGTTATAGCTAGGATTCCCAGAGATAGGAATTCCTTGGATTTTTGCTCCCTAATAACTTTCTACCCGTTTGATGAACCACAACAAAATCTTCCAGATCTATAATGTTTTCTACAGTTTGTGATGATGTAAATTTTTGTGGTGAATCGTTAAGGGGATTTAAAGATGAAAGAGGGGGTTCCAAAACTTCTTGTTACTCTCTTGAACAACTACTACCCTCAGCGGCCAGCTGCCTGCTGTCAACCGTAGTTTGCCTCTCTTCACCGATTACCTTTGTCCAGTGCACAAATCCTAAAAAAAGAAGTGGAGGGACGCTGTCACCGGAAGTGACATCACAACAGGAAGTGATGTCATGAAAGGTGGCTTGCACCATCGGGCTCACTGCCTGCCCTCGCTCACCCCTTAGATGCGAATGCATCTGAGAAGCCAGCGCGTGTGCAGCATGCTGTGAGCTCCAATCTCATCCCAGAGAGGCCAGAGGGTGAAGTCCAGCTGTTTGGAAGGGGGGACGGCGTCCACCCGGTAAAATAAGTGGGGGGACGCCGTCCACCCATGTGGTACCCCAATTTGAGCTCTGCCTTGGTCTCTTTCTGCCTCTTCTCTCCATTCTCTGTATGCTTCTTTATCTCATCTTTCTTGCCTCTTTATCCTCCGTTTGCACTCTTATCCTCTGTTTACCTCTTTTACCCTGTTTGCCTTCTTATTCTCCATTTGCTTATCTTATCTGTTTTGCCTCTTTATCCTCCGGGTGCCTCTTTTCGCCTGTTTGCCTCTTCATCCTCTTTTCTTTTCTTTTCTTACTGTTTAGCCAATTCCCGTTGCCTGTCGCGATCTTTCCCATCCTCACTAGCCTGTGCTGTTGATCCTGCCTTGCTTATTTATCTCTTGTTAATCCCTCCCACCTCCCAGAACCAACTTAATGGAGACCGGAGATTCTGCGCAAGCCCATTTGCACCCGTCTGTGCCTGGACCATGCCCAGTGCCAGGACTTTTGGCTCCTGGTACAACACCCTATCACAAAGAGGAGCTCAGAGGGAAAAGAAAGAACAGGGTTGCCCTCCACTCAAAAAACATCAATAACCACAAAACCCTGTCTTATGGGCGTAAATAATGTCAGTATGCCTTGCACCAGATCACTCTCATGTCAGTGAACACTGTTGCACTCCCCTATCTATTATCGTTTTTTGCAGGGGTATTACTGCAATACAGCCAAAACCTTAGCGATTTAAAAAAAAAAGGTGTGGTATATTGGCCAACATCTCTTGACAGTTACACAGAACACCACGGGATGTCTGAAAACTCAATCTACACAGTGCATGCAAATAAAGTTGGAATTGTGCAAAAGAAATTTCTGCAAAAAATATATCTACCAAAAAAATGTGTGGCGAAATGAATGACACCTCAGGGAACACAACTCGGGAAAACTTTGAACTGAATGACGACCAGTGATGAGAAAAGGGGCCCAGTCTGGTGAGTACCTGCCAGTTACCCCGAGGGTGGTTTTCCAGTGAGGTGTCATTCATTTCGCCACACATCTTTTTGGTAGATATATTTTTTGCAGAAATTTCTTTTGCACAATTCCAACTTTATTTGGTGGATGCACTGTGTAGATTGAGTTTTCAGACATCCCGTGGTGTTCTGAGTAACTGTCAAGAGATATTGGCCAATATACCACACCTTTTTTTTTTTTAATCGCTACGGTATTGGAGTATTGCAGTAATACCCCTGAAAAAAACGATAGTAGATAGGGGAGTGCAACAGTGATCACTGACATGAGACTGATCTGGTGCAAGGCATACTGACATTATTTACGCCCCTAAGACATGGTTTTGTGGTTATTGATCCCGGTACAACACCGCCGTCCTCCGTGCCCTGAACATTGGACACCCCAGTGAACACTGCTGGCACAAAGCAATGTACTCTAAGGCATGACCATTCTCCTGCACCAGATTCACCTTCTACTGCACCAGTACGACTGCTGTCATCACACAAAGCACCACACTGACCTCTTGCCACATTACACCTAACGTGACTCACCGACTCCACTGCCTACTACTTAACTCTGTGGAGTACTTGATAATAGAATGTGTGTTATGTGACCATACCACTACTATCACACCCAACACCATCTTCCTCACCGAGACCTAGAAAGGTACCCACCACCATTGATAAAACCACCACCCCTTCAAACACCTCAACTTCAAGCTCCACAGGGATGACAAAGCAACAATCAGAGTCCCCCTCGCAAACCTACTCCCGGGCCTGCACTCCAGTTTCTTCAATACAATTTCAAACTTTATTGCGTCCCTCGCCCTCTTGACTCGAAGGACTACATCTTACTCGGAAACCTCAACTTCCACCTTGATGACCACAATTACAAAGACCTCATCCAACTACTCGACAGTATGAGCAGCCTCGGTGTGACACATGCTTGACCCTATTTTCACCTCCAACAACTGTGTCAAATACAGCCACATCACAGAACTCACGTGAACCAACCAGTCCATCATCTACAGCCCCTGCACCGCCACCCCCAACATGGCCCACGCCTCCTACTGTAGCTGGAGCAAAATTTCAGAAATTATCTGGACGGATGCCGCTACCAACTTGGACATGGAATAAGGAACTTCAACGCCTGGATCAACAACTGCGCAGAGAGCATAGCCCCCATCAAGAGCAAAAATCACAGATGATCCTCCAAAATGGGCAGCTGATACACACAAAGCTTAGAACAGTGAAACGTCAAAGCAAAAAGCTGGAGAGGAGATGGCATGCCAGCAAGGACACCCCGACAGGGCAGCTGTCAAGACATCCCTCAACCGCTACCACTGAGGGCTGCTGAGGGTAACAAACACTTCAGCCCAAGAAATAAGCACAACAAGAGCAAGGGACTTTTCAGCATCATTAAGGAGTTCTCCAACCCTGCTGGGAGTGAAAACAACATCACACCCTCACAAGAGCTGTGAGACAACTTTGCCGACTTCTTTCATGACAAGATCACAACCATATACAGAAACTTCTAACCCCAACCTACACTGACAGACATCGCTGACCGATATGCCCTCACTGCAACTGACAGCAACCACAGACTGACCACCTGGAACCAGCTCTCCGCCTGGGACACCACCACCATCATGAAATACATCAACTCGGGAGCTCCCACAGACCCATGCTTGCACCACATATTCAGCCCCGGAAACTAAAGGATTGGCCAGGAACTTACCACCCTGCTCAACAATAACCACCACAACATTTCTTACTGCCTGGAAACATGGCAAAGTCAGTCCACTACTCAAAAAGGCCTCCGTCAACCACAGTGCACTCAAAAACTACCAGCTAATCACCTTTACTCACATTCCCAGCCAAAGTAATGGAAGAGTCTATTCACAGGCAACTCACGATACACCTGGAGGAGAACCAGCTACCTGACACCTCCCAATCTGGATCTCCCAGCAATCATAGCACTGAGACCTCCCTTATTGCAGCCACCGATGACATTCAAACCCTCCTCGACCGAGGAGAAACTGCAGCTCTGATCCTCCTCGAGCTCCTGCCAGCCTTCAACACCATATCCCACCACATGCTGATTGAAATACTCCACCACATTAGCATCCAAGGGGACACACTCAGTGAATCACCTCCTTCCTCACTGGATAGACATCGTCTGCAGTGTCCCCCAGGGATTGTCGCTCAGCCCTAGGCTCTTCAACTTATACATGACTTTATTGGCCAACATCGTCAGAACTCACAGTCTCAACATAATAAATTATGCAACAACACCAAACTCATCCTTTCCTTCACTGATGACCCTACCACCACCAGGACCAACTTCCACAGATGCATGATAAGCGTCGCCGACTGGATGAAGAACAACTGGCTGAAATTAAATGCCCACAAGATGGAAGTGCTGAACTTCGGCAACAACATCAACCCCTAGAATGACTCCTGGTGTCCCTCAGACCTAGGACCCACATCCATACCCGCCGGCAACACCAGAAACCTCAGAATCAACTTTGATAATAAGATCACCATGAAATCACAGATCAATGTTGTCGCTTCTACCTGCTTCCCCACTCAGCGCATGCTACAGAAGATTTTCAAGTGGCTACCCCTCACACGAGAAGCACTGTGACAGAGGTCCTCATCACTAAGGGTGGGCAGCAAATTCCATTCCACTTGCCGAATTTGCGAAATGTAGGCATTTTCTAAATTTCCGCGATCCGCGGCGTAGCGGAGATTTTTTTCATGTTCGCGATTTAAAAATGCATTCTCGCGCATGCGGTCGACTTACCGGGATCCTTGCGTTCGTCAACGAGTTTTCCGATCCGTTCACGTGCGCCACGAGATGTTGGTAGCCAGTCACTCTATCCCACGAGAGTTTGAGATCACGAACACGTCATTCGCCACGCCATCAGACATTGCGAGAGTCTGCGATCGTGAACACATCATTCACCACCGCGAGAGAGAGCCTGAGATCGCGAACACATCATTTGGACGTGCTATCCAACATTCGGCAGAAGTGTGGTGAAGCTCGCGATCCTGAACACGTAAAATTTTCAATCTAGAGAAGAAGAATATCTCGAGCCCCATAAAACCTCCTGTAAATGATGATTTGGATGAAAAACACTCCTCAGATTGACATTTGGCTATCCTTTTTTGTGCAAGGAGTCCTTTAAAAAAAAAAACTTTGGGGGGAGAGGGAGGAAGTGCCACAGAGTCTCCAACTTCCTATTCCTATCCAGCAGGCTCCTCCCAGTGCTTTGTCTATCTCCTGTTCATTCTGCCTTTCGATTTTGAGCTGAAAGGATCACTCTTTGTGTCAGCTGCTTCATTATCATTGGATTAGAGCACTTTTGAATTTGATATTTGACAAGTTGGTGTTATGGTTTGTTTGATTGGGTCATTGCATTTCCTGCAACTACAATGTTGGTACTTATCAATATTTTATTTTTAATTGTTGTGGGTAGCCAGTGGGCCCTGAGCTAGTCATGGCTGGGTGCATGATGAAGCAACTGTTCCTTTGGTGTGTGTTGATGAATTTATTTCAAACATCATTTAGGGCATGAGTGGCATTGGATTGAATTGCAAAATGTTTTTTTGGGGGGGTATTTCTGTTTTTGGGTGTGTGTTAAATAAATGTCTTTGTTGTGTGTGGTGTGTTGTTGTGTACCTTGCAGACCTTGTTTGGCCCTGTGGATTTTTGTTTTTGCATTTTATTGCATTAAAAGGCAAAGCAGTGTGATTTAGCATGCATCCTTTGCCTGGCTATTATAGGCATTTTGTAAGTACATTGTTTTCCAGGCCTCCTGCTTGTTACTTGTGATTTGTGAGTGTCCATGTGGCTGGTGGTCATTTCTGGTGGGAGTTATTAGTGTGCGGCTTCCATCCATCCCCTTTGCCAGCAGCAGCTCCCTGAAGGATGTGATGAGCAAATAATTGAATGCCAAACAGGGTCCACTTCCATTACATTTGTATTTTTGTTGTTGTTCTTCTTCTTTCCTATCCTTCCCGATAGTGTAGTGTACACAATATACCATGAAAGCCCTTGTTGATAAAGTCTCACAAATGGCACTATATCTTTTATTTGTTTGTTTGAACTAGTAGTAATTGAACCACAACAACAAATGCAACATTTCACTGATGTTCGTCTCCTGACTTCTTTGCTTTTAGGTGCACATAAAGACAGAGGAGGAGGCGTCATCATTATCATCACCCGTTGTACTGCCAGACAGAACAATTCAGAAAAGGAGGTGGTGATGGACAGAGTATCTGAATTAAACAGAACACTCATACCCAGTCAATAGATCAGGGCTTGATCCATCATCGTTTTTTAGCTCACTGCACCATCCCAGCTCAGAACCTGGCTACATGCAAATTAGTCTGTCCCTGGCCCAGTGCATCATGGGGACAGGGCAGACCAAACTACCAAGCCAATTCTTTTACTGGGAAGGAAACAAGCTTCCGGGGACCGGTTTCTGGCATTACAGCCGTCTTCGGCCCGGCTTGCTTGAATCCTGATGGTGCAATGAGCAAGGGACTCACATCTGAGTATACCCTTTCACGCTTATGGTGGACAAAACGATTCAGAAAAGGGGGTGGTGATGGACAGAGCATCTGAATTAAACAGAACACTCATACCCAGTCAATAGATCAGGGCTTGATCCATCACCGTTTTTTAGCTCACTGCACCATCCCAGCTCAGAACCTGGCTACATGCAAATTAGTCTGTCCCTGGCCCAGTGCATCATGGGAACAGGGCAGACCAAACTACCAAGCCAATTCTTTTACTGGGAAGGAAACAAGCTTCCGGGGACCGGTTTCTGGCATTACAGCCGTCTTAGGCCCGGCTTGCTTGAATCCTGATGGTGCAATGAGCAAGGGACTCACATCTGAGTATACCCTTCCACGCTTATGGTGGACAAAACGATTCATAAAAGGGGGTGGTGATAATCAGAGTATCTGAATTAAACAGAACACTCATACCCAGTCAATAGATCAGGGCTTGATCCATCACCGTTTTTTAGCTCACTGCACCATCCCAGCTCAGAACCTGGCTACATGCAAATTAGTCTGTCCCTGGCCCAGTGCATCATGGGAACAGGGCAGACCAAACTACCAAGCCAATTCTTTTACTGGGAAGGAAACAAGCTTCCGGGGACCGGTTTCTGGCATTACAGCCGTCTTCGGCCCGGCTTGCTTGAATCCTGATGGTGCAATGAGCAAGGGACTCACATCTGAGTATACCCTTCCACGCTTATGGTGGACAAAACGATTCAGAAAAGGAGGTGGTGATGGACAGAGTATCTAAATTAAACAGAACACTCATACCCAGTCAATAGATCAGGGCTTGATCCATCACCGTTTTTTAGCTCACTGCACCATCCCAGCTCAGAACCTGGCTACATGCAAATTAGTCTGTCCCTGGCCCAGTGCATCATGGGAACAGGGCAGACCAAACTACCAAGCCAATTCTTTTACTGGAAAGGAAACAAGCTTCCGGGGACCGGTTTCTGTCATTACAGCCGCCTTCGGCCTGGCTTGCTTGAATCCTGATGGTGCAGTGAGCAAGGGACTCATGTCTGAGCATACCCTTCCACGCTTATGGTGGACAAAACGATTCAGAAAAGGGGGTGGTGATGGACAGAGTATCTGAATTAAACAGAACACTCATACCCAGTCAATAGATCAGGGCTTGATCCATCACCGTTTTTTAGCTCACTGCACCATCCCAGCTCAGAACCTGGCTACATGCAAATTAGTCTGTCCCTGGCCCAGTGCATCATGGGAACAGGGCAGACCAAACTACCAAGCCAATTCTTTTACTGGGAAGGAAACAAGCTTCCGGGGACCGGTTTCTGGCATTACAGCCGTCTTCGGCCCGGCTTGCTTGAATCCTGATGGTGCAATGAGCAAGGGACTCACATCTGAGTATACCCTTCCACGCTTATGGTGGACAAAACAATTCAGAAAAGGGGGTGGTGATAATCAGAGTATCTGAATTAAACAGAACACTCATACCCAGTCAATAGATCAGGGCTTGATCATCACCATTTTTTAGCTCACTGCACCATCCCAGCTCAGAACCTGGCTACATGCAAATTAGTCTGTCCCTGGCCCAGTGCATCATGGGAACAGGGCAGACCAAACTACCAAGCCAATTCTTTTACTGGGAAGGAAACAAGCTTCCGGGGACCATTTCTGGCATTACAGCCGTCTTCGGCCCGGCTTGCTTGAATCCTGATGGTGCAATGAGCAAGGGACTCAAATCTGAGTATACCCTTCCTTATGGTGGACAAAACGATTCAGAAAAGGGGGTGGTGATGGACAGAGTATCTGAATTAAACAGAACACTCATACCCAGTCAATAGATCAGGGCTTGATCTATCACCATTTTTTAGCTCACTGCAAAATCCCAGCTCAGAACCTGGCTACATGCAAATTAGTCTGTCCCTGGCCCAGTGCATCATGGGAACAGGGCAGACCAAACTCCCAAGCCAATTCTTTTACTCAGTGCATCATGGGAACAGGGCACCACGTCCCGTCCACATGTGTCCACAGACATCTCTGGAACTTGTGGACCTGTGTCCGGCTGACATCGGAAGAAGATGGGCCCAAAGAAAGGTAACAGGTCCTCCAGTACCAAGAAAGTTGTCAGTGAGAAGAAGGAACAGAAAAAAGAAGTGGCACTTACCAAGACTGGTGTGCCACCCCATGTGTTTTTTGGGGAAAAAAATATTATGCCTGCAGCAGCATTGTCCCGGGACCAAGCTGGGAGCAGCACCTCCGCATCAGTGGGCCAGCCCTACGAACCTAGGCCCAAACCCATGAGTGTCACAGAGGTAGCCAGTCTACTAACGAGCAGCGATGTTGAAATCTCATCATCACAAAGTAGTACACAATCAACGCAGGCGGAAACTCAGCAGATAAATAGGCAGCAGCAGGCGCAGCAGCCGCAAGAACAGCTGCAGCCGCAAGAACAGCAGCAAGAACAGCCACAACAACAGCCTAGAATAGTAGTTGTTCCTCCTGAAGTAGGGGCATTTCAGGAAATCAAGCTTCCTGCAAACAAAGTGGAACTGTTTCTGAAGATCCATTGTCTTCCAGACCCCCAGCAAGGAAAAGGAGGGTTAGTCTATCATCTTCTTCTTCAAGCTCCGCTTCTGATGATCGAGATGCCACTTGGAAGCCACCAGCTCAGTCTGAGAGTGATGCACGCCACAAGACATGGCTAGTGAAAAGGAAGGTTCCAGAAAGTCTTAGAGTTATGGGGGTAGATGTACAAGAGGGGGAGGATGACGATGAAGAGCCAGTCATCACGAACATCACTCCCGGCCCGATGGAGACCAACATTATTACCCTATCCATAATGGCTGCGAGGGATGTAGCACGGATACCATCAACATAGGTACCACCACCACGACCTCCAGCTTCCATATTTGCATTTGCAAAGGCCTGGCAGGGACATCCAGCTCAACCACCACCTCAGTAGGTAGTGGTAGTGTAGCCGCACAGAGTCACCTTCCAAGCCCACCCTCCAGTTCATCTGGTATTGAAAGTGGCACATCCAGCAGCGCCAGAAAGCTCTCCTCCCCAGTTTGGGACTTCTTTCGGTTAGCAGTAAGGAGGAGAACATTGCTATATGCTCAATTTGTCGACATGTTGTTAGGAGGGGTAAGCTTGGTACAAACTATGGTACCGGAGGCAAAACGAGTCATCTCAAAATACACCACAAAATCCAGTGGGAGACTCCCCTACTTCGCTTACAAAAAAGTAAAACTCAACCCATTGCTGTTGGGGATGAAGAATTAGACAAAAGATATGATCGCAGTGATAGGTTAGGTGAACAAGGGGGAGACATTTCTAGCCCTGTCCCCAGCAGTGTAGTGGTACTGCCCACATCCTCAGCAACATCTCAGTGGCACCGAAGTAAGACCCATACTCAGAGTCAGACAGAGACACCAAGGCAACTGAGTACGCCAATGAAAAAAAGTGTGTAGTTGAGCCTAACTGGGTTCAAGAAAACAGCTGCACCACAAAGGAAAATAATCCAGCCTACCATTGAGAGCATGCTTAGGTTGGAGAGGCAGTACCAACCCAAACCACCCAACAGCACAGTTGTACAATGCGAAGCTGGCTAAAATGTTGGCGCTGGACCTTCTCCCTTTTTCATTTGTGGAAGGGTGGGTTTCCTTGAATTTGTGTCAGGCATCTACCCTAAATGGAAGGTTCCCAGGCGGTCCTATTTCACCAGAGTTGCTGTTCTAGCACTACATCATGATGTGCTGGAATTGGTTGGATAAGCTTTGCAGCAGTGGGCTGTTCACAATATCCACCTGACAACAGTCATGTGGACCAGTTGCCAAGCCACTGATCACATGTGCATCACTGCACACTGGGTCTCTTTTGTGGGTGTTAGAGATAAGCTATCTGAAGTAGGTGCTGTTGACACAGATGATTTTTAATGCTACTCGGAAACATGCAACTGTAGCCATGTTCGCCATGGAGAAATCTCATACTGCTGTAAACATTTTGGAAGAGTTTCACAGCAAGGTCTTTGAATGGCTGTGCCCAAGAGGGCTTTAGATTGCTTTTGTTTCCACAGATAATGGCAATAATGTACTTAATGCCATGGCGCTTGGTTCCTATTTTAGGGTCCCATGTTTGGCAAACTGCATTAACATTATAGTTCAAGACTTTCTGAAAAAAGAAGCCATAGGCAGCAACTTACTGACCACCTGCCGAAGAATATGCCCTCATTTCAGCCATTTTTTTAAAAGTTCGGAAGCAGCTGAGGATCATTCAACTTGACTATAGAATGCCAGTCAAAGCACTCATCCAGGAGGTGGCAACACGTTGGAACTCAACGTATTACATGCTTGACCATCTGTTTGAGCAGTACAGACCAATCAATGAATATGTCATGCGAAGAGGGGATGCTACTGTGAAGGGCATGACCCTTCAGATGGACAAATGGTGCCTAGTTAAATGCCTGACTGAGATGCTTCTTCCTTTCGAAGTCTTCACATGTGAAGCCAGCAAGGAGGACTGTACTATGGGCCAAGCTATCCCATTGTTGCACATTCTAGAGCAGCAGCTGAAGGAGGTGTCTGAAGCATACAAAGGTGTAAAGGAAAAAAAAGAAGCATATATGAGTTGGGGGAGAGCTTATCCCGTTGCTTAGCTGACAATACAAGGGTGCAAAATAAGATTTTGTCACAAGAACATTACATTTGTGCCACAATACTGGATCCACTATCCAAATCGGCACTGAATAGTAAGACATTAATTCCTTTTTCAGAAGTGGATGTTGCCCTGTACAAAACTTGGATAGCTGAGACAGCCAGTAAGTTGGAAAATGAACGGCTGGTAATTAAAAGCCCGCGACATAAACCCACAAGTACTGCACAGGTCATCCGGCGTCAAGTTCAACTTCGGTGCCTGAGGGCAGTGCATTTGGCTCAGAACACTCACCAACACTATCGACAACAGCAAGAACCGGATCATCCGCCCCAGTAAAATCGTTAAAGGATTGGTATTTACAGCAAGGACTTGCTAGGTCCAGTGCTGATGCAGAGACAAAAGAGGCTGAACAAAGTGTAGCACCCCTGAACATTGAGCGGATGGTCCAGGCCTATCTGGATTACCCAACAGAGGTGTACATTGATCAAAACCTATTGCGGTATTGGTATGAGAAAAGGGGCCAATGGCCACTGCTCAGCAGGCTGGCGATAAACTATCTGGCTTGCCCTGTCGCAAGTGTCTCTTCTGAACATGTTTTCAATGCTGCTGGTTCCATTGTAACAGTGAGAAGGACCAGACTCTCGCCCAAAAACGTGGAGAGGTTAACCATGATAAAAATGAATCAGCACTTTATACCACCGAATTACACAACACATGAATCAACGCAGGAAGATGAGGCCAGCGGCTCAGGTGACAGAAGTAGCATGTTCGATGATGGTTACCTACTTCTGGTTGAACCCCCAGAGTATGAAGATGGGCTATACTTCCCTGACAACTAGACTTCCACCTCTTACTGTCTTCCTCCCTTATTTACTTTTATGTGTGTGTCTGTCTTTCTGGTTGGAAACTTCGAATCACAACAAACCTATCACCACCCTCTTCTAGTCTTTTATTGTCATATGAGTTTAAGCTTTCTGCATTTCAGTCCACTCCTCCGAGTCCTGCTCTTCTATCCTCCTGAATTGCCCTAAATGCATTGCCCTCAAGCCAGTTGATTAGCTTAATAGAAGAAAATCTTGCCTCGTTGAGTCCATCCAAAAAAAGTGGAACATGATGAGGACTACTATAGCTATCCTCCTTTCTGAGCGGAGAGACTGCCCATTAACTGAAGAGGAGAAGGAACAGGTAATAAATGATGACATGCATTGGACGCTGACTGAGTGGTTTGTGTTCTTGTTTGTTTGTAGTGCATGAAGTTAATTCATTGTGTACTAATATCTAATCTATACACTAAAAGTAACTCAAGGCAATGTTTGTTTCCCTTCTTGTTTTTTAATAACAAATGTGTACTTCTACTGCAGGTCGATCCATTGCATTTTGAATATAGAAAGGGGACTCAATCTATTCTGTACAATGCACACTGAATTGGACAACACCGTGATGATGACCACAGTGACATAATATCTTCGCAGTCACTCAGTAGGAACCAAGATGATTGATGGAATAACTTTGGGCGTTTCATGAGTGGCATAAAAGGTATACAAGTCAACAACAACCACTGCAGACCTACATGTTTGTGTAGTGGTGGAGTCGATTGTGGTGGTATGACTGAGAGCGGTGCATTGATTTATTCACTTAATTTGTAAAATGCTATCTTGCTGTATTTTATGTGCTTTGTCTCCCTCTGTCCAAAAAAAAGTACGCTAAATGGAGGATGGGTCACGGAGGGTGCCGTGGGCCTGCTCCGTCCTGTTGTTGTAAGCGGTTAAGGGTGGAAACAGACTAGAGTAGACATGATGTATCCACCTCTGAAAGTGTTCTTGTTGCACTCCACCATAATGTATGCATTTCTTTTCTACTTGATTTTTCAATATCCCTTTTGTTTTTCCATCTACAATTACAGGCTGGCCCTTACCATGTGCTATACTGGGAAGAAGAACTCATACTTACCAATGAATCTAAATCTGCTAGGCAAGCAGTGGCGTCACCCAAGATTGATGGCCGGAGCGTGGAAGGGAGGACTAAGAGGAATGCGGAGATGCAACTCCCCATTTTGACCAGGATAACATACAGTTACAGTATCAACTTTCATCATCTTCTAAATAATTTGATTCATTTTGTCTTCAATCGTTACTACTGTGTGTTGGTATTAGTATGTTTGCTCTCTGCTTATAATTCAATGCATCCCTACAGCTATTTTTGAATTTTCTTTGCTGTCTTTAATAGTAAGCCCGGGCCGGTACAACAGAACAGAAACTGTATGTAATTTGGGTCTTTCGGAGGGCAGACAGGCAAGGCAAATGGCATAATATACTGCTGCCCTGTACTGTCTAATTGTCTAGTAGTAGTTAGTAAGAACTTCATTAACGATCAAGTTATCATCATCATGCATGAATTTCCTTTTTCTCCCTTAACAGATTTATAGATATGGTTGTCTGCCAAGATTGTTTTTTCTTTTGTTGTTGTCCATGCGTACTGTTTTTCTTTGTCAAACCTTTCCCCAAACCCCCCTTCTTAACCATTCATCAAACCCTAACCCTCTTTTCCCGGGCAGTGTGACTTATTGATGTGTGGCTAAATTAAATGGACACCAATAATTTATCGCACACTTGCTGGGGCGGATGTGGCAAAAGCAACACTAATTCAATTTCAAGGCAGAGCGAGGATCTTCTTCTGCTTGCCCACCCATGAGAAGCATATTTGCGAGGTAATTTTCGCCACCACCTTTATGTTTTATTGTATTTTTGCATATTATTTTGGGCAGTAGGTTCTAAGCTGTACTTTGTTCTACTACTCCTCCAACAGTCTCTCTCAGGCGACTGACTGTCTCATTTTCTTTTTTTGCAATTGCTACTGCTAGTGTCTACTACTACTACCACCACAACCATGGCATGTTGAGAAAGAAAACCATCATCACCATGCAGCCATCGCTGTCAACCAATGTCCATAACGAAAAAGTCCAACAAATGAAATGTCCAATAGACCAAATAAAATGAACCTTAATGCGCAAGTCCCACCCACCAATAGAAGAAGTAAAAAAGGGGCAATTAGCAGGGTCTGTTTATCGGCGGGATTGCCTCTCCAGGACACAAACTTGCTCCTCTAGACGGGCCACACAGAGCTTTAATGCGCGGCAATTGCATCCATAGGGGGGGCAGGAGTGCTTTTAAAAGAGGGGCGGCGGAAGGCGGCTGCCAGACTGTGGTGCTGTAACACTGGAGGGGGGTGGCTGGGGCCCGGGGCATTGCAGGAGGCTGCAGCTGCTGACGCCTCCCCCTCCTCCTCCGCCAGAACCACCAGCCGCCGGTATTCCCTTTGTATGGCCTCCAGCTTCCGGCGCCAGGCCTTGGCTGCCAACTCCTTCCTGTCCGGTTTCCATTTGGAAGGAGTAGCTATATCAAGAAGGAAAAACAAGACTATTGTAAAATATACTCTTAGCATAGCAGTAAGACAAATTAATTCTACACATAGTGGCATGGTAGCACCAGCAAGCACAGTATACAGCATTTGTGGTATGTATCTATCCTCCCACTTTCTCGGCCTCTAACATGTGTGGGAGTTTCAGGCATTCAACCACCCATGTATCTAATTTCTATCAGCCACCAATGCATGCATGCATCCCACATATCCTTCTCTGCCAGTCATAAATATTAAATCTCGTACGTCCTTCCTTCCACCCTTCTTTTTCCTTTTTGTTCAACCCATCCATCAAGGTCATCTGATCTGACTATTAGTTTTCTCCATAAAACTTTCACAGCTGAGTTGAAGTCAGATAGAAGAGGCCATTGGTTACTCAACACTCCCGCCACCAATGCTTTTGCTAATGCTATGTAAATGGTGTCTTTTTCAACCGTTCACAACTTCTTACTTAATAAGTCTCAACAGTACAGTATACAGTACACCGTTGCAGTGAGTGTAAAGTCAATTAGTAAGGATTAGGAATATAACTTACCACCGCCCGCCACTGCTGCTGGCTCACCCCCTGCAGTTCCTCCTGCATCTGTTGCATCTTCTCCTCCCTCAGCAGCTGCGTCGCCTTCACCGCTGGCCACGGCACTGGTGGTCTGTAGTACGCCTAGAAAAAACCATACACAGTTTTTAGATGCCACATACACCTCCCCCTATTTTTCACTAGCAAGATTGAAAAAAAAGTTAATGCATACATATACCACATACATCATACATTGTACAAATCAGGTAGCAGAATAGACACTAGAAGTGTAATATGGTCCCTAGGGTCATTCTAGTCTTTGAATAGTTAGCCTGAGCCATGCAACCATTTTACTTTTGTGTCTTTTATTTTTGTGCACGTTACCTCGCAGCTTGTTGTATAAGACGCCTTTGAGCCTACATGAGCACATACTGCTACTGTCTGAGCGTTGCGTACAAGATCGAAAAACAAGCCACTTTGTTATGGAGTTCTGGTGTTAGTCCATATTGCTTATCCATAAAAATGCTACACTTTTTGGCACAACTGAGAAATGCTTGCAATATACTAACGCGCACCATTTTTCTCTTAACAGACTGAAGATTCCCTTCTACGAACCAGAGCTTTGCAGAGCTTATGATGTAACTAGTACTAGGATCTTCTAAGGTGAGGGGTCCCCAGAATTCGCTCCGAGATCTTCATTTATAAAATGTTATATAAACTATATTCCTACCAAGGGGAGGGTGGTGCTTCCACCACTGTTCAAATATCATGATTTCGCCTTTTGTCTTCTATGGACTTTTAGTTCTTAAAAGTTTAACAATGCTTATTGTTTTAATCTTATGCATTTTGCTGCTGGTGCTACATTATAGAACAATGTACAGAGCTTGTCAGTTGAAAATAAAGCTTTTGAACTTACATAGACTCTGTAGTATTTGGTGCAGACTTGTACGAGTGAGTGAGCGAAAGGGTGTGCATTGCTTCCACGAATGAGAGGTCGGGAGTGTTATGTTCTGGGTTGTCTACTTGGGGGGGGGTTCGGAGAGCTAATAGTAATGAGACACTATAACTAGTCGGTCAGGGGATTGTGGTGGGTTCTGTTTGAGGTGTGAGGAAGGTCCAACCTCCCATCACCAACGTTGTATTTTCTTGTGAAAAGTTCTGTATGTGCAGAATCCCTACAACAGTAGTAGTATGTCCTATCCTATCAAAAATAGTAAAGTCTGGTTGGGCATTTTGTTGGTCGGAATTGTCAAAAAGCCTCAAGATTAAGAAGACTATAAGTAGTAGAAGAGGACAACCCAAAGGACTGGGCTCAATGGCTAGAGCTATTGGTGAATCTGAGTTTTATTTAAAACCATTTAAATAAAGAGAGACCAACTGGGCAAGCTTAGCTACAGGCTGACTAATAGTAGTAGTACAGAGAGTCATAACAGAGGCATGGGATAACAAGAATTTTGAAAGAGATAGTCTAGATCAAAGAAGAATTGGTAAAAAAATAGCATTAGGAAGCGGGAACAATAGTTCGGAAAAAATAAGGTGTCGTAAAAGTTAGGGAATAATAATTATTAATATTAACCGTGGCGAAAATTTGATCAAGTGGGCGGGGTCACGTCGGCGAAGGGACGTGCGCAGCACTACGGAGGTAGTGCTTGCAACAGCCGTTGGCCGACAGAAGCAGCGAAGGGGTTAACAACAGGAAGACTTACTGGGGCCAGCAGCAGAGCAGTCGATAGAGGAGCGGTCCTGGTGTTGTTCCTGTCCCTGGTGTTCTCAAGCTGCTCCCACCGATTCTGAGCCCATCTTCTTGCCCCTGGATGCTGATCATGAAAGATATAAGAAAGAAAGAGACAAACATTGATGACTGGTGTGAAACAAATATAATATTTTTTTAAACGGTCAAAAAACCATTTATGGAAACAACAATTGCAAAAAAATTGACCTATCTAATCTGGTCAACTAGTAATATCGGGGGATTCGCGGACCGACTAGTTATTATTTATCAACACTAATCCAGTGTTCCATTCTGATTCCAGAATACTAACTAAGCCTAAGTATCACCTGACCTAGCCCACCTATTGCAGACGGGCCAATTGTTCACTAAGTCTGCATTTCCATTTATTTTAGTCCTCAAAAATGCATAGATGGAGGTCACATGCCTACATTTTTGCATACACCAAATTGTTGGTTGGTTGCTGCTGATGCTCTGCTAGTGCTAAGCCTATTACCATTCACTATACAAACTACAAAAGGTTCTACTAAGGACTGGGGTTAGCAGCACTCAGCAGCATGTGACGTAACAGAGGGTGCGTCAAGCAGACCAATAAAAAATTAGCAACTCATACTAATAAGTAACGAAACCTATCAATCCACCACTATCTCTTAGTGACAGGAGGACACAGGAAGGACTAGAGTCTCTCTAGCATTACCCAACTTAAGGTCTATAAAAGAAACTCTTACATAATCATGCTAAGCGGGCGCAAAGTAGCAAAAAAGTAACATTAGTAGCGCCGAGCACCTGTGTCATAACAATCACAAAAGATTTTTAAACCTATTTCCCTGCAATGTAAGCAGCAGCATACTTGCTGGTCGGAAAAAAAATATATTTGCAATATATAACACAGAGCAGAAGAACACAAAGTAGTAATATTAAATAGCTACTCACCAAGCCCCGGGACCTCCACTCCTAGCAGGTCCAGCAGATCCTGCTCCCGGACCAGAATATCGGACCACTGGTGCGTCAACTGGTTATTGGTGAGCTGGACACCAGAGCAGCGAAACACTGCCCGGCGCACCTTTCCCCAACGCTGCCGACGCTCCTGGAGCACAACCCGGACCAAGGCCTGCCACCAGGGTTAAGGGAGGTGGTGATGCACAAAAAAAAACCAGTGTGGCCACCTCCGCCTCACCAAATAAGGCCTGTGGCTGCACCCCGTGTTGGCATCGTCTTCCGCAAGGAAGGCGGTCGCGGCTCTGGCTACGAGCCCTGCAGCTATGGTTCTGGGTAGGTGAAGGGGCAGAAAAGTAAAAGGTAGGAATAAAAAAAGTAAGTAAAAAAAATGAAAAAAGCAGGTAATAGAAAAAGATTGAAAAAGTAGTGAAAAAAACTCAAAATATAGAATCAGGAAAATAGAGATAGATAATGAATAAAAAAGATTTTTAAAAAGTTTCCAGAAACAAAGGATTAAAATGATAGAGGGAGGATTGAAAAGCAGGCCCGAAACCATAGCAAATAAAGTGAAAAACAAGATGGCCGCACCCATTGCGACCACATGGACAAGTTTGTGTGATATTTCCCCCCCGAGCACGCAAAAAGCATCGCAAACACGTAATACGCATTCCCAAACTGGAAATACTTATCGCGAACGGGCAGGAGCATGCAATACACAACCCGGAACAGGAATTAAGCATCGTGCGCGGGCGCAAGCATGCAATACGCGACCCGGAACAGGAAATAACCATCTCGACCAGGCGACACAAGGGAAAAACAAGATGGCCGCGCCCATTAACAACTGCATTGGCAAGTTAGCGATATATTTTCCTGCGAGCATGCAAAAAAACATCGCGAACAGGCGGGGCAAGCATCTCCGCGGAGATTCCGCATGCTTCCCGAGATATGTTACAATTTCGCGGAGATTTGCCTAACAAGACTACGCAAATTACGCCCACCCCTACTCATCACCAGCCGACTGGACTACGGCAACGATCTTTGTAGGAATCATCGCAAACCTCCCACAGAGACTTCAAACCATACAGAACGCCGCGGCCAAAATCGTCCTCGACCAACTCCAATGGGTCCTCAGACAGATCAGAGGCCAATTCAAGGTACTGACCCATGCGCACACGGCTCTTGTTGGAAATGGCCCTTTTTGCAGGGTTATTCCGAAACCTTTTGTTTCTTCCTCCTATTTTTTCCGGACCTGCTGTTGTAGGGTTTAGGAGGCTAGGCACTTTATCACTGCTATTCAGTGCTAACGTGCATATGCTCTCTGTGAAATTTGTATTATGGATTGGCGTTTCCATGATTGGCATGGAGTAGTTTCTGTCCTGTAACTCCAGTTCTGTAGTAGGGGTATCTCTGTTATAGTCATAATCTAGTGCATAGTCCCACCCATGTGCGTGGACCCCGGCAATCAAAAATAATCTCTTAAGTTGTCAAAAAATGCAGAACTGCAAAGACACTTAAGACAGAATTTAAAGACGAATAATGCAGCCTATATCCACAGGCTACACTGTCCAGTACTTCAACTAGAAATTCCACCAAAAAACCACACATACAACACAGCCTGCCCAGTTTCTTCCATAGAGAAACTTGCCTCTACCAGTAAAAGCCTCTGGAATGATAGAGAGGAAGGCATGGACAGACAAGCCCCATAGGCTGCCATTATGTGGCTTAAATAAGATATTGTGCCGTTAAGAGAACTTTCCAGAACTTCTCCCAGTATCCCAGAATGCACAGCAGGTCCCTTTTACTTTCAGTTCTTTTTGAAGGTGTAACACGCCAGACCTGTAGCATTCCTTACATGAATAACTTTCTCCACCGGGGAGGAGGGCGGGCGCTTATGACTATAACAGAGATACCCCTACTACAGAACTGGAGTTACAGAACAGAAACTACTCCTTCTGTAGTAGGGGATCTTTGTGTATAGTCATAATCTAGTGAATAGAATGGCAAGCCCATCCCCACACCAAAGCGGCGGTGGAGAGAAGAAAATTAACACCACTACTGTGCGAACAGATTTCGCAGCAAAGCCTGCCCAACCTGAGCGCCTGTCCTGGCATCAGTGTCCAGACAGTAATGCTTGGCAAAGGTATGAACCGAATTCCAAGTGGCCGCCTTGCAGATTTCTGCAATTGGAACATTACGGAGCAAAGCTGTCGTGGCAGCTTTGCCCCTGGTGGAATGAGCCTTAGGCTTACCTCCTAAGGTCTTATTAGCTTTTTGGTAACACAACTGTATGCAGGACACAATCCACCTAGAGATGGACTGCTTAGAGGTAGCAAGGCCCGTCCTGACCGATCCATAATTGATGAACAATTGGTCTGACCTACGAATATCTTTGGTTTTATCCAGATAAAATTTCAACACCCTCCTAACATCCAGGGAATGCAAAGAACTTTCCGCTGGAGATGAAGGATTCTGAAAAAACGTAGGCAAAGTTATGGTCTGGTTGACATGAAAATCAGAAATAACCTTGGGAAGAAATTTAGGGTGAGTGCGCATAACAACCTTAGCAGCATGAAATACAGTATAAGGTTCTTGGCAACACAATGCCTGAATTTCACTCACCCTGCGGGCCGATGTAATGGCCACGAGGAACGCCGCCTTCCAGGACAGGTGCTGCAACGAAGCCTTATGAATAGGTTCAAAAGGCTCCTTCAGCAACCTGGCCAGCACCACATTCAATTCTCATGAAGGTGAAGGGAGCCTGACTGTAGGGAATACTTTCTTCAAGCCTTCCAGAAAATCTTTGATCACAGGGATCTGGAAGAAGGAAGTCTGTGAAGGGCATTTCCTGTAGGCAGTCAATGCAGTGAGATGAACCTTAATGGAGTGAACATTAAGTCCAGACTGCGCCAAATGTAGAAGGTAAGGACGGATGACATCTTCCTTGCACGTTGTCGGGTCATAGTTGTTGGACTTGCACCAGATACAGAACCTCTTCCACTTGTACGCATAGGAAGTCCGAGTGGAAGGTCTCTTAGACTCTTTCAGTATGTCCATGCAATCTTCAGGCAGATTCAAATGGCCATATTGCACTATCTCAGGAGCCATGCCGCCAAACTCAAAGACGAGAGATTGGGGTGCAACATCTGCCCCCGAACTTCGTGAGAAGGTCCGGCCTGCACGGCAGCCGTATGTGAGGAAGGAGAGACAGGTGAAGCAGGTCCGTGAACCACCACTTCCTGGGCCACTCCGGGGCAATGAGTATCATCCACGCCCTGGACCGCTCCAGCTTGATGAGTACCGCCGGAATCAGGGGAATGGGTGGAAAAGCGTACAGAAAGCTGTTCGACCAGTCGATCCATAGCGCATTCCCCATCGTCACCTGCTGGTAGTACCTGGAGTCGAAGTCTCGGCATTTGCTGTTTTCGGCGGTGGCGAACAGATCTACGTCTGGAGTCCCCCACCTTGCGAAGACTTCTCCTAGTACTTCGTCGTTTATGACCCATTCGTGGTTTTCCTGAATCAGTCTGCTCAGTGCGTCTGCCTGAACATTCTGCACACCTGGTAGATGGGTAGCCGTTATCGTCAGTCCTCTGGCCAGAAGCCAGTGCCAGATCGCCTGCGCCTCCTGCGAAAGAGTGTGTGATCTCAAACCCCCCTGCTTGTTGGGGTAATACAGCGTGGTCGTATTGTCCCTCTGTACAAGCAGAGAGTTGGTCTGAAAGGACGGATGAAAGGCCTTCAGTGCCAAGTGAACAGCTCTGAGTTCCAGGAAATTGATGTGATACGTGGCCTCCATCGGGGACCACGTTCCTTGAATCTGTAAGTCTCCGGAGTGCGCCCCCCAACCGTGGAGAGAAGCATCCATCGCGACCGTCTGCGTGGGAATGTCCTTGTGGGAGGGAACCCCTCTGAGGAGATTCTCCACTGAACACCACCACTTCAGAGACTGAAGAGCATGCAGAGACAGTCGTATCTTGTCATCCCAAGATCCTTTCCTCTGATCCCACTGGTCCTCCAAGCACTCTTGCAACGGTCTCATGTTCAGTCGTGCGTGTGACGTTAGGAAGATACAAGAGGCCATCGATCCCAGTAGAGAAGACACCGTCCTCACTGTTGTAGATGGAGTGGTCATAAGAGCCCGAGCCTTCCGAAGGAGTGATAAGCGTCGCTCCTCCGAAGGAGACACGCTTGCTGACAGCGTATTGATGGAGGCTCCCAAGTAATGTATGCATTAGACCAGAGTCGGGACAGACTTGAACTTGTTGATGTGCAACCCCAGCTTGTTCAAGAGAACACACGTCTTCTGGAAGTGTGCTCGAGCTTCCGAGAAGGAGGAGGCCTTGATCAACCAATCTTCCAGGTACGGGTAGACGAACACCGTGTTCTTTCTCAGGTGTGCTGCTACCACCGCCATGCACTTCGAGAATGTTCTCGGCGCAGACTTCAGTCCGAATGGGAGTACAGTGTATTGATAATGATTGGCGCCGACTTGGAACCTCAGGAACTTCCTGTGTTTGTGTGCAATGGGCACATGCAAGTACGTATCCTGTAGGTCTATAGCACATAGCCAGTCTCCCTGTTGCAACTGAGGATAAATCTGATGCAACAACAGCATGCGAAATTTCTCTCTGCGAATCCACTTGTTTGCCTGTCGCAGGTCCAGAATGGGCCTGAACTCGTTCTTGTCCTTCTTGCGAACCAGGAAGAACCGGGAGTACAGACCTCTTCCTCTTTAAGACAGAGGTACGTCTTCTATCGCCCTTTTCCTTAACAGGATATCTGCCTCCGCCTGGAGCTTGCGCAGCTGAAACTGCGAGCTGACCGGTGGAATTGCTGGAGGCGGGCTGGTGAACTGAAGACTGTATCTATTGCAAACAATATTCAGCACCCACTTGTCCTGAGTAATTTTTCTCCACTCTGCCAGAAAAAATTGAACGCTTCCCCCCACCGGAGTGGGTAATGGATGCAGGGGAAGTAAGCGCTCAGGGCCTAGACCCGGCCGGGCCTTTGGTCGCTGGTGCCGACTGTTGGCCGCCTCTGACTTTCTTGGCCACGCCCTCTGCCCTGTCCACCGAACCGTCTCTGGGCGGTACGATTTCTTTGTCTCTTTGGGCTTTTCCAGACCCACAGCCGTGAGTGTTTCGGCCTCCGCCTTCATGCGGGCCATTTCGTCATCCGCATCTTTCCCAAACAGGGTTTCGCCAGAGAATGGTAAATTGGCCATTCTTGCTGTGCATCAGGTTTCAGCGACGTGAGGCGGAGCCAGGCGTGTCGTCGCTGGTTAATTCCATGGCAGAAGTCATGCGCCGCCAGGAGGGAAGAATCGGCCACAGCACTGATGACCTGATTCGCCACCAACATACCCTCATTTAACACCTCCTGGAAATCTTCCCTCTTGTCACGAGGCAGGTGTTCCACAAACTGTTGGAGGGATTTCCAGAGGGCTCGGTCGAAGTACCCTTACAAGGCCGTAGCACTCGTAGCCTTCATTGAAGTCGCCAACGTTCCACAAACCTTCCTCCCAGCGGAATCCACCCATCTAGATTCTTTATCTGGTGGGACCGTGGATGACGGAGTGGTGGCATGCTGTTTACGAGCTGCCGTCATTATCACAGAATCTGGAGGAGGCTCCACCCTTAGAAAAGCCGGATCAGAATCAGGAGCCCGGTATTTTTTCTGTAGTCTCGAGGGGGCCGCCTTAGTCACCGCCGGGGTGAGAAAAAGGTCCATGGCCGGATCCTCCAGGCACGGTACCAGTGGCAGTAATGGCGGAGACAGATGTTTCTGGTGCAGCGTCTCGAAGATTACCGACGTCTTGGGCGTGGGCACCGTCAACGAGATGCCCAACTTTGCTGAACCTCTTAACAGGACGTCATGAAAGGACACCAGATCGTCAACCGGTGACACCCTTGTCTCCGGTGACTCCGACAAAGTCGGCGAATAGTCCCTTGTTCCGGAGGACCTCGTATGGGAACGAGACCTGTGCCTCCTGTAGCGTCGTCTCGACCGCGTGGATGACCTGTTGCGCGATTGTTCCCTCCTCCTGGAACGAGAACGCAATCTCCCAGTCCGCGGACGCTCCGCAGGTTTCCGTGGAGGCGTCTTCCGTGGCCTATCCTGGGGTTTTGGTTTTGGCGTCCCCTTAGGCGGTGTCGGAAGTGGAGGCAGTGACTCCGACCTTGGCGGAGGAACAGGAGGTATCTCCGACCGAGGGGCGGGCCCATGAGGTGGAAGTGGTGGTGGTGGCTGTCCTGAGGGAGGAAGTGGAGGAAGCGGAGGGTTGATGGGAGGATCCTCCTTAGGTACAGGAGACGGGGGTGCCTTCGGCCTAGGTGGTGTATAAACCACTGAGTACACCGAGCCCGGTGACTTCTTCGGGGGAGGGGATTGCGAACCAGCCCCTCCAGCAGGTGATCGCCGTCCCCGGCGCCCTCCACCAGACTCAGCGTGACTTCTGGCACCAGAACTCCTTCTGCGCCGCTTAGGATAGTTGGAAAAACTCCGAGACGCTGATCTCTTTCTTCTCGACGCTTTTCCGGCGTCGAATGTCGCCTCCGCGACTCTGGCATCGACCGCCGCCTCCATGACGTCGAACAATTCTTCCTCAACGCCGAACGCTGCCTCCGTGACGTCGAGCGTTCAGCCCTTGACGAAGAACGTCGACTCTTCCTTGACGAGGTCCTCGACTTCGAGGATCCCCTCGACGCCGACCGTCTTCTCGACGGCGAACTGCGGTGTTGCCTCAACGGCGAGCGCCGCCGCCTGTCGCTCCTTCTTCGACGTCGATTGGCTCGATGCTGACGTCGACGACGACGACGAAGAAGCCGTCGATGGTGATCTCGATGGCGGCCTACCCAGGCCCTTCGACGTCGATCCTTCACGCCGTCTCAACCCGGAGCCCCGGGGAGATGGGGAACACACCGTCGTCATCCCTCTCGACGTCGTCGTCGATGCAATCGACGCAGACGGAGACCGGGACCGTTTGCTGGTCTTCCTGCCTCTGGGGAGCCCCCAGAGGCCTCAGCAGAGGCAGAGGGAGCCTTCCCAGCCTGCCCAGACCCACCTGCAGCCTGCAGTCGTCTCTCCTCTCGGCCTTGAAGCCTAATCTTCAGCCTTTCCCTCAGGGTCCTTGCTGAAAAGTTCTGGCAGATGTCACATTCTTCAGGGACATGTGCTTCAGGGAGACAGAGTATGCAGACGTCGTGTGGATCAGTCTTGGACTTCTTCCTTCCACATGCTGGGCACTTGTCGAAAAGAGCAAGCATTTTAGAGCCCTAAAAAGCCTGAACAAACACACAGAAGTGAAGGGAAACACCAAGACACAAACTGAAAACACTTTTATACCAAAAAATGCCCCAAAATCCAATAAACCCTTGAAAAAGGGAGAGCTCAATGCACCAGGGTCCTGTTAGCAGGAGCCGGAAAAAAGAACTGAAAGTAAAAGGGACCTGCTGTGCATTCTGGGATACTGGGAAAAGTTCTGGAAAGTTCTCTTAAAGGCACAGTATCCTATTTAAGCCACATAATGGCAGCCTATGGGGCTTGTCTGTCCATGCCTTCCTCTCTATCATTCCAGAGGCTTTTACTGGTAGAGGCAAGTTTTTCTATGGAAGAAACTGGGCAGGCTGTGTTGTATGTGTGTTTTTTTTGGTGGAATTTCTAGTTGAAGTACTGGACAGTGTAGCCTGTGGATATAGGCTGCATTATTTGTCTTTAAATTCTCTCTTAAGTGTCTTTGCAGTTCTGCATTTTTTGACAACTTAAGAGATTATTTTTGATTGCCGGGGTCCACGCACATGGGCGGGACTATTCACTAGATTATGACTATACACAGAGATCCCCTACTACAGAAGTTTGATTTACTACTCAGTCCCTACTAGTCAGTCCCTACTATCGTGCACCGTGTGTACCCAGGTCCTGTAAATTAAATGTTGCTAGTAGGCCTGCAGAACTGATTGTGCTGCAGGCCCACCAGCCTATAAATGTAATTCAGATCTGCCACTGCAGTATCTGTGCGCAGTTTGGTACTGACATGTCGACTAGGCCAGTGCACCCACTTGACAGGCCTTACCTTTCCCTTTTCTTACTTTAGTCACCCCTAAGGCAGGCCCAGGGTACCCCGGTGGGCAGGGTGCAGTGTATATGAAAGGTAGGACATGCCCTGGTGTGTGTGTGTGGCATGTCCTGACAGTGAACTACTGCCAATTTGTTTTTCACTATTGCAAGGCTACCTGTTCCCAGGTTCCTGCTGAGAAGCTGGGCCAAAGAGGACCAAACTGGTTTGGACTAAGGACAGACACTCTCTACTCGAGAGGACAAGGGGAGTTTGCTTATAACATCTTAAGCATAGAAACCCTAGGAACAAGGTAGGAAAATAAAATTTGATATGCCTGAACTCAGAATGTTAAAATGCTTCTTTTAGTGTGGGTGATTTTTACATTCTGTGTTTGAAAATACAATTTTTACAAAGTAGGTATTTTCTTGCTTAGCCATTTGGTGTAACTCTGCTAGGATGTGTATTGAATGTCTGGCTTTGGAGTGACAGGGGCTGGGCATGTGCATTGGCTCCAGAGAGTCTGGATGAGTCAGTGCTGGGCTGAATACACCAGGGCTGCATTCAAAGTAGAGGGAGGAGTTTTCACTAGCACCTGAATAGGCCCGGTCTGTATTTAGAGTGATGGGAGATTTCCCTTGCACCAGAATAGGCCCTGTCTGCCTTGGACAATGCTGGCTCCGCCTCCTGCTGGAAAGCTGGGCCAGAGAGGACCAAACTGGTTTGGACTAAGCACAGACACTCTGCCTGAGAGGACAAAGAAATTTGGAGTATAAATATTGGGGCCCAGACCCCAGAACTTAAGAGAACTCTTTTGGAAACAAGAAGACTGCCAAGAAGAGCTGGAGAAGCTGTGAGGAGGGACTACCATTTTGCTGTGTGCTTTTCTGTGTTGGCCTGGAGTGGTTGCTTCTGTCTCGGGCAGTGAAAGGACTGGACTGAACTTTCTGCAACTTCCTCTTTAAAAGCAGAGGCAGTTCCTGCACATGGGCAGAAGGGAATTGGCCCACTGCTTAAAATTGTAATCTACATTGAAAATAACACAATTTAAATTGTTGGTGGCTATCTCACACCACGGCAAGGCTGGGTGGCACTTGTATTATTAAATGGCATCACGAAGGGAGGGGGCGTGGCTGTTGCCATGGAGAGCTTTCGTGTTGTGTAGTTTCACTGCGCATGAAAGACAGGCCGGTCTCTGGACTCGGCCAGCCTGGCATGCTCATTTCAGGCTTCACAGTGCAAATCCACTCTGAGCTGAAGTCAGGGGCTGGGGCAGACAACACAGCCCTCTGTCTTCACTGGGCCACTTTGCTGCCTTGCCTTTCCAATCCTGTTGCAGCTCTCTTGCTATTTACATGATAAATATCATGAGAGCTACGTCAACATTGGCTCTTTGGCATAAAACAACCCCCAAGCTTACAGTAGAGTCAGACTGCGCGGGGTGGGAAGACCGCCCAAATGGCCAATTAGAGTGCTGCTTTATTTTAAAGCGCACCATGAATGCCTATTTTTCTAAATGATCTTTTTCTGGAGCTTTGTTCTGTCAGGCTGTGCGTACAAAGATACGAAGTGGAGAGGTCTGCATTGACAAAAGAGCTATGCGTGGACCGTTTGTCCCCAGGAATGTCCACAGGCTTTGCTTGCCTTTAAGGTCACACATTGCAGACAAGTAAGGCGCGTGCGGCTGCAATACCAAACATGCACACAGTCAGTGCTATTTTTTCAGATAGAAATAACTGAGATGTGAGATAGGTGCGCGGGCGGGAAACAATATTACAACATGAGCAGGGTCAAACTGCAATAATTTCAGAAAAAGCGTTTGAAACCGGCACACTCAGAATTACCTTTTAAATTAGCAACATGTTCACCAATGGCTTCTCAGAAAATGGGTATATCATAGGCCAATTTGGTTTAATATTGGGCACGTTATAGACTTGAGCGAGCAATACAAAAACAATATAACAAGCCAAAAAATGGGCACAATGTAAAAGGAAAGGAAGCCAAATGTTTATTTCAATTCAGAGGTAAATGCAGCATGTCTGCATTTTAATCAGTCATGTACATTTTAAATCATAAACAACTTGCAATATTTTTCTCGTTACCGTTGACCTTATTCTATGTGTTTAAGATTTGAAACGCACTGCGTTTTATAATAGTAGGCATATCACATGCTATTCGGCCCCAACACTTTGCCCCCCTCCCTCTTTTTCCCACCACAAAAGCACCATACAAGTAGCTGGTCTTCACTGCGTAGTCTTTAATAATTCTCAGATAACACCATCCTTTATGCTGATAAACAGACATCATTAGACCAACTTTTAATACAACGCAACCAACGCACCTTGATAAACATAGGGTTGAGCAGTATTCATTTTACCATTGTATTTACAAATCTGGATCTCCGGAGCCAAACTTGATGTGGGTTGTACCAGCAGGACACAACGCCACACTTGATGCGTGTTGTTTCAGCAGGCCACAACTCATCTCCATTGCTTCCAATGTGAGGTAACTAGCCGTGGTCTACCTCTAGCAATGGCCACCAGGTCACTGCTTTGCGCCTTTCTTGCGCACCGGTTCTCACCAATTTGCTTACTACTACGCACCGACACCTCGGGTAGGGCCGGAGAGTCCAAGACCACCAGAAGGATGGCCCCCTCTCCCGCCAGCCCAGAGCCCCATTGACTGCCCTCCCTGCTCCAGGATCAGACAGTCCCCGCCATTTTCTTGCCCGGGACCCCGCCACAGGGCGAGGAGCCTACTGGCGATCTCTCGCCCTTCCCCAAAAGCTGCTTCACCTCCCCAATGGAAAACCATGGCTCCCAAAAACATTTGGATGAATAACTCCAACCCTGCATTGGACAGGTGCACCCCATCCGCCAGATACAATTCCGATTTTGATACTGGTATCAAGGAATGTCTAATCAAGCGTATGGAAGAACCCGCCAACAGATTTACCACCTCCCGATTCAGTCTTCTCACAGACTTGTTCACTGCTCTTGATGGAGCATTGTCCCCCCAAACCTGCCACAGGATCACTTCTGACCAAAATATGGTGGTACCCGACAGAGAGCTCCTTACCCTTGAGAGTGTAGAGAGGACGGCCTCCTTTACTCCCCTCCTGCCTGCCGGAATCATGTTATCGACACCTGCATGAATCACCAGCACGTCCGGAATGGGCATGCCCCTATCAATTGCTCCCTGTAAATGGGCCGCGAGATCCCCCAAGTGGTGCTCACAACTGCCTATCCAATGACGGTCAATTCCATTCCTCCTTTGCGTTGAGGTAGGACAGCTTAGGTGACTGAATTGATAGCATGACAATTGCTCCACAATAGCCCCCAGTATAGTCTGTATAAAGTGCTCCTGCCCTTTCTCTGACAGATGCACCCCATCTTAAATAATTCTTGGCCCCAAACCTCAGGAGCAGCACCTTGCCCCGAGGCCCATCTCAGTGCCCATTGAGTACGGAAGGCTCCCGTACACCCAATCTCCTTTTTTCCACCCAAGGAATCCATGCCTGCCCGATAAGACCCAGTGCCCATTTGCACTTCCATTATCTTCCCTCAGGGAACTACCAATTCAGTACCTCCAACAAAGGATTGTCTCGACAGGGTGCCACCCCCAAAGATCCTCCCTTCTAAAGGATCGCCGGAAAGTCTGGGACCGCCAGCAGGACAGCCCACTCTCCCACCAGCCACATGCCCCACCAGCTATTTAACGGCTGATGGCAGCCAATCGGCCCCCTTACCAGTGCCTCCCCGAAGCTGCATAACACACCGTCCGTACTGCCGTGGACTCTGTGCTGCCACCACTCGAAGACCAATTCTCAGTCGTAGATATGCCTAATGCTTGTAGACCAACTCTGTTCTACGACAGGCTAGCTTGCATGCTGTGAGTGCCCAACGCACCCTTCACTTACTCCAGGGTTTCGACCCACTTCTCAGCCAACTCCTGAGACTCCTGGTAATGGAACATTGAGGCTGAAACTCTCTGCCCCGTTATTGTAGGCCCCTCCCTCGTTGAATGCTATCTCACTTCCAAGCCATGGGCTTTTTGATATCTCTGCCTGTTAAAATAACTGACACCTGCCATGATTTACTGCCATTCGACAGGTTAGCTTCTAGTCTTGGCCTTACCAGGCCGAATCTTTGAAGACGATTGCTACGGCCACAGCCTCGCTCTAGGGGGGGAGGGGAGCACCCTGACCAGATGGGTTCTGCATGAGTGCACAACCATTGAAGAATCCTGGCGCCCCAGTATCACCCCAATTCAGTAGGCTGCCGAGCAAAGTATATGCTGGACCCCTCAAATGCGTGCTAGTGGACCTCCCCTGTAAGCACTGGCCCAAACTAAGTATGACCTGGGTTTCTCCTTCGGAAGGGTGTGCAGCCACAATGGTCCCACTGCCATATTGGACGCTTGTGTACCCCCATGAACTTTCCAGCTATGCCATGTACATCTAAAACAGGCTACCAGCCCAACCTGGAAGCAGATCAGTAGACAGCATCCCCACTCAATCTAGGTTCTCCCTAGCCCTAGAGTTCTGTGCCTCCTTTTCTGGGGTGACCAACACCAAAGAAGGCCCATCAACAGCAAATGCAGTCATTACTTATATGCCTCTTGCCCGAAGCCTCCTCCACCTGCTGTGCTGGCTGTTCTAGATATGTTAGTGGATGTTGGGGGACCAACTCACCCTTGTCATGATGCTCGAGTACATGCATCCTCCAGGGGTCTGTGGGGCACTTCACCGTTGTAATGCATACCATGTAGTGCATTAGATACGGGGGCTGAAGGAAGCAGGGCCTGGACGCTAACTAGGTCTAGGTCAGCATGACGTTTGCGCGATGCTTAACTGGCTTGGCCGGAATTAACTATACCCATAGCCGCTGTGATACCAGCGTGAATAATCAATGCACCTGATGGAGTCTTTTGGAACACCTTAGTCCCTTTCTCCTAATTATCCATTATATAGATCTTAACTAATTTGGTTCCCTTATTCCAAGACTCCAACTAATCTTTCCCAAACAGCTCACCAATGTGAGCGGCTTGCTTACTTCCTGCTAACAAGGGCAACTGGCTCTTGGCCCTATGAAGCGGAGAGTTTATTTCACAAGATTTCCATTATTGTCCGTTGTCTGTCAGGGGGAGATGGAGCAAACACCTCCAAGCTGGGCTCCCAATGCAGCAGCACAATGGTTTGAAGTATCTGTGCCCACTGTGCACTCACTGCTGCTACATGCCCACTGTGATGCTATATTCCAATGGAGGTGCTGGGTAACGACACCCTCCATTAAGGCATACTCAAATTAAAAACAGGGCCACTATCTTCTAAAGGCACCTGTGTACACATGTCCATATTTACGACAGAATGTTCCCAATGATCATAGCAACCCTCGACATAAGGCTTGTGGTTAATTGTCATCTTTTGCTTAACCACACGACTATTACCCGGACATGGGTGGAACGGGATTCCCGGTGCGCTACAGACCACACCAGCCACCAACTTACTGCCCTGACTGAGCAGCAAAGCGGGCACACAACACGCACTGATTGCCAGAATCCTGAGGCCATAATACGTCTTCAAAAGCATCAAATGGCAAAGGGTCTAAATTATTTTCTTTCCCATCCAAAGACAAGCCGGGATTACACATAAGGAAAATGTATTGCGTCTCGGAATGATTCAGGACCGTCTCAATGTGCTGTTCTTGTGGTAAGTTACTCTTCCCTTGCAGGCTGATGTAACTCGCTGTAACGCAAAACCAAAGGCTGTACTGACGTACACCGGGGTTAGGTCACTAATCACGTAAAAGCTGGTATATAGGGAGACCTTGATATAGTGACCACGCTGAACATGCCTAATAAAAATGTGCAAGTCCCGGCTCATTAAAGACCTATAACCCTATAATTAGGAGTCTGATGCCTGTTTCATGATATGCCTCTTAAATGTTTTTCTGCTCCTGTCCATGCTCTTAAAACCACGACAGACCATGACATGTTTTATGGGGCTCCCTGTTAGCCATACACTCGCCCTGCCTCTAACATGGCTTAATTTGCCCAAGACTAATGTAAGGGCCCTCTTTCTACCCTCGCAACAGGTATTGTGCCCTTTATGTTGAGAGTCTTAAACAGTAAACGTACATGCCCGTAATCCTAGTTCAAAAGGCGAGGCCAAAAAAGTGCATCAGGTGGTACCTGCCTGTTGCCCCAGCAGACCACCTTTCCGCAGTCTTTAACAGTCTGAACATGCCACTTCATGACAAGGCAATATATATATATTTTTTGGTACTTTGGATCCCTCTACTGGATTTATTCATTTTTGAACTAGGTGATATTGAAATTGTACCTATTCATAAGCTTAAATGGCCGGTATAGATTTTAAACCCAAGACATTTACCAAAACATCCCTTTCCTGTTTTACTAAGCATAGTGAAAAGATATATTTCTCATGACCAATGGGAGCAAAACAAAACTATGAACACACTTCCAGCTGCTGAACAGTCAGCAGAAACCCCTGCGAAGTTTGAAGAAATAGAATATACTGGTCAACAAATGGAAAACATTCACGTTGGTCGTGCAACAGCATGGACCATGCCTTCGCGCTGGTGCCGAGCCCCTCGAGGTTCCCCTCTTTGGCTCAGAGGCAAGGCTCCTAGAGTACTCCCCCTGCCTCCCCTGGCGCACTGCTCCTTCTCCCCAGGCTGTGCCCCTCTATGTAGTGACCCAGGCCCTGCCCTGCAGGCCTTTATTAGTATTGTTCACCTTGCCTGCCCTCCGTTTTGTTGCAAGGGCAGATCAACCAAACATGGTTTACCCCATAAGCTGATTACATCCGTTTCCAGTGTCAGCCCTCTAACCATTATGGAGAGCAACAATTAATGACATTAAGGATAGTCCTTAGGGACACCACTGTCCACTCCTGGGATTTCCTTTAAGGGCCTAGTGCACTCTGGGAGCTGTAATCTCAGTTCACTTGAATGAGGCTAACTGGGGAAAACACAGTTGAAAAACTCCAGTGCTGGCCTACCTATATGTCCAATTACAGTAGCCAATATTGATCCTGTTTCATTCGCAAAGCAATGCATCAACTTTTTGGCAACTTACCCAGTGCTGACCTACCATGATGGGCCTTACCTGGTTTTCACCCGCTCTAATGAGTTGATTAAAAGTAAGGGTGGAAAACCACGTCCCATCTTAATGACAAAGGAATGCGGACCACCTCACCACAAAACCCTCTTCCACTCTGGTTGGCCTGTTCAACTCCCACCTCGGAAAACGCAGCTAAACCAGCTTCACAATCCTGCTACCATACAGGTAACCTACTGCCTGCCTATTGCGATACAAACAGCAACTGAATCCTTGATCCCGGAGCCTTCCATTATGGCAGCTGGCACCATGATGGTGTTACGTATGTTCTCACCCTAATTCACGCCACAGCTGTAGGCTGGCCAAACGGGTCGACGTCTGGATACCAGAGCGTGGTGCTACTCCCCGGTTTCGCCAACATGAAAGTAAAAAGAAAAAACAAGCCATGAATATAGGATACCCTATGCCATTTTACTGTAAACCCCCCAAATTATTTAGTGCACTATTGTTGCATTACTGCAGCCTTGTACAAGGCTACATCAATGGTACTCCCCCACCCGGGGGCATTTTTCAAAGGTATACTGGCTGGTGAGCTGCCATTACCTCCACCGCCCACCTACAGGCGCGGCCCCGCCTCTTGCAGCGGCCTTGTTATCCCGCAAATGTATATAATAGTATTGCCCATGCTCCTAGCATACGGGCGGCCTCCTAAACTGATAGAGTTCCACCTTAAATTTTTGCAAACTGTTGCGCGCCACCATACCGCCACTACAAAAAAGAGGGCGCGCCCCCGCATATCGCAGCGGCCCCCATATCTATCTACTCTACTGCCGCGCCCACCGCATTTCATTACTGCTATTCTGGGCGTAATGCTAGCTCAGAAAAGCCTGCAGCGGCCTCAATGTTAATCTTATTTCTTTTTTCAGCAAGACTGACCGCATTTTTATTTTAGCAAATGTGCGTTTACCAATACGCTTAACCATCTGTCACCTTTGATGTACAAAATCTTTGTTATGCGACGGAGTTCGCAGCGCTATAGCGCTACGAGCCCCACCTTCTCTCTTAGGAGCTGACGCGTCACGCCTTTAACCACTCTAAAGCCCCTCTATGAAGCTGAAAGATAATAAGTAATTAGTTGAAAACGATTGAAAATGCTGAAAATTACCCATGGACTGAGCTTCCTCCACTCCAAACTACGTGTGAGGCCCCCTCACCTGGATTGCTCAGCTGCACAACTCGTTACCGGCTACCACACGCTGGGCACCCGAGGCGAGAGGACAAAGAGGGCTTCACCCTTGTGTCCAGTGTTTTTCTCTCTTTTTCTGGAGGGGCCACCTTGCGCGTCCCAATGACCCGCTAGGTGCCTAACTGAGTCCTCAAATTTCCAGGCGAAACCTCCTACTCCCCATGTTTGCCTCTCGCACGAAAATGCCACTAAAGGTGCCCGCCCCCTAGGAGTGGGGGGCACCTCTCATTAGACATGCCTTTGGTGTATTACATGTGGGGCAAACTGATCCTATGAGGCTTGCAACACCATTGCTTTTTAATAAAACCCATACAGTCATTTCATTTGAATGCCCCACTGACAAGTCACAATTGCCAAGGGGTTCAAAACTACAGTCCAGCCTCATGCCTAAAAAGCCCTTATCTTATAAACAAAAAGAGACGATTTGAAATAATATCGACAGTGCAGCAGAACTGTAAAATTAGAAGTAACATAAAAAATGTGACCTTGTAATTAGTGTGTAAAGCACCTCTCCATATCTTTCCCTGCCTGGTTAATGCCAAGACAAGGTCCTTTTCTATTTTAGATTATTTGAAGCACTTCTGCCTAGAAGCTATTAACTAATTTGTTTTTGGTGGATAAAAAAATACTTTCCACCCACAGTGTCCAGTTTATCACTCACAGTTTTTTTTCTGTAGGTACACCTGAAAGAATCTTTTATTGTGCCCTAAAAGTGTACAGCATACATTTAGTAGCAAGAACTTGTTTACAATTAATGTGTAAGTGAAAAGTCAGTACTCTATGGATGTTGTAACTGGACAAATTATGACACAAGGGAAAATGTTATCCATCATTTGCTTAAGTTGTTTATTATAGTGAATGCAATTTCCCTTCTCACGCCTTCAGATTACACTAATGTAAAGTAAATATGGAATGATGCCAATGCAAAGCCCATCTGTATGCATTTACCTGTCTGCTGAATGTAGGGATTGTTTCTTTTAGCATTAAGCTCCCTTGGGTCAGTTGGTATCACTCGCTTTGCTTGCTCAGTGACAGTCAAATATGACTTTTATGCCATACTATTTTCAAAAGCTTCCAGCCGCCACTGTTTGTAAGTTCCTCCAAGGGCTTGAGGTAGAGCTTGCCCCCTGTTCAAGAAGTTTCAGGGACAACGAAGACTTCAAGTTCTTCTGCCATCAGCACTGTGGACTGTGTGTTTTGTGCTGCAACAGAAGAAAAGCAGCCAGACACTGTCTACGACACCGATGCGGGCTCCGTGTCCTAAGGGCACCCCCACACCGCAACCCTGGTCTCACTGACGCCGCTGCTTGCATCATGACCTGTGGCCACCGCACTCTGCACCGCCTAACGCCTTCGTCCTGGTATCCCCGATGATGCCACTCCACATCGACAGCGACCCGCTACTTGCACCGTGGTTCGAGAGCACCGCTCGTAAGTTGCATGACGCAACGTCCTTATCCTGCATCACTTCGCACCACAGCCCTGGCCTCACGGATGCCGCTGGATGACCTTCACTGAGCCGCTGCCTGCAGTGTGATTTGAGGGCACCGCAAGCAGCACTGATGCCTGCGCTCCCGGTTTCAACCGCGAGGAGTTCGATCTGCAACGTGCAAGGGCACGACCACTCCTGCACCGACCTCCGGAATTGACACCTGCGGATGCCGGCCTTCCAGGGCTCATCGAGAGGTCGATGATGCCCTGCATTTCTAAATGTACTGTTTTTCGGGTCTTCCTGAGACCAAAGTTGGCCTGCGAAGCTGTGGTCAGCTAGAACTGATGGAATTTGTTCTTAACGACAATGTGATAGCCCCAGATGGGGCTATCGACTTCAAGGAACTATATTTCAAGTCTATTTTGATGACTGAAGACTTCTAGGTACTATATTGTTGATTTTTATCGTTTTGGTCTTGTTTTGAGTGTATACAAATATTGGGTATTTTTCTAAACTGGTGTGGTGTCCTTGAGTAGTGCTTTCACTGCGTTACTGTTGGTTATGTGCAAATGCTTTACACACTGCCTCTAAGATAAGCCTGACTGCTCATGCCAAACTACCAAGGTGCTGAGCAGGGGTAATTTTAGGAGTGTAACTCCCTTATCCAAAGTAGAAGGAAGGGTCCAAACTTGGACAAGGTGCAAATAATTGCCAACTAGAGACCCCCATTTCTAACAGCTCTACACAAGAAAAGGACCAGCCTTTATTAACCACCGCCTAACATTCTACCAACCGTTGAGAAAATTATGCTCTGCCTCCCTAACACTTGCCAACACTCCCTGCATTCACCGAAGCAGAAGTGGAGGACACTCCATCTCCTACAATGCTGCAAAGACGTAAGACAGCAATCCTGTGCTGCTCCGGTCTATCACCTCATTTCCAGAATTCCGAAGGGCCTTCAAGACCTGGCTGTTCAAAAGAGCCTTCTGGGACCTTCAAGCAACTTGATACCCTATTGGATGTTTAGTAGCACTATATAAATCCTGATTGATTGAAAACACATTTTAACACCAATGAATTTTCCATAAAATATTGTATTTGAAGTAGCACAAAATCAGCTAAATGGATTTACATGAAACTTTGTAGGATTATATACTATGGTGCACAGATGTTTTTTTTGGGGGGTATAGCAGGTAAGTAGGGTAAGTATTCTCAAATGACATCATTGATGACACCACTGACATCATTGATTATATCATCCAATGATTGTGTAATTTTGTTTTATTGTATACACATACTAGTTAATAATGTGTACAAAAGAAGTTTGGATAATGTCATCAGTGATGTCATCAACAGGCCCTTTTGCTACATGTAATCTCACAGATTACCACAGTAGGGAAGGGTTTTGGTGTTGTTTACCCCTCTGATAAACCTTGGGGGGAGAACATCTGCAATGTGATAATCCTGGTTAGGCCCTTTAAGGGGTAGTATATTGTTTTAAAAAGTGTACTTGTCAAGAGTATGTTTTATAAGGTCTGAGGCAATGGCAATATGGCAACACCACAAACACTCAAGTGGTCTGTTAACTGTGCTGTATTTTGTCTTCTCTGCTTACTTTAAAGGAATGCCTGAACATGGAGATACATTTGTGGCATTCAAACTCGAAGTGTTCAGTCACAACACCATGTGAACAGGCCGTATACATGATATTACAAGAGAGTACGAAACACATACTTAGCAGTTCTCTTGATTGCGCCTATTAAAACAGTATTTAAGACTCTTTCAAATATCAGCAAAGTTAATGTTTAGCAGTGGTATACTAAGTATTTTAATGCCATTTCTCTAGCTAAAAAAGAGAGTTAAGTGAGGTCCTAATCACAGTCTAGGAGGAGCCTAGCTACCTATTTTGCTGAGTTTATTTGTATTGTGCACTACACATGCATTCTTCATAGAAACGTCAAAACAGTTGGCATTACCCATGCTTGTGTCTTTTTGCTCATCAACTGTCAGCTACCACAAGACAAACATCTTTGTTACGTCCTGGTGGGTCAGTCACTCCCTCGGAGCTCATTTGAGAGGCACAGGAGTGGATATTTTGTTCACACAAATCATGTGTATTAATGTTTTTTTTTTAATTTCATGAATATTGATTTTTGTTTTATTGTGCAATTATCTGAGTGGATCACTTTTCAAGCCCACGGATTTTCAAGCCATCTATACGGATCTTACGAGAAAAGTACTATTATTTTTGCACACCGCCTCTGTTTCCATGGATTGTTGTACTATATTCTTCAACGTTTTACTGCATAAGCCTATTTTTTTGCAGCAGAAATTATGCATAGTCCTTTTAGTCAAGAGTAAGCCACTCAGCTATATTTTTGTATATCATATTATGTTATTTGACATTTGTACAACACTAAAACACATTAGCCATGTAAGTAGTTATTTCTTTGCTTCTTGCAAATAAATCTAATTATATAAAAAACGCTCTCAGTTTCTTTTAAAGCATCTATGTTTGCACGTTTAACTGTCTGTTGCAGTGATCCATACAGTACTGTAGTTATAAAAAATGTACCTCCGGGAATGATGGAAATGTGAGTGAAGGAGAACAGCGAAGGGAATTAGCTTGACTAGTCACCTCCCAAACAAATCCAATAATCATGGAACACTCTGTTGCCATTCTCTCTCACAAGAACAGACATAATGCATTTGCCATGAAGCCCCCTCTACCATGGGACGATAAATACAAATCATGCCATACCGGGCCACTACGACTGGCCTGCCACAGGGTTCCGAACTATGAGCCGATTCACAAAGGTAACTTACATTTTTGAGTAATTTATTACATTTTTTTTTAGTAATTTACACTGTGGAGTAAGATTATTAGTTTTCAGTAGTTACAAACTCCAAGAGTAAATTTACTACAAAAGTGTAAGTTACAACCTCTCGACCCTTGTAGTACAGCAATTGGTTTACTCTTGTTTGGGTGGGTGACATCCCTCCATAAACCACTCATGCCTATCCCTAAACCCTTCCCGAACCTCCCTAATCCCATCCCCGTTTGCCCATTTCCACACCCACTTCCTCCAGTCCCACCCACATTTACTACCTAAACTTACTTGTGTCACTGATTCGCAGTCAGGGTGGAGAACTCTGCATATATAACTACAAGAAATTATGGCGGGGAAAACTCTCCACCTGGTTTTTGAAAACCACTTTGTAATACTTTTCGTAGTACTACAAAACGTACTACAAAGTGCAGATGGCGAATCTGGCCAGGTGTTTTTAGAAGGTATGCTAGACAAACAATTAAGAACAAATGTGGTAATATAAATCTAAGATCTTGTAACATCCATCAATACTTGCACCAAGAAGTATGACAGATTGACACATTCTGAGCAACTCTGTAGTAGCTCATAATAGATGCAAAAACCACAGTTGATGGACAGAATGCAGAACAATGTCATACATTCATACAAAGATCTGGGCCTAAATCCATCGTTTTTTTCGCACTCCACACCACCCCAGTTCAGACATGGTCATATGCAAATCAGTCTGGCCCTGTGCCTCATGGGAACAGTCCAGCCCGAACTGCCAAGCCATGCCTTCCCTGGACCGGAAACAAGCTTCCGAGGACCGATTTCTGGCATTCCAGCCGTCTTCAGCCCGGCTTGCTTGAATCCAGTTGTGTGGAGAGCATGGGACTCACGTCTGAGCATACCCATCCCACTCGGGGTGACAAATGCAAAAACCACAGTTGATGGACAGAATGCAGAACAATGTCATACATTCACCTCAGTACAGAGATCTGGGCCTAAATCCATCGTTTTTTTGCACTCCACACCACCCCAGTTCAGACATGGCCTTATGCAAATCAGTCTGACCCTGTGCCTCATGGGAACAGTCCAGCCCGAACTGCCAAGCCATGCCTTCCCTGGACCGGAAACAAGCTTCAGAGGACCAGTTTCTGGCATTCCAGCAGTCTTCAGCCCGGCTTGCTTGAATCCAGTGGTGTGGAGAGCATGGGACTCACGTCTGAGCATACCCATCCCACTCGGGGTGACAAATGCAAAAACCACAGTTGATGGACAGAATGCAGAACAATGTCATACATCCACCCCAGTACAGAGATCTGGGCCTAAATCCATCGTTTTTGTGCACTCCACACCACCCAGTTCAGACATGGCCAAATGCAAATCAGTCGGAACAAGCTTCCGAGGACCGGTTTCTGGCATTCCAGCAGAATGGGAGAAGTGCCGCCTAGGAATGGATTCAAGAAAGCCGGGCTGAAGACGGCTGGAATGCCAGAAACCAGCCCTCGGAAGCTTGTTTCCGGTCTAGGGAAGACATGGCACACATTCCCCCAGTCAAAAGATCTGGGCCCAAATCCATCGTTTTTTTGCACTCCACACCACCCTGGGTTAGACAATGGCGATATGCAAATCAGCTCTGACCCTGTTGCCCCATGGGAACAGTCCAGTCCGAACTACAAAAGCCATGTCCTTCCCAGAACGTAATCAAGCATCCGAGGACCGGACCGGTTTCAAGGTAACACCTCTCATCAGCCCGGCTAGCTTGACTCCAAGTGGTGTGGAGTGCCTGGGACCCACGTCTGGGCATCCCCAGCGCACTTAGGGCAGAATTTGCAAAAACAACAAGTGATGGACCGAATGTGGATCAATGTCACACATTCCCCCAGTCAAAAGATCTGGGCGCAAATCCATCGTTTTTTTGCACTCCACACCACCCTGGGTTAGACAATGGCGATATGCAAATCAGCTCTGACCCTTTTGCCCCATGGGAACAGTCCAGTCCGAACTACAAAAGCCATGTCCTTCCCAGAACGGAATCAAGCATCCGAGGACCGGACCGGTTTCGAGGTAACACCTCTCATCAGCCCGGCTAGCTTGACTCCAAGTGGTGTGGAGTGCCTGGGACCCACGTCTGGGCATCCCCAGCGCACTTAGGGCGGCAATTGCAAAAACAAGTGATGGACCGAATGTGGATCAATGTCACACATTCCCCCAGTCCAAAGATCTGGGCCCAAATCCATAGTTTTTTTGCACTCCACACCACCCTGGGTTAGACAATGGCGAAGGAGAAAGTTAGCGGAACAGAGCGGGAGGTACAAACAACGGGCAGGACACGGGCCAGAAAGGAAATACCGTGACACAAGGCGAAAATCACAGGAACAGGAAAGGAGCACAAACGGGATCACTAAGGCAAAACAGGATCTCAGAACGCTACGGGAACCTCACGGAGCAGAACGCTGAGTAGAGGGGGCGTGGTCGCTAACCAAACAGTAAGCCAAGCAAGGATTCGCGGGTGAGATTCCCTTTTCTGCTAGTTAGGGAGCGTCTAAAAATACCATAGCCTAAAACAGTAAGATATTTAGGGAAAGTCACAAAAGGATCTCAGGGGCACAACAACAAATGCAGAAAAGAGCATTCTACGCAGCCCTGAGGAATCTACGTTGAACACTCATAAATGAGGTCAAATCCAACCACCCCTAACATCGGGTCATGTTTGCGCTATAAAACAACCTGTGTCAAATGAAATGAATGAAATGAAATTTGATTTGTAGAGCGCATGGCTGCCCGAAAGCGTCCCAGCGCTTGCTTAGGGAACCCGTCCTGGTATTCCCCTGCGACATAGCCCGTTACTGGGCATCCCCAAGCTGAAAGCCTGGCATCCCACTGCGAGGGGCCGTTGTGGACATTAAGCAAGCTATTGCCCAGAGTTACAGAGTGGGACTCCATGATTGGAATAGGCTCCGAGGCGAGAATTGTCAGGTCCGGGGAAATTTGAGCCCAAGACCCGCCGAGGCGGGGAATTGAACCCTGGTACGGGCCAGACCTCTGCATCAGGGTCTGCCGTTCCAACCACTTGAGCCACACTTCTCACTAAATAAAAAATAAATGCAATTAGTGAAATAAGATGTGATGCAGCGCAGCAACTAAAATTCTTTATAAATGATGTCACTATCTACCACCATCACTTACCAATCAATACCAGGCCCATAAGAAACAATAGAGTAACTGAATCATGAGGCGAATGGATACTATATGTTGAAATTGAACTCTTTTCAATAAACAAGACCAGCTTGTCATTTTAAAAGTTTTTTAAAACATATTCAAGAAAACTTAGGTTTGGAACTTTATTAAGCATGGATTAGAAAAAAAGTCATAAGAAAGATTTATTCAGCATTTATAAAGAGAGCCTAATTCAAGATAATATTATTCATTAGCAGAAATAAGTGAAAAAGAGCATTTCCAAAACCTAACTAACTCTCTGTCTCTACCCTCATCGCCTGAAAACAAAGTCTTAAAAGTTACATTTCCTTACGTGTAATCATCGGACAGCAGAACGTCCCTCTGGAATCAAGAAGCGTAAGCCCAAAAGTTTGCTCCTTGAGCTAATTCTTATACCCTAAAACTAAAGCTAAACTAACTAATTTCACATTCCAACAGCTGAATTCTGGCTCTCCATTGGCTGAATCACCTCACGCCACAGTAAACTGTGACATCTTCCACCACGAGACCAGGCTTTACACAGAGCCATTGTTCATGCACAGAATCCTGGCGACAGTTCCTTAGTCTGCTACATTTTGTAGCAAAGATGTTCAAGCAATACAAAATCTTGTCACGTCTCTTCCTTTCAACCTTGAGCCTGTCCGTTCTGAGCTTTCCGTGGCACATCCAAACCCACTCCACAGAGTTGTCTTTAGCAGTTCATTTTTTAAAGCTTTCACAATAAAAGTTTGTAGGCGACTTTCTCCTGTGGCTTAGCATCAGCAGGCCTCTTTTAGAAGACGTCAATTTTCTGCGCCACTTTTTGCTTGCGTCACTGCGCCACTTTCAGCTTGCGTCACTTTTTCAGAAAACTATTATTTAAACAAACACAAAAGAATAATTAATTCAGGTAAAACAAACCCTTCTGTACCACCCAGCCCTTGCTAATTATTAATTAACCCACTAATAAAAGACATTTAGCAAAAGCAAACAAATAAAGCAACACATAAAATAACTACCAATCTTCATGTAATCCAGATTTATGTTTCTGAAAGAGTAAAAAGATGATTAAATAATACACAGACAGACAAACACAACATAGGACAAACATGAAAGCACATATAAAAAGCACATGCCATGAATGATTAGCCACATATTAATAGTGACAAAGACAATAGGACAGACATAACAAACAAGACAATATTAATCATGTGTTACAAAACAGACTTGCAAATGCAACAAGAGCACATGTAATTAGTTTCCCGCGTGTATATGTGTGGTGCAAACTTAATCTAGGTTGAGTTAATTAAACAAATCATGCAACAGTTCATTAATTGATTAGTTCATGTTATAGGGAATTGAATCCACAAGTCAGAATAAAATAATTTCTGAAGCTCGCTTCATCAACTCCCTCATCTGGTGATTTAAAAATCACCAAACAACACCCAAAAATTTTACTTAAAAATGTTATCTATTGAACATGTTTCAGGCTTACTCAGGATTAGTATTTAAGCTCTAATTTCATCTATATTTCTACAACTCTCATAATGAGTATTAAGTCTTACATCCTACTGATTCCATATCCTTTACCCTTTCTTTATTCAGCTAAGTTGAATCCTTTCCACCTTTGAATCCCCAACCCCCAATGAATTTATAGGTAACTACATTTTGAATTGCATAACTACATTTTGAATTGCACCAACAAAACAAATATCAATCTGAGTAATATAAAACAAAACAAAAACAAAACAAAATACATTTTTGAAAATGTTTGAAAAATTAGTATATAGTATATATCCCCCTTTTTTTTTTTTTTTTTTTTTCAAATTCTAAAACATGTTTTCTTCGACCTAGGGTCTTACATAGAAGTGTTTCCAGCTAACACAATTTCTTCGACCTTGTGTCACCCTAACACAATTTCTTCAGCCTTATGCCAAAAATAAACCTCAACTTAAAGAAAACTAAACCTAGTCATTGTCACCATTTCTTTCAAGACCACTTGACTGCTACTGCGCTCCTCAACTATTGGAGTGATATTTATGTAGGCCCATTCTGGAGACTTATATTTTACATTTGGTCTCAATGGTCTTTTGCTCTCCCTTGTAATCATTTCAATGTTTTCTCCAGCTTGCTCTTTTTTTTTTTGTCTGAATCACTCTTCTGACTTGACACTAAAAAATTTGAACTTTAAATCTTTAGGCCAGACATCCCCTTTAAGCCAGACATCACCTTTTCTCAAGAGTTTCTTCTCAGGCTTGCTTTCTTTACATTCAGCTTTCCAAGCCCTTTTTCTGAATTTTTTTATCTCAGACTCTTCATCACTCCCATCTGTATCATTTTCTGAGACTTCAAATCTGTACCAAGGAACTTCTTTACTCGGCAGCTTCACTCCATTAGGAACATCATCCTTACAGCTGGTACTTGGTAATTCTTCCTCTTCTTCAGGGATCACCTTCAGCTTCCCAGTTTCAGGATTCTTGTTCCCGCATTCAGAGCTACTCTTCTGCTTTTCAATACTCTCCTGGACTTGATTAACTTCTTGCTCGGAATTTTCTGCTTCTGAATCTTCTTCTTTTTCTTGAGATTCTTTTTCTAGCAGATTTTCATCATTTTCTGAATCTAGAATTACAATCTCTAGATCTTCTTCATTCAATGTTTCATTCACATTGACATCATCATCCAGATGTCGACCCCCTTGTCGATCTTCAATATCTGGATTTTTGACATCATCATCCAGATGTCGACCACCTTGTCGATCGTCAAGATCTGGATTTTCTTCAGGAATTTCATTTTCAGAGTCTGAATCAGTCGAAGTGTCTTCACTAACTTCATCAGTGTTATCAGGTTCAGGTACACAAAGGGTATTACTGATATGCATCCATCCAGTATCTGTTGTCACCTGACTTGCTTTCTGCCACCTGGGTACTAGACAGTTTCTCCTCCGATGAACCTTTGTTCTGACCAAGTCTCTTGGCAATAAATCATGAGCCTGCTCATTTTCCACATCTGTTCCCAACTGATGGAATACAGAAACTGTATCATTCTTTCTTGTTGGAAAAGCTTCCACCCATTTTGAAAATAAATAAATGATGACTAGGACATATCTCAGTTTGTTTTGTTGGGGCATTTCAAAGAAATCTATTTGAATTTTTGCAAATGAACCACCCTCCCGGCCTATGGTTCCCAAATTCTCAATTGTCTTTTGATCTGGATTGTTTTTCTGGCATGTCAGACATGTTTCCCTGAACAGTTGAATCATTGTGTCTCTTGCTAAATGACCTGGACCATGGTACATCTGTGCCATGTCAGCAATCATGCAATTGGGCATAATAGGTCTGTCATCTCTGTAAAACCAAATTTCATCCTCCTCTTGCTGTCTGAAACCTTCTTTGAACCATGTGTTTTTCTCCTCATCATATGCCTCATCTTGTAATTGTTTTAACTCGTGCCATGTCTGAATTGCAAAGATTAGTATGAGGATTCATGAAACATGTTCATTGAATTTTTCCCCTTTGATTGCAACCCACTCCTGAGCACTAAATTTAACAATGGTACCTGCGTGCTCATTACCTTTTGAGACATGATCATTTTTCTCTCCAGCACATTTTATCTCTGCTATTTGGTCTAGAAGCTCAGATTCTTTGTTGAAGTCTGGCATGCCCTGAACAGGAGCTTCACACAAACTCTTTTTAAATTGCTCAATGGCTTCGAGCTTTATTTCTGTCAGGACAATTGGGTCTTTTATATCTGCTTTTGTCAGTCTCTGCAATGGTTTTGCAAATACTGAGAAAGCACAAATCCATTGTCAACAGTATGCAACCATGCCTAGGAGCATTCTTATTTGTGACTTTGGGGCTTCCATTGCCTGAATCATTTTATTTCTCCCAATAGTTACCTGTCTGGGAATTCTCTCTCTCTCTTGGAACCTGAAAGCAAAAATTATTTGACTCTCTGGGTGCATTGGAACCCAATACCATTCAGCCTCATGTGGTATCTGATAAAGGATCTCTACTGGTTTAGGCACAATAGGACAACAAGGGATAACTATCTCGTTAACCTTTCTCAGGTCCTGTACTATTTTGTACATTTCATCTGGCTTTCTAATTCCCATATCTGGTGAATTACAAAGACTGTTCTCAATCTCTTTTAGGACACCCTGCTTAATGAATGTTTCAATAACAGGAATTGTTTCTGGCTTCATCTTGTACTGTGGAACATTAGGAAATGAGTTTCCCTGCTTGTTTGCAATTTTAACTGGATCAGGTCTGTTTTCCTGAACTCCACTGAATCCTGTATCTGTATTGTATTTCTGCTCATTAACATAATTTAGAAATGGCGGCGAAGGTATCTCATTCTGCTGAATCACCACCTGTCGCTGTATTTGTAGCTGTTCATTCAGTAACTGTTGCTGCTGATTTATCTCACTCTGCATCTGTGAATTTTTACACTCTCCTACAAAAGCTAAAGTCGCTTTTTCCTTCTCTTTTTTCTCTGTCCATTTTGTTTTCCATTTATTCAGACTACCCCTTTTTCTCAAAGCCCAAATTAAATCTTTTATATGGGCAGAGGCAAACCTACCTGTATTGTTCAATCCTTCAATGTCCTCATCATCCTGTAATATTTTTAATCTGTCTGTACTGATTGTATTATCCAGTAATTTATACTCACCAGGCTGTGTCAGGTCAACGTCAGTGTTTTCACTAGGTGAAACTAGAGTCATCACTCTCTCTTGCTGAGTTGGAATCATTATTAACTTATTTTCAGGTACATTAGAATAAAGTTTTTCAGCAAACTTTTGAATTGGGACCGTTAAAGCTGTGGGACTAGTTTCATCTTTTCCAAGCACTGGGGGAACAGGTCCAATTACCACAGGAACTGTCACTGCTTCCATGTCTGACTTTAACTGCTCCATTAAATCATTTGTAGAACTTACATGATCAGGAATATTAATTTCAGAAATACTAGGCATCTCATCATACCTACCTGTTGTGACACCTTGAGAAAGGGTCTGGACTGGGACTCTTGGCGACACATTAATCTGCTCTGGGCTTTTGCTTGAATTTCTATCCTGATCTGTATTTACAACATCATTTTTACAATGATCAATTAATTCTTCTCTGACAAGTTTATTATTCACATTCGCTGATTTGGGAGTCCATTCTTCATCTTCTTCATCTAAAATTATTTCAATAACCTTTTTAATCTTTTTAAATACATTTTCCATTTTCTGATAGCAGAGAAACATTTTCTTCTTCTTAGAATAATTTTGATCCATATTTTAATATACTTACCTTTATTAAAATTAATTAAAATAATTACAATAAGTAATTACGTTCACTTAATTGGCCTAATAGCGTTTACTGATCAATTAATTAATTAATTTAACAAGGTCAGGTGAAGTATAACTTTATAACCTGATCAATTTAATATAACTCCTAATTTACCTGCATCGCTAATTTTAATAAACCTGGAAAGAAAAACATAAATTTGCAAAAACAATAACAACGCAAAATATTTATTTACAACAATAAATACCAACATATAATCACATGTGTTTTAAATGTACTTATTTTTTACTTACACGCCTTCTGCAACATATACCTGTAAAAAGTAAGCCTAAATGTGCTTGCCTTATTTTAAATAAAATGTCTGCTTGCAAATAACCTTTGACCCCTTAAACATTAATTCTTAGCTCTGACATTACTGTTACTACATCTAGCTGCCACTGGCTTCTCCATAATTTAAATGAAATTGCTGCCTTTTATGTCAGCTGCGCGCCTTTAAAGGCACAAAGCCAGCCTCTAAATGCCCAACACCTGTTTTTAATAGTGTCACTGATGTTTATAAAGCCTTGACCAATGAGGTCTGGATAGAAACCCAGCAGCACAGATACAATGAAAATCCAAACCTGCCTCTTAATTAATAAAACGGCAAGGGCAGCACAGCACAGGCACAGGTATAGCCTAATGCTTATACAGAAAACCCTTTAAGCAACCTCGAGGCTCACAAAGCCTCAACCAATAAGGTCGTGGCCCTTGTGTGACGCTGCGGCGTCATCAGCCAATCAGGACACAGCTCACTCCACTCGAGGAATAAACAAATCAATCCTCAACCAAGCCAGCCCCCCCCCCAAATCAGAACCTCTAAACTCTTCAAAGTGTAGCGCGATTCCGCTATCAGCGCTTACCAGCACTCCCTCTGAAAGAAGAAGAGGAAGCCTAACTACACGGAGCTCTGACCAATCAGGTCGCGGCTCCTCTCTCGTGACAGCAGATGTCACGGCCAATATTTTAATAACAACTTGGCAGTGATTATGCGCAGGAGTCAATTGTAGTGCGTCAAAAACTAAAGCGGTAACCTTACTAATTGTAAATAATTTGGCAAACAGTGGCAACGTGCATCAACCAATAACAGCACGACCACAATGATATCAGCCAATCACAACGCTGTTGGCGATATCGGGACACTTTCACAATAAGAAGAATTCATTCAGACACAACAGCGCTTCAGCCAATCATAGGGCGACCCACAAACGCCTCAGCCAATCATAACACAGCTTTCACAATACCCCGTCAATTTCAACACTGCTGTAACTGTAACGAATGCTGCTGCTAATGCATTCTCTCTCTTTCTCTCCCTCGCCAAGAAAGCCCAACACACAACGCTCGCTCCTTCACCATACAGAAAGGAAACCTCAAATCGGCAATACTCATTTACTGAAAGTCACTCGGCAAGCAATGTCTACACACATCAGCCAATCAGAGTGCTCTGACACTCCGGACATTTCAACCAATCAGAGCGCGGCGGCTCTGACACACCCAGCCGCTGCAGCTCCAAGCTCAGCGTTTTCAATTAATCATAGCGTTGTTGGGAACGCTTTAACCAATCACAGAACCACAGCCATGATACACATAAACGCTCACGCTCTCACTTCTAAACAGCTCCTTTTATATAAAATAAATGAAATAAACCCACAACACAGCCCACACCCGTGAATAAACCCGAACAGTGATACATTTAAATGTAGACAGTGGTAATACACATCAGCTAATGCGTGACCACTCTAACCCTGAAACAGTTTTAACAAATCAGGGAGCAGCGTTACTATGACAAGCTGAACGCTCCAGCCAATCCGTCAGCGCCGTCCCTGTAAGCTCAGCCAATCACAACACGGCTGTGGCTATATTGTTACTGCTGCTGTTGCAGTCTCTCCTCTCGCACTCCTCGCCACGCGCAATTTGCAATTAATTAATTTAAATCAATAGCGCGAGAGACAAAGGCAGAACTCAGAACAGAACAGGAAACATCCTGCCAGGAATCACCTTAAAGTTTTAATCGCACTTTACCAATGATGGCACTGCCTTGCTTCCAACATTCCAGGCATACCAACCAATCAGAGCGCGGCAGGCTCTGACGTACACAGCAGCTGCGGCTGCAGGCTCTCCCAACACGCTCTGGCTCCTAAATCAACACCTCCCTCGATCGGGGCACTTTTTAATGAATTTAAATAGCGCGCAATGCCTTAAAATGAATTTAAATAGCGCAAGACACCTTTTAATGTTTTAAAACAGCGCAGGCTTTACCTAAAGGCTTCAGAGCGCTTTACAATATTTTAAAATAGCGCATTATTTACCCTGAAGGCTCCAAAAACGCTTTCCTATTACTTTTTGAACGCAATTAATAACTACATAAAGGAAACCATTTGTCTGGATCTCTAAACAAAGAGATAGTTTTGCACATTCATTCAAGTATTCTCAGCGTGGAATAGACGACGCTATTCTCACAGAATAGTCTCAATTGCCAATAGAGTAATTCTTACCCTACCCTTCAGGTTACCAATCATTCACACACTTTCAAACAAGAAAATCCTAATCATACACACACGAATTCTTGGCAGGACTTGAACCAACCACAGAAAACGTCAAGCGTTGATAAGAATAGACGACGCTATCTCACCCTTCACTCAAGCTTGAATAAATCCTACTACTCTTTTTCACAGAAAGCTTTAAAACAGGCTCACCAGGTCCCTCTGCTTAATGCTACAATTTCATAGGCAATCCTCACTATACATTCAACCATGCAATATAAAGTCCCTAAACTTGTGTTGTACGTCCACAACACGTTATATAATCTATACCACAATTTTGAAACAGACAAATGCACTGTGTAACTCTTCTAGTCACACTACTCTTGCCATGGCATACCAGGAATTTTTCACAGCTGGAAAAAACCCTAAAGATTACATACTACATATAACAATCTGACAAAATCAAAAACTTAACATTTGTTAAACATCAATCCTATGACTATACCAACATATATGTAACATGCATGTCAAAAACAACATATAACCATCTGAAGCTACCAAATTGATGCAGCGCAGCAACTAAAATTCTTTATAAATGATGTCACTATCTACCACCATCACTTACCAATCAATACCAGGCCCATAAGAAACAATAGAGTAACTGAATCATGAGGCGAATGGATACTATATGTTGACATTGAACTCTTTTCAATAAACAAGACCAGCTTGTCATTTTAAAAGTTTATTAAAACATATTCAAGAAAACTTAGGTTTGGAACTTTATTAAGCAAGGATTAGAAAAAAAGTCATAAGAAAGATTTATTCAGCATTTATAAAGAGAGCTTAATTCAAGATAATATTATTCATTAGCAGAAATAAGTGAAAAGAGCATTTCCAAAACCTAACTAACTCTCTGTCTCTACCCTCATCGCCTGAAAACAAAGTCTTAAAAGTTACATTTCCTTACGTGTAATCATCGGACAGCAGAACGTCCCTCTGGAATCAAGAAGCGTAAGCCCAAACGTTTGCTCCTTGAGCTAATTCTTATACCCTAAAACTACAGCTAAACTAATTTCACATTCCAACAGCTGAATTCTGGCTCTCCATTGGCTGAATCACCTCACGCCACAGTAAACTGTGACATCTTCCACCACGAGACCAGGCTTTACACAGAGCCATTGTTCATGCACAGAATCCTGGCGACAGTTCCTTAGTCTGCTACATTTTGTAGCAAAGATGTTCAAGCAATACAAAATCTTGTCACGTCTCTTCCTTTCAACCTTGAGCCTGTCCGTTCTGAGCTTTCCGTGGCACATCCAAACCCACTCCACAGAGTTGTCTTTAGCAGTTCATTTTTTAAAGCTTTCACAATAAAAGTTTGTAGGCGACTTTCTCCTGTGGCTTAGCATCAGTAGGCCTCTTTTAGAAGGCGTCAATTTTCTGCGCCACTTTTTGCTTGCGTCACTGCGCCACTTTCAGCTTGCGTCACTTTTTCAGAAAACTAATATTTAAACAAACACAAAAGAATAATTAATTCAGGTAAAAAAAAAACTTCTGTACCACCCAGCCCTTGCTAATTATTAATTAACCCACTAATAAAAGACATTTAGCAAAAGCAAACAAATAAAGCAACACATAAAATAACTACCATTCTTCATGTAATCCAGCTTTATGTTTCTGAAAGAGTAAAAAGATGATTAAATAATACACAGACAGACAAACACAACATAGGACAAACATGTAAGCACATATAAAAAGCACATGCCATGAATGATCAGCCACATATTAATAGTGACAAAGACAATAGGACAGACATAACAAACAAGACAATATTAATCATGTGTTACAAAACAGACTTGCAAATGCAACAAGAGCACATGTAATTAGTTTCCCGCGTGTATATGTGTGGTGCAAACTTAATCTAGGTTGAGTTAATTAAACAAATCATGCAACAGTTCAATAATTGATTAGTTCATGTTATAGGGAATTGAATCCACAAGTCAGAATAAAATAATTTCTGAAGCTCGCTTCATCAACTCCCTCATCTGGTGATTTAAAAATCACCAAACAACACCCAAAAATTTTACTTAAAAATTTTATCTATTGAACATGTTTCAGGCTTACTCAGGATTAGTATTTAAGCTCTAATTTCATCTATATTTCTACAACTCTCATAATGAGTATTAAGTCAGTTGTTAAGTGCACTCTTTGGGCTGGTGTACTATTATACATGTAAAACAGTATAGTTTATTAAATCACACACAGGAAAAGGTTTAGTACAATAAACATCCAGAAGTCAGGTATTTCGACGTCCTTGTATTTATGATAATGAATAGAAAGAAGGAAAAGTGAAATTAAACAATTGCCTTGGATCACAAAGTCTGGTAAAGTGGGGAAGCCAGGGTTAATCCCAGGATTCATTATTACACATTGTGCATTTCAGCCACTGGAATTATATGCTTCGCCTCCCCTACAGCCATCTTACTGGCACCGCCCTCCTGCACCTACCGCCCCAACCACCATCCTGCTGACCCTTGGGAAAATGTTTGTGAGTACCCATGAGATTAAAGCATTATTCAAGAAGAAAGAAACCCTATGGATCCTGTGGGGCACTCAACTAGCAACCACACAGTGTTAATAATACAATTGTGCAACAAACACACCTGTAATAAAAAATAATATGCACATTTTGGAAGCTAACCACGGTTCCAGTGAACTGGTATTTGCATTCAAGAGGAATAAACATTTGAAAGAAGGCCTGGTTCAAGCAATGAGATCAAGAACATCTGGTGCTCATACTATAACTGGCCCATAGTAATTTCCCCTGTAAAGCACTATCAAAAGTGTGAAAACATAAAGAAGGCCAATGAGAAATGCTAGCACCTACACAGTCTTCAAGGCAAAATTCAAAACCAAATTTACGTAGTAGGTGTGTGCTCAATGAAAAAAAGAACACTCTACCACTAGTGTAAAGTATATGGGAAAACAAATCCCCAAATACCAAGAATATATCAATTCAAATATCCAGAGCACCACGGAATAGAAAAGAAGATAGTCCGTCAAATAGACAGGTCCATGTTGGTAAAATAGACTCCAAATGTTGGGACTGATAGTTTCATTCACTTTAATGAGTTGTTCTGTTTCTCGCAAATTAAACAACAGCTGCCGGGGGTCAGGTAACTATTTAGCATGGAGGAGTCTCGTTTGTTATCGGAATTAACCAAACAAATCGCTCCACCAACTAAGAAAGGCCATGCTTCACCACCCATAGAATTGAAATGGAGCTATCAATCTATCAAAATTGTAAAGATATATATATATTTTTTTTTTAAATCAAAAACCTTTATTGATGATTTGCATGGTACATCAGTGTCATAAACATTTGGAACAATCTCCCTCTTTCCATTCGCTCTATCCCTATTTTTTCCCACTTTCGTAAAGCCCTCAAAACTTTTCTTTTTCTTCAGGCATTCCTCGGCTAATCTCCTTAGGACCCTCTGTAGATACTGATGTGCCCCTTAGCGCCAGGAAGCCGCTTGGCCGCAGTGCGCTTTAGAAATTTCTTTTTCATTTTATTTCATTTCATTTCATAAACATCAGCAAAGCAAATGTCGAAGTAGGTAACAAAGCTGTGACACCTTCCAGTGTCTTCAATTCAATTGTGCAGAAACATATTAAAGAAATGAAAAAAAACAATACACCCTAATCCCATTATCGGCTACCTTATTGAGTACAGGCAAGAAGAAAGGAAGAAAATAAAAGTAAGAAGAATTTAAACAATGCATTACACTGAGATACAGTCTATAGCGTCTCAGGCTTCAAACTATTGCAGTTTTCTGACAAATTAACGGTGGCTGTAATGTCAAGCTAAGGACGGTACATGGATAAAATATATCACAATATGGAGCAGGTTAGCGCTCTAGTCTACTACCTTAACTGTAGGACACTCTGAACACAATGCCTCAAACCCCTCCAGTCTCCGCGAACAACGCTAATAAATTCATTTCGAGCCCCAGAGTGATTACAGTGCTGGTACAGGCGGTGGGGCATGAGGTAATTCATTGGTCGTCTGACCCCCCCACCCCCCCCACCCCATCATCACATATGCTTCCTGTCTAAGGAGATAGAAGTGAGTGGGCCCCAGATATCCTTCGGTTGTGACCGTATGGGTAACAGTTCTGCATAGGACTGTATTTGATCCTGCCAAGTGGATATAGTACGGATCCAGGATTTGAATTTGGGGGCTCGGCCCCTACTCCACCTTAGCCAGGAGTAGGCCCATAGCTAAAAACCTTTTATGGACTGCATTGCAACCATGTATTAGGCCCAGCAGGGCCATAAGTGGGCACCACATCATTGTGATCCCCAGCATATCTGAATGTCCCTCGAAAATCTGTATCCAGTAGTCTGCCACTCCAGGGCAGGTCCATGCCAGGTGTATAAAGTCTGCCTCCTCCTCACCGCAGCGTTCACATTGTGAATTGTCCCTGAGGTGAAACCTATGTAGTCTATCGGGGGTGTGGTACAGGCGGTGAAGAAATTTGAAGTGAATGAGGTGTAGTCAGCGGTTGCTTGTGATTCTGTCCGTCTAGGCGCAACTAAGCTCCCACTGGTCATCCGTTAGGGGGACAGTGAGGTCAGCATCCCAGGCGTGCCTGGCTCGTGAAGTGTGAATAGGTGAGGCGCTCTGCGTGTGTTTATATAAGAGGGATATAACATGGGGGGGGGGTTCTTGCTGCCACAGAACGTGTAGAGGTGCGAGGGTTTCCGGCTCGTCGGGAAAAGCAGGGGCGACAGCTTTGACACTTTGCCTGAGCCGCGTATATAAGAATGTGTCCATGATTGTGGGAGTGTGCGGTCCAAAAAACTGCTCAATAGAACGGAATTGGCCCTCGGTGTAAAGGTCCCCCCAGGTGTAATATTGCAATTTGCTCAGCATTCTGCGGCATATCTCCTCACATGTCACCTGTAGTCTGGGATCGTTCAATAGAGGCATCCTAGGCGAGTACCATAACGGGAGTTCCCCAGGACCTGGGCAAGCCGCCGCCATGCTTGCACTGTGCAATCGACAGTGGATGGGTCAGCCACCCTCTCCCTCACTGGTGTAAAAAGATAGCCTGTCCGAGGTGTTGGGCCATATAGCCATCTTCAACTGCCAGGTGAGCCATATATGGCGGAGGGTGGGCCCAGTACACTGCAAAGTGGGCCTGAGCGCAATTATAATAATACTCAAAATTGGGAACTTCATAACCGCCCTGGTGATACGGGAGCATAAGTGTATTTAGGCTAAGTCGCGCCTGTTACCCTCCCCATGTGAGCCGTGTGAGTTGGATTCTAAGCGTGCAGAAGAAAAACCTCCCTGGGTGGTATGGGATATTGATGAACAAGTACAACAGCTTGGGCAGTATTACCATCTTGATAAGAGAGATTCTGCCCGCCATAGATAGTGGCAGGTGGATCCATTTAGTGATGTTGTCAGTTATCTTATCTATGGATGTCCCATAGTTAGCTCTCATCAATGTATCTTTATTTCTTGTGATTCGAATTCCCAGGTATTTTAACTCTTCTGATTGCCAGAGTAGGGGGTGGTCCAGTTGGCGTGGATCTGTGGTGTCAGTAAGGGGGAATACAGCAGATTTGGACCAGTTAATTTGTACTCCAGAGATTCCGCTAAACTTAGTGATTTCACGCAGCACGGGGTTTAGGTTTTCCTGAGGTTTTTTCACGTATAAGGTCATATCGTCCGCATATAGCGAAATTAGCAGTTGCCTGGCTGGGTAGATCAACGCCCTATGGTTATGATGTTGCCTGAGTTTTGCAGCTAAAGGTTCAATGGCCAGGGCAAAAAGGATTGGAGATAATGGGCATCCCTGCCTAGTGCCCCTTAATATATGAAAGGGGGTAGATCTGGTCCCATTCAACAGCACTGTTGCTGTCGGCCGATTATACAGCAGACGTATCCAGTGCAGAAAGGTGGGGGGCACACCCATGTATTCCAACGTACCCAACAAGCAGGCCCATTCTAGTGAGTCAAATGCTTTGGTGGCGTCGAGAAACACCGCCACCGCCTCGCAGGCAGGATCAATATCTTGGAGTAAAGCGGCTAAGGTTCTAGGGTTTTTCTTTTATTTATTTTTTTTATCCTCATTTGCGTGCATAGCTCCAATCCATCAAAACCAAAAACTACCACAGAGCAAAAGAAGGTACGGCTGTGTTCTGTGCTATCTCAGCGTATAGCTGGCGGGGGATTTTTGTTCGGGGGGAAGACCAATTCCCAACAGCACAATTCACACAAGCCACACAAGATCTTGCTTTGGGCTGTGTTTTAGTAGATGGGCCCGGGTTACCGAAGCCCCCATAACACCATGACGCTCGGTCAAGGAATGAAGGGTAGGGAATGCGCGCATTAATCATAGGACCTGGGGAAAAAAAAAAAAAACCTCAGGCTTATCACTGCGACACTAACATTGTCCAGAAGGCTCTCCTACGGGGATTCCCTGCCCTGGCGAGATCGAGTTTAGAAATCTGGAGAAGCGATGCTTGCCATTCGTACACTGTAGGTGGTTGGGCATCTTTCCAATGTCTGCATATCTCCCTACGTGCCGCCAGGATGGCGTAAAATAGCAAGTTAGTTGCGGCATTGCATACTTTGCTTCTTAGGCCAAAGATGACAAGAACGAGGTCTATGGAGACGTGTTTATCCAATGACTCAGATAACTTATTACCAATTGCTTCCCAAAAGGCGGACAGATTTGGACATTCGTAGAACATGTGAATGTCTGATGCTGCAATGAGCCCGCATCTTGGGCATACCACCGGGCCCGTTAAGGAGAACTTTGTAAGCCTCTGTGGAGAATAGTGTGCCCTATGTATCGTAAAAAGATGGTTCCTACGAAGCCACGCAGGTTTCACTAGATCCCAAAGTACTACGCAGGAGGTGGTCCAAAGCTCTTCCACATCGATGCCCGGCATTAATTCAGCCCATAATGAGGTTGGCAATTGAAAGTTGGTATCCATTTCATCCATAATTTTATTATACCAGCGTGATATGTCTTTCTTTGTCACAGGGCTTTCTATTAGGCAAGTCACCAAATCGCTATTACCGCCTATAGGTAGACTACTAATCCGTACTGGCTGCTCTTTATATGACTGTGCCCAGCTAGAGATTTGAATGTATTTATATCTCGACAGGCTTGGGCCAACTTTGTTAATTAGATAGTCCCATGGAAACAAAGACCCATCCATAAACAAATCTTCCCATATGTTGATACCAGCAACTCTTAGTGGATTGGTAAGTGCGTCCATTGTCCATGGAGGGGGAGCTGGTAAGTTCCATATGGGAGCCATCCCTGAGTAGTAGCCCACTTTGGTTGCTTGCCTCACTTTGTACCATGTAGATGCAATCCCTTGTAGTACCGTCAATTTTATTTTTTTAAAGAATTTGGGGTCTCCAAATTTAAACAAGAAGCCAGTTAGATCTACTCTTTCACAGTGCAATAATGCAGTGAACAGGCAGCCCAACCCCGTCGCTGTAGGAGTTTTAAGCAGCATGCGTGTATGCGAAAACTGGAACGCCCATGCATAGACTTGAAGATCTGGTCCAGCCAGCCCTCCCTTCTCCCTACGTCGTCTAATTTTTTTCCAAGAGATTCTAGCGCTCTTGCTATTCCAGATAAAATTAGTGATCGCGCTCTGTAGTTTTGAAATTAATTTTGAGTCAAAAAACAAAGGAATTGAATTGAACAGAAACGAAATCTTAGGCAAAATACTCATCTTAACCAGGTTGACCTTACCTATGAAGGTGAGAGGAAGATGTGACCAATCTCTCATAAGCTTCCGGCAATCTGCTGCTATTTTGGTGAAATTTAATTAAGCGATTAAGTTGATGTCTTTAACTATGTTTATCCCCAGGTAACGTATTTGAGTTTTAGATGTTACGTTATTGCCCATTGTATTGATATTCCAGGACATTGACTCTGTCTTTGAGGCATTAATCTCATACCCTGAGACTTTTCCAAATTTGGCAGCCAAATCGATTATTTCTGGATATGCTTCATCATAATTTGTAGTGAAAATCATAACATCGTCCGCATAAAGTGCCACCTTTTTATCCCAACCACCAAAAGTAAAAGATTTAATGAGTACGTTATCTCTTAAGGTTTGGGCAAAGGGTTCGATGTATATGTCGAAAAGGAGGGGAGACAGGGGACAACCCTGTCTGGTTCCCCTCATAACCCTGAATGGCTCCGTTAGGCCCCCGTTTATCAGAAGTGAGGCTGACGGGCTTCGATATAGCAAATTTATCGCTCTACGGAATCTATCTCCAACGTTGAACCTCCTCAAGGCCTCCGACAGGTATAGCCAATTTACCCTATTGAAGGCCTTGGTGGCATCCAACGCGAGGACAGACAAAGGCGTAGCCTCTTTTATAGCCATATCTATGGAGCCCAATAGTTTGTAGGTAAGCTCACACATCTGTCTCCCTTTTATAAATCCTTTTTGATTAGGATTTATAATGTCAGGCGCTACCCGGCCCAACCTATTGGCCAAGATTGAGGCAAAGATCTTGTAGTCAGCGTTTAAGATGGAAATGGGCCGATATGAACCGCAATCTGTGGAAGGTTTACCAGGCTTCAAGATAAGGGTTATGGAGGCTTTATCCCAGGATTCGGGTGGCAATGCGCCATCTCTTAAGATTTGGTTAAATAGGGATACTAGGACTGGAGACACCTCTGAGATCAATTTTTTATATATTTCACTTGGTAGACCATCAGTGCCTGCAGCCTTTCCACCCTTTGCTCCCCTTATAGCCTCCTCTACCTCTGCTAAACTTATTTCCTCTTCCAGGGAGCAGCTCTGTACTGATGTTAAAGATGGTAAGGAGATACCTACCAGCCAACTCATGATGTCGTTCTGAGTAACATTAAGATCATCTTGGTATATAGCTTGAAAGAAGGTTCTAAAAATTTCTCTAATATCTTCGTCCCTGGAAAAGGTGCCCCTCGCTGAAGTAACAGAGGAAATGTTGTTTCGAGCCCGATCTGATTTTGTTTTCCAGGCAAGTAATTTCCCTGCCCCTTCCCCATATTGGAAATGGGAGATTTTACTTGCCTCCCATTTCTGCATGATACGCTTCTCTAAGACTGCCGATAAAGTGTTCTTTAATCTAACCAACTCTTCATATTTTAAGGATAGATCCTGATTGTCTATTAACCCTACTCTATCAATGTCAGTCTGAACTGTCATAATATTATCCTCGATAGAGGTTACTTCCGCTATATACTGTCTTCTTCTATAGGCTACCTTATTCTTTACGAGGCCTCTTAATGTACATTTAAATGCGTCCCATACAATAGCTATTGAGGCTGTACCAGTATTAGTGCTGAAGAAGTAGCGAGCTTCTGACTGTAAAAATTCGATATCCTCTATTGATGAGAGTAAAGACCTGTCAAAAGACCACATTCTGATAGCAGGTGCTGTGTCCAGTTTTAATTCAAGCTTCATGGCTGAATGATCAGAGAGATGTATTGGGATATATTGTACTAAGGTGATGTCATCAACCAAAGATCTACTAGTAAGGATAAAATCAATTCTAGATTTATGCCTGTACTTAAGGTTCCTGAATGAGAAGTCCTGCCTCTGGCCCTCTCTGAGCCTCCAGATATCTATATATCCATATTGGTTCATTAACCCTATAAGACAGCTTCTGGATTTAGAAATACTATTCTGTCTACTATTGGGGGATTTGTCCAGAAGTGGATTCAGAGTAATGTTAAAATCCCCAGCTATGATCACAGGGTCAGGGAAACTCAACAAGTGGTTGAATAAGGATTCCAAAGCGGAGGGATCATCAATATTCGGGCCATAATAGCCCACTTGTGTTAACTTTGATCCTCCTAACTCTATTGCTACAATGGCCCATCTTCCTCCAGAGTCTACTTTCTGCTGTATGATTTTGCACCTAAAGGATTTCTTAAATAGAATAGAGACCCCGCGTGTATTAAATCCTTGTGATGTTGAAATTGAGGATTCTATCGATCTATTCCTTCCTATCAGTTCCAGCATCTCGCTTTCGATTAAATGTGTCTCCTGGAGGATAATAATCCCCGCATCGGCATCTCGAAGATACTGCATGATTTTGTTAGCTCGAGGCCTGGTGCGAAGACCATTAACATTCCAGGATAATACTTTGAGTCTACTCATTATGCTGAGGATATAGGTTATTTAATAAGACCGACAGTTTGTATGGATACATGATATGATGCTTACTATGAGTATAGAACCTTATATTAAAAGATTTGTTAAGATAGAAAGATTGGAGCTTTTTCATTAATGTGTGTTTTACCTTGTGCCCCGCCACCCCCCCCTGCCCTCCCAACCCCCCTCCTCCCCTGGGAAAACCCTGAACTCACCAACAGGAAGTTTCCGGAAGTAAGTGCCCCTAGCTCTTCCCCATCTCTACCTCATGTGTCTTTTGTATTTTATAGATACCTCGCCTTTCAGGTGTCCAACATATTTTGTGGATGTCTTTTTTTTATATATATATATATATTTTTTTTCCCTTTTTTTTTATTTCCCGGTTTTTTCACCCGTTCCTCTCTTTATCCCATTGTCCCATATCCCACATATTTTTTAGGTTTTGCCTGCAAATGCTCACGTAGTGAGCATTCGCTAAAAAACCTATTGAGTTCTATATATGATCGATGACCCGCCTCTGCCTCTCATTGGCTAGCTCCATAAATGGAGGCTAGCCATTGGGAGACAGAGGCTGTCAATCGCGCTTTCTCCCGAAAACGCGATTCGGGGGCGTTTCTGGTGCTTTTTTTAAGCCCCGCCCCTTTGTCCCGGGCCGCGCTGTCATTGGCTGCCGGCCCGGGACACCCCCGTGACGTCATTCCCGGGCCGCGCTGTCATTGGCTGCCGGCCCGGGACACCCCCGTGACGTCATTCCCGGGCCGCGCTGTGATTGGCTGCCGGCCCGGGACCTGACTTATTTTAAAGGCGATGGTTGGTGCTACACACTCATGCAGGGGCCACAGAGCAAAGCAGAAGTCGGGGCAGGTCAAGTTGAAGGCTTGGGCAGAACCGCATGAAACAAAAACTCCGATCCACAAGGAAAGGCGAGAGAACTTCAATGCCATTGGGAGATTCTGTATTCCAACAGTCTAGACACTTTTATAAGCTACTGTACGTGGCGGTGCTGTACGTCAACGTATGTAAATGTTGCATCCGCTGTAACAAAAACCTATTGTGATTAGGAGCGTCTGTGTGTAGCACTCATGCCCTCAGCTGTGGCGATGGTCCTTACTCGTGGAAATCGTCTCAACTTTTCCCGAACGTTTTGCTCTTGTGAGGTGCGTGCGGGGACGCTTAGTTGTTATGGAATATGTTGTCTGGGTCTGTCCCTCCGAACGAGTCGGTGTTGTGTGTATTGGTATCTGACCAATTTAAGAAAGCACGAAGCCATGGGAAATAGACACGGCATGTAGCGCTGGCTGAACTGGAAGCGCTCAAGGCGCTGGGTTGTCCAGACACGTGATTGGTGTCAGGCAGTTGGGGGTTTCTTGTGGGAGGAAAGTGGGAGGGGAAACTGAAGGTCATGTTCAGCAACTTAGTCCTGTGGGGGTAAGGGGCTCAATGTCCGTAACAGCTGCAAAGAGGGAAGGAAGGTCGGGCATCTCTGTATTTTTAACAGTATTACGCTATGTTGCAAAATATGCATTTTAGCTGGATGGCATGTGTTTTTATGTGGCGTCTTAGTGGAGCGCAGACCAAGCGTTAACAAGAAGCGCCTGCTTGGTGTAGGGCGAAGATACACCGACTCCGTAAACAAGGCAGTCCACTCCAGGGTTTCAAGAAGCCCTTGGGGACGAGGTAGCTCAGAGTTCTGAAGTTCCTGCTGCACAGTTCTAGTGAGCAAGACCAAAGGGGTTCATGACGTGATTTGCTTCAGCCCCTCCCCTTTTGTAATATGATTCACACTCGTTTGTTTCACATTATTAGGTGGGGAGACAACTCGGTGGGTAGGGTGGCTACTGTGTATCTCTACGTGTAACCGATTCCCACATAAGCCATTCCACTAAGTATTAGCTGAGGATTGCATACGGCCTCCTGTTAATGGAATGTTACATGTGTCTCTCCTCTCCTCCCCTCCCCCGCAAGGGATGACTGGCCCTCGGCATAGCTTACGTTATTGTGTCAGTAGTGTGCACAGTAAGTGCTATACTAGTCCTTTGTAGCTGTCATTCCCCCAACAGCGAACTTGGGCCCTAGAATGACAGCCCGTCCGGCTGGGATTGGAAAGTTAACACTGCAATTTGCAAACCCGAGGGGGTTCGAGAGGGCGTTAAATACAGGCTGAGAAAAAAAAACACTGAAAAGGCAATTTACAACTTTAATACGAAGCGGGAATGGCATGAAAGGAGGTAAAACAAATGTGTACATTTAATCAGACAGGATTGGGAGGAACACATCTTTCTAGTTAGTGTTACTGAGACGGCCAGTTGGCGCGTGCGCTGGGACTCTGCTCACGTAATAAAGGGATGCAATGTGGTTTGATGTTCAGTTGTAAAGGCGCTCTAATGTCCTATGGGCAAGTTTACTCTACTTAAACCTGCAGAATAATAAAATAAAAAACCGTCAGCCTCCGCCCCCGGGCCCCGAGGCGGAAGTCATTACTGCGACCATTCGGAAACCATTACCCGTTACACCCCTTTAAAATCATGAACATCTCTCAACTTGCAGGGCTATTGAAGCTCTATTGAGTTTTCGATTCCAAGGGTCCCGATAGCGCTCCACATTTTCTCTTAATTTGTTGCTGATGAGGAAATATGGCGCACGTGGTAAAAGCTTTTAACATCCCACGCTCCCACAGTGGATGCGCCCGTCTTCACGTGACACAGATTTCTACACCCCTTCTGTCTCCAGCATACCGTGTAGTGTCCGGATGTTCCCTCCTGACTTGTGATCTGGCAAAGCATTTGAATGCATGAATGTGCACGCCAGTACCAACAAGCATTGGCAAAGCCAACTACTCCGCGTTTTAAATAAAGAGGAGGGAGTGACAGAAAAGCAGGCTGAGCAAGTTAACTTCTCTGCCTGCGTCGTGCCTGCCTGCATTACTTGCAGACCTGTGGCAAACATCTGTTCACTGACAAGCAGCCCCTTGTACTTCCCGACTTCAGACACTACTTCACCTCCTGCTGTACCATTGCTCATTTTAAATAAAGAGGCGTGAATGACACAAAGCAGGCTGGGCAGGTTCACTTCTCTGCCTGTGTCGTGCCTGCCTGCATTACTTGCACTCCTGTGGCAAATAGTTGTTCACTACCAAGCAGCCCACGTACACTTCCCCACTTCAGACACTACTGCACCTCCTGCTGTACCATTGCTCAGTACATAAACTGAGACTGACAGTCTTGGCCATAGAGCCTGAAGCCCACCGAGAGCCCACCCAGTGAATATGGATATTTTTGTGTGCTAAAAATCAACGTTTAAAATAAAAAATCCTTGTAAAAAAACGTTAAAAAAAAGTGTCTCCTGTGTCAAAAAATAACCCTTTTAAAATATCAGTAAAAACCAGAGATTTGATTGGTTTAAGAATTGGAGAAGTGTGCTCCTGCCATGGCAACCAATGCTTGCTGCAGGATGTCGGTGTTTGTGCTGTGATCATGTGGGCTTCTTGAAACTCGTCGACTCGACACAGAGGAGCTCTTGAAAAGTAGAGGCTTGCTAACATTGTGTGTCCTCCGTGGGAGTGAAGCCGTTCGGTATTGCATCTATTTAAGCGTGTGGGGTGCAGTGCTCGGTCGAGGAAGTCACTTTTCTTTCAGAGAGGACATGGTATACGGGATCGCTTGTGCCCTGTGTTTATTTATGGTAGGATGTGTGACTTCTGGCTAACAATGGCTCATGTTCGTGTTGAGAATCTCATCCACACATGGCACGTCCTACAAGCTAGCGGGGCTCGTCGTGTACATTTTTCGTCATCTCGTGATTTTTGGTTTGGAACAGGCGTCCAGCGAGGCTTAGGAATTTGCCTGTGTCTTGTGCACCAAATTTCAGAAGCACAACAACCCACACACAGTTGCATATGTAAAGAAGTCACGTGCACATCCGGCAGCCATCTACTTTAGTATATACAGTGCAGTAATACCACCGCTGTACATTTTATTGACACTTCAAATAAAGCACAGAGGGCCACGCCTGCGGCGTTCGTGCAGTTCCATTGTAGGGTAACAGACTTCCACAGACCAGGATCTCCTGTTTGTATCCGCCTGTGCTGCTTAACTAAAAGCTAGCGGTGGATTTAGCTCAGATGCTTGCCAGCTCGGAGCTCTTTGTGATCGGAATTCCCCCTTTTTTTTCTCACAGCTTTCAAACTATTCACTAGCTGACCACCGATACAAAGGGTCTCCCGTGCTTTAGAATAATATAATACAGAGGATGCACAAATGCAAGGACTCTCAATGTCCACATTCCGGCACAATTATTATTTATTTCTTCGGTCCTTTGGTTTGACCCGCCAATTATCCCTTTTATCTCGTTTAACCCCCTGTCCGTTAGCAGTGGATTGTTGAATTCATAATTTGTCAGCTGTGCATTAAAGGAAACATAAACACAGATCCTACAGGGGCGTCAAGGTTTCTGGCTTGCTCCTGTAGAATGTGAGTAATTGGGCGCATGATGCCTTTGATGTTGTTCAAGAGAATGGAAATTCCTGATAAACAATGCAAGTGTTAAATTTGAAAGCTTGCAACGTAGGTGCTTGTGGCTTATGGGAATCTGAAATATCGAGTAGCCTCCTAGTGTGCATTTTGGTGTGTGATAAACCAGTTATGTAGGTGCCTGCTCTGAGTTTTTCCCTTTCGTACATAATTGCATACCGGCTTGACGTCTTGGCTCCAGTGGCCAGACCGTGAATGCACAGCTTGACACATCCTTTATTAACTGTCTCATCTTAATGCTTCAAGCGTTGTAAGGTCAGTGGCCTCATTCTTGGTTAGAATGAGCACCAGTGTACCTGCAGCCTGTCTTTCGTTGAGACGCCTGGATCGTCAAAGGTATGTAAGTGTTGCTTTTATTGCGGATGGTCAGCTGCCGTTAAGACGTTTTGTGGAGGGGTGAGTTGAGAATGGAGCTGACATTTTTTTGAGCATGGCTGGACCAAGCAGTGGAATTCACTTCTTCGAGTCCAGGAAATGTCTTAGAATTTCGCTTAAGGACTATTGAGGTTTGACTAAAGTCCATTTCTGCACAGAGTTCTAAACTTGGCTTTGTTTCACAATTTGTTTTCGATTCTAGATCATGCCATAACTTTGCAATGGATTGATGAACAAACCAAAAACTTCTTGAAGACTAACTATCCACGTAGACCCAGGTTATATATGTTGCCAAAAATTCATAAAAATGACAAAATACCACCTTTCAGGCCCATTGTGTCAGCTTGCGGTTCGATATCAGACAGTATAGGCAAATATATAGACTGGTTCTTGCAACCAATAGTACAAAACGCCCAATCCTACATCAAGGACACAACCGCTTTTTTGAATCTTTTAAAAACCATTGTGCTTGATAAAGATACTAAATACTGGCTATGTAACATTGACGTGGTATCTCTGTATACCTCGATACCACACAACGAAGGTCTGGAAGCATTAGAATGGAACTTACTAAGAGAAGAAAATTGCGAAGCAAATAAAATCTTTTTGCTCGAATTGATGCACTTCGCACTTTACCACAGTTACTTTGAATGGAAGAATACATTTTACAATCAATGCACCGGCACTTCAATGGGCTTTGGGGGGGGGGCCCTCATATGCAAATCTGTACATGAAAAAATTTGAACATGACCACATTCTGAATAACATAAATTGGACAGAAAATTTAACAATATTCAAAAGATACATTGATGATCTTTTTTTAATCTGGAAGGGAGACAAAGAAACACTACTAACCAATATTAGCGCATTGAACCAACTTAATCCCATAATTAAATTCACGCATACCATTAATGACTATACCATATCATTCCTAGACGTACAGATAAAAATCATTTACCACCAAATAGAAACTCAGGTATTCAAAAAAAGCACAGATCGGAACTCTTGTCTTCTATATCAAACCTTTCATCCAGAGAATCTAAAAAACCATTTACCAACATCACAGTTTATTCGGATAAAACAAATCACTTCTGATGCACAGACACTAGAGAAATCATTGATTGAACAACAACATCAATATCTAGAAAGAGGATATCCTAAAATGATCCTGGAGGAATCTCTCAAGAAAGTGGCCAAACTACCAAGAGAAAAACTCTTGACATCAAGTGAAAAAACCACCAGTCAAAAAACCGTATGTGTCTTGAAATTCTCAACAGAGACCAAGAAAATCAAAACAATTATCAATCGACATTGGTCGCTAATCAAATCAGAACCTGATCTACAAAACCTCTACAGTGATCGCATAACTTATGCACATAAAAGATCGCAAAACTTAAAAGAAATCTTGAATGTCAAGAAATCAAAAGATACACAATATAAAGGAATGAATAAATGCTTAAATTGCACTCATTGCAATAATGTAATAACTGGAAAAACTTTCATGCATCCTACCCAAGGATATAAGATCAATTTGAAATACACAGGCACATGTGACTCTAAAAATCTCATCTACGCCATCAAATGCCCATGTGGCAAAATATACATAGGACAGACAGAACGAAAAATAAAAACGAGAATATCAGAACACAAGAGCAACATTCGAACTAAAAATATGAAATCTGCTCTAGCCACTCATTGGTTAGACTGCAACCACCAAATTGCTCAATTGAAATATACTATACTTGAGATACTGCCGCAACGCTGCGATATGGACCCTACTAAACAGCGTCTGCAAGCTGAATTCTTTTGGATAAAAAAACTTAAGACATTGCAACCATCTGGAATTAATGACAGAATAGAAATGTCACTTTTATTGATTATGATTCATTTATTATTTTCATTTACTTATCATCAATTGATAAGTCATATATTTTTAACTCCATACCATATGTGTTCATTACATTTGTCATACAGTTTGTAATTTATTGCCACATGTTTTCTCACAGTCCTTTCCTTCAATTCTCTATGAGAACCCTTTTTACATACCTCAGACATTCCCTAACCCAGGACGTGTAAGCACCGCCCCATGACCTCCTCGTGAACTTTATCACATGATCGGAACTTTATTTCTATTTTTCAGACGTCGCGTCCTTGTATAAACACTATACGTATAAGATTTCTCATATTTGTTACGTTCACATTCAGAACGTGTCCCCCATCTTGATTAATACTGTTTCAGTCACTTCTTCGTAAGTACTGTTTACTTCCGCAATTTCATGAGCACGTGACCTGCGTCACCACACCACACTACTAAACAGCACCCGATAGGCCACTTCTGCATCCGTTTACTTCCGCGTTCGGAACCGTTGACTGAGTGTCCCGCGACTATTACCAAACTGTAAGTTACCACGCAGCTCGTTCGTTTTATGTTTTCCGCTTTATGTTTTCCGTTAAGCCTGGTGTCCATTAGATAAAACTTGTCACCTCCACATTCATCTCTTGTTCTTTAACCTTGCTCCAGTTGATTACACAAAACCTGCTGTTACGATTGTTTGGAATAATGACTAATGCTAAGTCATGCCATAGAGTTAATGAAAATGAACGTAATGAATTACAATGCTTTGTTTAAACCGCATGGTTTTCATTTTTGAATGCTAAGGTCTTGTATGTTTCTCGTTTGCTACAGGCCCCTGATGAAGGGTTTTTCTTTGACAACCCGAAATGCATTGGGCATAATATAAAATCGCAAATCACTATTGTTTACAAATGAACTTCGTATTGGAAATGACTACAATTTCTATAAAGAATGCTTCATGAATAAAAATAACAACTACGATCATAAAAATGTGTGAAAACTTTTCCTTTGAAATACGCAATTAAAAAATAATTCGATGAAAGATAAAACCAATTGTGGTACTAGTTGAAAGTGCGTGTCCTTTGTGTTCAGGAGACCACACTCTACCCACTGATTATTAAGGCACTGACAGACACAGTGTAACAAGGACTGCGCCAACGCAAAAATAGAATATCTTCTCTTAAGTAAAGGGCGCACGAAGATACCAGCCATCCATACTTTGTAAATGACAATGCCATTTATTTATGTTGTCAAAGCCAACACAGAAATAAACATGTTGTCATTTACAATGCCAATAGCTCTAACTTTTCCAAAGGCGAAACCGTTGCATTGTAAATGCTTGTTTTTTTTTATTCCCTCTCCTGGAACATTTTTTCCTTGTCCTTTATTTCGTCCTCCCTGATAGCTTAATAGCTTTGGTGGCGTCGAGAAACACCGCCACCGCCTCGCAGGCAGGATCAATATCTTGGAGTAAAGCGGCTAAGGTTGTGCGATGTGGAGCGGTTGGGTATGAAACCTGCTTGGTCTGGCAGTACCAGTCGCCCCATCAATAGGTTGAGTCAGATGGCTAGGACCTTTGCTAATATTTTAGTATCACAGTTGAGTAACGACAGGGGACGGAATGAGTCACACAGCATGGGGGATTTCCCCGGTTTAAGCAATGAGGTTATAAGGGCCTCTCTCATAGTCGTGGGTAAACATCCTTCCTCTAAGGGCGCATAACATACTTCTTTTTGGATAGGGACCAGCAAGTGGGCATAGGTTTTGTAAAATTCAATGTGGAGCCCATCCGACCCTGGGCCCGACCCGATTTCATATGCAATATGGCCTCCGTAATTTCGTCGAGTTCCAGGTCCAGATTAAGGAATTTTCGTTGTGTGTCTCCCAGCCAGGCAAGTGCGGTATCACCAAAGTAGGCTGGTAAATCAAGTGGAGTACCCCTATAGGAGGAGTAAAGTGTGCTATAGTGATTTCTGAAAGTGGCAAGTAGGTCCAGGAGGTTCCTATGTGTATTACCATGTGAATCTTGGATTTCCGTAACGTAGTTGGAAAATTTAGGGTGCCTTCCCCATGCGAGCCCCCTCGCCATAGATTTGTGCCATGTGTGGTTTTCCCCGAAATTGGCATTCCCTATCTGCAAGCAATTCGTATTTCGTTATGTTGTCACGCAGTCGGGCTCGTATTGTATTGTCGTCAGGACTGCGGGCAAGGGTATGTTCTAGGACTTGGAGCTCTCGCTCCAGCAGGAGATCGTTATGTAGCGATTTAAGGACACCTCCACCCTTGTCTATGCACCATCCCCTTGCCGTAACTTTGAACGCCTCCCAGACCGTTGCTATACTGGAAACAGAGTTTAGGTTGCACTCAAAGAAATCCTGGATATCCTGTTCTATTTCAGCCTTAAACGCTGAGTCGCTGAGATGGGATGGTTTGAGGTGCCAGTTTAGATACGGGGAGCTGTCTAGAGGGGGCTGTAGTTCCACGACCACTGGGGAATGATCTGAGTAGGTGTGGGCTAGATGTTACGCATGGCCCAGCCAGTGTGCTATGCCAGTAGAGACAAACACAAAGTCAATCCTAGCTCAGGTTGAATGAACCGCTGAGAAGTGCATGCCTTCTCTGAGTGCTGGATGATTGTGCCTCCAGGAATCGAGCAAAGAGTTGCTATCTATGATATCACTGAGTGTCCTTTGTGTAAGCGTGTAATGGATCGGGGAAGCTCGAGATCTGTCCATCTGGGCCCGTAGTGCTGTGTTGAAGTCCTCACCCCAAATAACATAGGTGATTCCTAATGCTTGTATTCTGCCCCATAGAAGGAGAAGAGTATGAGGATCATCTGTATTTTGACCGTAATAATCGACGAATATCACATCATGCGAGTGTAGTCTACCCCAAAGTAGGCAGAACCTCCACCCAACATCGGACTCAGATCCAGTAGGAGCAAATGCCTCCTCACGTTTTATTATTATGGTCACTCCCCTAGAGTAACTGGAGTAAGATGCAAAGCATCGGTGGGAGGCACATTTCGAGGCAAAGAGCGGGTTGGTCCCGGGGTCCAAGTGTGTTTCCTGCAGAAGAGCAATCTTAATTTCATGCCTATCTAAGTACCAATGCAAAAACCACAGTTGATGGACAGAATGCTGAACAATGTCATAGGCCCAGTACAGAGATCTGGGCCTAAATCCATCGTTTTTTTGCACTCCACACCGCCCCAGTTCAGACATGGCCATATGCAAATCAGTCTGACCCTGTGCCTCATGGGAACAGTCCAGCCCGAACTGCCAAGCAATGCCTTCCCTGGAGCGGAAACAAGCTTCCGAGGACCGCTTTCTGGCATTTCAGCCCCCTTCAGCCCGGCTTGCTTGAATCCAGTGGTGTGGAGAGCATGGGGCTCACGTCGGAGCATACCCATCCCACTCGGGGTGACAAATGCAACAAGCATTTGCAATGCAATAGGGCTCGCATTAGTAAAGTTTGAGGGATTATTATTGTAAATGACAACGTTTTTTATTTTTTTTATTTTAACTTGTGGAAAATTCTAACTTTGGCATTTACAATGCTAATAGTGTTAATTAGTGGAAATGTGACACCTATAGTATTTGTAAATCAAAATGTGTTGTCTTTACATGACTTTGATGTATTAATATTAAAATTTAAAAAAAAATCCCAATATTTAATAGTTAAAGTCATGAATTTGTAATATGTAATTGCAATAGTGTAAACTTTATCACATTTTTTTTTGATGATGATTATGTTTATTGTTTTTTATAGTGATGAAAATACAAGAACAGAAGTGAAAGATCCAAATTTTTTTGGGAATTTTTTATTACAATTATGAAAATTGAGAGAACATATTTTAATATATTGTTGTTGAATTGTTGCACATATTGCATGGGTGAGTGGCTTGCATGGGTGATTTGCGTTAACTGGCTGGGCGTTGCGTGGATGAGTGGACTTGCGTGGGTGTGATTTGCGCTGCGTAGGTGAGAATTGGGCTGCATGGGTGAGAGTTGCGCTGTATGAGTTGCATTGCGTAAGTGAGTGGCGTTTTGTGAATGAGTGGCGTTGCGTGGCTGAGTGGCGTTTCGTGGGTGAGTGGCATTGCGTGGGTGAGAGTGAAGCTGCATGGGTGAGTAGCGCTTCATGAGTGAGTGTGGCGCTGCGTGGGTGAGTAGAGCTGCGTGGGTGAGATTGGCGTTGCATGGATGAGTGGCGTTGCGTGGGTGAGTGGACTTGCATGGGTGTGATTTGCGCTGCGTAGGTGAGAATTGGGCTGCGTGGGTGAGAGTTGCGCTGTATGAGTTGCGCCATTCTTTATCTCGGCGGGACGTTTAAGTTGGTCCCACACTTATCTCAGGGTAGGGACTTCAAAGGTCCACTCTTTACTAGGTCGGAACTCGGCGTAGGTCCCACTTAAAATATTAGTCACAGAGGCACCATTAATCGTTGCTAATACTTTGCAGTTTCAATATGCAGCGTCTCCAGTTGATGACGCAGAAGTAGGGAGGTAGAGAGAGCAATATGTTCACCCTCTCTCGATAAATATCACACTGAATGTAGTTAGGCGAACCGTCCTTAGAGCGTCAACAATCTTGTCGTGGCCTCCCTGCCGCCGCCCATAGCATTGGAAGGGTGTACCAGTCGCGGGCGGTTTTTGTTAATTCTAAAGCCCGTCTCACCTCAGGGTCAGTGTGGGTAGCGTTCCGGAATGGTACCTCGCTACGGCTTTGTGGGTGGTTCTGAGCATATTAGAGCGCTGCTGGACTTTCCTCGTGCAGGAGCGCGCGGCGGTTCTTCCTTGCAGGCCCAGTCCGCCTGGGTCTTTCTCACGACCGCGCTCTGCCCAGCCGCCGCCCGTCTCTCTCAGCCAGCCCCCGCTCAAACCTTCCGTTGATTCACGACGAGCAGAGCACACCATTGGAATCAGCAGACTTAGTACTCTCTGTTACTGTCACTGCGGACCTTCACGTTCAAAGCAGGATGTTGTCTGCCCGGTCTGGCAGGAGCCTCACTGGTGTGCGGCCATCTTGGTCACGCGCCACCTAGGGCCCCCAAAATTGTAAAGATATGACAAATAAATTACATGTGATTAGGTTTCTGTAAAATAAAATGTATATAGGACATACAAGCCAGGCTTACAAAAAACCACAAGTCAGTATTGGTCCCTTTTTTGTTGTTCCACAAAAATGCTGCGTTAGTTGAACACCACTCTACCATGTTGTTGGCACATCTACATACACATGCATCTCATGTGAAATAAGGTTAAATGATTCAATCAATTTATTATTAATCCTTCTAACAAGATGCAACAGATTATGATTCATGGTGTGCTCACCTTATTTAGAATTAGACTGCCTTTATTTTTTGGTCTGGCTACTGGCAACGTTTTAGATTGAAGCAAAAGGACACTCTGTCTTGACTACTAGTTGGTGTAAAGTGCTATTTTCATATTGACAATACCACATTCATCAGGTATTAGTCAACTGCAGGTGTTATTCATAAAATTTGTAGTTTTGCAATTGCACAGCCATTGGCGCCAATGTCACACAAATCAACATAGGGAGTCCAGTTTTTCAACATTTTTGTGAAATTGAGCCATCAGCAGGAAGATTGTTCACAAATGTCCTTACCTTACCTTACAAGTTTACAAGGGCTAGACCACATATTTCTGTAGACATGACAGCGGTGTTGATATGGTGAACAGACCTAAGCATCCTGTCCGCTATGAGCATTAGAAAAAAAATAACTAAATGCCTAACTGATATTTATAGTTGGATGAAGGTCCTAAATGACTCAACACCAAAATCTTGACCGCAAGAGGCCCATCAAATAACAGTTTTCCAATCATATGGGAGAATGAAACAACAGCGAAGACAACTACCCATGATTCAGTGCAGAGCCAAGCAGTAATCTTTGAAGAGATGCTTTTCTCTGAAAATACATTTCATCCAGGGCCAGACTGAGAACCTAAACCGGCCCTGGCAAAGTGCTCAGCCGGTCCCCTGGGGGTGCGACCGGGCTCTTTGTCGGGCCAGTTTTCGGACGATTTTGTTACAGGGCCGCTTTTGCAGCTATGCTGTGAAACCGGCACTGTAACAAAAACGCCCCCCTAGGCCCAAAACCGGCCCCCACCCTTGTGGCGCACCAGGGGATTGCCTGGTGCCCACAACGACCAGTCTGGGCCTGATTTCATCTCTTGCAATTGACAAACATCCTCCTGCTGCTCCTGCCATCACATCTCACTGAACTGAATAGGGCTTTGGTTTTATAAAGACATGCTTGGAAAAACAACATAGCATAATGCCAGCCCTGGCATTAGGGTTGTGATGCTTGGATCACGGAGTGCATGATGAAGACGCTGTCACCAAAATCCTCTCAACCCTGAACCCTAACAACCATTTCAACGACCCGCTCCCCTCGAACTGTCTCGTGCCTGTTGCCAAATCTATCATTCCAAGCTGGACTGCGATAATCAACACCTCTCTCCAACAGGGATCAATGTTGGCCTCACTGAAAGCTGGCCAAGTTCTCCCCATTCTGAAAAAGCCGTCTTTGGACCCAGCCTCCCCAGACAACTTTAGACCAATCTCCAACATTCCTCTCTTGGCCAAAGTACTGGAAAAGTGTGTCCAAACACAACTAAGCCACCACATCAACAACTTTCATCTACTCGACAACTGCCAATCCGGTTTCAGACCGGGTCACAGTACTGAAACCACCATGCTCCACATTATCGATGATGCTCTTCTAGCCCTTGATCAAGACAAAACCTGTCTCCTGATCCTCCTCGATCTATCCTCCGCCTTCGACACGGTCAACCACGAGATGCTACTCGAACGCCTTAAACTGAGAATGGGATTAGATGGTACAGTCCTCGACTGGTTTAGCTCCTATCTTCAAAACAGATCCCAGAGATTCTTAATCAACGGCGAACTATCCACCCCCTCCATGGTCACGGTGGGAGTCCCGCAAGGATCAACTTTGTCCCCTACCCTCTTCAATCTCTATCTTGAACCCCTTGCCGAAGTCCTTCGCACTGCAAGTATCTCCTTCCATATGTACGCTGATGACACTCAGATCTACATAAAAATCTCTTCCCTTGCGGAGATCCTCACCGTGATCGAGGCCCTGAAGCTGACCGTCAGATGGCTATCCTCAAACCAATTTAAACTCAATGCTAAGAAAACCGAGTTCCTTTTAATCTCCCTGCCCAAGAACAACCCTGAGATCCAGACATGGATTAAAGCCATCACTGCCTTAAACTGTTCTCCAACCATTGTGGATTCGGCCATATCTCTGGGAATTACCTTAGAACACAACTTGAACATGCGAGACCATGTCAACGCAATGGCAAAATCTGCAAGATTCCACTTGAGCTACCTATGGAAATTGAAACTCTTTCTGGATGCTCGGACCTAAAACTTGCAGTCCAATCATTAGTTATTTCTCGACTGGAATATGGTTGCTCCACCCTCTCCGGCTTACCTAGGATCTCGCTAGCTCCCTTAAAAGCCTGCCTCAATGCAGCCGCCAGACTACTTACAGGCTCAAGAAAATTCGATCACATCACTCCTCACTTGAAAGCTCTGAACTGGCTTCCGTTCGAGGCTAGGATCCACCTCAAACTGGCATGCATCACGCACAAGGCCTTACACAAATTCCCCTGCGTATCTTGCACAGAAGCTTGTGATATCTGGAGAAAGCAGAAACTCACGATCGGCTAACACCCTCCTCCTTCGGCCTACACGCTTTAGGAAAACAAAAACCTACAATCGAGCCTTCGCCGGTTCTGCACCACGAATCTGGAACTCCCTCCCTCCGGACATTAGAATAATCGCCTCCTTTGCACGCTTCAAAAAAGAGGCTAAATCCTTCCTCATGGGCAAATTCCTTGGCTAAACCTGCTCCTCAGCTACCTAAGAGACTATTGCCTCATCGTGCGACCCTGCACAGTACTCTTATGATTTCCTGCCCATTGTATGACTCGTGTCCCTGTAAATTCCCTGATGTATAGCTTCTCTTATCCCAAATGTGCAGTATTTGTTGTAATCTCCTGCCCACCCTATGACCCCGCAATTTCTGTAAGCTCTATGATGTACAGGTTCCTGTGATTTTATTGTGCTCTATACTACCCTTTGAATATGTAAAGCGCTCTGATACCCTCACGGGTCAAGTTCGCGCTCTATAAAACCTTAAAATAAAATAAATAATAAAATAAATAAAGAAATAAATACCCCTGGTTAAAAAGTAGGTCTGGCATAAGAGTGGCATTGTTTGGCACAGTGAGCATCCATGGTATTGTGATACTCACTTCTGGTAAATGGCCCTGACCTGGCATCATGGTGGTAGTACTGGCATTCTGTGGGCATTTATTTGCATGTACCAGTAGTTCTATGCAACTAAAGCAGGGGAGCAAAAGGTTAACAATATCCCAAAGCAGATACACATTTCTAACAAGTCTCACTCTTCCATCTGACCTACCAACTACTATACGCATGCACTAATTCATCCATACATGCGCACACTCACCCATTCTTGCATCAAGGAACTCCACTGATTGTTCCATCCCCCATGGATATATCCATTCATCTATCAGCGCACCATCAGGCAGGATTAATTCATCCATGCACTCACCCTTTCATGCATTAAGCTACTTTTTTAGCCTTTCATCCACCTACTCACCTATCCAAACATACACACACAAGTATAGACACACACAAACATGTAGTTCAAAATCCAGATCTCCTGGCTTTGCTAATGTTTGTTATATGTTGCCTGGGATTGTATTAGAGCTCGGAAAAAACTTAAGAAATGCATCTGAAATACATACATTTTCTCATGACGTACACAATTTATTGCCTTTGTTCTGAACTTCTTATGGTGTTTGAGAATGCCTCTTTCACTCGTATCAATTTATCTGCCTCTTTATTACTTGACTAAGGGAAATTACAGTCCCTCCAGATAACAGAGCAATGCTAATTAATGTCCTTTTATGATAATGTGTATTTACTGACCCTTTAGCTACTTTGTGGTCAACATCTAAGGGCACAGCACACGCACAAACATGACCTTGCCAGCTGCTGGTTCAGAAATCCATTTAGCTACGAATAGTACAACAGACAATAGAAATAGACAGCACATTGAATAGGTCTGGAGTTCTCTTACAGCCTTTTAACAATTCTTGTTTTGTCATGATTTTTAAGGCCAAATATATTCTTATGGTTTAGAAAAAAGCACACATTCCAATAGTACTTCCTTGTAGTGAAAGGGAACTACTTTGTGTGGATGTGCTCCTTGTAAAAGGGTTCCAAGCCATAACTCAAAGTGAAGTCAGCCAATTGTTGAAGTGGGCTGACGCATAGCCCTTGATTCATACTGGAGTGGGTGGAGGAAAAATGTGAATGACAAACATTAAATCTGGCTGAAAACCTTTATTAGTAACTATGTTATATACATAATTTTAGTCAAATTAAAAGATCTTGGCTAAGAAAGACTTAAAAAAGCAAATAGGTCTGGCACAGTCAGCCTCTTGCTTTGGGGAAAGAAGGTGGAAATGAAAAAAGTGACAGAAAAAAAGAAGAAAGTGTAAGAGAAGAAAGAAAGACAATGAGAAAGAACTAAAGAGGAAGGCACGAAAAAAAAGAAAAAGGAACGCACAACAGAATGAGGAAGGCCGGAAAGAAAGAAAGAGGAACACACGAAAGTAAGGAAGAGGATGGAATGAAAGAATGAAAGAAAGAAGGAACGAAAGAAAGAAAGACAGAAAGAAAGCGGAAGACATGCAAAAAAGAAAGGGTATGGAACAAAAGACATGCAAAAAAGAAAGGGGATGGAACAAAAGAAAGAAAGAAAGAAAGAAAGAAAGAAAGAAAGAAACAAACAAAGAAAGAAAGAAAGAACCTTCTAACACAAGGATCAGGAACTATCCGGAGGAATCCACTAATACCTAAAGAAAACTTCTGTTGACCAAAAATCAACAAATATTCCTCTTCTTTCATATGCGGGTTGCCTTCACTATAGGACACAATTTTAAATCTCCACTTTAAAATTGTTTTATCTCAACAGAAGGGCATGTTATTTACATACTCCATCTGGAGGGTACAATTAATCTCATATTTACTTGACATATTTGAAGGAAAGAAACTCTAACTGTGTTAAAGCCTAACCCTGAAACTCTTTTTGAGCATTAAGTAGGCCACTCATGGGACAGTTATTAAGAAGTTGGTTCATTTATAATGCTGATCAAGAATCTAATACTTACAACTTCAGATTCAAGTGCAATCACTGCTTAATTTGAGCCGGTTATTAAGTTGGGGCAACCAGCACTTATTTCTTCGGACAGGCACTCATTTTTCCCACCAAACAACTACGGCGAAAGAGGGAAAAACACAAAGCAGAAAGATGGAAAAAGAGAAAGAAGAAAGACAGAAAAACCATAACAAAGGGAGAAAGCAGGAACTTGCAAGAGTGAGACAAAGGGGAGGCCAGTGTCTGGTAATAAAGAGGTATGAGGTGGGTTTAAGACTAGAAGCCTTGCATCGCTCGCGGGCTTCTGATCAGAGCTTTGGGCACCTCCACTCATTCATTTACAAAATAAGCACTGAATGCAACACTGACTGTTAAGACTGCCGTGGATGTGTTGGGAGTGCTCCATCACAGCCATGACCTGAAGGGAGTTTCTGTCTAGTTCTTGCGGCCGCATCCTGTGCGTTGGAATCCCCGTGGCCATGGTTCTGGGCACAAAAAGCAGCATCCCAGAGCCAAACCAATGCCTGCTATTAACACTATCCTGATCTATAGTACTTACCTGTGTAAATGCGCTCGGGGACCCGATTCCTCAGCTGCAGCTCGTCTACCTGCCGCACCCTAGGAGTCATGGTGCCAATTGTTTATGGTTGTTGCCTTGTTTCTTGCCTGCATCGCTGCTCCTCAGGAGGACGCCGGGGACCTTCAAGAAATTTTTTCAAAAAGCCCTTACCGACAGAGAACTGTATTGCTACAAGCTGGTAAAGTGCAAAGTACAAATGTTGTATGGAGAAATACTTACCGTAATGGATACCTTTACCTGTGCATCACTATCCCAGATTCTGAAGTTCCTTCAAGTTAAAAACATTGCATGCGATTAGGAAAAGTGAGTTTTCCAAATACTATCGCTTATAAGTATCTCCTTGGATATTTGGAGACTTTAATTTGAATTTCCCCTGATCTACCCATTATCTATAGTTGGCTCCTAAACAAGAAGGTTTTCTAGGGAATGATTAAATAATTCCCAAGCTCTGATAATGGTAAATTCCGTAACCAGAAGGGCCTCAAAAAGGGCGATTATTTTTTTACACTAGACAGTGACCTCAGAAAGTCTCACTTGGTTGCATTATTTGTTTTTCTCTAGGAGTTACTCAATGCCTATGTTTTTTCCCCCATAACCAAAGCCTTGGGTGGGAAAGAGGGAATCTTTAGGTATGCTGGGCATTAGGGGAATGGTGTTAATCTTCAAAGAACCTGTGTTAGAAGTAACCTAAACCTACACGCTCTCATTTTTTTTGGATAGCTGCACATATACACATTCCATTAGCGACCAGAGAGAGAGCCAGTACGAAGTACCTACACTAAGAGGGGCTGAGCAGAGCAGAGGACATTATTCTTAGTTTCTGAATTCACTTCTTCCTTCCACTGTCGACTGGAACAGTTTAAATCTTTCAAAAGGATTCAGGCGGTGTCAGTGTTTGGTGGCGTTGGAAACTTGGTTCTGGAATAACATCTTGCTTCTACAAGATCGCAAAACCTAAAGACAAATGCAAGTTAGTGCATAAGTTTTAAACTGACTTAGTTCAATGCAAAGAGATTTGGGTCCAGTTAACCTGGGCAGTAACAGTACTTTCTTCCATGATTTACTGAGCACAAACCTACGGTCATGGGGACCATCCAGAATCTACGGGACTAGCACAAAAAAGCCATAGGGACAACCAACGTCCTAGTTGCTTTTACCAACGATCTAATCGAAAGGCTACTGTAAAGAGTATTAACTCTAATAAGGGCCTTCATGGCAACAAGTTTATTACATGCAATCACTTCTCTGTGAGACTCTCAGTTAAGGTTTCCAATGTATTCTACAAAATATATGTATAATATTTCACCCAGGGACATCTTTAGGATTTTTGGGGCCATGTGTCAAAAGTATTTTGGGGCCCCAGTTCGGAACAGCTTTGAATATATAATCCAATTTCAGCTCTTTCATGACCTCTTTGACAGGTCACTGACAGTGCACAGACTCGCCCACACTCGTCCAAATAGTATCAGGGCATGTTTACGAAATTGTCAAACGGTGCAGTGCAACAAGTCACCTTGCTGCGCTGCACTGTGTGACAGGGAAACGGCAGGAATGCACCATATTTAAGTCAATACTGTGCATTTCCACCTTTTCGCCTACACTGGCCCCGTTTTTAGCCTAGCATTAACGCAGGCACCTTGCACCATGGTGCAAGGCTGCCTCCTTTGCGTCGTCTCTTCCTTCATCTTCCCTCTTCTCACCTCGCCCCTCCACTATTTGTTTCCTCTCCTTTCTCTCCACTCTTAATGTATTGCTTATTTTTGACAAAATGTGTAAGTGTGATCATTTTCTGTTACATTGCGGAACCTAATGTAAAGCGCTTCGATACCTTCGGGTCTAGCCAGCGCTATATAAAACTCTTTAAATAAATATATAAATAAATAAATAAATCCAGGATTGTTTTTGATCAGGAAGGAGCATCTTCCTGCAAAAAAGCAATCCCCTGAGGCATAGTTCTTTTTCTCTGTGTGTGCTACAGTATTCTCGATGAAAGCTGCATGGGAACGCTCACTCAAGGAACATGGAACGCCTTCTCAGGGCAGAGTAAGGCAATGGAGCAATTTGCGCTGAGTTGCTTTACTCCAGATTTATGGAGCCACTCAGGGCCATGCAAAGTGGCCTTCAGTGGCATCATAAATATCGCTTAAGTTTTTATTCGCAAACTGGGTCATAAACATGTCACTCAATGTTTTTACTTCTATTATTCAGGAATAATGACGTGTTTTCAATATTGTAATGAAGACGGCTGATAGCCAGAAACCGGTCCTAGGATGTTTGATTCCGGTCCAGGAAAGACATGGCTTGGCAGTTCGGGCTGGATTGTTCCCATGAGGCACAGGGTCAAGGCTGATTTGCATATGGCCATGTCTGAACTGGGGTGGTGTGGAGTGCAAAAAAATGGTTTCAGGTCCAGATCTCTGTACTGGGGTGAATGTATGACATTGTTCTGCATTCTGACCATCAATTGTTGTTTTTGCATTCAATATTGTAACAGCAGCAGCTCACTAATATTACTGCACATAATCTCTCTGACATTCTTCTATTTCTCATATGTGAGAACTTTTTTGATCTAAAAGAAACCTTTTAATGGAGGTTGCATGAAACAAACACAAAATTTCCCAGTACAATGTCTGTAATAGACTCTCTTATACATCACTCAAATAAAAAATACATTAAAGGTAAACAGCATTTAAAACAATCCATTTAAGAATTATTCAAGGTCATCATGGCAAGACTCTCTGTAGAACAGAGCTGGCACTATCAGGAGCCCCTTGAAAGGCAGGGGCCCCGGCCAGAGCCTACTTTACCCATGCCTCCAAACGTCTCTGATTTCATCAATATGAGGCCGTTCTCATTCAAACTCCAATTGAGTGTTAAAAGTCTTCTTCCAGAAAGAGAATCTGTGTCTTCAGGTATTTAAAGTAAAATTTACTGTTGTAAGCAGTACTACTGATTGCAAGACCGTAAGCATTTTAAACATAATGAGTTTTTTATTAACCCAGCTTCACGCCATTCTGAACACTTGACATTTGCCATTTATTTCCCGATGTCTGAGTGTACTGTTTTGATTAGATGTAAGAAATTAATGACTTATACAGCGGACAAGATGAGATGAAGAGAAAGAAAACTCTTCAATGTAGCCCACAGAAAATAATGATCAACAAAGCCAACGTGCAGAGGCCCACGAAGCAGGCAAATAAATTACAATCTGCACCTCATATCACAAGGGGATCTGGGTACACACTACACAAAGTGCGCCAAAAGCGCACCAGGTGTTTGCACCCGCTTTGTGCACAACTGGGACACTTTGGTATTACGCTTGTGCGGCTCCTTTTGTAATACAGATAGCACTGGTGCACATGTAGCACACCGGCACTCTCTCCAGAGGGCTTTCACTCATTGCAAGTGAGCATGGCCCTATGCAAATAAGGAAATCGCTTTGCCTCTGCACCCACACCTTATTGTGGACATGGGCACAGAGGCAAACATGCCCTTAGGAGGCGTGCGTTAATAAAGGGTGGGGACCTGTCAGTACACTCCTGAGGGCAGTCCTCTCAAGGGGTGAAAAAGATTCCCATGGACCACCTGGTCACCCCCCTACAGGCGGGTTCATTCATTCAACGCCCCTACCTGTAGGCGGGCTGCCACCTGCACAGAGAAATAGGGAACAACTCCAAATCTCTCTTAACTGCCCTGAGGGCAGCACATTCTTCCTAATAGGGCACGCTTTCCTTGTTTGCACAGGGCACACCTGCATTAACCTCATCGCTGCGGCGGTAATTTTCGCGCTACGCGGCTTTTTTCAAAAAGCCGCGTTAGATGACGAGCTCAGCTCGTCATCCGCACACGCCCCCCGTGGCTGATGACGAGCTGAGCTCTTCATCAGCATCAAAGGGGTTAAGATGCACTGTGGTGCAAACAGGAAATATGTGGCCTATCTGTAATAGGGCCTCGCTTTTACATAAAAATCTTCCACGCTCTCCTCCAAAAACTGCAGCAAAATTCTGCTGACCATGTTTGCAGTTGAATCAAGCAGTACAACAAGTCTGCAATGTGAATGATGTTCTCCTTGTCTTTCATAAAGATAGATTTAACTATAAAGCCTGTCGTCAAAGGAGTAAATTCACTTGTCCGACCAACATTATTAAGTAGTGCCATAATCATAGACTCCCAGAACACATGGTGCCTTATGATCCCTTGGGAACAGATCTAGTTCTAGCGCTCTACTTGCTTTTATGAATTGATAGCAGAGTGCAACTTTAAAACTAAACTTAATAGGATCTCACCATCACAAATAAATATGTGTAATGTAATGTAATGTAACCATACTTTTATAGCGCAACTGCCACCCAGAGGGTATCCTGGCGCTTTGACTCTTCCTGGCTTGACACACGAAAGCAAAGTTACACTGCCCTAGGAAAGAGATACGATTTCAATCCTTTCTTAAAGGATGTGAGTTCAACAGCACTCCTTAAGGCCAAGGGAAGGGAGTTCCAGAATTTGGTTGCAGTGTATCCAAAGGAACGGCCGCCCATCCGTAACCTTTGAATTCTGGGCACCACCACCAGACATGCTGATGAAGATCGCAAAGGTCTGGCTGTCTTGTACCATGAAAAAGGTTCCTGCAACCGAACAGGCCCCTGCCCATGGAGGGCCCCGAAGACTATGCAAGATGCTTTGAAGCAGATACGCTGGTGGACAGGCAGCCAGTGAAGATCTTTTAACCCCAAGGAAGAGGAAGCTGAGCGCAGCCGAGAAAGGGCCAACTTAGCTGCCATGTTCCGAATGCACTGCAGCTTACCAATCAAGGTTCCAGGGGCACCCAGAAGCAGTGCGTTACAGTAATCAAGCCTGCTAAGGATGATACTGCGCACTACCTCTGGTCTGGCTTGAGTCGGAAGCATAGGGAGAATTTTACGCAAAGTGCGAAGCAACATCATGCATGTAGCAACTGTTTGTTGACGAAGGCATCCAACTGTAAATTTGGTCCAAACATGACACCCAGGTTGCGCGCGGAACCTGCCGTCGCAATGGTACCCTGGAAGAGAGGAGGCCAAAAATCCATAGGCAAAGGGTGAGGGATGCGATCCACGGAACAGTGCAGCACCTCCGTTTTGGAGCTATTGAACTGGAGGGAATTAAGGCGCAACCAGTCCGCGGTAGCTGTCATGCAATGATGGAAAGTTTCCTGAGACACGGCATCACTGCCTTCGAAGGAAAAAATAAGCTGAGTATCATCAGCATAATTCATAACTGAGATACTAAATGATTTGATCAGCCTGACCAAAAGGCGGAGATAAAGATTAAATAAGATAGGGCTGATTGCCGACCCTTGAGGCACACCTTGCCCCACTTTTCTGATAGCAGATCTATAGGGTGGCATGGCCACTACCTGATGCCTATCATGCAAATAGGAGACCAGCTAATCCCGGGCGAGCCAGCCACCCTGACTTCCTCCAGTCTGCTGATGAGAATATCATGGCTGACCGTGTCGAACGCGGCCGACATGTCGAACAGCACTAAAAAGGCTGCTTGACCAGAGTCGACACGCGAACGAAGGTCATCTAACACAACCACCAGTGCAGACTCAGTGCCATGAGCTGGCCTGAAGCCGAACTGGGCCACGTCCAGGCAGAGGTTGGACTCCAAAAAACTGGACAGATGTTTAGTGACCAGCTTCTCAAGGATCTTAATGGACATGACCCTTTAGGTGAGTCTGGGAGAGCACCAGTTACTGTAGATGTATATTACAGCAAGCCTGGCACAGCTCTCTATAAGTTGAATCCAGGGGCCCATTTGGCCAAAGGTTAAAATCCCCCAGAACTAATAGTCTGGCATGGGTGTTGGAAAGTTCATACAAGAGATCTATCAGCTCAGGTAGGGCTGACAAGGCATTGCCAGGGGGTCTGTAGCATAGCAGCCCAGAGTACAGAGCACCCCCTTGGCCATTTAAGGAAAAGCCCATAAGTTCAAAACCTTGGACTTCCTTGAGCTCCAGCTGAGAAAGTGCCAGTGTATCCCTAAAGATGAATCCAACGCCACCACCTCTATTCCCAACTCGGGGATTATGTCTTATTTTATAACCCGAAGGACAGGCCAAACCCAGTTCCACAACACCACCGGCTCTGGTCCACGTCTCTGTCAGAAAAAGCACATCCAACTCATAGAATTCAATGAGGAGTGCGTTGGTGGCGTCTGGCTGGCATCTCAGATGGAAGCGCTGATCGAGTTGGATGAGCTCATCTCTAGAAATACACTAGACGAGTAGGGGTGGAAGAGGCAGCATGGCCGGCGCTGGTCGCGACATGTGCGCGAACGGGCGCAAACGGGCTTACCTCAGGCGCACCTCCGGCGTGCCAGCGGCGCGTCCGCTGCGCGCCGGCGCTGCGTGCTTGAAGACTGGACATCTTAAGTAGCCGTAAACATGGGAGTTCTACGAGGGAAGCTCTTAGCCCCCAACCAAGATGGCGCCCGCAAATTGGCACCCACCTGGTTTCCCCCACCCAAGATGGCGGCCTGAATCGCCGCGACGCGGTAAACCACGAGCCCTAGAACGCCCTGAAGCGCCCTAAATCCTGCAAAATACGGGGTGAGAGACAATTATTGTGCGAGGTAAGATTCTTAAACTAATTATCCCCCCCAAGAGAGCAGAAGTGAAAAATAAGCGCCTGTATTCAAAAGTCAGCAGCGCCATAGCACGATGGTGCTAGAAGTTTAAAAGTATTAAAACACAGCACAAGAGCAAAGTATGCGAGCGCGCTGCAGTCAGTAGAGTCATGTTGGTATGATAACAGTGGTAGAAAATGTTCCTGGCACAATTATTCTCAAACAAACAAGCCTAGGGCTTCCTTTAAGGAGGCCGAGCTTCTGGCCACCGTGCACCAAAACAAAAGTCTCCTCACTACATAGCCTTCTCCATTATAGCCCAAACCCGAGACCCCTGTATTTTCTCCTTACTTCCCAGCAGCAGTTTATTATATCTACATTAACATTTCTTAGCGTATCTTCATTATTAATTCAACAACAACTTTCGCAATGTTGATTCAATTTTGCTGGCACTCCTTAAAGAATAAAGATTTTCTAGTTTTACTTTTCACCACACATGAAAATTAAAATATTTTAATTCTAATATTTATGTTTTTCCATTTTGGGACAATAGGATCATCCTACTGCTTATTAATGTTTTTATTCCATATTTGCCCTTGTCATTTTCCCGCTATAAACTATTTAACTGTTATTTCAGATTTTCCTATTTTGTCTACACTGTTGGATTGTTGACGCCCTGGAAATATTCAAAAATCTAATTCTTGGTTTCATCCCAGGTAAAAGAGGTACAGCGCTGAAATGACCAGTCATTAGCAATGTAGTCAATTGAGCAGTTATGGAACCCTATTATAATGTACATATGCGGAGTTCAGACAACCAACTACTCAATGCTCTTCCCTGCTCCATTGCACAAAGACAGTAACTATAGCCTCAGAAATCGATAACAGCGGCTAGCTTCTTTCCTCCATTTCACCCTTCAACTGGCTCTTATATCCTACAATGAAGTTATGTCCAGTGCTCTGAACATTTTCACATCCACCTCTTAAGTCTTTAGAATATGCATTAGTTAGCTGCTCTAAGCCAAAGTTCACGCACCCCTCCTTGCAGTACATCTTACTACTATGTCAAAAATCACTCTTTGCCCCATCTGACACCACATCACTACACAGTTCCACTCTGCACAACAAATCAAACCACATTATGACACCAAAACATATCACATGACAGCACTATACCACTCCGCACAAGTCTACCACACTGTATTACTATAAGTCAGTGGTCTACGCTTTCATTTTAAACCCCTTATCAGGACAACCTAATGTGAATGGGGGTCTCAAAATGTAACGTTTTTCACAAAGATCATGGAACACGCTGAAGCAAACTAAACCCTTGTGGTGGGGCATTAGTCTTACTTGGCCATCTCATACAAACAGTTTAGGCAAACACAGATATTCAGTAGGGCTTTTTTAGTTTACCTTAAGTAACTTATGCAGTGTAAACCACTATTAGCACGTGAAATATTTTAAGTAAACAAATATTTCTCAAACATTTCTCAGCATGAACATATTGAAGTAGGCAAGGTGGTCTTCTGAGTTCCTAAACACTCCTTGAAAGAGAAACGTGGAACTATAAATCTAATGTTATTAGACTTGATATGCAATCAAGCTTACTCACAAAGGAAGGTGGCCGAGCACATCAGAGATGCTGAAACAAATGATGCAACAGAAGGTCTAGAACTTAGAGATGATAATATGTGTCTCCCAAAACAGATGCTGCATCTGAATTAACACCCTCAGCTATAAGGATCGTCAAAGAGGAACTCCAACAATGCGACAAAATTAGGGCTATCTCGGACTCCCAGAAAGCACTGCAGATGCTAAAAGCCAATGTTTGCCTTGGCCTTCATTGATGAAACATACACATATCTTTGGACCATACATGCTCAATGTTCAAGAGAAAGGTCAGGCTTCCAGTGTAGCTACTTACCCTTATTTTTTGCTCAACATATGCCACTTCACCCATAAATATGCCTTGATATGCCACAAGTAATATGTTTGATTCATTTCCTTTGCTGTTGCGACTTATCTCTATTAAACGTGTTTTGAAAATGATCATTGGGTTGGTTCAACACCTGTCTAATGTGATCTTGTTTTATTTCTCAGAAATACCTCATCACGTGCGTTGCTAGAACTGCCCCTGAGATCACACACTTCTTTCAGGCAGAGTGTAGGGCGTTATGTGCTAACATATTTTCCATGATTTTTCTGCACCTAGACTAATGGATCTGGTTGAAAAATTCATGTCACGATGGCCTGGGTTGGTATGCATTTAAATCTGTTTCTTGAGGAATTTCAATGCTTTTTACCACGCTTACATTCTCATTATTTTTGAGCAGCACACCAGTGCTCGTCATGGGTGATGGGTTGTGCGTTTGTTACTTTTCCCAAAACTGCAATTTCATCATATCCTTCTTTAAAGGAATGCTACTCATTGTTGCTTGCTGTCTCCCTGGTTTACTCTAGTAATACAATCCACAACACTATTTGCTTGTTATCCTGGTGCTTGTTACTTCTGGAAATTCTTCTAGAACAACCCACTTAGGCAGCCTAGGCATCACTTTTTGGTGTTGTCTCTTCGGTTGGTCTATTGAGGCATATGTGGAGCACTGTTGTTGATATATCAGGCGTGATTTTAAAGGTTCCAGGAATCTTACATTGAAAGCACCCAACATATTTCTTTGTACTCTCAGCCTACAATGCAACCCCTTTCAAAGCATATGCTTAAACATTACAGGTACCATTATTGACTAAATCTTTCATCTCAGTTGTGCTGACCCCAATGCCAGTCAAGAAAGTGTGAGCAATTCTTCTGTGGTGCAAGAGGTGGCTCTATATCAATGTGTGAAGCAAAGTATAGACAGGTTACTTGCCATATTGTATTGCTGGAGAAGATGGAATTGTGTAGATACATGCCTGTTTTTATGAATCTCACTGGGCAGTACATTATTGGCACCCACTCTCCTTACACATAACAGACTGATTTGCGCTGCCTATAGTTGGAGGATAGCTCCAGTGCCTGCGCACAGCAGTATGCCCACTGGTCCTCCTCTATGGGGAACCCCAACATCTCCTCCCATCCCCGCTGCGCCCCAGGGACGCATATCAGCGCTGTCCGTTGCATGCAAATGTAAAGTTGGTTATTCAGTTTGCGTGAAGTAGCGTTATTTAAGAAGCCTTCCAGTCCCTGGAACATGGGGGGTGCTACCGGCAAGGAGTTGAATCCAGCAAGCAGAGCTGCTCGGAGCTGGTAATGCATCATTCTGTCAAGCAGCCCATCTCCTCCCCTGCCAGCACTCTATCTGGCTCTACGAATGTCCCCTCTAGGAACGCATCTCCCATAGTGTGAAGGTGGAGATTCCTGAGTCTATTACAGGCAACCATATCTCCTAAAAACGGCAAAGCTGGGTGTCGATGCAATGGCACCTCCAGCTGCGCCCTTCATTTCAGCTCCTGTCAGGCCCATAAAGTGCACCCCACCGTATCTATCCTACAGCGCGGTGTGCACTGCGATCTGTAGAAGGCCATGTTCAGTGGTGTTGGAGCATTGTATGCATCAGAAATTGTGTCGGGAAGAGCCAATGAAATCCAAACTGAGCTCTGGCACAATTATAATAGAGTTCCAGGTCAGGAGCCCCCAACCCTCCCTGTTCAGAGGGTAACGTCAGGGTCTCCCAGGTGATCCTTTGTTGTTTACCAGCCCAAACCAAGGATATCAGGTTCGATCGTAATCCGCATCTGAATCTGTTTTAAGGTGGAGCGGGAGGTTGATAAACACATAGAGGAACTTGAGAAGGACAACCATTTTTGCTATTGCCAGTCACACAGCCAAGGACAACAGCAGTCCCGCCCAGCATCCCAAACCAGTCCATGAGTCTCCTATAGTTATATTGCCAGAGTTCCTCATTATATTGGCTTAGCCAGATACCGAGATATGTCACTAGGCTCTCTGCCAGGCTAAGTGGATACTCCGATTGAAACCGTTCTGTAACTGCCGTCAGCATGAAAAGAAACGATTTTCCCCAGTTAACGTTTATGGCTGAAAGACCACCAAATCTTGTAATTTCCCTGATCAGGGGCTCTACATTTTCAGCCTGGCGTTTGATATACAAGGTCATATCATCTGCATATAAACAGACCAGTATCACCCTCGGGACAAACGGAGGTATCCCCCTCGGGACAAACGGCAGGCCACAGTGCGCGAGGTGCTGCCTCAGTCAGCCAAGGGTAGATGATAGCCTGGTCCCGATAATGTTGTCTGATTTTAGCCGCGAGAGGTTCAACAGCCAATGCAAATAGTAGAGGGGAAAGGGGACACACCTGCCTAGTGCCTCTCACCAGCGGTAAAGAGGAAGAACGCAGTCCATTCACCATCACGGTGGTGCGAAGTCCATCAAATCCAATGCCTTGGTGGCATAGAGAAATATGGCAGCCGCGTTCTCCTCGGGATCAATGTCGTGAAGTAAAGTGAATAATGTCCTCAAGTTGTGAGCAGTGCTCCTAGTAGGGACAAAGCCCGATTGGTCCGGAAGGACCAGTACTGGCATCAGAGGGCTGATGCTGTTGGCAATTAGTTTGGCAAGGATTTTGGCATCTAGATTTATGAGGGAGAGTGGCCTGTACGAGTCCAGTTGTGTGGGTGATTTATTCGGCTTGGGTAATGATATAATAAGGGTCTCTCGCATTGTGCGGGGCAGTATGCCTGTCACGCAGGCTTCCGCAAACATGTGCCATAGTACTGGAATAATGAGATGCTTATAATTTATAGAATTCTGCCCGAAGGCCATCAGGCACCGGGCTTTGCCAGATTGTAGTTGCATGATAGCTGAGATAATTTCATCATCTTCATGATGAGCTAGTAGGAATTCCCTTTGGCCATCCCCTAACCAGGCTTTGGCAGTGTCGTCAAAGAAGGAGTCGAAGTCTACTGGGGTGTCACGGGGGTTGAGTATAGACCTTTATAAAATTGCCTAAACGCGAAAGAATGTCCGAGGAGTTTCAGCGTATCAGGCTGTCTTAGTCTTCGATTTCTAGTACTGTGTTGGTAAACAGGGGAGGGCGGACAGAGGAAGCCAACGCTCTGCCTGGTCTTTCGCCCTCTCCATAACATCGAGCTTTGTAGTATTTCCCCTTGAATCTACATTCTCGTTCAGCAATTTCTTGATAGTCGTTAAGGAGCGCGCATATTTGCGCCTGTAATGCGGGAGATGGCACAGACTGGAGATCAGACTCCGTTTGCTTCAGTTCTACCTCTAATTTGTGGAGTGTGTTTATGTCTTTCAGTACCCCGCCGCTCTTTGCGATACAGATGCCCCGTATGGTGACTTTGAAAGCCTCCCATATGGTAGAATATAGGGGGACAGAGCCAGTGTTATGAAGGAAGAAATCCGATATTTCTTGTTCTATTGCGGTTCCTCCTGCGGTGGCGTGGGCGTCAGCAGCACTGGAGAATGGTCCAAATATGTGCGTGATAAGTAGGTGGCATGTGATGTCCAAGTCGCTAAACCCCTATTCACCAACCAGTAATCTATACGCGTCCAGGAGGCATGGACAGAGGAGTAACAGGAGCCCTGTCGTGTCACTGGATGGTGGGTTCTCCATGGGTCTGCAAGGCCGTGTTCATCCGCAATATCACTGAGGGTTCGCTGCGGAGCTGTGTAGTGATGTGATTGTGGGTGTGACCTGTCTAGGCTGGGGTTAAGCGTGACATTGAAGTTTCCACCCCAAATCAAGTGTGTGGAGTCTACATCTTTTATTTTCCCCCCCAGCACCCTAAAAAACTCTGGGTCATCTGAATTTGGGCCATAGCACAACACCATGGTAATGGACTGCCCCAATAGCCTGCCCCACATTACATTATACCTTCCCTGAGTATCTGCATAGGAGCCTATGGGAGTGTACGTCGTACCAGCACAGCAGTGCCCCAGGCATATGAGGAGTAACAGGAGAAGCCTCTATGGGCTGCCCGGCGGGCAGCGAAGTTAGGAGATGAGCAGGGGGGATAGATGTGTTTCCTGCAGCATAGCGCAATGAACATTGTGGCTGTCCAGATAAGCAAGAATATGACGACGTTTATGGGGGTCTCCAAGCCATGCACATTCCACGACAGAAAGTTATATTTAAGCATATTGGGTCCCTGTCATAGTTGCAATAGAAGAAAACGTGATAGGCCATGGTGTGTGTAGTCACATGTGGATAAAACAAACAGTGGAATCATGCCAAGTGCTAGTGTAAAAGGAACTTTAAGAACAGTACCCGAGCCCTCCCTCCTCCCACAACAACAACCCCAACTTGCTGAGCAGAGCAGCCTCCCCCCTCCTAATAATCCCATAATCCCAGTCCCAACAGGGGACAGAAAGGAAACATTGCAACCACCTTGCACAAAGTCAGTTAAAGGGTTTTCCTGGTGGGTGGCGGCAAGAGGGCAGCCAGGTACTCTTCGCAAAGGAAAGGGCATTCGGGCTTAATATCTTCTGTCCATTCAGGCATCTGAGGTAGTTGAGGTGGAAGACCGGAGCAGGCCTGAACCAATAACAGTTGCACATCACAGGGGTCAATGCCAGCGTTACAGGCCAAGCTCCGGAACAATCTTCTAGTCTTTGGGCAGGGGAGAGCATGACCAGGCCGGGTGTTATGGGCTTCCTGCGATAATAATGTTTGTGTCTCTGCGGCCAGGAAGGCATGTCCGTTGTTCACTGCATGCGTATGATCTTGTCCCTTTACAGCCAAGGGCCAGGTTTTTGTTTGGTATATGTGTCCTTTCGCAAGAGGGCCCAAACCGCGGGTGGTTGTAAGGTCAGCTACTCGATATCAGATGCACCCCTGTTCACCTCTTCCTGCCTCATAGGAGAATGGCAGTCTCCAGATGGCTTGGGAAGGGTCTTTATGAAGTCTTGAGTGTGCTGCAGGTTTGTGAAGAAGTGTTGTTTTCCTTTGACTGTGTGATTTTCAGGCGAGCAGCAAACAGCATAGGATAGGGAATGCCCAGTTGTTGAAGCTTTCGTTTGACCTGAAGGAATTTGCGTCTTTGCTCCTGCACAGCCATAGTGAAGTCCGGATATATGGAGATCTCTGAACCTTCATGCTGGAGGCATCCCTTCTCCCTGGCTAGGCGGAGGGCAGTGCATCTATCGGGATAGTTTAGCATTTTAGCGATTATTGGACGAGGGGGAGTACCAGGGGGAGGGTGTCCTGCCAGCGAGCAGTGCGCCCTTTCAACCACAAAGGCCGACGAGAATTCTTCCCTCCCACACAGTGTCAGGAGTAAGCGCTCAACAAAAGTCTCCATTTTCCCGGTAGCGGTGGATTCCTGTACCCCTAAAATGCGGAGGTTATTTCTCCTTGAACGTGATTCCAGCTCCTCATTCTTGGCGGCTATCACTTTCAATACTTTATACATTTCAAGAGTGCGATGATTAGTGGCTGTGGTTGAGTCCTTCAGATCTGCTCTCCACCTCTCTGCTTCAGTCAATCGGTCATCATGTTTTTCAACCCTGTGCGTAAGACCGTCCATTCTAGCTGACATGGAGTCCATTTTGGACTCGATAGAGGTCAAGCTGGACTGCATCACTAGCAGCAGCTCCTTCAGGTCCGGTGTGGATGTGGTCGCGGGTTCGGCTTGTTCGTCGTCTGGCCCCATCTGGGATCGGGGTGTCGAAAGTGAGCTTCGGCTGCTTGTTATCTGGCTTCCCCATTGAGGTCAGACAAGAGGATCTGCGATGGAGTGTGGTGTCGGGAAGCTCTGTGTTACCTTCGGGGTGGTGCCGCGGGCACACGGCAAATGGTGACACGATTGCGTGTTGCACTTGCGCCTGTGGAGTATATCAAACTCCGCTCGCTCCGCGTCCCTGGCAGCCCCCTCGCACACCCGCTCACCCAGCGGGCCTCTCCAGGCCCTCGGCAGTGATTCAGCGGGCACAGGCGGTGGTCTCCGTATAAAGGCTGCGCCACCCCAGCGAGCGCGGATGTCGACGCCTTTACAGTGGCTCCCAGTGATAGAACCGGGTCAAATTGCACCCCACCTTCTCTGGGGAAAAGCGGCTCGCAAAGGCTGCAAAAGTGTGGGACCAGCACAACAGGGGGCCCAGGATTTTCCAGTAACGTGCGTGGGAGCGGGGGAGTCGGGTCACACGCAAGGGTCCTTCAAAGCAAAGGGCAGGCTGAGTTCTGATGGCAGTGTTGATAAGATCTGGAGGGCCGCAGCATCAGGCCTAGGCCCCTCTACAGATAGATATCCACCACTACCGCCCCTCTATAGCAGCAATGTGCACTGTATAGCAGGAGTTCCCCAGTCTATTAAATGGTGGCAGCAAGAGGGGGCCACAGAGCGAGCGAGGTATTTCCAGTGCCGCAGCTCGCTCAGTGCAGGGGGATGTGAGGCCGCGGGTCTCCAGAAGCCCGTCGACCGCAGGTCCGATCCCTTCCGAGCGGCCGACAGGTGGCAGTGCTTCTATCGGGCAGATGAAGGGCGGCTCCGAAACCCACGTGCTCTGCAGCTGCCAAAGGTCTCCCCCCGACACGCAATTCCGGCCCAGCCTCCAGGAGCGGGCGAGAACCCACCAGGTCCAACGAGCGATCGCAGCAGGGGTGGGAGCGGGCACAGCCGCCCTGATACCCCTCGCAGCTCACCTCATCGGAGGCAGTCAGGTCTCGATTCTGCCGCTCTCCCAAGCCATCCAGAATCGGTCTCCGCCTCACCGCCCGCACTCCTCCACGATCAGCCCCAGAGCCTTCGAAGTGCCCGGGGAGCAGCACAGCAGCCCGGAGGGTCGCGGGCCAGACCCAGTCCGCCACAGGGGGGCAGCACAACCCAGGCACCCCACGGGAGTCAGTAGGTGTCAGGCCCCGTCGCAATTTTAGGGGGCGCGAGTTCCGGGCTCCCAACAGCAGCAATCCCGCTTTAAGGTAAGACAGAGGTGATCTTTTAGTCCTAGGATGCCTCAGGGGCGCACCATTCGTATTTATGGCCGGTTGTGCGAGGTCAGGATGCCAGGATGTCCAGGATATTGAAAGGATAGGAGCCCGAACTGCAAGAGCCTCACACAAGTGCGGCCATCTTGCTTGGCGCCCTCTAGCACCCCCAGCAGTGAGAGAATGCTTAAGATCTTTAAACATTTCGAGGATATCTAGCTCCATTGTGGATGCCGCGTCCCTGTCTGATTCTCGAAGTCCATCCTCCAGCGAAATGGTACTCGAGAGGTTTACATTGCTCGAAGACCAGTTTGGATTGTCGGGTGTCCATCTTCCCTATAGCAGCCCAATTCCCATGTGTACAACCAGGGGCCTCATATGGTTGTCCTAAAGCAGGTGGGACCGGGTGCCTTCTCCTGTGGCTACTGGAAATATCAGGTGTGCAAGCCTCCCCAGGTCTCTGCCAATCCGCTTAGAGCCCCTCTAATCTGACATCCGCTTTGGGCCACTTTGTCCAGGGGGTGGACAACGTGTTGATTCTTGTTGTATCACCCACTAACGGGGGGTGGCTGCCCCGGCCTCCCCTGGGTTGGCGGATATGTTCCCACCTCAGCTGGACTCACCAGGAAAATTGGGGGCCCACACGACCCCTGCGCAAGGCCTCACCTGGACAAGCTGTCATCAGAGGGCACTGGTTCAATATGGTGAGCTGTATGGCAGTCCCCACACTACTTCCTACTACCGTTTTTTTCCATGTGTCTCAGGGCACTTTCACTGCACTGCTTATCTTTTTATTGTTGTTGGCCTATTGGGCTCATACCATTGCTTGTCTCCCTGCCGGCAGCCATCTCAGCCCCCATGCCGGCAAACCTACTTATCTAATCTACCTTAGAACTGGACATCATTTATTACAACATATTTTGGAAACGATTCTGGAAAAAACTGTGTGCTACAAAAGGACTTACTGGAAGACAAAATCTTAAAAGGAAACCTACAGAAACTAGGATAAAGCCTCTACTTTAAAGTCAAAGGCGTGCCAGCCCCACCAGTGTCCTTTTCACCGGACAACCCCAGCCTGCACATACTTCATTGGCTTAAAGGATTAGGAAGTCCTGCTCCCACAAGGACGCCACCCACAGAAAACACCACCTCATTAGACTAGCCAAGAGATCGGCCTTCAAAACCAGCCTGGACAACAACGCACTTGACAGCAAAGAGCTCTTCAGCATCGTGAAAAAACTCTCCAACCCCAGCTCCAATGACATCCCGCCCTCACAAGAACTCTGCGACTCGCTGGCTACCTTCCTCCACAACAAGATCACCGACATCCACAACAGCTTCAACACCCCGACAACTCCAGACCCAACCGCACCCGCGTACCCCACCCGCATCTACAGCCTGACCTCTTGGACCAACGTCAACGACGACGAAACCCGCAAGACCATGAACTCCATCCACTCAGGATCACCGTCAGACGCCTGTCCTCATCACATATTCAACAAAGCTGACATAGCCATCGCACCCCAACTTTGGAAAGCGATCAATACTTCCTTCAAGACAGCCACATTTCCGGAAAGCTGGAAGCACACCGAGATCAACACTCTCCTCAAGAGACCCAAGGCGAACCCCAAGGACCTCAAAAACTTCCGGCCCATCTCCCTGCTCCCGTTCCCGGCAAATGTGATCGAGAAAATAGTCAACATGCAACTGACCCGATACCTCGAAGACAATAACATCTTGGACCCGTCCCAGTCCGGAGAAACCACAGCACTGAGACAGCCCTCATCGCCGCCACAGATGACATAAGGGCCCAACTGGACAACAGCGAAACATCGGCCCTCATCCTCCTGGACCGGTCAGCCGCCTTAGACGCGGTCTGCCACTGCACACTAAAATCACGCCTCCAAGAAGCCGGAATCCAAGAGAAGGCCCTGGAATGGACCACATCTTTCCTCTCCGGCAGAACCCAGAGCGTCCACCTCCCCCCCTTCCGCTCCAAAGCCACCGTCATCATCTGCGGCGTACCCCAAGGATCCTCCCTCAGCCCAACGCTGTTTATCATCTACATGGCCCCCCTCGCCCGCCAGTACGACCTCAGCATCATCCCCTACGCCGACGACACCCAGCTGATCCTCTTCCTCACCAAGGACCCACTCATCGCCAAAAGCAACCTCCACGAGGGAATGAAGGCCGTTGCAGAATGGATGAGGAACACCAGACTGAAGCTGAACTCTGAGTAGACAGAGGTCCTCATCCTCTGCACCACCCCCTCAGCTTTGGACGACTCCTGGTGGCCCACCACACTAGGAACAGCACCGACACCCGCAGACCACACACGCAACCTGGGTATCATCCTAGACTCCTCCCTCTCCATGTCGGAGCAGGTAAACGCCGTCTCCTCCTCCTGCTACAACACCCTCCGCAGGATCTACAAGTGGATCCCCACCAAAACAAGAAGAACGGTGACCCAGGCCCTCGTCAGCAGCCGGTTGGACTACGGCCTCGCACTCTACGCAGGTATCCCGACCAAAAACCTGCGATGACTGCAACATATCCAAAACGCCTCCGCCCAACTGATCCTCAACGTCCCTCGCCGCAGCCACATCACCCCCCCACCTGGGAGACCTACACAGGCTCCCCGTCGAAAAGAGGATCACCTTCAAGCTACTCACCCACGCCCACAAGGCCGTCCACAACACCGGACCAGCATACCTCAACGACCGACTCAGCTTCTACACCTCCACCTGCCAGCTCCGCTCAGCCAGACTCACCCTCGCCGCTGTGCCCCGCATCCAACGAACGACCGACGGCGGAAGATTCTTCTCCTTTCTCGCCGTCACGACCTGGAACACCATCCCTACCCACCTGCGGCAGACCCAGGACCTCCTCACCTTCAGAAGACTCCTCAAGACCTGGCTCTTCGAGCAGTAGCAGCACCCCCCTCCCCATAGCGCCTGGAGACCCTCACGGGTATGTAGTGCACTTTACAAATACTATGATTGATTGTTTCTATTGGACATCAAAGAGCAGTACTTTTGAAGTGAGTACTCATCTTTACTTGTAATCTTTTTTGAAACTTTAGTAACACTGCCATGTTACCAGCAGATTGTGTGGGACTTTTCTTGTCAGGCAACTATGGCAGTTCAACCGCTGTGGTGCACATTTAAACTGAGGCACAAGTTGAGTGATGCACGCACCCACTTAATTTCCGCTTGGGGGTCATGAGGAGTCTCTTCAGCGTCGTCCTCCCATGAGGATCCTGGAATCTCCATTTGCGACAATCCACCCTTTCTTCGCATCAGTACAGCTGCGAGGCAACATTTGGCGCATGCACACGCCTGGAGCCACTCAGCGCATGTAATGCATGCGTGCTGCCATCTTGGAATTAGTGGCAACTCCCAAGCATCGGACTTTCTTAGTACGCCTGGTTGTGCAGTCTTCTTCTGAGTTCACTGTCGGAGTGAGCATGCATAATTTTCCTCCACACGTTCAGTCTCCAATGGGGAAATATGAAAGAAAATGTACTTGTAAGCATGTTCGACTGTCTCCGGTTTTCTATATTGTCCAGGATGTATCCTGTTAAAACTCACCCTGCAAGAGGAGCCAAGAGGGGGATGTTTCACTTTAATTTTAAGTAAAGTTTGGGACTGCTTTTCTTCACATTTGTAATGTTTATTTTTGCCATTCAGTAAGTGCTGTCTGAAATGCCATGGAGTTTATTTCTACATAGGAAACCCGCAACTATACAGAGGTGCTTGTTGAGGGCACAGCATAATCGGGCCTAATAAGGCTGTGATTATTCCGGTTTTCAACGGTAAACCCTTGGGGGTAATGCGATGTTAAAGAATGATGTTTATTTTAAAGAGCAGTAAATGTACAGAAACCCAAGAGGGGAATCGGGTGAGCGGTCGCTCATCGGAGTGTTTCACATGTTCTTCCTTAGTGTTGCTATATCTTCCTATTTTAAATGTCTTGCTTTGCCCTGCTGTGGTGGTGATTATTTTAATTATGTCTTATTTTCTAAGGTTCAATGCTTAAACGTTGTTTTCTAGTTTTACTCTTTTTTTTTTTTTGCAAGCTTCGCAGAGGTCATGAGGGTAGATGGTGTTTTGTTCTTGTTAATATGCAACCATGGTGTTTGAGTTGTTTTTTATGGGTAAATCTACTAGTATTTGTTTTGATGGTGTTCAGTGAATTTTTAGTTGGGGAGCACTCACTTTGTAGTTTGTGGGATGACTTAGTAATGTCACCCACTTTTGAAGTTACGTTTGTGTTGATTTGGGGTTGATGATGTGTTTTTAGAAGCTGACATACGGTTGGTGTGGAGTGGTGTTCCACATTTACCACCCTTACTTCGGGTAAGGGTGAAGGGCAAGAAGCAGCCAACTTTTTTTTTGAAGTGTGAAGTATTTGTATTACTAGTGATTGCAGTTTCCACCCTTACTAAGGTTTGGGTGTGGGGCAGTGTTGATGCCACATGGTTGGTGAGGAGTGGTGTTCACACTTTCCACCCTTACTACGGGTTTGGGTGAAGGGCAGTTTAGTTACTACTTGGTACATGTGGAGTGGTGTTCCACACTTTCCACCCTTACTACGGGTTTGGGTGGAGGGCAGTACAGATGCTTTATATTTGGTGAAGAGTGGTCCACGCTTACTAAGTTCTGGATGGTTCCCTACTATGCCCTGTGGTTGGTGCCCTGCGTACTACTTGTATGTTAGCCTGGCCAACCGGCATGTTCTGTGGTACTTGGGTTTGTTTGAGGTTTTGTGGTGTGGTAGAGAGTGTTTGTTTTGTTTGTTAGAAAGGGAGATGATTAGGGTGAGTGTATTCTGGAGGGTGAGTGTATTATTCTTTTTATTTTGCAAGTATTATGTAATGACGTGTTGTGCTAATTGCATTCAATGTTCTCCATATGTCTTTGTATGCACTTTTGCATCTAGGGCCAGATGTACGACCCTAAATTGCATGCGCAAACGGGTTTGTGACCCTTTTGCGCATGCAAAATTTCCCTGTGCCATGTACAATTCCTAAATAGCGAGTTGCAATATATTTGTGTGGGAGGGCAGGTCGGATATACAGACGTGGAGGCTGAATATATTGTCGAACAGCACTTTTATTATCAGGAAACAGAGTTTTAGGTTTCACAATGGGTTCCGCACTTCCTCCCGCAGCACCGGACTCTTCAGTATGAAAAGGATTAGCCGTGGTACTCAATGTTGTTTCTCCCTTTTCTACCAGACGATGTAATCCCTGGGACGATGTGGGCTCCGTGGTGTTGGTTTACCCGGAGGTACCGAGAGGGAAAAAGAAAAGGGCCGTCAGTCGGTCTGTTTGATTGGAACCCTTGCTCCTACACCCGAAGGTAGTGCACGACAAAGGAAATGGTGAAGGGTTGTGCATAAAGATTATGGACGTGAAGGTTGAAGGGAAGGTCGTGATTGGATAAGTCGGGGAGAAGAAAGTAGCGTAGGAATAGTTATAGACCAAAATACTGTCCCAAGTTAAACAACCAAGGTGTCGCTTTTAAATACGGTTTTTGTCACTTGTGAAGGTGCAGTTCTTTCTCCTTACTCAATTCCACCCACCACCCGCAAGTTTACACTCCACCACCCACCACCCGCAACACCAAGCAATCTCCCAATGATCCCCGGACCAGTTTCACTCACCGGCCCCGCCGTAACTCTCCTGAGTCACGGCACGCTCTCCAGCCTCCTCAGGGGGACACCACCACTCCTCCGTCCAGCGGTCTTCGGTTTCCCCCGCCTCTTCTTCACGCTCAGCAACGCTGTCTTGACTCTCGGCGTTCAGCTCCGGCTCCGAGATTCGGCGTCTTCCGCGTGGTCCGTCTCAGGTCCCGCCTCCTCGACGTTCTGCGACCCTGCTTCCTGTGTGGCGTCCGTTTTTACTCGTTCATTCTCTGTAGCTCCTCCTCTCGACGTTGTCCCACGCTGTGGAAAGAGAGGAGAGACATGGATCGTCGTCCGGGGTTCCTGTGAGACGTGATGCAGCCTTGTTCGTGCAGGGAAGTCTGGGCTCCGTAGTCCAACCCTACAGTGAGTTCCGACAAGCTCTTTCTCACATCCCCTTTCCCTTGGTGTCTTGATACTATGGTTTCTGTCTTGTGGATATTGGGACAGGAAGTCTACATTCCCTTGTTCTGACCCCTTCCGATGTTGTGTGCGGAATCTATATGGTTGTAATGCCAGGAACCACCTTAACACGCGATCGTTGTTTCCCTTGTTTCGGGATAACCATTCCAAAGGTGCATGATCGGTGAATAAGGTAAATTCTCTTCCTTCCAAGTAATATCTCAGTGTTTCGATGGCCCACTTCACAGCCAAGGCCTCTTTTTCGATGACTGCATAATTTTGTTCTCGGGGAAATAATTTCCTACTGATGTACAAAATTGGCTGTTCTTGTCCCTGTCACCCTACAGTGAGTTCCGACAAGCTCTTTCTCACATCCCCTTTCCCTTGGTGTCTTGATACTATGGTTTCTGTCTTGTGGATATTGGGACAGGAAGTCTACATTCCCTTGTTCTGACCCCTTCCGATGTTGTGTGCGGAATCTATATGGTTGTAATGCCAGGAACCACCTTAACACGCGATCGTTGTTTCCCTTGTTTCGGGATAACCATTCCAAAGGTGCATGATCGGTGAATAAGGTAAATTCTCTTCCTTCCAAGTAATATCTCAGTGTTTCGATGGCCCACTTCACAGTCAAGGCCTCTTTTTCGATGACTGGATAATTTTGTTCTCGGGGAAATAATTTCCTACTGATGTACAAAATTGGCTGTTCTTGTCCCTGTCGGGATACTTGAGAAAGCACCGCCCCCAACCCTTGGTCCGATGCGTCTGTCTGTAGAACAAACGGTAAGGAATAGTCAGGACTGGCTAACACTGTCTCAGACGTGAGCGACCCTTTCAGGGTATGAAAGGCTCTTAGAATGTCGGGAGTGGGATGCTTTAAACATTCTTCTGTTTTAGATGCTTTTTGCAGGAGATTGGTGAGAGGGGATGCTATTTGAGAAAAATTAGGTATAAATCTCCTGTAGTACCCCAGGAGGCCTAAAAAAGCCCGAAGATCTTTCTTTGTCTTAGGTAGGAGTATTTGGGATATGGCTGTTAGTTTAGAATCTTGGGGTCTAATCATTCCTTGGCCTAGTAAGTATCCCAGATATCTCACTGATTGAGCCGCCAAGTGACTTTTTGAAGGATGATTTTTAGACCATGATGTCCTAACGTTTCAATAATTTGTCTCAGGTGATGTACATGTTGGCCCCATGTATCACTAAAGATGACAATGTCATCGATGTACGCACCAGCATACCTCTCAGGGGGACGTAAAATGCAATTCATTGCTCTCTGAAAAGTGGCTGGTGCCCCATGTAAGCCAAAAGGCATAACCTTAAAATGGTATAGCCCATCAGGTGTAGAAAAAGCTGTTTTCTCTTTGTCTTGTGGACGTAAAGGGATTTGCCAGTACCCTTTACACAGGTCCAGAGTACTGATATATTTGGCTCTCCCTATTTTCTCTACCATCTCATCCACCCTGGGTAATGGATAGGTATCGAATTCAGACAGTTTATTTACTTCTCTAAAGTCGATACAGAATCTGACCGAGCCATCCGGTTTTGGAACCAAGACAATCGGTGAGTTCCACTCACTAGAAGAGGGTTCAATAATGTCCATTTCTAGCATCCTTTGGACTTCCTCTCGTATGGTATGACGACGTGCCTCGGGTATCCGATAGGGACGAAGTCACACCCTTTTTCCTACAGGTGTCCTGATGGCATGTTCCACCAAGGTGGTTCTCCCAGGAGTTAGTGAAAACACTCCTCCAAGGGGAGTAAGGCTCTGAGTTAACTTCTCTTTCAATGGGCTAGGAAGATTGGTATCTATGCACTGGGCAAACAAAGGGACATCAGTCTCTGCTTGTGTAGTTAGGACAGGCAGAGGTCCTTCCCATTTTTTTAACAAATTGATATGCTAGATCTGTGAAGTACCCCTAGCTGCATCTAATTCTATTCAATAGGTCACAAGGGTGACTTTCTCTGTAATCTTATAAGGACCTTGCCATTGGCCAAGCAATTTGTGATCAGAGGAGGCCATCATCAATAGAACGAGGTCTCCCACCTCGAACTTTCTATCTTTCGCTTTTTTATCATACTGAGTTTTCTGAGCAGCCTGCGCCTCTTCCAGATTACTACGGACAATAGTCCGGATCTGTCCAAGATGAGTTTTAAGAGTTGAAACATAATCAACTAAGGGTTTAGTATTGTCAGGTTCGCTCTCCCATTTCGCTTGAGCCATGTCTAAAAATGTACGGGGTTGATGGCCATATAACAACTCAAAAGGAGAATATCCAGTACTCTTTTGTATTTTACATCGTATGGCAAATAGTGCCAACGGTAACATATCCTCCCATTTCCTGGTCTCTAGCTCCAACAGTTTTTTAAGTGTTGTCTTCAGGGTGGCATTGTACCTTTCCACCAACCCATCTGTCTGAGGGTGGTAGGCTGCTGTTCTGACCTGATGTATGCCTAATTGTGTACACACTTGTGTCATGACCTTAGATATAAAAGGGGTTCCCTGATCAGTCAGGATCTCTTTTGGAAACCCTACTCTGGAAAATACTGTTATCATTGCTTTGGCGATATTGATAGCATCAGGGCGCCGTAGGGCTATAGCTTCCGGAAAACGGGTAGCATAATCCACCAGCACAAGCACGTATCTACAGCCACTCCTCGACGGTAACAAGGGGCCTATAATGTCCATGCCTACCCTATTGAAGGGTTCCTCTATTACAGGAAGTGGACGTAATGGTGCACGGGGTGGTATGTACCTGCTATGTATCTGACACATGGGACATTCCCTGCAATATTTTTTAACTTGTTGGTAGATACCAGGCCAATAAAACCTCTCTAGGATCTGTTTTTCTGTTTTCTCAGGTCCAAAATGACACCCTAGCAGATGGCTATGAGCCAGAAACATAACTTTCTCACGAAAGGGCATAGTTATTATCAGCTGTGGGGTTTGAGTAGGACTTCCCTTCCTATAAAGCAACCCATTTTTCTTAAGGAAATAGGGACCTACATGAATGGGATCTTCCTGGTCCAGGGCATTCTTCCAAGCCTCCTGTAGGACCGGATCTTCTCTTTGTGTGGCACGAAAACTTCTGTCTGTTTCCCATGGATTCTCTTCAGGTATAGCTGGTAACACAGTAAGTGGCTTCCCTTTTTCTATTCTCCTCTGTTTTCTAATCTTCCGAGGTTTAGATATGGGCCACTCGGTTCGTCTTCTTTAGAAAAGGGAGCTTCAGCCCACCAGTCGCCTCCTTTTTGACTATCATATGCTAGCATCTGTGAAAGATGGGGATAATCATTTCCCAAAATGACTTTCTCAGGCAGGTTAGGTATGAGACCTACTTTTAGGGAGGCCCCCGGGTCATTAACGTGTTGGATTTTAACCTGCGTAGTTGGGTATTGTTTAACATCTCCGTGCACACACCGTATTGCAACCATCTCTTCACTCGGTACAACCCTTGGTTGGAAATCTTGGGGTCGAACTACACTCTGTCGGCATCCAGTGTCTGCCAAAGCCAAAGTGGGCTGTCCATTGACCTTCACTGCACAATGATATGGGGGTAGTGGTTCTCCAGATGTGGAACAATAGTAGTTCCTGGCTATCCCTATCTCCATAGGTTCCTCTTTTTGTGGACAAAACTTGGCAATATGTCCCAGCCCCCCCACAATGGAAGCACTGGGGTCCAGGATTCGGTGGACGAAATACAGGTGTGGGTATCATAGGTCCTGGTAAGAGAGTCACGGGATCAGACTTTTTGGGAATGGAAACGCGGGGTGGTCTATGATTTCCCGGTCCACTGGCTCTCCATTGAGTATCTTCTCTGCCCTTTTGAATCTCCTGGGCCCTATTATAGGCACTAGCGATCTCTACCGCAGTTTCTAAAGTCAAATGAGGTTGTTGTCTGACCCACTTCTGGATCGGTGGGTGAAGGGAGGCCAGGTACTGCTCTAAGTAGATTTTAGACATGATACCATCTTTGTCCGTTGTGGAAGGTTTCAACCAACGGTCGGTCATATATTGCACTCTAAAGTACAGGGCTCGGGGTGTTTCCTGTGGTCCTTCTTTGATCTGGCGTAATTTTATCCTGTAGGACTTGTCATCCACTCCCAACCTTTCCATTATACACCGTTTAATATCAGCATAAGGCACTGTCCCTTGTACGGTGGCTGCCTGGTATGCTGCCTGTAAATCCCCTGATAGGAGAGGACCTAGATACTGACCCCACTTATCCGCTGGCAACGCTGCAGCGGTGGCTATACGCTCAAAGTTTGTAAAAAAGAAATCAGGATCTTCTCCACTAACGTATTTCTGCATGACCATAGATGGAAGTGTAGTGGGTCCTCTTTGATTTCCTAGGATTTCAGCTAATCTATCCATATGTCATGGCCGGGTTTTCTGATTAGATGGGATCAGCCCCTAGGGGCCCCTCCAACCCAGCCAGAACGTAACCACATCCCTCCTCAGGACCATCTATCCAGGAACCTAGGTACCTACCTGAGGATGGGGAACTCGCAATATACAAGCTCATATTATTAGAAACACCACTAAATCTATAGGGATACTAAGAATACTCACTGATGACTAAGGATATCCATGCCCTACCTTATAGTCTCGCGGCCACTCAGACCCAGACTAATCTACCCCAGGGCAGATATGACACACAATCCGGTGCGTCTACACATGGGCCTGCAGAACCCAATGCTCTCTTTTCCAAACGGTTTACAATCCGGCAAACCTACACGCCAGTCATCCCCCCTGACGCTCTCACTTACACAAGCCACAATCCTGTGGGTATCCGCGCTGGTAATCCACCCCAACGCTCTCACTAACGCCGCATATCAACGACGACCACATTCCTATGAACACCTTCAGTTATATGTTGGGAAGTCTCTCTCTCCCTATTCACTAAGGGCTTGCTACTACAATATTAGGAGTTAGCCAATTAATATAATGTACCTCTTATTCTTGGCATCATAGGTCCACTCGCTCCCTATTTATGTGATCACCACCTACCTGACTGGGGTTACTCATCCATTCATATAAGCCCTAACCACCTAGGAGATACATTTACCTGGATTGAACAAGAATACAAGGCACATGGCAGTTCACTAATAAACTGGGGGGTTGTTTAATCACAACAATATAGATACATACACAGATCTGGATTATAATTAACACATGTAACTGACAAAGACTATAGATAGAACACACCGCTGCAAGGAAAAGGATTAGCAATACAAAAGCCTAGGGAATAAAGATACGATTAAGATGTAAGTGTGAAGTAAACTAATATGACAGGAGCGCTTTCACCTGATTAGTGTGAAGTCTTGTTCTAGCTGTCATCTGGGCTCCTCTCGCGTCTGTGTCTTGGCTCATCTCAGACTCTCTCTCTCTCCTGCACTCTTGGATACACCTCTACGCTGATCACTTGGCACTGGACTTCTCTCCCCCACGGACTCTCTCTCCACATTCCAACTTCAATCTAATAGTTTCGGCCGTTCTGATACTGTTCATTTCACTAGCTTGTTCACTCTGTTTCAAGGTTTCTGTACCAATGTCCAATTAACTCCAGCTGCTCCCACAGGTTAATCCACGATCTCTACTTCAGTCTCTTCTAAAAAGGCATTACTTCAGACTCCAGCTATTCACACCTCCTCCTGATAAGTAACTGCTTCTGACTGCTTCCTTCAGTTCCAGCTCACTGACTGTCTGTTTGTCTTCTCTCTGTTCCAAGCATGTCCTGTCTCTTCTCCTCTTGCAATTCCACTTCTTTAACTCTACCAACACTCTCTGCTCCTTCAATTTTAACTCAGCTCTCTCCAGCTTGAACCCTCTCTCTCTCTCCTACTCAAACAGCTCCTCACTCTTCTACCACTCCAGCTTGACTCCTCTCCGCTCTGCCAACTCCACTCGACTGCTTGGCTCCGCCACCTCCACTCGACTAACTGACTCCGCCTCTGCACTTCACTGATATAGAATGTTATTTCCTCATGGAAAGTTCCAGCCATCAGCCTGCCGCCCATCAGATCTCTGCACCACTTCGCATCAAGGACACACACCCAGCTGGCCAGCCTTTTGTGGTGTCTTCGACACAGAGAATAATACAGCCTACCGATAAGGGCTGGCCCAGACCGGTTCTCTCCAAGTGAAAAACAGCTTTAACTATAAACTTTACCTTTACCCTGAAAAGCCTCTCAGCTCCCTCAAGATGGAGTCCCTCTAGTTCTAGGCCTGTAGGCCTGAAAGGGATGAAATACCCCTTAGCTCTGTCAGAATACCTACATAAACCATACTAATGTGTCTAATATAAGCAAGTATGTCAAAGCCAATAGGCAATAGACAGGTTAGAGTCAGGAATAAGGGATCTATCATCATATTAAGCAGCTATCCTCTTCTAGGTCTGGAAGAAAGGGCTTAAAAGGGCCAACACAAGCTAAGAATACCTATCCTAGATGTGAGCAAGATTAAAGTCTATATCACTGCTAAATAGAGCCAAAAACCCTGCCATAACATTCCACCCTTAGATCTTTATCTTGCGAACATCTATAAACAACAACATCCATATAAACAAACATCAACACAATCTATCAACAAACCAAAAACCAAAAACTCTCTAAAATGAATGACAACTTAAAGAAATTCCACCTGAAACTTAATGTAGGGAATACAAATCTAACAACCAACTGAGAACAAATCAAAGCACCTTTGACTTGAATGCTGAAACATATCTAAGATTGGATCTGGTAACAACAGAAACTATCCAAAGCATCCTGAAACTAAATGTGCCTCAACTTCTAGTGATAACTAGTGAAATCTAGTGATGTAGGGACTTATGTGTTGAATGAAAACAGCAAGGGGCCTAAATGGGGCCTACCTACTTCGGACAACTTAAGAACTAAATGGGTTTAAACTTCGAATGATAAAACAACAAAAGGGCCTAAATGAGGCCTACCTACTATGGTCAACTTAAGCTAATGATGACTCATGAAATCTATTGGTGTAGGCCTTGTTTGTGGAATAAAAACAACAATGGGCCTAAATGAGGCCTACTGACATTGGTCAACTTAAGGAAACATTTGGTGAAATCTGATAAGTAAACATGACAAACGGTTCACAAGGTCTGGGCAAACATTAATACTAAAAGACACACCTCCCAGGACAACCTAAAGTCTAGGGTAATCACCCTTAGATCTAACAAAGTGAAAATAAAGACAACCCCATTTCTACAAGATAGCTGGTGTGGCACTAAGCATTGAAATATATCTATATAAATGTGGACTATATGTAAAAGCACAATATCATCTTAGTTTTCATCACACTGTGGAACACATGTGTGTACCACCATTTAAAACCTTCATTGGCAAAAACTGTTTTACAGAAAACAGGAAAACTATAATAGGTGACTGCATTCTAAAAAGCAAAGATAGTACTTAAAATATTTCTTTTTGTTTAAAAGTGGGGCCTGTTCGTAAAGGAAAAAACATGGGAATAATGCAGGCCAAGAGCTTGCATAGCAAAATTCTTTTGCGGGAAACATAATCAAAATCCAAGAAGAGAATATTATTGGCTTTGTCATATAATTAACCCCTTCCAGGCTCATGACGAGCTCAGTCAGTGTTCAGCACAGGGGAAATTTGGGCAGTCAATGTTTTTTTATTTTTCGGAATATCAATGTAGGTCACCACCCTGCGTCAGCATCCGGTAGCAAGGAAGCACGTCCTCCGCCGTTGATCCACCACCAATCCGGTCTGGTCTGGTCTGGTTCCATCTTCCAAAAATAATAAACTAACATAAAAACATGAAAGTAAAAAACTAAAATAAAAAAGGAAGTGGGGGGGGGCCGACCCACACACCAACACCACAACCCAGCAATCCTAGGACAAGACAAGAAAACAAGTATCATTAATCTTGCAGGATAAAATTTTCCATTTAAAAAGCACCCCAAGTGCTTTTCATTGTCGGGAAAAAAAAACTTAATTAATTAAAAACATTCTTCTAAAGTCAAGACATAATTAAAATCATATATTTTTTTTTATTAGTTTGGGCAAAATCTAATTTTTACATACACAGCCAGAAGGGCCGATTTCATACACTAATCCTCTGTGGGACAGCCCCTCCCTTCAGAATACGCAGGAGCCAGGCTACAGTGTGAAGTAATTTGAATCACTGCCAAAGGTTGATCTCACTGCGAGGGGAAGGCACTGCCAAGCACTCGATGCAAGCATCTCTAGTCTCTAATCAGGGAAGCCTACCCAGGCCTACTGTATCTAACTAACTCCAAGGGCCAAGAGTCTGCCAATTACTCTGCATGGACAAGCATCCCTTATCAGCGGGCAATGAAGCTGTCTGCGCCGACAGCCAGGAGGAGCGAGTTAGCCCCCCTTCACATAAACAAACCGTCCGCGGAGCAAAATTGGCTGTTAGACAATCATAACAAGACAGGGCCGTGTTCGGAGCCTGCAGAGGAAAAAACCTGTCTTCACAAACCAGCTGGTCTGCCAAGGTCGACAAACAAATTCTTTGTAAGCCTTTCCCAGGCCTGATTTTTTTTTAACTAACGAAAACAAATTCATATGTGGATGCAAGCAATTTAAAATAATTCTGGTACAGTGTACTGCTAGCTCCACTTTCTAAAAAGACTTTTGTCTAACTAATTCAGCTAAAGGGCAAGGAACATTTGAAACATAGGCATTCATGTAGCATGCAGATCAACACACAGAAAGGGGCAATTTACTTCTGCACACAAGACTATGCATTTATTATTTGAAAAAAAAAACGAATTATCATGGACTGTTGGGTTTAATATTTCTCTGCACATATATCTATCAGGCAGCATATTTACTGTGCAAGGTATTACCTTTCTATCAACAGCTTGTCAAAGTACATAGGCGAGCCTTATAACTAAATGCAAATTAAACTAATGTAAGGGACACACAGATGGTAGTGTGTTATAGTTACCATTTTTAATATATTCTGCTCCACCCTAACTATACACACTAGCATCCAAAAAATAAAAATATATACTGTCAGCTGTTGAAAGAGAAACAATTTAAAACAACATAAAATGCAGACACATTTCACCATTGTATTTTGTTCAACCAGGGACAACATGTATTTATGCATTACAGCGTAATTTATAGCGCAAACTTTTCAATTCAACCTAATAAAAGGGCCACATTCATATATTATCAAACAGCCCTTTATTTTCTAACTGAGTTGGTTAACTTACCTTTGCCGGTTTTGCTGCATACATTCACATTTGAAAAAAAAACAAGGTTCAGTTTGCATATGGCTGAGATACCCGCCACCCCCTCTCAACACAATCCCCAAGAATTGGGAAACCGGAAACAGTTCTTGAACTTTTGGAAGGCGGGAAGGGAGTTACCCTTCCCGGCCGTATTTATTAAAATATGAAACAAAAATAAAACATTAAAATAACAGTTTCATATTATGTACAATTTCATTTCCACATTACGATGTTTGGCTAACCTTAACAGATCTCTAATACAAAGGTTCTCCTAGCCGAACTAACATCCTACAAAACATTTGACTTGAAATTGTACATCCTAACGTTAAGGGCCAACGGCAAGGTCGTAACCGGTGTCAGATCCCTAAACCAGAAATACCCCCCTCACTTGTGAGAGGAGCGACTGCACAGAGGCGTACCTCAAGTGCATCTACCAATTTCCCTTTGTACTTGACGGGGGCCCCAATAAACTCGACGCCATTTAACGGTCGTTCGAGGACTCGTGTGAGGTGTCTAAAAGGTAGCGTAAACCCCCTCCCGCACCCCACACAACTTACCCATCTGCCGTCGCAGATGTCCTGGCCCCGGGAAATTCCCCAGGAGGGGCAGTAGCCCCTCCTATCCAGGAAGGGGCCTTGACCACCTTTCCTTTCCTTCCGGCGGCCTCTCCTTAGACAGGACCGCCTCCCCGTTGAGGGGCCAATTGGCCACCTCCCCCGAGCGCTCCCATCCGTAATGGGTGACGCCCCCTCATAGGGATCTTCGAATTACTGCTCACCGATCATGACCTTACCGCCACAGGCCGGATAGTTGACCGGCTATCCGGACCCCCCACAAAACACTCCTACCTAAAGGTCATGCTGTAAACCCCTCAACCAGGCTATGAAGTCTCCTATGAGTAACTCGTTCCCCACCCGGGACAAATGAACACCGTCCCCCAAATACATACTGTCCCCTTTGATACAACCATGCGAAACAGAATGCAGTGTATTTGAACGAAACAGTCTACTCACTTTGTTATTGATCTTTCTTACTGAGTGATTCAGTGCAGTAACCGAAATAGCCCCCCGCCACACTTTCCGTGGGATCATATGGGACCATGCAATCGTGCACCCTGGAACTCTTCTTGCCAGCCAACTTACTGTGGAAAGCATTGCCTCGAGAAGAAGTAGTCTACCAGTGGCCACCAGATCGTTACCCCCAAGAGGGACTATGATTATAGACGGCGGTGACCTCGTCCGCTCTAACAAACCCTCAAAAAAGATTTGAAACTGGTCAATACAGAGCCCGCCCTTTCCGTAGAAGGACACCCTGTACCCGTATTCCCCAGCCATGTGACTCATATCACCTGCTTTGAATACGTCCGTGGCACGCCTCACATATGAGTGGCCCACGACCCACACCTCCTTATTCGCAGACGGTGATTTCTGACCGCTGGTCCCCAGGAGTCGGGTCGACTGTACAGTCCGCCCCGCTTCGTAAGCTTGCGTAACTGAAAATCAAACAGAGACAAGAAGCGTGAGTATATCATTACAGCTTCACAACATGTGCAACCGCACATACCTTTTATAACAATTAGAGGACCAACGCCCCACACGTTTTACTTGCTCCACACTCAGACCCCTGGCTGTAGCCTCAGTAGCAGCCCCTATCCGAAAGGAATGGGTCCCGAACTCACCGGGGTTCAAGCCCGCGGCCGAAACAGACATCGCAAGCACCCTCCGGAACTGAAACCTCGTCAGTGGGGTGGCGTCAGTGTGTCTCAACAAGGTCCCCCCCCATGCTGCCACCCTCTGCGCTAAATATTCCTCTACGCACGCAACAGGGCACATGGAAGACCCGGGGATCCTCTGAATGATTATGCAGTCCCCGATTGCACCCTGATCGGATTTGGACCTAACAAACAAGACCGTCATCGTCTCCTCCCTGACCTGAATGTGTTCCCGGCACAGTCCCCCCATCGTATCTCGCTTGTTCTTTGCCACTAATTCGCTTACCCGCATAGCCCCATGGAATGCTAGTGCAAATGCGGCTCGGAACAACACTGCTTCGTACTGGGATGAACACGTTGCCGGTAGTACGGACAATAACAGGGTCAACCTATCCAGACCTATCGGGTGCCTATCGTCTACTCTGCGACCCTCAAGGCGTTGCCACCCACGTAGCGCTTTCTGCACAACGAAAGACGCTGTCGGGTCCTGGATCCCATGAGCCTTTGCCATAAAGGAAATGGCGGCCCGATGCCTCTGGGCCGTAGCTACTGACTTGCCTGCCTGATGTAAAGAGAGCAGGAATCTCACTACAAACTCTTCCTGACCCCAAAGCTCCCCCCCGGCAGTACCCAAAAAGGCCCAATAGGAACGGAACGCCCCTTCATATGCCTTCCTCGTCCTGGGTGCTAAACTCTCTCCCACGAGGTTTTGTAGTTCGGGGCACCGAGAGACCAGAGAGCTTCGGGAAAGGGTGCCGCCACCGGGTCCGCTGTGGGCAGAAAACCCCAGAAGGCCTGCATACGGAAACGAGAAAGCGCATCAGCCGCTTGGTTCATCACCCCCGGCACGTGTCGCGCCCTAAACAGTACATTCAGTTGCATGCATAACAACACAATTTCCTTGAGCAGTCTCAGAATCAATTTGCATCGTGCTGCCTGACTATTGATACACTCAACCACGGTCATGTTATCAGACCAGAACACCACAGAGTGATCCCTAAACCCTTCAGGCCATGTTTTCAAAGCCACCAGAATAGGGAACAGTTCGAGAAAAGCAATGTTACTCGTCAACCCGCACTCATGCCACCATGACGGCCATTTTTGAGCCGACCATTGTGTACCCAATATGGCGCCAAAACCCATACTCCCCGCCGAATCTGTCCAAAGCCCCAACTCCTCGGAAGACACCGCTGGTTTGTTCCAGACAATTCGACCATTGAAATCCGCCAGGAATGCAATCCAAATGCGCATGTCCTGGCGAACCTCTGCCGAGAGTCTCGTGCGATGATGTCCTTCCTTCAAGCCGACCATGGATTGTGCAATCGAGCGGGAAAAGGGGCGCGCCATCGGCATCACTCTTAGGGCAAAATTCAACTGACCCACCACCTGTTGCAATTGATGCAGGTTTACTTTCATTGCACGAATACATGTCTCAAGGGATAACCTGAATTTTAACACTTTTTCCTTGGGTAATCGAAAACAACCTTCCACCGAGTCGAGCTCGATCCCCAGAAACTCGATCAAGGTCGAGGGACCCACAGTCTTACCTGGCGCCAATGGCACACCGAATTGATTCATTAGGACACAAAATTCATGTAAAGCCTGTCCACACTCAGAATCCCCGGCTGCCCCCAAAAACAGAAAGTCATCGAGATAGTGCATAACATGTTGAAAACCTGTCTTCCTTGTGAATACCCACTGCAGAAAACAACTGAACTTCTCGAAATAGGCACATGAAATCGAGCATCCCATTGGCATACATCTATCCATGTAATAGCGACCCTGAAACTGAAAACCAAGGAGACGCTGATCGTCTGGGTGTACCGGGAGCAACCGGAACGCTGACTCGATGTCCGATTTTGCCATCAGCGTCCCGGGCCCCAGGCGATTCAACATGGCAACGGCCTCATCGAAAGATGCGTACCGCACCGAACACACTTCCGGGTCTATCGCGTCATTCATGGAAAGACCACGTGGGGCTGACAAATTATGTATCAGCCGAAACTCACCCGGGTCCTTCTTGGGGACCACCCCTAGAGGAGAACAAACAAAGTTAGCAACCGGTGGCAAATCGAATGGACCGGCGACACGCCCTCGAGTCACCTCTTTCCCAATCTTTACCTGCACCACCGCCGTGTGCTGTAAGACCGACATTTGATTCTTACAGTTTGGTACCCCCTGAAAATCCCCCACTGGGATGCGGAAACCATATGAAAACCCGTTTCGTAACACCCCAGCGGAAGCATGATCCGGGTATTCGCTGAGCCAAGGAATCATTGCCATGGTATAAATCGGGGTCGGTAAAGGCGCCCCTCGGACTATATTAGACCTGTTTGGCGCCTCCCTTACCACCGTTATCACCCGTTTTGGCTCTGCACATGGACTCAGGATGGGATGGCTGCCCGCACCCCCCACACTCATGTCTGAATTTGCATGACCCCTGGGGCCTAGTACATTTCCCTCTGTTAAAATTCCAACAGATCCCCCTTTTACCTGTGTTGCCACTCGGCTTCGAGTGGTACTCGTTACCTGCACCCGTCCGAAAGGGTGTCCCAGAGTTTTGGCGGGAAGATTCCCCCCCGTTACTCCCTACCAATGGCACCTTCAACATCCCTGTACTCTCCATTTTTTGCCATGACACGGAGTCGTAACAATCCCAAGTCAACAATGGGTTGTGTTCTTTAGCTTTTCTAAACAGATTGTCATAGCAGAACCACTGATTGCCCCCATATGCCACAGAATACTCCATAATACGCGACTGATAAATGGGTAACTCGGTCAACAACTCGGGCCTGCGCTCACCCATGATGGAAGTAAAAATGCCCCACGCTCTGCCCCAAGTACCAATGGTCTCGTCGACCTTAAAGGCAGCCATTTTTGCGCGCCAAACACTCGGATGCATGAGCTCCTTTTGACTCTTCACATGCTCAATCTCGTAATGGTCGGTAAGCAATGAAAACATGTTTACATATTTATCCGCCCAAATCAATTCCTTAATTTCTTGTGGGACGTGCTGGGCAATCTTCTCCCTTCGAGAAGGTACAGACCCCTCCCCCGCAATCGGCAATGGCCGCTTACTTGAAGTAGACCCCGCGCTTGTCTCCGAACTTGGGCCTGCTGTACTTCCAGCCGCCGGAACCTGCGGGGGAACAGAAGATGTTGCCTTCGCAGCCTCCCTAGATTCCCGCAATTGCCTCATTACTGCCCGGGCGTCGTCAGCCGTGGCGCCCTCGCTATCGTTTCCCAACCACGCTGCCAATTGTGCCGCTAACTCGGGGGGCATATCCTCCCTGTTCACGGGGGTGACCACCACAGGGATTGGATTCCCCTCTTTCGGCACCGGGATTGGCTCCTCTCGTGGGGTTTTGGGAACCGGGGTCTCTCCCCCAAGTGCTCCCCTTCTGGGCCTCTTGCTTTTTCCACCGGGGATTGTTCCCTGCAAAGGCCGTTTCGGTCCTCCCTCCCCGTCCTTAGCCTCCACCTTTTTCTTCAGATCGGCTATCTCCTTCATGAGCATGCGGAGCATCTCCTCGGTCCCGACCCGCTTTCCGACTTCCTTGGGCATTCTCAGACGGGATATCTGTAAGACAAAAGAAAGATTACAACGCTCAAAATTGCTCTTCGTTCCGTCTCGAGCTCACGTGCAGCGGGGAGGTGCAGCTTCAGAGCACAGGAACAAGAGGATGCTTTCTTGGCTTCCGCTCCTTTTATCCGTCTTCAGGGTGGGCGTAAACCCGCCCCCGCCTGCCTCCGAGGGCGTGGCCGGCCGCGTCGGTGTCTAGGCCAGCCCACTCTAGGGCGGGAAAAAGGCGCGCCCCGGCTACGCCGCTTCGGGCATACCAGCCGAGACTCGCCTCCCGCCCAAGATGGCTTCCCGGGGGGATCGTGGTACTCCACCATACGTTCGGGGGGACCGAATGGTCGCCCCTTTCCATTTGGGAAAATAATAATGAGAACACATTTATTTTAAAAGCACACGGTTGCCTTTCACTAATTAAAAGCACATGTTACCATGCACTGTCGGGCAAGATTGATTATTCTCAACCTGTGATCATTGCAAAACATCGGCCAGCACATTCCTTTCTAGATGGAAAACCCTCAAAGAAATAATTAATGAAAACAGCCCCGTAGCGTGCACTCTGACTGGGCCATCTTTTTAACATTTCACTCATTTTAAACATGCATTCAAAAATAATTCTCCACACGTCTGTGGATGCATATTCAGTAACACATTTAAAAGAACACTGCTCTCTCCGTGCAAACCCTTATCTCAATCCGACTGGTTGATTAATAACTTACCGACCCCTAAGAGCCAGACACATGAAGTCATCAGTTCCAGGGCAAACCCACACAAATTCGTAGACGCATTTCAAAAAGAATGTTAAATGAACAGAGCCCTATGCTCAGCACAAGATGTTACCTTTCCTTCATGAAGCTGACAAAGCACGTAGGCAGACCCAGGAACAAAGAAAAGTCAAAATCAAACCACCAATCACAAAATAATCACTGACTTTTATAGTCAGTTCAGATAACCATGCAAGTTAAACAGCATGTTTAGAATAAATACTGCCATCTCAATTCAAGATATTAACCCTTTGGCAGCTCAAGCACAATCAATTCGCAATGACTGCGGATACATGGGAAAATCATGAACTCATCTCTCCACGTTTACAGATAACACGTACGCACATTTTCAAAACGTTATCCCCAAGCACCCGAAAGAGATCCAGCTCTCTCCTGCCTAACGTAATGATAACATGCTCCATCCAAGCCATGACCACATGGCGCTATTCACAAGCCATATTTACAAGACAAGCTCTTCACAAACAACATATCCAAGGCGCAATGCACAAGGAACACAGCAAATCAACATAAGAACATGCACCTCATAAGCCACATTAACATGGCGCTATTCACAAGCCATATTTACAAGACAAGCTCTTCACAAACAACATATCCAAGGCGCAATGCACAAGGAACACAGCAAATCAACATAAGAACATGCACCTCATAAGCCACATTAACATGGCGCTATTCACAAGCCATATTTACAAGGAGCTATATGCAAAGAACTCCACAAATTATATAACAATGAACACATTTCACATTGCACAGCATAAGCAGATGCAGCAAGCAAGTTAATGGGCAATTTAAAAGCATTTTTTACACACATTTATACAATTGGACCATCACAAAGATGTAACTGGCTCCCTCATGTAATGCCATCCTTCAACCCTGACAGTTTAAACACCAAGATGAAAACCATTCCTTCCACCCTGAATAAGCCAAATGCCATGATGTAATGCAATCTCCTCACGCTGCAACTGTTCAAGCCCATAGGTCACACAGGCTACATAAACTGCCAAACTACACCAGATGGAACTGGCGCTCAGGGCACTCCCTCACAACACATGGGAAACTCTCTAAGCACATGGCCAGGCACACAGGATAAGTAAGCAGTTTGTGACGCCAGATGTCATGTCTGGCGCTCAGGGCACTCCCACACAACACATGGGAAACAATCTAAGCACATGGCCAGGACACACAGGATTCATAAGCAGTTCGTGACGCCAGATGTCATGGCCGGGTTTTCTGATTAGATGGGATCAGCCCCTAGGGGCCCCTCCAACCCAGCCAGAACGTAACCACATCCCTCCTCAGGACCATCTATCCAGGAACCTAGGTACCTACCTGAGGATGGGGAACTCGCAATATACAAGCTCATATTATTAGAAACACCACTAAATCTATAGGGATACTAAGAATACTCACTGATGACTAAGGATATCCATGCCCTACCTTATAGTCTCGCGGCCACTCAGACCCAGACTAATCTACCCCAGGGCAGATATGACACACAATCCGGTGCGTCTACACATGGGCCTGCAGAACCCAATGCTCTCTTTTCCAAACGGTTTACAATCCGGCAAACCTACACGCCAGTCATCCCCCCTGACGCTCTCACTTACACAAGCCACAATCCTGTGGGTATCCGCGCTGGTAATCCACCCCAACGCTCTCACTAACGCCGCATATCAACGACGACCACATTCCTATGAACACCTTCAGTTATATGTTGGGAAGTCTCTCTCTCCCTATTCACTAAGGGCTTGCTACTACAATATTAGGAGTTAGCCAATTAATATAATGTACCTCTTATTCTTGGCATCATAGGTCCACTCGCTCCCTATTTATGTGATCACCACCTACCTGACTGGGGTTACTCATCCATTCATATAAGCCCTAACCACCTAGGAGATACATTTACCTGGATTGAACAAGAATACAAAGCACATGGCAGTTCACTAATAAACTGGGGGGTTGTTTAATCACAACAATATAGATACATACACAGATCTGTATTATAATTAACACATGTAACTGACAAAGACTATAGATAGAACACACCGCTGCAAGGAAAAGGATTAGCAATACAAAAGCCTAGGGAATAAAGATAAGATTAAGATGTAAGAGTGAAGTAAACTAATATGACAGGAGCGCTTTCACCTGATTAGTGTGAAGTCTTGTTCTAGCTGTCATCTGGGCTCCTCTCGTGTCTGTGTCTTGGCTCATCTCAGACTCTCTCTCTCTCCTGCACTCTTGGATACACCTCTACGCTGATCACTTGGCACTGGACTTCTCTCCCCCACGGACTCTCTCTCCACATTCCAACTTCAATCTAATAGTTTCGGCCGTTCTGATACTGTTCATTTCACTAGCTTGTTCACTCTGTTTCAAGGTTTCTGTACCAATGTCCAATTAACTCCAGCTGCTCCCACAGGTTAATCCACGATCTCTACTTCAGTCTCTTCTAAAAAGGCATTACTTCAGACTCCAGCTATTCACACCTCCTCCTGATAAGTAACTGCTTCTGACTGCTTCCTTCAGTTCCAGCTCACTGACTGTCTGTTTGTCTTCTCTCTGTTCCAAGCATGTCCTGTCTCTTCTCCTCTTGCAATTCCACTTCTTTAACTCTACCAACACTCTCTGCTCCTTCAATTTTAACTCAGCTCTCTCCAGCTTGAACCCTCTCTCTCTCTCCTACTCAAACAGCTCCTCACTCTTCTACCACTCCAGCTTGACTCCTCTCCGCTCTGCCAACTCCACTCGACTGCTTGGCTCCGCCACCTCCACTCGACTAACTGACTCCGCCTCTGCACTTCACTGATATAGAATGCTATTTCCTCATGGAAAGTTCCAGCCATCAGCCTGCCGCCCATCAGATCTCTGCACCACTTCGCATCAAGGACACACACCCAGCTGGCCAGCCTTTTGTGGTGTCTTCGACACAGAGAATAATACAGCCTACCGATAAGGGCTGGCCCAGACCGGTTCTCTCCAAGTGAAAAACAGCTTTAACTATAAACTTTACCTTTACCCTGAAAAGCCTCTCAGCTCCCTCAAGATGGAGTCCCTCTAGTTCTAGGCCTGTAGGCCTGAAAGGGATGAAATACCCCTTAGCTCTGTCAGAATACCTACATAAACCATACTAATGTGTCTAATATAAGTAAGTATGTCAAAGCCAATAGGCAATAGGCAGGTTAGAGTCAGGAATAAGGGATCTATCATCATATTAAGCAGCTATCCTCTTCTAGGTCTGGAAGAAAGGGCTTAAAAGGGCCAACACAAGCTAAGAATACCTATCCTAGATGTGAGCAAGATTAAAGTCTATATCACTGCTAAATAGAGCCAAAAACCCTGCCATAACACCATAGCAGCTCCATGTGTTTGACTCTGTCCTGTGAGAGCCTTTTGTGTTTTCTCACGGTCTTCTTCTACGACGTGTAGAAACTTTTCCATCACTTTGCCCAAGTGTTCTTGATGTTCAGCCATTTTAGCAAGTGCCGCCTCCATGTCTACGTGTGATCCCACTTCTGACACCACTTGTGGGAGGGCAGGTCGGATATACAGACGTGGAGGCTGACTATATTGTCGAACAGCACTTTTATCATCAGGAAACAAAGTTTTAGGTTTCACAATGGGTTCCGCACTTCCTCCCGCAGCACCGGACTCTTCAGTATGAAAAGGATTAGCCGTGGTACTCGATGTTGTTTCTCCCTCTTCTACCAGACGATGTAATTCCTGGGACGATGTGGGCTCCGTGGTGTTGGTTTACCCGGAGGTACCGAGAGGGAAAAAGAAAAAGGGCCGTCAGTCGGTCTGTTTGATTGGAACCCTTGCTCCTACACCCGAAGGTAGTGCACGACAAAGGAAATGGTGAAGGGTTGTGCATAAAGATTATGGACGTGAAGGTTGAAGGGAAGGTCGTGATTGGATAAGTCGGGGAGAAGAAAGTAGCGTAGGAATAGTCATAGACCAAAATACTGTCCCAAGTTAAACAACCAAGGTGTCGCTTTTAAATACTGTTTTTGTCACTTGTGAAGGTACAGTTCTTTCTCCTTACTCAATTCCACCCACCACCCGCAAGTTTACACTCCACCACCCACCACCCGCAACACCAAGCAATCTCCCAATGATCCCCGGACCAGTTTCACTCACCGGCCCCGCCGTAACTCTCCTGAGTCACGGCACGCTCTCCAGCCTCCTCAGGGGGACACCACCACTCCTCCGTCCAGCGGTCTTCGGTTTCCCCCGCCTCTTCTTCACGCTCAGCAACGCTGTCTTGACTCTCGGCGTTCAGCTCCGGCTCCCGGCTCCGAGATTCGGCGTCTTCCGCATGGTCCGTCTCAGGTCCCGCCTCCTCGACGTTCTGCGACCCTGCTTCCTGTGTGGCGTCCGTTTTAACTCGTTCATTCTCTGTAGCTCCGCCTCTCGACGTTGTCCCACGCTGTGGAAAGAGAGGAGAGACATGGATCGTCGTCCGGGGTTCCTGTGAGACGTGATGCAGCCTTGTTCGTGCAGGGAAGTCTGGGCTCCGTATTCCAACCCTACAGTGAGTTCCGACAAGCTCTTTCTCACAATTCGCAACTAGCTATTTAGGATATGCGAGTTTTTATTAGGAAGGGGCGTTCCCTTCTTAATAGTGTCCATGATCCAATGTATGAATGTTTTGTAACTGCAATACTGGTCGCAAAACACTTGCAAATTACCGCCCGAGAGGGTGGTAATGCAGTCGCAATTTGGAAGGGGTCCCCAGGAGACCCCTTCCACTTTGTGACTGACTCTGAAAATATTTTGACGGGGAGGCAGAGTTCCCAGGGACCATTACCTGCCCTTATAAAATGAAACAAAGTGTTTGTTTTTTTTCCTTTAAGGAAAACGGGATGCATTTTTTAAAAATTGCTGTATTTAAAAGCAGTCCCAGACATGGTGGTCCGCGCACAATTTACGACCCCATTGGGAATCGCAAACAGTGTTTTCCACACTGTTGTACATGGTATATTGAGCCTCGCAATTTGCGAGCCAAGAAAGACTAGCAATTTGCGAGGCGCAATTTTGCGCATCGTACATCTGACCCCTAGTGTGTTACTAAATGTTGTGCGTAAAATATCTTCCATCTTGTAATTTTATGCATTCATATAAATCCTCACTGTTGCATTGTGTAAACATGCATTAAAGAGTTCCTTTGTTATTTTGTGTAAAGAAAGGAGATGTGGTATTCCTGCTGCTAGCCAGTGTGACTGTGGTGGTGGAATGTTGGTGTGTGAGGTGGCTGTGGAATGTTGGTGAGTAAGAGAGTCAGTTGGAGTATGGGCTGAGCAGCAGGAAGGCTGCTCCTGGTAGGGCTCTTGTTAATATCTTACCTAATAAGCCTACTTATCTAATCAACCTTTGAACTGGACATTTTCTATTACAACAGTATAGTACAAGAAGAGACCATTAACTGACATAGAAAAAGAGGTCTTGGAAATAGGGTTTACGTCGGCACCTACAGCTAATGTCAATAAATTTCACTTGGAGAGGGTTTTAAAATCCTTTTTTCGTAAAATTTGTTTAAACAGTTTTATTCAAAACAAAGGATACCACCCTAATAAAAGTGTTTCGGGGTTTAAACCTAAATCCACATTCACACCTAATATAAATATGGTTAGCAAAAATGTTGAGATCTTTGAACGTACAGTGGAAACTAGAATACGTAACATCTGGGATAATCCCCCCCCTACTAATAACAACATGAATAAACAACAAAGAGAGGCAGTTATGGCCCTTAAGAATGATTTACAGATAACCATAAAACCGGCTGATAAAGGGGGAGGAGTGGTGATTTTTGATACCACAGATTATGAGCAAAGAGTCCTCAACCTTTTGAAAGTAACAGAACATTATACTAAGGTCCCAATGAGATGTTGGTCCTCGCATAAAGAAAAAATATTGGATATTGTGACTTTTGGCAAACATAACGAATTTATTACTGAAAATAAATATAGATTTTTAATCCAAAATGATGCCAAAATCCCGGCCGTATACAGGTCACCAAAGATCCATAAAAATGAGGAAAATCCACCCCTCCGTCCTTTTGTCAGCTGTATAGACTCACCCTTGGAGCCATTGAGTAAATATATAGACAGCTTTTTTAGACCGGTAATACAAAAGCAAAAATCATATATCAAAGACTCGACTCATATGATTAGCATAGTTGAGGGGCTGAGTTTTAATGCCTCTTCTCAATTCATGGTGACTTTGGACATTGAGGCCCTTTACAACAACATCCCCCAGGATGATACCATAGCTGTCATTAAGCACATCCTAGAGGATGTTGGTGTAACCAAGGGGGCCAGTGCGGTGTTCATTATAGAATGCACCAATCTGGTACTTAAAGAAAATCTGTTTTTATTTAAGGAAGATTTGTATCTCCAACCGAAGGGAACCAGCATGGGCGCAACTTGCGCCCCAAGTGTGGCCTGTGCATATGTAGGATACTTCGAGACTAAACATATTTTTAATGAATTGGCCCCATTCTATGAAAATGTGCCACATTGGCACAGATTTATAGATGACATCTGGTTTATCTGGATGGGATCAGAACAGACCCTGAAGGATTTTCTTATCTGGCTCAATCTTGGGGATGTTAATTTAAAATTTACAGGACACCATAGTAGTAGCAAAGTGAGTTTCCTTGATTTAAACATAAAACATACAGTAAACAAACTGGGAGGTAGAATTATACTCGAAACCTACGGATAAAAATACACTACTCCATTACAAAAGTTATCATCGAAGTTCCTTCGTCTTCGAAGGAACTGTTCATCACTAAATGATTTCTATAAACATTCAGAGACCCTTGAACTTAAATTAAAGGATAGAGGGTATCCGAAAAAATTAATCAATAATTCCTTCAAAAGAGCACGATTTTATAACAGGGAGAGCATGTTTGAGAACTCACAAAAAAAGAAACAAAGGGATATTACAGCAAACAAAATTGTCTTTGTGAGTCAATTCTCAAGCCTGAGTAATAAGATTACAAATATTATTAATTCAAGTTGGACATTGCTCAATGATGGGGAATCATCAGTATTGGTAAGTCCAATTTTTGCTTTTAAACGTAATGACAAATTGAAAAACAATTTATAGAGAACAGGGAGGCACTAAACAAGAGATCAGTTGGTTCATTATAATGAGAATTAACGGAAGTAAACGTGGAGGAGATATGACCATTAAAATGCAAACATTGTGAACAATGGTATATATCAGTTTTGAATACTGTTAGAAATGGGCTGAACTCTAAAGAGGACTGGGAGAGACTTATCAATTAACCCCTTTTGTTTATAATAGAGAATAATAGGTTTTATTAAATAGATAAATAATATGCTGTGTCTATGGTTCTAGCTTGGATGAGCTGTAAGATTGGGGTGGACTATACTTGACGTGGTAGTCGTCTGGCCGGCACAATGTCTTGTAATCCACCACATATACAGAGCACTGAGATTTATGAGATGTGGTTAGTCCACTGTTACAAGTCAGCTCCCCCCCATAGTGTACAATGGGGATTCAAGAGAATATATAATGTTCTTATTAGCTAATTTATTGGGAGAGAGAACCTCATTGAACAGTGGTTACTTCGATTGTAACATTTATAACATTTATTCAATGTATGGCTGTTGTTTTTAAATATTACCCTTATTAGTATTTATGTAACATCAAGCGATATGATGCATATTGCGGCATGAACTTAATGTATAGGTTGCTGTTGTTCATGCATTATCTTCACCAGAACCTATACATCAACGCCTGATACGATACAGTCAATATGGACTTGTTCCCCCTTTATGGACCGTCCATATTGTGAGACGGTTATACTAGATGTAATTCGCCAGATACGATGTAGTCGATAGGGACTCACTTCCCCCTTATGAACCGTCTAAATTGTGAGACGATCGTACTAGATGTAATTCGGTATGTTTAGGATTGGATCATGTATCTGCATAGTGTGATGACGTACTTACGAGGCGACAGAAACAATGCAACCACCGAGAGCCTCGCAGGTGTTCCATATTCAGACGTGCTGCGAGAGTATTTACTCACCAGTTCAGAGCGTGAGTTTGTTTTAACATTTCCCGGGCTTGGACGTGTGACGCTGCTTCGTTTGCGAGGTATGTGAGGATATAGTGGTCAATTAAGGGAATCGTAGCTATAATATTAGATAGACTCATGAGGAAAGCCACGTTCATAGGGTGTCTTTTAACCGAACAAACACTCTGTTTGATTTTCCCCAAGGTTTTCCATATCTGGGAACCATGAAATACCCTTGAATATACCCAAGGGAAGACGGGGCATATTGATGATGTCATACAGCTTTTAACGTTCGAATCAAGATGAATGATTACCACGTTAACGTCAGATATAAAACAGGTAAACCGTTTAGGGATTTATTTATACAAAAAAATGTATGAGAGGATCATTAAATGTCGATTTCACAAGTTAAACGATTAAAGGCTATTATCTTCACTTTGTAGATCTAAACGAACAAAGACTTCTGTATGATAATAACACGGGTCCAAATTATGTCATTGATTCCCGTAGACGTAGGAAGTAAAGACCCACACCGTTGGAACGAGAACCCCGAAAGTGTAGGTCGAGATAGTTGTGTTATGTTATGTTATGTTAAAATTACTTGTTAAGCGCACTTACACCAGGCGGTTTCATGGCGCTGAGAACGGGGTGACGGCAATAGCAAGATGACAGAAGCTTTACTCATATGCTTGTGAGAACAGAAGGGTTTTAAGAAGTATTCTGAATTGGGTGTAGCAGGTTACAGATGTAAGTTCAGTCGGAAGAGAGTTCTAACAAGCATTTACAATGCAACGGTCTCGCCTTTTGAAAAGTTAGAGCTATTGGCATTGTAAATGACAACATTTTTATTCATGTTTTGTTTTTGAAACAGATAAATAAATGGCATTGTCATTTACAATGCCAATAGCTTAATCTCTCGCAAATGCGAGAGCTATTGCATTGAAGTAGAGAGAAAAGAGGTGCAGATGAGGTAAAGAGATGAGGCTCATACAGAGGAAGAGCGAGGGAGAAGTAGAGAATGGTGAAATAGGGAGAGAGAGAGACAGAGGTAAGACAGGTGTATTAAACGAGCGAGACATTGGAAGCAGAGAGAGTGAACGGAAACAGTGAAGGGGATAGAAAGAGAGATGAAAGCAAAGGGAGTGATAGATGGAGCAGAAGAGGCAGAGAGAGCATTGTAGAGAGAAAGAAATAAAATAATGGGAAAACGTGAGGGAAAGAGGACATCAATAAATAGAGAGACATAGAAGGCCAATAGGTGAGGTAAGAGAGAGGCTAATGCAAGCAAACACTCAGGATAAGGTAAACCAATGTGTGCTTCCCAAATTATAACACAAGTAGAAAACTCATGGCTGTGCAAACATCATGCTGGACTCTGTAGCAAGGGTAAGAAACAATGCAGCCACCCTGCATAGGCAATAATGCAGGTGAGCACCAAGCAAGATCAGCAGATATGCCACACCATGAAGGGTTTAAAAACACACTAACCATCCACTGCACATGAATATATCAATTTTTTGTACAACTAAACAATCTGTTGCAGCCGGGCTCATAGATCAGAAGAGTGGACAGGACATCCCTTGCAGGTGAGCACAAGCATTCCCTGGCAGCGAACACATGCACTAGGAGCATGGACAAACCATTCCTAGCAGGCAAGCACCATAACAGTTCAACCTGAATGACATCACAGAAGATGTGCATTTAAGGCGAGAGGAAGACTGCAGTGAGGGGCCAGAGAACATCTTCCAGGGCTGTGAACATTCTCAGCTTAAAAACAGAACTGCTGTGCACGGAGACTTTATTTGGGCTAGGTGTATAGGGCACACAGAACTCTTCGACCCTGCATCTCCAGCATGAGCACCGTACAAAGAGGGTGAGTGTATGAATGATAGAAGTGGCAGAGACATATCAATCCATCAGGAGTTGGTAAAGCACAACTACGCACCGGTCAGGGTCTCAAGGCACTGGGTCACCCCCTCACATGAGCTAAATGACGGGTACAGACAGGCCATGCCAATGTTAATTGCGAGTTTGTGCATCATGTCTGGGGCTTGTGTGGATATGCACATACAGCATGTAACCGATGGATCAAAGTAAGATCGCCCACAAGAATGCGGATGAGAGCAAGAACAATGTAGGTAAAAAATCTTTATCTGAGCAGTTAAGTATAACCATTGGAATTCAGAAAATAGGTTAAGGAGGACGACAAATGTAAGTCAATTCATCAAGGCATTTGTCACAATTATAAAACCAGAAAAGAGCTAGGATTATAAAGTCCATGGCATCGAGGAAATAAATTCTTACACAGCTAAAAACTAAAAGCACATACAACAACAATTGGTGCTTACCTCCTCTGAATCCCGCTTGGATCTTCCTTCCCTGATTTTCATTGTAATATTCCAGATGAAAGATTTTCTTCTCGAATGTATGCGACTGTGCAGAGTTTGGGGGACAGACAAGGCACATAAACACAGTCCCCAAGCGCAATTTTTGACAGAGGGAGACCGAGACAGAAACAGGCAAAAAAGGTTATAGTTACCCTCTCACTATGAAAACCGATGAGAGAATAGAATCCACGTGCACCGCACTATCCCCTGTTGAAGAGCAGTCCAGGAAGATAGAGACGAAAAGAAGCAAGGGAAACACGCCACAACTCCTTAGCTCCTAATAAGCAGCCCATATACACACGGCAAGCAGACAGACAGACAGACACGAAAAGAGCCCTGAAAGCAGCAAATCTTAATCCAAAACCACCCTAAAAGTAACACAGTGACATACTGCACAGTGCGATCTGTAGACCCGGAATCTGATTTGGGAGTGAGGAAGCATGCTCAGTGATATTTTTGTTCGCAGCCCTCAGAGCCGGCTCATTACCAAGATGCTGTTTATATGCGCATGCTCAGACAAGACATGAGACTGCCTGGGAAAGGTGGATGTAGTGAATGTGTCCCACGTGCGAGGCACAATAAATTTAGCAGAGTGACAGAAACAGGCCTCAAGCCCAAAGGCAATTTGTAGTGGGTCCCCAAAAATTGACCCTGCCACCAAACACAGCACCTCCCCCGCTACTGGCCCACGCTCGCCACAACAGAAATGTAGTCTCCTATACCGCTGCCCCGGCCCCTATCCCCACTCCCACACATAAAATAATGCCTTTACTCCCGTATCCATGGGATCCCTTTTCTCTGACTCCCAAGTCGCAGGGATTTCTAAACTCTTTCTTCAGTGGTATGGTGCATCTTGCACATTATCAAGGGCTCTCTTCTTTCCCAATCCAGCGTCAATAGGTAATCCTGTTGTGTCTGTGTACTGACGAACAGATTTTATACTGGGGTACACAGGACTGCAAGTCCCAGATAGCATCAGGCTTGCCTGGTTGAGGTTCTGAAAAATGCGCATGGGAAACAGAAGAACTCTTCTACGAACTCAGACTACCCGTCCCCAAGCTCCCACCAGAAAGCAGGACTTTCTCTCTCACTCACCTTTCCCTTTGTTGGCTTGAACGTCATTTGTACTGTCAGAAAGGGCCGGGAACAGAGATATCGCTAGCCCTCAGTTTCAGCTACCGTAAACAGCACTCCACGTCGCGCAGAATATATGTCAACTTGCCAGCCACGGAGCAAGAAGGGATAAGTAGTTCTAGCGGCCTCCTTCTGTTAGTGTCCGAGAAGGCAAGTAAAAAGCGGGAGTGTAATAAATAACAAGCGTCCTGCAGAATTTCGGGGATCGGGACCTAATTACGCGGCTATTCTAGTCACAAAAATAGTAGAACACAATACATGCATTTAATTATAATAAACAAATCCGGTACAGTCAAAGTTTCTTGTTTTCTGAAACACATTGCGGCGCATAAATAAAACAATTATAGATGTTTTCTCTACTGAACAAGACAAAGCAGTTTGGGGAGCTTCTTATGCGCTGTGAGTTAAACCCCTAAAGAGGCATCGAAGCGCATTAGTGCTTTGCAATTATAGGGGAATTCATGCGGTCCAATGTTTTGGAATAGATTAGAGAGAGTTTCAGGAAAAAATGCAGGGGAAATTAATTTCCTGATTGACTCGGATTGAAGAAAAACATTGATACAGCCTGCTCTTTCCTGCAAAATTGGTTGAAAAAAAATACTTTCCTGAAGGAGCCTCCTCGGTCACCTGATGCAACAAAGAAGAACTCGGTGGGATTTAAAGGAACATTGGGCAAAAAGTCAAAACAGATAAGTTCGTAAGTGTTCGAAAACAATGTGACTCCTCGTTGTAAAACGTCACTTATTATTTAACAGTTTTTATTTTATTTTATTTTACCTTAACAGTGGAGCACAGTGCCCAAGCACCAATCGGTAACAGGGTACTCGCCGTAAAGGAAGAGAGCCAAAGATATGCAAGAGAGTTGTACAAACTAGTGGAGGCGTGTCTGAGAAGCGGGCAAGGTCTGGCTGTCAGCAACACAGAAAAGGGACAAACAGGCAACTTCCAGGCACGCATGAGAATGAAGGCGGTCCTTTCGTGTAACGATCGTCATGAAAGTGGTGCATCTTGTCTTGTGCTCGCCGGTTTAGTTCTACGTCAAAACTGAAAGGAAGCACTTATATACCCAGGTATTGTAAATGTCCGTGTAATTTTTTAATTATTGATTCTGTTGTTCAATGTAAATTTCAAGCAAACTTACAACATGTAGCAAATGCAACATGTTTTTGATCTTGCTCATAAATTCACATTAATTGCATTAAACAGATAAACGTCGCAACGTTTGCTTTCTTACCGGTAGATCTGTATTGTCTGGGCTTGGTATCTAGTTCTTCCAAGATGGTGGCTTTTGTAGCGTCCTTTCAGTTCCGATGTAAGCCAATCGGAAGGAGCACAAACGAAAGGGGTGTGTGAAAGGGGGTAGACGCACACTCCAATGAGTGTGCAAACCTTATTTGCATATAGCCAAGGAGCCTTTTGGGAATGTAGGAATTTGCTTAAAACGCGATATCTTAATACTAATTATGTGTATATACTTTTATAGGACAATTTCTTTGTCCATAATTTCAACTCTGCCCAGAAATCATTCATATATCTGATAAGTACTTACTCTAACATTACTAGTTTCCTAAACATGAACGATATATACAAAATTGGACTTCTCTACGTTCGGGTGTGAGGGCGATCTGGCTGCGACATCTGTCACCCCATTGATTGCTGGCTGATCTTCCTGCAGAGGAAAGTTAGCAGCTAGCTAGGACAGGAAACGACACCGAAGAGATAGAGGAGCACCGCGGCCCATGAGACAGAGAGCGGAGCATGGAGAGGCAGGTAGGGAAAGGACCCGGAGAGAGCCTTAGCGAGAGGGAGGACAGTAAACTTCAGATGGGGAGGTGAGAGAGGCGGAGGGAAGGGGACGTGAGAGCAGCGGAGGAAACGGGATAGTCACTAGGCATTGCTGCGAGATATTGCAGGTTCATTCATTGCAGGGCGTGCACATTCTCTTTGAAGAGAGCGGATGTGTGCGCGCCCACGAGGTCCAATCTCGGCAGGAAAAGCATGTGGCACTTTGCTGTCCACATTCCCCCAAAAGTAACATTAGTTGTCTCGCCCTAGACAACAAAGCTTCGCTTTGCTTTCGTCTAGGCGAGACCTAAAAATGGGGGGCCAGGAAAGAAAATCTGAGGCCACCATGTTTTTTACGTTTAAAGGTGGGGATCATGAGCAGATTGAGGTGGGAGGTTCGGAGTTCACGTACAGGAGCATAGCGATGGATCCGAGAAGAGATGAAAGCTGGACCCTGGCCAGCAAGGGCTTTGAAGATGGTAAAACACAATTTGAATACACAACGTTTGGCCACCGGGAGCCAGTGGAGGCTTTTCATCAGAGGGCTGACATGTTGATGCTTAGGTTGATGGAAGATGAGCCTGGCTGCTTGGTTTTGTACCAGCTGTAAATGGCAAAGTTGGTATGTTAGAATGCCGACATAGAGGGAGTTTGCATAATCAATGCGAGAGATGACCAGGGCCAGAATGACAAGAGTAAGGGCCTCGGAGGTCAGAAATCTGCAGATCTTCCAAATTCTGCCAAGGTGAAAGAAACAGGAGGATACCACTGCGTTGAATTGGGGTTTCAAGGACAGGTCGTTGCAGATTAAGACCCCAAGGCTTTTTACAGTATCCACTGGGCAGGGGGGGTTGCCCAGGGATGTGGGCCAGAAGCTGGAATCCCAAGGGTTGGGGGCACCTCCAGTCAGGATCAGCTCCGTTTTATCAGGATTAAGTTTTAATTGATTGATGTACATCCATTCTCTGATGGAGGTCATGGTAGACTGGAAATTGGTGACTGATGTGTTGGAGGAGTCAATGTCGAACACCAGCTGGAGGTCATCGGCATAATTGAAGGTTATGGCTGGGCTGTTGCGTAAGGACACAATCAGGGGTTGCATGTATAAATTAAACAAGAGGGGCGATAAAGAAGAACCCTGGGGGACCCCACAAGTCAACCTGTTTTTTTTATCTGAAAAGTTAGCCAGACGAACTTCCTGGTATCGCTTATGTAGAAAGGAGGAAATCCATGTGAGGACCAGACCCTGGATGCCCGCGTTGCTGACACGGTCGATAAGAAGATCATTATCGACCGTGTCAAATGCAGCTGGGAGATCTAGGAGCACCAGGGCCTGGGTGGTGTTTTTGTCGGCTCCTCTCCTAAGCTTGTCAATAACTGCCAGGATGACGGACTCAGTCCAATGAGTTTGTCTAAATCCCGCCTGCTGAGGGTCGAGAAACTGAGAATGCTCAATAAATGAGCTGAGGCAGTTCGTAACGTGGGCCTCTAGTATCTTACTAAGAAAAGGGAGCAGGGAAATTGGGCGGAAAGTTCTCAGTACCGACGGATCAGCGTTTGGTTTCTTCAGGATCGGGACAATCACAGCATGTTTAAAGGTATCGGGACGATACCTAATTTGAGGGAGTTGTTAAGGAGGGAGAGGGGTGGGTCAGGGCAGGTAAGAAAGGCCTCTTGCAAAATGTGAGGACGACTACAATCATTGGGGGAGCCAGATTCCACCCTTTTTAGGAGAGCCAGAAACTCCTCTCTAGAGATTGGGGGGATTTGGTCTAACGTGAAGGGGTTTTTACATGTGATAGGAAGAGTGGTAAGGGATGTGGGGATGGGAATATTGTTTTTAATGGAGGCGATTTTGTCAATAAAAACGATTTCAGGGAGTCGCATAGTGTTTGTGAGGGGGCAGATGTTGAGATCACTGTCGGGTTGCCCAAGCTCAACAACTATTGAGAAAATATCTTTAGTTTTCGTAGCTGAGTTTGTAATTTTCGAGGAAAAATAGGTTGTCTTAGCCTGGAGGATAGAGTTTTTATAATTTTTTAACAAGGCTACATAGGTGGTTCTTTCCCCAGGTGCATACGCTCGCCTCCAACGGTGCTCTGCTTGTCTAAGGGCCAGTATCTTCCTTCTCAGGTCATAGGAGAACCAGGTTCAGGCATCATGGGGGCGTTTAAGGTTGGTTCTCTTAAAGGGGGCAGTCTTGTTGCTGGCTGTTTCAAGCCATTGATCAAGGTTTAATGCCTGATGACAGAGGGAACCTTGGTCGGCGGGGGAGGTGGCTGTTAAAAGCGCACAGAAGTTGCCAATATTGGCCCGTTTCCAATTTCTGGCCAGGTAGTTACCTGCCAGGGGAGGTTTGGTAGGAGGGATACTGGCCATACTGAATGTGATAAAATGGTGGTCCGACCATGTGCACGGGGAGACTAATGGGGGTGTTATTTCAAGGTTGGAGGCCCAGACTTGGCCCAAAATGTGCCCTTTGTCGTGGGTGGCCATGTGCACATGTTGGATACAGTTCATGCCTGAAAGAGATCTGTGAACTCGACAGAGCTGGCACTCTTGTGAGTGTCAGAGGGCCAGTAATTGAAATCACAGAGAATAATTATCCTGGCATGGTTAATAACTAACTGGGAGATTAATTCGCCTAGTAGTTGGGGGAATAAGGGCATGTGGTCAGGGGGTCGGTAGAAGAGGGCCCAAATAAAGGGAGACTTGGGCGATTCAAATTTTAGGATGAGGCTGTCGCCTCGAGGTAAACCACTAATCGCAAGAGCAGTGAATTTATGCTTCTGTTGAATAATGGCTGCCACTCCGCCCCCCGATTTAACCGATAACCTATTGGCCTGAAGTATGTAGTAGCCTGTAGGTACTGCTGTGAGGATGCCGGGGATGGATTCGGCCGTGAGCCAGGTTTCTGACAGGAGGAGGATGTCAGGTCTGTCAGAGTCGAGCAGTTGAAATGTCTCAAGTTGATGCTTCACCATAGACCAGGTATTTAGATAGGGGATGACAAGAGATCCCGCTGCCGGGGGATCAGGGCTAGTAGATTTGGGGTGTCCTTGTTGGTAAAGGGAGGATCGGGTGGGCCGGGAGGGGAGTTCAGGGAAAGAGTCTCTGAAGGACAGGATGCCTAATTTCCTAACAGACGCCCTGACACTTGGACTAATGGGCCAGTTGCCCTGTAAGTTTTGCAGCTAAAGGGCTGTATAGTTGGTAAAATGGGCATAATAACCAGCCCCTGGCCAGGTGCAGACAGACTTGCCTTTGGTGCGCCCGCTGCGCGCTCCGCTTTGTGGTGACATTTATAGAAAGACCAGCGTGATCACTAGCCCGCCAACCTCCAGGAACTGCCTGTTTTCCCTCCACTCAATCGGGATTTAGAGCCCCCGGTGGACCGTGGAAATGAGCCCGGGGGTGGGGCTGGGCAGAGAACAGCAATGCCGTGAGTAGTTCCCGTTTTTTTAAAAAGACAAGCAACAGTAGAGAACAAAGTATATTCAAACTATATATATTAAAATAGCATAAGAAATCTCATATGAGCGATATTAAGCGTCAACAACTAGAGCCGTAGTAGCATTAAACAAATTCAGCGGCACCACTACCTTCCAGCGCGCCATCTGTAAAAATAAGGAGATAGATATATATTGTTTTTACCCTATTGCAGTACTGAAGAAAACTGCAGGTGACATTTTATGAAGTCATTGATGTACAATACCGAATACCAGATAAATCTAACCGGTATGTAATGGGAGACCGACGCTAAATAATAATTGAAGGAACCTAGTAAAGATACCCCTATGTGTGGCGGGAGGCCTGATCAAGAAAACACCCCGGGTTGTGTAACAATTTTTTTTTAAATAATTTTTATAATAGATGAGGGCATGAGACAGTATGAATGGGACCACGGAATCCTGTGGTTTTGATATGGAGCAATTTGAACCCTTGTTAAAAGCCGTGGATAGAATCACGATTTCAAATTATAGTTGGGGTAGAGAAAGATTGGATAGCCCATAAGGTTTGGCATAAATTGTGATGTGTAGTTCAATGACACTAGGAGTGGTTGTATTGGTTAAAAGCTTGAAGTCTCATTGGGGTTAATTACAACACTGATATTTCTATTGCAATGTATAAGATATGTATACTGTATCGTAGAGATATTTGTTTTTTAATTATGTAACGATATGTGTTTTTTGTATGTTTTTTATTTAGATGATTGGAAAAAATATTTTTTAATGTGCAAATAAGAAAAGAGACATTCAACTACTGTGGTCTTGATAAAGGTGGTGCGTAGCAAGCAATTCACCGAAACGCGTTGACGCTTCTATCACATTAAATTCAAGGGACTATATGCTTGGGACTGCAATAATACAAACCCAAAAGTGATTATAGATCCTAATGAATTAATTATTGAGGATGTTTTCGTATTGAATCACCAATCATTGTCTCTTTCTATAAGTCTTTTATAAGCAATTGTTTTTATGTACCTTTTGGGGGATTGCCCACATGATTTATGTCTATGATCATGTTTTTATATTTTGCTTAGAATTTTTTTTTTTTTATAAATCAATATTTTTTTTATATTTGGGTATTTTAGTGTTTGTGCTTATATTCACAGCTGAAAGAGGGACAGCATTCTGACATTGCGTTATATGTATGGTGAGAATGATAGCATGAGTGAAAAGTAATTCCAAGAGAAAGTTTTGATATTACACTATTCCTGCTGCTCAGCCAGTGTGACTGTGGTGGTGGAATGTTGGTGTGTGAGGTGGATGTGGAATGTTGTGGAGTAAGAGAGAGTCAGTTGTAGGATGGGCTGAGCAGCAGGAAGGCTGCTCCTGGAAGGGCTCTTGTTAATATCTTACCTAATAAGCCTACTTATCTAATCGACCTTAGAACTGGACATCTTTTATTACAACAGTATAGTACAAAAATAGAGCTGTATACGCATCAGCATTAATTCCAAATGGACCCTCGCCGAGTGGGGCACATTCATGTCATCATGTCTTCTTAGCCAACACCACGTTACATTCAAGGACTTGGAGTGCAGTGTTGGGACATAGTATGGGGTCAAAAATAAAAGCATGCAAAGTCCTTCTAGCTCCAATGCTACAACTGACTGGTATATAACCACTTGTTAAGTATGCATCAAAGGAATGAAGTAAATAATCCAGGTCCTGGCAAGAATATTCAGAACAACTAACAAAGGCCCTGCATGCACCCAGCTTCCAAAGACTCTCACCCTTTGTGGTGATCAGAGAAACAGCCTGCCCATTCCTGACCAGGGATTTTCCGGGGCAGCCCACTTCTGCTGATGAGTGTTGCTTTGGACACCAAAAGTCCTCAATCCTGCACAGCCTGGGGAAAACTGGAGCAGATGTTGTGAACCCCCTGACAATGACACCACAACATGGAGCTGCTTTCCCATATACTCAGGGCACCGGATTCATTGGAGGAGGTGATATGGCCACAAGGAGTAGGCTCAGAAGCATTATAGACTAGTTAAGGTAGGCAGTAAAATCACGCATGGCAGCATTCTCAAAGGAAAGGATGTTGGTTATAGAGCGCACCTTGTTCTAACGGTGCATGCCCTACCCACTGTGAGTACAAACAGTTCTATGCCATCTTCATTGACCAGCAGGTATAGATTTTTTTGCGCAACAACAAAAAGGGGTAGGAATTTTCAGGTTTCAAAATTACTCGAGGAGAATTTCACAAGAATTACATCATATGTGACGGGCCCCAAATTAGAAGGAAGTAATTGCAACCTTTGACCCTAATGTAAACTAAAGGAGCGGGGAGATACTCACCAAAGGGCCGGGAGAACACGCATTCCTTGCCAGCAAACGCGAATACATACCTGTAAACTCACCCTCGTTTGGTCGGTTCAACCGCCTTGGACTCTTATTCAACATCCTAAGTAAAAAAAAAAAAAGTCAGCAGGCTTCAGTGGGATCACCCTCTTTCAGTGATTTAAACGGGCAGGTTCTGTCCGGTGCTGAGCCCCTAAACGTCCTTGCACTTCTCAGCACTGCTGCAATATATTTAATGGGAGAGAAGCGGCACTTCTCAGGAGCAAACGGGCACTCTAAATAGTGTGTACCTGCTCTTTTACATTTTCATTTAACCTCTTATCAGACCTATACCACCAGATAAAAAAGTTCCTTCTCTCCTCACTTTAATGGGAACATTCCCCCTCTTAAACACTAGATTTTAACTTCAGTTGAAATTAGCAAGTTTACCGGTACTGCAAATATCGGTATTATAGTCCGTGGCCACGGGGGTACAATGAGCAGCGCGTGGCCATGACGGATAAGCAACAAGGATTCGTCTGCTCCTGCGTTAATCCCTAAGGAATAATCAGTTAATCAAGAGCGCCCAACTTGACGCGACACACTGAATGAGAACCACGCGGCCTGTACGCACGTCGTCACGTCGTGTCATCAGCTGACTCCCTGTCGCTAGCCTCGGCGCACCTCCTGATCCAAGGATCTTTGCCACGCCCTCCCGCTCCTGTCTCCTCTGCGTGGCGCAGGTGCGCGCAGACTACCTGACTTCGCACTTTCCTCCTGTCTTTCGGGTCCCTCTACGAATGCGGTGAGTGTCGTTTCTGACGAGAACGGTTGCAGCACTTCGGGGATCGATTTGCCTGTTTCGAATTTATACTACGCACAGTGTGAAGGGCACCCTAGTGTTAACCTTCTACTTCTTTGTAACATCCCATTGAAATGTATTAGACGTGAAGTAGTATGCCGAACCCTACGTGGGGATCCTTATTACTAGGGTGTGGGGGTGCAGTGCGCACTTTGAAGCTGGGGAGCACATCACGAACAGTTCCAGGGATGTATGTGGCTTTCGACTCCTAACAGAAAAGTGTTTTGTGAGGAGCAATTGGGGCTCCACCTTGACATTGTATTTGGTCCACGAACGTCTTTTTGTGTTCCTGTTCCAACTCAGGTTCGTGGGGGGCAGGAGTAACCTATTCACCGAGCAAGAGCACTTGTTGCGCAGATGAAGTACATTAGTGTGGAACGTAGGGTTTGCTGATTATGTAATTCCATATGTGGATAATTGGAACGTACATTACATAGCTACCAACCAGCTCCCTGTCATTTTTTTTAACCATTAGACAATTCTCAATTTTTAGGGAACATCTCCTTCTGTTAGGTATGTAAACAGCTTGGTGTCATTACTGCTACTAACTGTAAGGTCTGCACCAGCCCAGGAGCATGCAGTTCAATTACGTCACATAGGAGCTGCGATCAAGGATTACTTTAGTCTTTAACATACACTCACACACTGCACATTGCATCCTACTTCCTTTTAGCCACACCCAATACCTCCCCGCATATTACGTATTTCCTGTTGAGTGTGCCCAGAACAATGATGGTCGTAATGCACTTGACATCAATATGCTACATCTCCTGCTTTGTGGGAGGGCCACCTCGATTGGGCAATGGTGGCATAGGCCCAGGTGCTTAGCCGGACCTGCTGGCTGGGTCCCCTCACGCGTGGTTTCAGGACTGGACAACTGTCTTTGTAAGTCTTAAAAATGTGATGTGTGCCCAGTGATTGATTGTCCAGGAAGATGTGCTGTCACCATGTGTCCCACTACTGTAAACAATCTGTGGCAGAAGGAGTGTCTGTTTTTCGTCTTTGTCTCTGCTTAACCAGTGCCCCTTTTTCTTTGTCAAAGACTATTTCCTGAGCATGGCAACAACTTCTTTTTCTTTTTTTTTAGAACCTACTAAGAAAGTTTATTGTTTCAGTTAATTAAAACCATAACAATACATTTTGTAAAATCAAGTACTACAGATGAAACTCTTAATGTTTGGCTACATTCTCTTTCCCTTAATCCTAAAACATTCTGTGTCTAGTGCAAAGATTTTCTTATTTTTAAAATATAGACGTTTTGGTGTACATAATACACAAATTAAAAAATCCATCAAGAGACTTTTGTTGGTCCATGTAAAATATGACTCCCAAGGTTCTGGTACTATTCTTTGTTGAGTTCGATCCTATTACCCTATTCTAGGCAGGCTACCAGGTTACATTTTAACGCTTGAACATGAGCCAAAAGGAACTTTATTAATAGGCAGTTCAAACCGGTGTCTAATGGATTTAGGGTTGCCATAATCGCCGATCTGCACGTTCTTATGCCTCGATCGTTCATGGCCTTTTTTAGGAAGATGGCTCGAGCTTGAGCTAAATTCGGGCAGATACAAACAAGGTGAATGAAGTCCTCCTTGCTGCTCCCACATAATCTACAAATTTTGGGTCCGTCATGAACCCAGATTGGCTGGTCCATTGTGGAAGGAAATTTTCCCAGTCGTAGCGCCATTAGCTGTTGTTTTCTAGGGGCCGGGAATGTAACTGTTAGATATGGGGCTGCAGTGAGTGTTTTGTATTTGGATATAACATCCAGGCATGTTTTCTTGTGCTGAAGGTGGCTTTATCAACTAAAAGTGAATGGAATTTTGCGGACTTATTTATGGCTTGCTTGAAGGCCGGGTAAGGCAGTTTGGTTTCCCAAAGGTTTCTTGTGCCGGTGTCTGTTAGGGCCTTCTCGAGAAATTGATTGTATGGAGACTTTGCATCAGTTTTTATTTCGTCCCACAGTGCTTTGTGCAATTCTGAAGCTGCTATATTCTGTTTCAAGCTATACCAATGCTTGATAGTTGCATACTTCCATCCCACTTGCTCGATGCCGGCTGTCAGAACAAAACGTGGCGACTGGATCACAAGCAAATGCACAGAGCAGTGAAAAGAAATGCACCTCTGATCGGCATACATTTTCCTTTCTCCTCTAATGTCAGTGTCTCAAACCTTGTCAGTGTTCACTGATCCATTGAGGTAGTTTCGTTCTAATGCCTCTTCCAAATATCATTTGAACGCTCACCAGTTGTGAAGTGAAGAGTTGATCGATAGGCACGGAGGGAGTGGTACATGGCTTGGTTCAGATCAATTCCCTCCATGGACTCTCATTGAATGGCCCTCTGCCCATCAATTCTTCAACTACTCCATTAGCTTGGAGCAGAGGGGTGTACTCTTTTGGTGTTTGACGTTGAGTCATATTACAAATTCTTTGAACTCATTGCTGTTAAAGTGTGGGACATTATGAGATTTGAGGATTTCAGGGATTCACCACATGTAAAGATGTCATCAAGCCATACTATGACTTTGTCATGAGTTGTCGAAGATAGGTCTTCCTCCAAAGGAAAACGTGAATATTCGTCTATGACTACCATAAGATGGTGAATGTGAATGTGAATGTGAATAGGCTTTTATAGAGCGCACTTACACTCCAGGGAGCATCTTGGCGCTAGACATCACTGTCCCGAAAAAAAGAAGGGGGGATGCTGCTTAAGGTTGATCATATTCATAGATCTTGGTCTATGAATAAAGTGTAGGTTAGATTAACGCTAAGCAGAGTGAGTCTTCGGTTTTAAAGATCCATGTTTTAAGCGTTTTACGAAACAGTTTTTCGGAATGGATCAAGCGCATTTGTGGTGGGAGCTTGTTCCAGGCTTTGGCTCCAAGTACTCCGATGGATTTTCCACCTTTTGTGGTTAGTCTGAACTTGGGAACTGCGAGTAGGTTTAGGTTGGATGATCTGAGTGACCGTGAGGGAGTGTATCTTCCAAACCTTTGGGCCAGGTATGTCGGTCCCGACTGGTGGTAGGCTCTGAACGTGATGAGCAGGATTTTAAATAGCACTCTTTTGTGGATGGGTAACCAGTGCAGGGTTTTGAGTGCTTTTGAGGCAGATGATTTCCTGGGTAGTCTTAGCACCAGGCGGGCGGCGGCGTTTTGAACCATCTGCAGCTTGTGCAGAACAGCTCTGTTTGAGCCTGCATAGATGCTGTTGCAGTAGTCTAAGCGGGATGTGATGAGGGCTACTGCCACAGTCTTTCTGGCTGTTAGGGGAAGGAGGTCGAAGAACCGTCTAAGACCTTTGATGATGTTGAAGCAGGAACCTGCCATTGTACCTGCTTGTTGCTTAAAGGATAAGGCTTCATCAAACCTTATCCCAAGGTTGCGGGCCGACGTGATGGTGTTTGGTGGGATTTCGGCATCTTGGGGCCACCAATTGGTGGGGGAAAAAAGGTTGTTTTGGCCAAAAGGGAGGATTTCAGTTTTACCTGAATTACATTTTAGATGGTGCGTTCGCATCCATTCAAAGGTTGCCGTCAAACAGTTTCTTAAATTTTCCTCCGCTTTAGAAGAGTTGTTATCCAGTACTAGGATGAGCTGGGTGTCGTCAGCGTAAGATATCGTGCTGATGTTAAAGGATGTGATGAGTTCAATCAGGGGGGTCATATAAAGGTTGAACAAAACCGGGCTCAGGCTTGAGCCTTGAGGTACTCCAGTTTTTAAGATTTTTTCATCCGAGCAGTAGTTTCCTAGCATGGTGACTTGCCTCCTATGGCTTAGGAAGTTTTTCAGCCATTCGAGGGCGGTTCCTGCTAGCCCTGACTCTGTCAGGCGGCCTATCAACACGGGGTGTGAGACCGAGTCAAAGGCCGCCGACAGGTCGAGCAGGATCAGGACGGCCTTTTTCCCTTGGTCCAGTGCCATCTTGAGGGTCTCTACAGTATGTAGGAGGGCTGACTCCGTGGAGTGTTTGGCCCTGAAACCAGCCTGGTTGGGATGAAATAGGTGGTTTTCCTCTAGATGTTTGGTCAACTGTTTATTTACTGCAGCTTCGGTCAGTTTGAACAGTAGTGGAAGCAACGAGATGGGGCGAAGGTTGGAGAGCGTAGTGGGGTCAGGAAGGGGTTTTTTCTGCAGAGGCTTGACTGCAGCGAGCTTCCATTCAGCCGGAATGGATGCAGTGGCCAAAGAGGAGTTTATGATGGAGTTTATGGCTGGATTTACCGTGTCCACTAGAGTGTGGAGCAGCAATGGAGGGCATGGGTCAAACGGGGAGCCTGATTTACTGGAGAGAATTGCTTGTCGGGATTCGTCGAGACTGATGTAAGTAAAGTTTTTCAGCTGGGGTTTGTTGTCGATTGGTCGCGTTGCGTCGTAGGGGGGGGGGTTCAGGATGGTCAGGGAAGTCTGTGGTAAGTTTAAGTATTTTCTGTTCGAAATAGTCAGCTATGTCGTTACAGCCAGTGTGGGTGGTATTTCTTGCCTGAGGATTCTGGGGTTCATAAACTCGTCAACAATTTTAAAGATCTGTTTCTGGTTATTGTTGGACCGATTGATTCTTTGAAGAAAATTGTCTTTTTTGGCGTTTTTTATCATAGAGTGATATAGTTTCCTAGCGATTTTATAGGCAAGAGCTTCCTTTGGATCATAGTTTTGGCGCCATTTCTTTTCGAGAGCTCTGATTTCTGTACGTTTGACTTTTAGCTCGGGGGAGAACCAGGGTGCAGATTTTCTATTCTGTTTTTTTCTTACTTTCTGTGAGTTGGCCGGACCACAGCACTCTGAGATCCAACTGCAAAATATTTTGTAGTCAGATTCTGTGTCTCCAGATAGCGATGGTTTGGATTTCTCTGCGGTGGGCAGGAGATTTGGTGAGCTGGCAAGCTTTTTCCAGTCTTTTTGCGTCCGGACTTCGATTTTTAGGTTGGCGGTATTAGACATTTTCTTGTTGGTGGTTAGATTGAAAGGAATTAGCCAGTGGTCGGTCCAGGTTTGGTTCAGCGGGTTTTCGACAGTTAGGGTTTTGGTATTGGTGCAAATGCAGTCTAGTATATGGCCTGCTTTGTGCGTGGGCATTTTGGTCAGTATTTCCATTCCTAGGATATTGGTTAAGTCGTTGAGCCATATGGTATTGGGGTCGTTGGGTTTGTCTAGGTGGAAATTTAGGTCACCCAAAACTGTGAAATTTGCGTATTTTAAGGTTAAAGTGCTGAGAGCATCTTCGAAACTTTCGAAGAAGCCATTTTGGGGTCCTGGGGGGCGGTAGATGAGGGCTCCCGCGAAGGTATTTTCCTCATTTAGTTGGATGCAGAAACCCATGCTTTCTGCCCCTTTTACGTCTGAGAGTTCAATGGTAGTGCATTTCAGTGAATCTCGATGGATGATGGCAAGGCCACCTCCTCTGAGTTCTTGTCTGTCGATCCTCTGAATGAGGTATCCTTGGGGGACAGTTTGGGCTATGATCGGGTTGCACCATGGTTTCAGCCATGTTTCGGTTATGAAGAGCATGTCAATGTCGTTCTCCGTAATGAGGTCAAGAATGTGCTCCCCATTTTTGCAAATGGACCTCGCATTGATCAAGGCTCCTCGAAGCGAGGTTGCGTTGTTCATGTTAGGTAGCTGTTTTTCCGGAGTGAGGAGAGTTCTGCAATGGTGGCAGCATGCGGGTCCTAACCATGTCTCGGCATTGATAATGTTAAGACAGTGATTTTTATTGTGATTTAGAGCAAGTAAATCAGCTCGGGTATAGGTAAGTAATTGATTTGTACGTACCGTAGGTTGGGCAGCGTGACCGGCCCTGGGCCCGGCCGTGGCACGGACGGGCACAGACGGGCTTGCCTTAGGCGCGCCTTCGGCGCGCAGACGGCGCTCCCGCTGCGCTCGTCCGCTGCGCTTCCGGTGACAGCACATGATGTAGGGGGTAGGGGGGTGTGGCCTTCAGGGGGCGTGGCCTCAGTCCTCGCCGAGATTGGCGTTTTTGTCCAAGATGGGATCGGTTACGAGACAGCGCTAGTTCCGCTGCTCGCCGTGAATTACAAAAGGTGAGTGCCCTGGCGCTTTGCTAGCGCGTGGTGAGTTTTAAAATCAACAAGTTATTTCGTGACACAAAAGTAATTTTTAACAGTTCTAAAAGCTCCCGGCTTCCGCCTCAGGAGTGAGCGATTGTCTGACTTCGGCGCTAGTGATCATTTCCTAAAGGCCCAAAAACGTCTACTGCAACACTCTTCCAAGCATGAAGGCCATTGTCACTGGGTGCTGCATCACCTTGGGGTTCAAACAATTGTAAATGTGGCACATCTTCAGCTCCTTCCTGACTCTCATCTAACAGAGGGATCCACATTCAATCTGTTAAGCCACATTCAATCTGTTAAGTATACCACGGTGTCCTTCGTGGGCTAGGTTGATGACCTGCTGTCTTAGGCTTTCGGGCAAGCAGTATTATGCCTTCCTGGGTGACTGCTACCTCATCCTGTGCATTTTTAAACTTTTGGATTTCACATCATTGGCAATGGGCTGGGTATTTCATCCCCATGATTGTGTGGTAATAAGTTCTTTGATTATGGTTTTATCTTTATGTGCCTTGGTGGTAGCAATGATTTGTTCCACAGATAGCCACTGGCATGGTGGATCTCAAAATAAAGTTGAGATGTGCTTCAGCTGTCCTTGAGGTCAAACTGTGACAAGATAGTGGCACTAGTGAAAAGTAATCTGCATGGTTATGATCCTTCCCCCGGTTTTGCACAATCTCATAGTCTTACTCTTCCAGTCTTAAGCCCTACCTCTCTATGTGAGGGTACATCTTGGCCTTTGGGTTTCCAATAAGTGTAAGCAACAGCTGGTGATAAGTGATGACATGAAAATGTTCACACCACAGCCAGACTCTCCTTCACCGGCTCAGAGTAGGCACGTTCTGTTTCAGACATGCTTCGACTGGCAGAGACCTATATGTGCCTCTGAGCATTCAGATGGCATTGTGTTGAGCAAGGATGGCCACTAGTTCGAACAGGCTCGCGTCAACTGTTGCTTCATTATGTAACTTACAATCAAAGTAGGCCATTTCAGTTGCATTCTCAATTACATGTTTAATGTGTTTGAAACACAGGTCGCATTCCGGAGACCAATGAAATAGTACATTTCGTTTTGCCATGTCTCTCAATGGGGCACTCATTGAAACAAAGTTGCAAATGTATTTTGAGCAATAACTAGCAGTGCCTACTAAGGATCAGAGTATTGTAACATCCTTGGAGGGGTTGGGGCGGCACAAGTGGATGACAATGCTTGCACCTTTGTTGAGTCTGGAGTCCCCCATCAGAGAATATGTGCCCAAAAAACTTGTTTGGTTTTGTGAAACTCACACTTTGCGACATTCAAAGAGAGACCGGCATCTGCAAGTAATTGGCCTACTTGGGTAAGGGCTTTGTCATGTTCTTTCTGTGTTCTCCCGAAAACCAGTATGTCATCTTTGCAATTGAAAGCATGTGTAAGAGGTTGGATTTCTCGGCGAAACACATCCTGAAATATCTCAGTGGCCGAAGATTCTCCAAAAGTCATGCTCCCATATCTGAACAAACCAACATGAGTCAAAAAAGTAGTTGTATCTGCAGTTTCCTCCAACTCGAGTTGATGGTATCCTTTATTCCGGTCAAAACCTGAAAACTTTGGCTTAGTTGAATTGAATGATCATGTCAGCTATGTGTGGAACGGGGTGTCTCCCTCTCAATTGATTTGTTTGCCTGATGCATATCAACGCAAATGCACACCGCTCCGAAACTATTCTTTTTGGTCCTACTATTATGGGCAAAACCCATGGCGTGAAGCCTGTTGAGCACTCAATGATGTCATGTTTTAAGAGGGCTTCCAACTCTTTCCTTACAGCTTCTTGTAGATGAAGATCAACTCTTCGTTGCAGGTGAGCAACAGAGTGAATGTTTTCATTGATATGAAGCTATACTTTCATTTTCTTAAGTTTCCCCAGACCATAGATCTACGACAGAAATCGGCTTGTGATGTCAGACTGAGCACAGAGGTTGTAGTTGAGCGTTGTCAACCCCATGTTAGCTGCGGTGGCAAAATTGAGCAAACAAGTCACTCGACGAAGACCCTTGTAGAACATGAATGGCGGCTTGCACCAATGTCTTTTTATGTTGCATTGTCGCTGTGAACGACCCTTGGCTTTGCAATGGTTCAGAAGCAGCACAGGTTCCTGCCTTTGCCTTTGTTCCTGAAGAAGTGTGGCGCGGCACAGAGAATAGGCTGTTTAACATTTCCACTGGCATGATATTAATCGACACACCACTGTCTGTCATGAAAGTTATTGGGTGCTTGTTCATTTTGAATGTTTTTTTGGGACAGTGTCCAAATGAACTTTGTCTCCTTGTTTGGTAAGTTTTCCTTGAACTGTGATCTTTACAAGCAGCTATCTCCATCAGCGCACACCCATCTTCTTCGTTGGTACTCAACAGTGACGTCCGAGAATCTTTGTATGATGAGTTTGACGACCATTGATTTTGCCTGATTTCTACATGTCATAGCTGATGTTGCTTTTTGGTTTCAGGGATGTGGCGAGAATGCTTCTTTAACATTCTCTTGTACATTTTTTCTTGCTGTTATGACACGCTTGATTTTTCTTTAGCTGGGTACACAGATATGAAATGGTTCTCTTTCTCACAACCTTTGCAAACTTGTTCAGTAGCTGAACATTTACCCTCATAGGGAAACGAAAATCCACATCGGAAACATAGTTTTGTTTTCTTTAAAGATTTCGACTTGCGTGTATCTTGTTTATGCTTGTGCTTGCTTTTCCCATTCAATGCCGATTCATTGTGTGTTGTTACTGCTCCTATTTCAGCAGCTTGTCAATCTGCCTTTTGAGCTCTCATAGCCATCAGCATTTTTTCCAGACTGTAAATTTCTCTCAGCTTGTGCCTTCTAAATAAATCTGAAAGGCAGCCATCAGTGACTGTGAGGAGCATGGCTTCTTTGTCAGGGAAGTCACAGAACACGCAGTGTTTTAATGAGTGCATCAAGTCTTTCAGTAAACTTGTGCTTTGTTTCACCAACCTGTTGTTGTGGTTGAAGATATACCTTTCATGGTCTACATTCGGCATTGGATAGAACTTGGCCTACAGTGCTTCTTTTACCTTTTGGTACAATTTTACATCAATCGGTGAGACCTCCTTCACTCCATCTCCTACAAGGTTTTTCAATTATTTGATGATCTTCTTGTCATTTGATTCCTCTAACGCATCTATGAAGTCATCAAATGTTTCAATCCACGCAGCCCACCTGGCACCAACGTTGTGCTTCTTAGAATTGTCAAAAGGTGCATTTTATTTTGTGCTCCCTTCTGCTGCCATTGTGTTGGCACATGCCGGTTGATCGCGATCCAGGTTGGCACCAACAACTCTTGCAAGCAGAGGTTGCCTTCGAAGCATGCATCGCAGTATGCTTCAATCTCTCGTTATGGTAAGTTCTCTGTTTCTCACACCTTGCTGATGTGATCGTTATTCCTGGCTTTATATGATTAGTTGCTCTGTAAGGCATGTCTCTGTATCTCTATCAACCACCTCGTCAGCAGGTTTGGCGTGCTTTTTGAATATGATCGTCTGTAGGCCCTTCAATTTTCTTCTGTGGTCATGTATGGGTTGGAGCAGGGCTTTGACTCCACATGTGCCGGTTGTAGACCACTCTGCATCAATTCTGAGCACACGTGGCTTGCACGAGCAGTTCGCAGTAGTTGCAAATTCTCAGACAGAGCAGTCTTGTCATCTCGGGCACATATCCCTTACTTAGTTTTAGCGTCTTCCCCAACACAGGAGCATGCAGATGAATTACACCCCATTGGAGCTGTGATCCAGCATTACTTTATTCTTCAGCATACACTCAAACACTGTGCATTGCATCATGCTTCCCATAACCACACCTCTCCGCATATCAGTATTTTATCTTCAGACTCTGCCCAGACCACAAGGGCCCTAGTGAGCAGTACATCAGTATGCTACACTAACCACTTTAATTCTTTTGTGATCACCTACCGCCCTGCTCACATCTCGAAAAATCATAAAAAGTGTTACCAGACCTCCCTAGCTTCTGGTGGACTCACGCCTGTGTCTCTCTAAGGTAACTGAAGACCACATGCTGATCTAAGGCTAGAATCTCACTAAAGCAGCATTCCCAGACAAGAGTAGCAAGTCAGAACCAGCGCCATTAAATCATAGCGCGTGAAAACTGGCAGCAAGCTGCAACCCAACTTTGATTACAATCAACGGCCCATGTGTATTAAATACCTCAGGGAAGTGTTGAAGCCGCTGCAGAAAGCAGGCCTCACGATTAAGGCCAGTAAGTGCCAGATCGAGCAGGGTTCGGCGGTGCACTTGGGACACCAGGTAGGGAGTGCCCTGCTGGCGCCCCTGCAGCCCAAGATTGACACCATCCTGGCTTGGGAGCCCCCCAAGACCCAGGCAGAGGTGAGGGCCTTCTTAGGACTCACAGGGGAATACAGGAGGTTTGTTAAGGGATATGGCACCATTGTTGCCACCGTAACCGAGCTGACTCTCACAGCTGTATGACGAGGGCCTAGACCAGCCTGTAGTCTTCCTTAGCCAGAGACTACTCCCCAGGGAACAGAGGTGGAGTGCCATAGAAAGGGCAGCTTTTGCTTTGGTCTGGGTACTGAAGAAGCTGAGGCCCTACCTGTTTAGGACTCACTTTCGGGTTCAGACCGACCACAGGCCCCTCAAATGGTTAGTGCAGATGAGAGGGGAGAATCCAAAACTGCTGAGGAGGTCCATCTCCCTTCACGGAATGGACTTTGCGGTGGAGCACCGTCCTGACACAGAGCACGCCAACAGAGATGACCTGTCCAGGTTCTTCCGCCTTAGTCAAGAGAACTTCCAGGGGAGTGGGTAGTTCTCCCTACTTTCAGCTGGAGGGGACATGTGTTAGACGTTGCATCTTTTGGCATGTTTCCCCTGAGTTTTTGCTTTCTGACCTCCCTGTTTTGGCTGACGTTACGTTTCTGCGCACTTTTCGCACTGCTGATCAGTGGTAAAGTGCAGGCGCTCTCTTGTGTCAATTGTGTTATGGATTGGTGTTTCCACGATTGGATATTTGATTTACTTGTTAGTCCCTAGTAAAGTGCCCTGAGTGTGCCAGGGCCTGTGAATCAAAATGCTATTCGTGGGCCTGCAGCACTGATTGTGCCACCCACGGGAGTAGCCATGAAAAGGTACCTCAGACCTGCCATGGCAAAGTCTGCGTGCAGTTTGTAACTGTCATGTCGACTTGGCCCGTGCACACACGGGCCAGTCCCCAACCTTCCCTTTTCTTACATGTCAGGCACCTCTAAGGTAGGCCCGAAGTACCCCTGTGGGCAGGGTGCAGTGTATGTGAAAGGTAGGACATGCCCTGGTGTGTGTGGCATGTCCTAATAGTGGATTACAGCCAATTTTGTTTTTCACTATTGCAAGGTTACCAGTTCCCTATAGGACAGAATGGGAGGTTTTGTTTATAACATCTTATATACATACCTGGCCCAGGGAATTCGGTAAGAAAATAAAATTTAGTATGCCTGAACTCAGTATCTAAAGATGCATCTTTTAGTGAAGGTGATTTTTACACTCTGCGTTTGAAAATACCCCTTTTAGAAAGTGGGTATTATCCTGTGTGCCTCTGTTGGAATGTGGATTGCCTGTCTGGGTTTTGGATGACAGAAGGCTAGGGGGCAGGAGGGGCTCCAGATAGTACAGTGTCAGGAGCTAGTGGTGTACAGAGTACGAGACCAGAGTAGTGACCTTGTTGTAAGTTTCACTTTATTATGAAGCCCAATTGTTTTTAACACCACACTCCAGGTCAGGATTGTTCCAGTCTTCGTTTTTTTCTTCTCTGGGGTTTGCTCGGTTCTTGGAGCCTCAGGGGTTTGTCTGATATCCCGGTTCTTGGAGCCTCAGGGAAAAGAAAACAACCGGGGATTATTGTTCTGCTCTCAGCTTTAAGTGGTCGTGCTACCGTCACCAAGGGGGGTGGGGTTTCTGTGCAAGGCTCACCTCCGTGCGTGCCCTACCTCCCGCCTCCCCAAACGTACTATCTGCCTTCTCCCCACACACCCCACCAGAATGCCCCTTTCAACAACACTTGCCTTGGGCTTCGGCCTGCCTCTCGGACCGCAGCAGCAGGACCCGTGGCTTCTTCTCCCTTCAGCCCGCCGGGTTTGGAAACCGTGTCTAGATCGTTGGTCTCTGCTGCTCCCAACACGCTCTCCTCTCTTCGGTCTTCCGCTGCTCTTAGCCCGCTCTCCTCTCTTCGGTCCCCCGCTGCTCTTAGCCCGCTCTCCTCTCTTTGGTCCTCCGCTGCTCTTAGCACGCTCTCCTCTCTTTGGTCCTCCGCTGCTCTTAGTACGCTCTCCTCTCTTCGGTCCTCCGCTGCCAGGTGCTCCGCTACCTCCTCTCCATCCTTGCACACCGTCCGTTCTAATCCTGTGCCTCTTATTCTTCCTGCTTCCGCTTGATGACAGGACTCCTCCCCCTTCCGCCGCTCAACCTCTAGAGCACTGCTGCAGTCTTCCTGGTTCTGGATTGTTGGTAACCAGGAAGTGGGGTGTTGTTCCTCCTCCTCGTCGGCGAAAGGGTGCTTCTGCCGCTCCTCCTCCCCACATACAGGTAGGTCAGGAAAGGGCTGAATAGACCTGGGCTACGATGGGGGAAGGGGGAGGAGATTTCCTTGCACCTCAAAGGGCCTGGCCTGCCTCTGACAAATGCTGTCTCCACCTCCTGCCAGGCATTTACACCAGAGAAGGCCCATCTGGGTCTGGACGGGCACAAACACCCTCTGCCTGGAAGATCAAAGGACTTTTGGAAATAAATACTGGGAACTTTAGAACTCATTGGGATCAAGAAGACTGCCAAAAATAAGAGCCAGAAAAGCTGTGAGGAGGAACTAACACTTTGCTGGGCTAACCTGCAGTGCCTGCATCTGTCTTGGGCAGTGAAGGGCCTGGACTTAACTTTCTGCAACCTAATGTGTGTCTCTCTCTAAGGGCTTGAGGTCGAGCTTGCCCCCTGTTCACAAAGTCTCAGGAAAAGCAAAGACGTCAAGCTCTTATGCCCGCAGCACTGGGGATTGTGGGTTTTGTGCTGCATCAGAGGAAAAGCACCTCGACGATGTCTGCAACGCCGCTGCAGACACCGTGTCCTGAAGGCACCGCCGCAACGCCTCACCGCAACCTTGGGCTCGCCTATTGACGCCGTCACCGAGCCGCTGCTTGCACCGCGACCTGTGGGCACCGCACTCCGCACCACCTTGCTTCATGACGAACCCTGGGCACCACAGAGAGCACCGCCGTAATGCTGCACCGCAACCTGGGTCACACAGACGCCGCCTGCTGATGCCGCCACCGAGCCGCTGCTCGCACCGCGACTCTGCACCACCTTGCTTCATGAGGACGCCTTGGCCTCCCTGCTGCCACCGCTCCACACCAAAATCGACACAGCTGCTCGCACTGTGGTTCGGGGGCACTGCTCATAAGTCACACGAACCACCGCCCCATTCCACACCGCAGCCTTGGCCCATTGACGCCGGCACCATCGACTCCCGCTCTTCAGCTGACAACGGCAATTCAGCAACGACGACGATGACTCTGCTTGCACCGTGACCTGCCAGCACCGTGACGAGCACCGCCTTCATCTCACACCGCGACTCTGGTCTCACCGACGCCGCCATCGGACGCTGCCACCGAGCCGCTGCTCGCACCGAATCCTGGGGCACTGCATGCCGCACCTCTGCACTTCGCACCGCAGCACCCGACGCCTGCAGACACCAGTGCTCCTGATTCCATCAAAGAGGAACTCGACCTGCAATGTGAGTGACTTAAAGGGCCTCATCACCCTGCATCTCTCACAGGTACTGTTTACGGGTCTTCCTGACACCGTAGCTGGCCCGCGACCAGAACTGTTGGATTTGTTGTTCACGACTCCGTGGTAGCCCCGGACAGCGCTACTGACATAGAGGAACTTTGTTTTAAACGTGTTTTGAGAACTACAGACTTTTTTTCATATAGTATTGTGGATTTTTGTCGTTTTTGGTCTTGTTTTAATTATATAAAAATATTAGATATTTTTCTAAACTGGTGTGGTGTCCTTTTGCAGTGCGTACACTGTATTACTATGGGTTATGTGCAAATGCTTTACACACTGCCTCTAAGATAAGCCTGACTGCTCGTCCCAAGCTACCAAGGGGGTGAGCAGGGGTTATTTTAGGAGTTTAACTCCCTGATCCCGACTAGAGTGGAGATTTTTGCCTGGCTTCAGCCCTTGCCCTAGCCTACCCGAAATCCCATTTCTGACACCCGCCAACACCTGTGTGACACAGCATGTGCTTTACCACAGCATGTTCCAGGTGTCATGGGTTCAAGACTGACAACCTTTCTGTTTCCACCATAATGTTTGTTCTTGCAACCAGGTGTGCTGGCATCAAACATGTTTGCCTTCCCAGTAGCGCTCCCCGGAAAGGCCCTGTTGGCAAGGATGGGACAGTTTGTCAAGAAATCACAGTGCATAAATTGTCTTGTTTAGAATTTGTGGGAGACTGAAGTAAAGGGCTGGCTTGTCCCTACCGGCTTTCCCAAAAATCTTTTGGCTAAGTCCCTGTGCATGAATTGTTGCGCCTTGTGGTTTGCTTTATTTGCGCTCATATACATTGGGGCTTCCGTGTGGTACTTGTTTAGTTATTTCAGATGTGGAAAAAATATTTAACCTAGCCACTGTGATGTGTGGCTGTTTAGAAGCTCCTACCTGGCGAAGAATCTTTTGTAAGCAGCAAAGTTGCATAAGCCTGGTTCTGCCGGAGACCATGCTTGATAGATATCTCTCTCTAAATTGATATATGGGCTTAACTAAGCCGAGAGCAAACCCTGCAGCTTCCTGGGTTGCATATTCACTGGATCATGTGAAGATCAAGCCTCTGCTGGTGCATGCTCTTGAACTCCAGAACCTCCCTAGCCTGAAAGAAGCAGAGACCACCGGTATGCACACGGGAAAGGGTGTCTTAAGTGATGCAACCGTTAGTGATACTCAGTTGACACCACAGTCTGTTATTAGTGTGGCTCTTGTCCCCCCTCCCAGCGGGACTGACTCCGAGCTGATAGCACTTTTGTTTGTTGCTACACACTGAGGGTGTACCAATTACTGAACGATGTGTGACCGTAACAACCACTGCACATATTTGACAGAAGCCGAGCGGCTCTGTCAGTTACCGTCAGTCCCAGTGAGAAGTGAAGAGCGCTTGCTGCCTCTTGAGGAATAAAACAAGCATTTGCAATGCAATAGGTCTCACATTTGTGAGAGTTTAAGCTATTAGCATTGTAAATGACAATGCCTTTTATTTATGTTTTAAAAACCAAAATATAAATAAAAGGCATTGTCATTTACAATACTGATAGCTCAAACTCCTGTAAATGCACAACCTATTGCATTGCAACAGCTTTTTTCACTTCATTGCAGGTTTGTGAGGTGACTAGATTGCTTTGACACTAGGTGAAACAGATGGGCTATTCATCGCAGAGTAATCTATCATAATTCTTACCACAATATTCCACAATTTACTGTTACTCGCCAGCACCAGCGCCAATGATGGAAACACTATCAGTACTTATTACTTCTCTAAGTACTTGCCTCTGGTTAAGTTGCAAATGATATTCAGTCATTGCAATTTCACGAGTTATGACCCCCACCGCCCTTTCCAGAAAGTTATCAGTTGTTGTGACTCTGCGGGGCACAGTAGCAGGGCCAGTCGCTATACGTTTGCCGTTAGCAAATTACTGAGCACCCGCCTAAAATAACCTGCTTATGAAGAACTCCTTGTGCAAACGAAAGGTACCGGAGTCTCAGCCACTGATTAGGCAGCAGGCACTGCCTCCGTTTATAAAGTCTATGCACCCAACATGCCAGCTGGGGAGGGAGAAACGAGGTTGCCATTAAGGATCAGCGCCATCACAGGTGGAGGCGGTTATGCCAGAGAGACTATTAGGGTGAGAGGCTGCAACACAATGGACTACACCCCCTCACGCACAGACTGCACTACGAAGAAGACACACATAGCCTACAACTGTCACAACACCCATATGGTCCCGCTATTCGAGGCGAACGCGCGGCCTCACCCTTTGCAAAATGCGCATAAGGACTGTGGAGATAACGGAGTAAGCAGCCGAAGAGCTCAAGTACGAACAGCGGCGTTGCAGTGTTTGTGCACCTACTATGTAGCCAACCAACTGGAAGCTGAGAAGAAAAAGAAAGGGCATGACCGTTATTAATAAAAAGTACATCTAGCGGCACACCTTGCTGTTGTTTTAAAGAAAATACATACAAAAATACTATGTACACGGCTGTGGCGCGGGAAGGGTGAGTTCTAAAAAGAAGATCTTGCGCTGCATGTGGCCCTATTGTAAAAATTAAAGCGCGCATAACAAAAAAAAATCACCCGCCTTTAATGAAGCTGGCTTCCCACCCATGCTCTTTAGATAAACTGAGCATAGAGTTCTGAGAAGGGCTAATATAAGCTAAACAGTTAAGGACATAGTAAAAGGTCCAGTCCTAATGGGAGGTTACAAATGCAAACAAGGCGTTATTAAGGCGGGACTAACAAGCCTGTTAGCAAACCAGAAACAACCATTTACGAAGGACAGCAACACCAGCCAAATGAAAAGATGGGCTGGAGTGGGTGAGCTTCAAGTCCATAACAGAGTACCTCATGCCTCGCAGCAGCTTATGTGCTGCCCAGGCTCAATCTAAAAGGGAGCACACAATTTAACCAAGGCATGGATTAACCCTTAGTCTACCCAAAGCTTATAACCAGATCACATCAAATAAATTCCTGCAAACAAGGAGTACTACTATTCTGAGCCTCCAGTACTGACGTAGAATCCTATCCTCTCTGGTTCAAAAAACCTACAGCTGAGCAGTCTAACCCAGGTAATTATTGCATTTTGTCCGTTATCCTTTTCGTCTCCAAAATCTTGTAGTGCCTTTTTTAACTGCCTCACAATACTCCTTCTTTCCAATAATATCATTAACCTCTTCAAATCTTCCATTGAAAGTGCACTTTATGATGAGTCCAACTTTATCAAATGTGCTCTCCATAAAAAACTATCGTCCATGCTAACACTCCATACAGCTGCTTTTGATACTGTCAAGCATTGTAATCTCTTAATGTACTCTCCACTCTAGACCTACCCAACTGCTTCTCACTAATCAGTCATCACACTCTACCCTTAGGCGACTGCCCATTGGTGTCCCATTAATCTGTTCGGGTCTTCTGCTTCGGTCTCTTTTTGGTTCATCCATGGGAGATGGCATCTTGTCATTCAGCTTCTCTTATCATCTATATGCTGATGATACGCTCTTTTTCTTGTGCTTCCCGTCATTCACCCATGAGCCCCAATCCAAAGTCTCAAAGGCATTCAGCACTGGGTGGAAATCCATTCTATTATGTTAAACTCCTCTAAGATAAAAATGATTCACTCCCTCTGCAAAATAAGAACTCTGGACCTGTTGATTCACATTCTTTTTCAAATAAACACTCTCTACACTTCCAACCAGAAGCCATTGTGTGCATTTCATTTGCACAGCTACCTGCGCTCAGAGCAACTCCTTTAATCCCTTCGCTGCTAGGCCTTTGCACCCGTACTAAGCCTCTTTTTGGCTGTTTGGAGTAGTTTCTCGCTTAGGGCCCTGTAACTGTTTGTCCACATAAGGTATCCACGCCAAATTTGCATTCTTTTCTTCCAACATCATGAGGATTTAAAAGGGACCCAGGGTTTTGGTGATTCCCCTGTAGGGGACCCCGAAATTAGCCAAAATACAGCTACATTTTGAAGGACTAATTGGGAAAAAGTGATGCAGAAGAAAGTGTCTGTTTTTTTCCCTTGAGATGGTTTCAACAAGGGGTTTGTGGTGGTGAAATCACCAGCTTTCAGTAATAGATTTTTGTCAGTAAAACAAAAATATTTACAGTTTTGGTATTTTACTGGGACATAGCCGATTTTTGCTACTGTTTGTTCTTTCAAACTTCTTCCAGTTAGTGGTGGAAATGGGTATGAAAGCAATAATGGAACCTGGAAAGCTATGCATTTCTGCAAAGTAGACAAAATTCTGAATTCAGCAAGGTGTCATTTGTGTATGTCCTTCAAAGTCTTTTATAGAAACTAACAGTGGAAAATAGGAAAAATTAAAAATGGTTGAAAAAAACAGCCATTTGTGCCAACGTTTTCACCGGTAACCGGTATGACAGATGTTTTAAAGCAGTATACTGTTACATCCGCTGGACCCTTCTGGTTGTGGGACTATATAGGACTTGTAGGTTCACCAAGAACCTGAAGAACCCTGAGCCAATAAAAGACCTGCGTCTTGCAAAGGTTTTTCATTGTGTACCGGGTTTATAGCAATTCATTTGGTAAAATATAAAAAGTGAAAAATCTGTATTAAGGACACCTATGTATTTCCGAAATGGAAATAAAATATTGAGCTTAGAAGCAGTAGCCATATGCACATCTCTGAATTTGTGGGTACCCATTCTAGCATGCGAATTATAGGACATTTTTCAAAGTGACATATTTTTTACACATTGTCTTACATTTGGAAGACAGAAATGCACACTAGTGAAGTATCATTTTACTTGGGAGAACGTTGGTTGGTAGGACATTTGTGCCGACAGGGTGATCCCACACAAAAATGTGTGGAAAAACAGAATTTTTGTCAGCTACAATTGATGTTTGCAGGGGATTCTGGGTAGGAAAACGTTGGGGGATCCACGCTAGCCATACTCCCTTGACTCCCCAGGGTGTCTAGTTTTCCGAAATTTGTGGGTTTGGTAGGTTTCGCTAGATAGCTGCCAAGCCTGGGGACAAAAACCCAGGTGCCCCCCTTGCAAAACCAGGTTGTTTTGTGATAGGTAATTTGTATGTCTCCACAATGGGTTTTGGACCCTTGCCCGTCGCGGGAACTTGGCCCGCACACATGAGCGAGGTACCATTTTCAGCAGGAGACCTGTGAGAATGCTGGGTGGTAAGAAATTTATGTCCGCCCGTTGATCCCACAACTTTCCCACACAGAAATTTTAGAATTTTTTTATTTTTTCAGCTAAATTTGAAGTTTGCATGAGATTCTGGGTAGGAAAGCGTTGGGGGATCCACGCAAACCATACCTTCCTGGACTCTCCCGGGTGTCAGTTTTTCAAAAATGCATGGGTTTGGTAGATTTCATTAGATGGCCACCGAGTCCAATGCCAAAAACTCAGGTGACCCCCCCACCCCCCCTTTGCAAAACCAAGTGTTTTTGAAGTAGGACATTTTGATGTCTCCACAATACGTTGTGGGCCGTTCCCTGCTCGGGTACTTAGCCCACCCACACAAGTGAGGTACCTTTTTTATTGGGAGTCTTGGGGAAATGCTGGGTGGTAGGAAATTTGTTTCTTTCTGAAGCATGAAAATTATAGCACTGTAATGCAAGATAAATGTGACAGTCATATCATGAGGTTTGCGGGACATTGTGGGTAAGATAACTTGTTGGGATGCACGAACTGGACATCACCACTGCACAACCATCTACTCCTCCAGCGCACACACACATCTCTCTCTCTCTCTCTCTCTCTCTCTCTCTCTCTCTCTCTCTCTCTCTCTCTCTCTCTCTCTCTCTCTCTCTCTCTCTCTCTCTTTCTCTCTTGCTCTTTCTCTTTCTCTTTCTCTTTCTCTTTCTCTCTCTCTCTCTCTCTCTCTCTCTCTCTCTCTCTCTCTCTCTCTCTCTCTCTCTCTCTCTTTCTCTTTCTCTTTCTCTTTCTCTTTCTCTTTCTCTTTCTCTCTCTCTTTCTCTTTCTCTCTCTCTTTCTCTCTCTCTTTCTCTTTCTCTCTCTCTTTCTCTCTCTCTTTCTCTCTCTCTTTCTCTCTCTCTTTCTCTCTCTCTCTTTCTCTCTCTCTTTCTCTTTCTCTCTCTTTCTCTCTCTCTTTCTCTTTCTCTCTCTTTCTCTCTCTCTTTCTCTCTCTCTTTCTCTCTCTTTCTCTCTCTCTCTTTGGCACAAGGGTGAGTGTTGGTTCAGTATATAAAATTTTACTAACAAAACATTTCACAAAAATAAAATGTACTGTTCGTAACTGAAAGCACAAAAAACAGAACCAGTCATTCACAGCTCGTGAGCTGTAAAGCCACAACAAGACACCAACCTCTTTACAGGCCATTCATACACCTTTCATACGTGTGCCAAAATACAAAACCATTCACACTGCCAACCGCGGACCCATCACATTACAACACTTATCAGCAGACAGCACTATTCAAGGGCCCATCACTTGCACACCCCACATGCCTGACACAGCAACCTCACCTGCTGACAGATTGTGTGGACTGATGTTTGGCTACCAGTGTGTGTAGTGACCAGCAGCAAGTCACTACCCACACAGCGCCAACCAAGCGCCAGTCCTCGCACACCACCAGCCAAACGCCAGTCCTCGCACACCGCCAGCCAAGTGACAGTCCATTCACACCGCCAGCCAAGTGACAGTCCATTCACACCGCCAGCCAAGTGACAGTCCATTCACACCGCCAGCCAAGTGCTAGCCCATGTACACTGCCAGCCAAGCGCCAGTCCACGCACACTGCCAGCCAAGTGCCAGTCCACGCACACTGCCAGCCAAGTGCCAGTCCACGCACACTGCCAGCCAAGTGCCAGTCCATGCACACCGTCAAACACGCACCAGTCTACTCACCCAGCCAGCCAAGCACCAGCCTACACACACCATCACATTCAGGTTTTTTTAATCCAAAAAAGAGAATGCAAACACATTATAAGTAGATACAAATCTACTAACACACAATTTGAAACAAAATACATTGCACTAATGCCAACCTTGAAACTGAACAAAAAATCTCAAACAATACATAGCAGGCAGGTCACTTTACCACTCATGGATGCTCCCAAAAATTATTTTGCGTGTGGTACATTCTAAAACCAGCAGGCTTACACAGCGCAGGGTTAGAAGGAAACTCGGGACAGTACATATGAGTCTCCTTCTGCGTACCTCGTTGCTAACAGACTCTACATCTACTGGGTAAGTCTTCTGAGAGTCTGAGAGGTATGTGATCAGAAAAGTGGCGATCTTTCATCCCGGCACATCCTCCACTAATCCAACTCTAGGAACACTTGCCTGTTCCACTACATCAAGGCTGCCTATCATAGACTCCTAATACTTAACAAAAGTCATAGTTGACTCAGAACAACAATCCTTAAATAAAACAAAAGCATTAAAGGTTGCCAAGTGGAAAAAATGGATAGCCAACTTCTTATACCAAATGTAAGCCTTATGAAGAGCAGTGTAAGGTTCCAACCTCTGATCTACTCTATCAACACCACCCATGTGCCTATTATAGTCTAAAATGCAGGTTTGCGCTCTTCAGCATCCTTACCCAAAACAGTGACGGGTGAAGTGCTTTCATCATGGATGGTAGTCAACATGCAGACCTCGCTCCTGTCTGCAAACTTCACAGCTAGAAGTTCCTCAACGCACTGCACTGTCCCCGCAGAGACTTTTGACAAACTGGATTGTGTCTACTTCACTCATAATCAGACATCTAGGGGAAGTGGCATCGCTGTGGCCGTTCAGTCCTGTTATCCATGTGACTGGAGGGTAGTGGACTTGGCAGGTTGTGAAAGCGCTTTTTTTAGAATTTCCATCAGCCATCACTTTACTTTCTCTGGCCTCTTAATCTATTGCCCCCCGGCTGTGACACTACCTTTTGAAAGGCTCTCCCGGAATGTGTTAGCTCTTTGGCTATGGGCTGTGCAAAGTTTAGCATACTTGGAGACCTTAATCTTCATCTTGACTGTGGCCGTCTTTCTGCCATCAGTATTACTTTGGCGGATCTGGAGGCTCTCCAGTTGATTCAACTGGTCTCCTTCCCCACCCATGTGGGGGGCCACACTCTTGACCCTTTTTAGGTCTCGGCGTCAACGCGCGGAAGCGCGTCTCCGCCGGAGATCTTTTGTGAGCGACTATGCTTCCCAGGAGACAGTCCCGGCCACGCGCATCCTTCCAGGCGATTTGTAACTGGAACGCGCGCTGTGGCCAGGCGCTGTCTCCTGGGAAGCGCAAGCACCACACACGCATGCGCATACACACACACACAAGCGCCCATGCACGCACGCACATACATACATACAGAGACACCACCCCTCACACATACACACACGTGTGCACACACACAAGTGCACCGAGCCCCCCCCCGTCACCGTCACCGTCGCACTCTTACATACACACACGAGCATACACGCACACACACACACACAAGTGCACCAAGCCCCCCCCCAGCCTTGGAACTTACCTGGCCAATGTCGGGGACTCTGCTCAGCACGCGGCGCCCAACCTCCTGCCCGGGGCTCCACACCGCTCACAGGAGCCCCGGGCGCGAGACGCATTTCACTCCGCCTGCCTCCTCTTCCGGTCTGGACGTGGCCCCGCCCCCGTCACAGGTGACCGTGCCTGACTTCCGGCCGCAGCACAACCATGGCAGTAAACAGGATGCCCCGCCATACCTCCAGCCTACACCGCGGACCCAATCTCTGAAGTCGGAGGGTCCCTTCCCCGCTCTGCAGCACCCCCACTGGCTACACCGCTGCCCTGACCTCCGCCATCCAATACCGTCGTGAGTACAAGACCGGCACCCCCAATCCACCCACTTCAGCATAGACACCTGTGGAATTGTTGAGGCGGAGCGCCCGATCCGGGGCCGGCATGAATGAGTGCTGGGGTCTCCACCGCTGTTTCCTTTGGGTGCACTGTTGTCCATTAGTCGGAATGAAGAGGGTGTTATTTTAAGAGTTATAAATGATCCAATCATCTGGCTGTGAAGTAATGTGCATGTGTGGGCAAATCTTTTGTCATGTACGTTTCACTTTTCCGGTTTGTGATCCCCGTTTTATGCATTTATGTATTCATTCATATATTCATTCATTAGCTCTCCTCCGTTTCGCTCTCGTCCCCCCCTTCCCTCTGCCCGTAGCTCTCCTTCGTCTCTCCTCTCTCCCCCCCCCTCCCCTCCCCCCGCAGCCCTGCTCCGTCCCGCTCTCGTTTAGGACTTGCTCCTTATTGTTTCTCAGGAGCCTGCCGCAGCCCCGGCGCTCTGCTTAATTGTTTAGCTTTCATGATTGACACATACTGGGCTCCCTTAAGGTCCGGGACATATGGGGGTGAAGGCAGCAGGGACTGAGGCCTCTGCTGTCATACACTAAAGAACAGCATGGGTGTACCGTGACTCTCCTGCTGTAACAAAAGAGACCGCAGGCTCCCATCACAAGGTACTTAGGAATCAAACAGCCATATACAACCGATTCTGAAAAGGATTTGGCTTTCCCCAGAAAAATGTGCATACAATTAGTATATTTATGTTAGTCGTAATGTATTGTATTTTATTCCTGCTGCTAGGCCTCCTAACTGGCAGTTCTATAGAAAAATACATTAGACGAATAGTCCACAGAGAAATATTACCTTCTAACATTGGGTAAAAGAAATAATTCTGTTTATTCATGAGTGTGTAGATGATTACATGTGATAGAATACGGTCTCCTCCAGGCGTCTATGTGCAACAAACAGGGCAAAGATTTAATGCGGAGTAGAGACGTCTCAGTGTCTCACTATACTGAGATTGATACCAGGGGAAGCATTTGTTTGAGTTAGAGGAACACTTCTTACTTTAAGAGCTACATAATAGCAAAATGCACCATACCAAGCGTCACATGATTTGTTTAATGCTGCAAAAAAGACAGTTTTATCAGAAAGGTAAAGTTTCAACTGTTGTGTACAACTGCAAACCAAAAGGAACAAATCTAAGAAGCACTGATACACACCAGTTGAGGTGCTTTCTAAAAAGAAAATGCCTCATAGTGCTATACAGATGTCTTCTTTATTAGAGAATTACGCATTAGTCATAGTGTGGTATATTGGTAACCAGGCAGGGGCCGTTACAGGTAAGAGTGGTGGGGTGGTGGGGGAGAGGCAGGGGGCTGTCGACATACAACAGGATAGGGAAAATAAAATAAATAAATAAAACCACTTACCTTGAGCTTGCTCCATCACTGAGTCGGCGATGCAGCAAGTGCAAGTTGTGTTTTTTATTTATTTATCAGATTTAAATAAGCATTTGGTATAGCACTATTATGTGTTTTTTCAGAAGTGCCTTTTACTAGTTTATTTCAGTGCGGTTCAGATTTGTGGTCTTCACCCATTGTAGCCTTAACTCCTATTGAAATAGTTGCATTGAATAAAGAAGCAAAGTATAAAGGTCATTGTGAGGTGGCTATCGTTACACAAATGACAAACGTGGTCAGAAGTCTGGTTATAAAATATCAGACCTCCTAAAAGACTTTGTTGTCTGCTCCCAAGGCCAGACTGGCAAAAATGCTAAATTCAGCCACCATGTGCAGACAAGCTAATGAGCGCTAGAACAAGAGCAACTATTTAAAGTTGCTGCCAGGATCATGTAACGTGCACCACCACTCCCAGAGGCCGAAACCAGCCTCCAAGCGTCAACAAGCATTTAGAATGCAATGGTCTTGGCATTATTAAAGGTACAGCTATTGGCATTGCTCATGAATTTCTTTTTCATTTTCTTTTAAAACATAAATAAATGGTATTGTCATTTACAATGGCAATAGGTGAGCATTAGACAGTAGTAGAGAGTATTCCCAGACACAGAACCACGCACACACACACACAGACAGAGCCACGCACACACACACAGACAGACGGCTCTGTCTGTGTGTGCGTGGCGCTGTCTGTGTGTGTGCGTGGCTCTGTCTGTTTGTGTGTGAGTGGCTCTGTGTGTGTGTGTGTGTGTGTGTGTGTGCGTGGCTCTGTCTCTGTGTGTGTGTGTGCGCTGCTCTGTGTCCGCGAATACTCTCTACTACTCTCCAATGCTCACCAATGCTCACCTATTGCCATTGTAAATGACAATAGCATTTATTTAGGTTATTAAAAAAAAATGTCATGAGCAATGCCAATAGCTCTACCTTTTAATAATGCCGAGACCATTGCATTGTAAATGCTTGTTTTACAAATCTGACCGGGGCTAAGGTGACTAGACCCAGCCCAGTTGCCTGGACTGACCACTTCTTAGTGAAAATCCTTTTTACGATTAAGGAGCACGCATTTAAACCCTTGGATAGAGTAGTGCACAAACGTCACTGGAAGAAACTTAAATTGGAGGACTTTCATCTCTTTTTGGAGGCCCACCCGCTAGGCCCTTTCCTTACTGCTGAATTAGGGTATGACCTCTTCTGTGATTGGGTCTCCCGGGCCTTGGATACACTGATTCCTGCTGCTTGGACTAAAATTCGCAGTAGAGAACCCAGCCCATGGTACGACAGTTCCCTGGCGCTGCTGAAAAAGGTGTGTAAACAGGCAGAAAGGGATTGGCGGAGATCCTATGAGACTGGGAAAGAAATCCTGTACCTCTCTAAAATCAAAATATACCATAGAGCTGTTTGCAGAGCTCGTGCAGCCTACTATTCTCAGGAATTTAAAAACAACCCCAATCCGTCCAAGCTAATCTTTAAGGTCCTTAAGGACCTGATGGCCAAAAGAGCTCCTGCAGCGGAAATATGTTCAGTGGCTCACTGCGAAGATCTGGCTGCTTTTTTTATTGGAAAAGTTCAAGCTATATATCAGGCATTTTCCACCAGTGAGCCGGGAGCGGAGCTCACTAGTTCAACAATGCCAACTGCCTATAGCTCAATGCTAAAAAAACTGAGGTCATGATTGTTGGCAAGAGGACTGATCTCGGGGGTGATACATGGTGGCCCCCGAACTGGGGCAACTCCTATTCCAGTTCCAGAGGTAAAAAACCTGGGGGTTTGGTTAGATCCTGCCCTCAGTTTTTGTGCCCACACTAAGAAAGTGGCGGCCACCTGTTTCGGCATCCTACGAGGATTGAGACCTATTTTGAGGTTCTTTGATGCCTCCAATAGGCAGCTGGTTATACAGGCATCCATACTATCTCGGCTCGATTACGCCAGCTCACTCCTGCTGGGGGCACACCAGGCTGAAATCGCCTGGATGCAACGTGTTCAGAACGCCGCAGCCAGAGCACTGATGGGTTTACCGAGGTTCTGCTCTGCGGAAAATACCATCCGTTCTCTGCACTGGCTGCCTATGGCTCAGAGGATCATTTTAAGACCTTGTGCCTAGCTTTTAAGATCCTTAAGCTGGCCTCTCCTCAAATCCTCAATAACCTTCTGGTGCCTTATGTGCCTACGCGCTCTCTTAGATCAGCAGGTCAAAACCTGGTTGTGGTCCCTCGGTTTAGGCTGTGCAGGGTGGGAGGACGATCCTTTCGAGTTCTGGCCGCGAAGTTGTGGAACTCTCTTCCGTCCCACATTCGTGAACTTGATGAGCTCTTGAAGTTTAGGAGGGCGATTAAAACACACTTGTTCCCTCTTCCATCTTAGCTCTCTGTTTTGTGCGCTGTGGTCTTTGCTCTGCTGTGTTGTGTTTGGGTACTCTGTCTGAAGCGCCGGGACGCCCCTTGGCTGGGGCATCTGTGCGCTATAGAAGTGTTATTAACATAACGTAACATAACATACTTTGGCCAATTCCCTGAACAACTGCACATCAGTGTAGAAGTTATCTACACATAAATGGTGACCTTTGTTAAAAAGTCCTCTACCAAGTTCACACACAATTTTCTCACCCACTTCAAAAGTGGATGGACAACCCGGGGTAGTCACTCCTGGAATCCCCATCGATGTACAATGTAACCCCCCCCCTCTTCCCGAAGCAGGAACACCTACCTCCTCCTGTGGACGCCTGGAAGCAAATGGCTTCCTGCGCTTCTGAGGCTTGCTGATGACATTGGGACACGCTGTGTGCACTGACATCATGGGATTGCCATGGGAGAGGGGCAGCGCTTCCATCCCTGTTGTAGAGAAGGTGATGGGCTGCCCATGGGGGGAGCCCCAGCATTTCCCCCATGGGTGGGTGCCATGACGGAGCGGTTCCGTCATGAGCACATGCCCACCGTGGCTCATGACGTGAGCATAGAAAGGGATAATACCATGTTTTTTTTGTTTGTGCGTGATGTGACCAGTTCTTGCCAGCTATTTTATTTTTAGTTCCCTTCGATCACTTGCTACTGACAGTTGTGCTGCTAATCTCCTTTCATCACAGTAAGGTACTCTCTGGATTCCACTGTGACACTGCTCTGGGCCCCCCATTCACTTTTTTTCTGCCATTAACTTGTAGCTTTTGGGTTTTGTGGTAGTCTGCTGTTTGAGGTCACTCCTCAGCCCTTCTGTCACCTCCCAATCTTAGTGCACGCTTATGGCAGACATCCAGGTACCACTTTCTTTGTGTTCCCAAGTTATCTTACTTACTTTTTTTTATGTATGTCTTTAGCACAAAGGTAGTCACAAAGGCAGCGACTCACTTTACATGTAACATAATTAACACAGAAGCATTAAGAGCGTACACAGTAAGGAAAAATAGCAAAAAAAACAGGGATATAATTACAGTCATGCACAGTCCGCAGAGGTGAGAATTTAGATCTTTCTAGAATTTTAGGTGATCTGGATTCAATTTAATGAAATCAGGAACTGAGTTTCACCATCAGGGAACCAGGCAGGAGAAGACTTGTTTTGATTTTTCACGTGTTTCAGCTTAGGGATTTCTAGGAATAGGGCAATCTGAATTATTCAATGCTCATCACTAAAACTGTGCCTTTCATGCAACGGCTTGATAGTCCACTATAGATCAGGTTTCTACTATCATAAATGATGGTTGCCTAGTGTGCCTGTTGTTCTATGTCTATCTGGCCTTTAGTGGCCCGGGTTGGGCTTACTTCTACCTCTCTCCCACTTAGATGGAATTTTCAGCCCCCCTAATATTCAAGTAACCCACCATGGACAGCCTGCAAGTGTTTGATCGTTGACTTGCTCGTTTAAGACTGACCTATCCTTGTTTCATTTTCACCCTTTGGATGGACCACACTGTATTTCCAGTTACTATCTAGATATTTTACATCTTTTTTGGCTGGGTGGCTTGTTTCCACTTCAGGTGCAAGGTAAACAGAGGGGTCCTCTCATGCAACTCAATTTCTGCTCTCTTAGTTTCATTTCAGGTTACCGTAGCTCCACAGATGTCCGTTGCCACTCAGAGTTGATCATGATCTCTGTTGAACTCTTAGTAAGGCTGCATTTTCGTTCCACCTTCTTGGCACTTCTTATGATACCTCTGCTTCCCTGCCGTAACAATTGCCTCACACCACAGGCTCTGTACAACTTATGTTTTTTAGATTCAGGATTGCTTTTAGCATGGACATAAGTGGGGGGGTGCATACTTCTGCCTTGAATTCAGAGCAAACTTGTCAGCGAGCCTAAATTGGCACCTTGATGTGGAGGAGTGTGGCTCACTGATTAGAGTGGCAGACCCTGATGCAGAGGTCTGGCCCGGGACCAGGGTTCAATTCCCAACGCGGCAGGGTCCTGAGCCCAAAAATGTCCACGGACTCGATAATTCTCGCCTCGGTGCCTACTCTAATCATGGGGTCCCATGTTGCAACTCTGGGCAATAGCTTGCTTAATCTCCACTACGGCGGCCCACCCGCTGCGGGATGCCTGGCTTTTACCTTGGGGATGCCCAGTAGGGGTTATCTCACAGGGAAAAATCCAGGACGGGTTCCCAAGGCAAGCGCCTTGATGCCTTCGGGTGATACGTGCGCTATATAAGTCGCAATACATACAATACATGTTTAAAAAGTTCTGAAGTTCTTGTGGAACTAGGGCTTGTCCGCTTGTGGCTCCTGCTGTTCTGTCTACATTTTAGACCAAAATGGTGCTCCTGGCATGTGTATGAAGGTTTCAGTTATTTGAAAGCTTAATGGAACCATAATACTGTATGCTCCTAGTTTAGTTATTGTGAATCACAGACGTCGCTTAGAGAATGGTGAAAACTTGTTCCATTAATAACTCATCAGCTGCCTCATGGTATGAAAATTCCTCATGGCATTTTTTTTATTTTTTTTAAACGTTTTTTTAATTTTCTAAAAAAATAAGATGGACCCAATCAATTCTGAAATACAGTGCAATCAAGTCGCCTGTAAAAACCTTACCATATTGCCATTCATCAAATGACAGACGTTATAGTAGCAGTTGTTGGATATTTTCCCGCAGATGCATCAAGACATAATAACAGAAAAGGCAAGCTTTCTGAAAATAGATTTTCGGGTGCATCATAACATTCTGAAATGTGAGAGCAGAAACTATTGTAAAGTTGGTCCATCGTTATCGAATAGCATGTACAATAACGGTCACTTCGAACAGCTTAGTAGTTGGCATTCACAACAGCAGAATAGGTATCATTTAAGTTTCTTGCACATTAAGCTTTTTATTTCCATCCAAGTAATCATGTAACAGGTCCCAAATATCCTTCCGTTTGCTATGGGTTGGTTCAAGCATATCATAACATTCAGCTGAGTTGTTACAATACGAAGCGTCTCGTTAGCGTAACCAGCCATCTGTTTTAGGCGGGTGAGGTCCCTTCAACCATGTGAAAGCTAACCTGTGTTTGAAGCATGTGATAGCTAACCTGTGTTTGGCTAACAGAGCCACTAAGCTGTCAGTTATCTCTCCAACAATAAGACATTCACCACACAACAGAGTATAGCAATCATGGAATGTCCGTGAATAGATTGTAGTAATAATCTGTTTTCTTTGACCTGCTCCACCATGACTATATAGCAGGGCACTGCACAGCCAGGTGAAGGAAACCCATTCCCTCCGCTCGTCAGTAACATACGGTCCTTATTGACTGATCATATTTACAGAGCAAAAGAGGCGTGCAATACGTTCTATTTTAGAATTTGAACTAAATAAGCTTGTGCCTGTATTTCATGGAAATCGGTTTTACTTGAGAGTAACAGTAGTCCCATGCCTTATATTCAGTGGTATATCAAAGCTCCTCCTCCCACACCATTTTGGTTGGCGTAGCTGCAGTCCCAACAACTTGAACATATCTTATAAAGTTTCTAAACCCATGTTATCTGACAATCTTATTTGAGTAGGAGGAGTGAATTCAGGTGACACCATAGGGCGGGTGAGAAACGCTACTCTGGCCTCCTGTCTTGACATGAAGATAAATGAAAATATCAAAAGCTTTAAAGTTTTCTCTCTTTATGAAAAAGAGACAGAAACTGACCTCCTGTGAACATCTGCCCAAGCTAAGTGAGCTGTCTACATTAAAGAGAAGCTGTCTTCAAGAGCTATTATGTGGGTGGGAGCAAAGGATTGGGTGGGAGCTAGGGGCATGGCAGTATAACATCTCTTGCTGAAACCTTTTGGCAAGTCACCACTATGCTCAGTGTGTGCATCACAGTGATGAATATCAGAGGACGGCTTGTAACAAGTTGGTTCCATGTGTAGATGTCATGAAGTAGCAGCCCCATCAGGAGCAGCCTGCTCAGCCCATCTTCTAACTGTCGACACTCACACCAGGCACCCAAGCATTCCACTCATGTCCATCACACCAACATTCCCTACAGAACACTCACACTGGCTGAGTAGCTAGGAACTAGGTAAAAGGGAACATTAAAAATACAACTGGAAGATACTACACGGCTGCATGATGCTTTAATATTGTTTACAAACAGGCAGAGATCACCTGATCTCTTTCTATTATATTTTTTGGGATAATCAATTTTATTGGCTTTACGAAAAAAACAAAGTGAAAACATGGTAAGAACGGTGTAGCATGAATCTCAGCATCGCAACATGTGGCAGCCTGTAAGCAAACACATTTGTGCCTTTATACATTTGGAATTGCACTCAAACATCCCTGGGAATGATCTTGGGGAAATAAGGGTGATAATCAACTCGACATACCTAGCCATTTACCCCATACAGAGGGAGTTCCTGTGCAGCACACCAGTCCACCCCCTGAGCCACTTAGAGACTTTGGGTTTGAGAGAATATTCCAAGCCATCGCTATATCGCGTTTGACCACTACCAGGGCAGTGCCAAGGAACTTCTTGTCTGCTCTTGACCCTTATAACCCATCTGTGACGCCCTGCAATATATTCAGTGGGTTTTGTGGGACTACCCATCCCAGAACCGCTGTGAGCTCAGTTTCCAGGGTTTTCCAGTATAAATGCATGGGCATGACCATACCATGTGGAAGAAGTCTGCGTGTTCGGTGCCACTTCTTGTACAGGAGGAACTCGAAGTGAAGCCTGCCTTGTATAGGCAGGCAAGGGTGAGGTAGAAGGTGTGGAGATAGTAGAGCTGAACCAGGCGAAGCCTGGCTGAGGTCGTAATGCTTCTGGGGCCATCAAAGCGTCTCTCTAATCCTCCTCCTCCAACGGGCCCAGCCAAACCTCCCATCTGGCTTTCAGTGGGACGAGGGATGTCTGGCCATTATTTGTTAGAGAGCGGTATATCCGTGAGACACCCCCTTTCCCAAGGTTACCCATTGTGATCTGAGCTTCAAGGGGGCTGTGTTCTGGCAGGGATGTGCCTGTTTGCATGTGTGTGTCTAGGGCAAGACGGGGTTGCAGGTACCTGTAAAATTAGGATGGATGAAGTGAGTGTCGGAGTTGCAGATCTGCAAAAGAGCGAATGTGATTGCTGACCCACACGTCTCCAAGCAGGGTGATACCGATAAGGTCCCAGTTTCTAAAGCCCTCTAGGCCGCCCACCTCCCGCAACCATGTGCCGTGCCATAAAGGCATTTGCTGTGTTAGTTTGCCTTTCCTTTGAGTGTGTCGCAGGGAGGTGTTCCATGCTACTAGGATTGCGCGGGTCACCATGGGGAGATCTCTGGATATGGCCGGTCCATACATCATGGCCATTAACAAATGTCATTAATAATAATATAGACACCTGGCCAGTAAAGACTGGAATGACCTGCCCATCGAATTGAGGATGGAACCGTCTGAAGCAAGGTTCAGACAGAGGTTGAAAACCCATCTTTTCCCCAAGACATAATCAGTTTAGTTTCCCCTGGCCCTAGTGCTCCTCCTCCGTGAGCTAAGCTGAAGAGATGATTAGTGGGATTTTCAGCGCGGGGACGCACTGTTCCTTGTGCAACCATGCGCTTAACAAATGTCATTAATAATTAATAATAATAATGGCTTGAATTTGTGAGAAGACCAGATCCTAAGTTTGGTTCTGTATGCAGCGTCAGACCACCCCCCTTTGAACCAATCGTTTAGGACCAGAAGGCGGGTTGCAAGATAATAGAGGTGTAGGTTGGTGAGACCCATTCCGCTGTCATAGGGAGGGATATGGCAGCACTAAAGCGCCAGACAAGGCCGTTGGCCGCTCCAAAGGAACTTTGTGATAAGGCTTTATATACCTCTGAACCATGTACGTGGAAAGTGGAGCGGGGTATTCTGAATAATGTAGAGGAATCAGAATATATGAAGTACCCTGATCTTTATTTGAGGTTCACTTTCATCCTTGCTGTTATCTGCTTGCCCTTTCTCACCCACCCCACTTGTCCCATTTTCCCACCCTGATTAATGTAACTCAACTAAACAAAGGATTTAAAGCAAAAACAAAACCAATACCCCACCGTGCTCTGCATTCATGCAATCTTTCATGGTGGTATTGTCTAGATTCCAGCCTCAGTCCTGACCTTGGACTACTCCCTGTGTGCTAGAAAAAGTGATAGATACTCTCCATTGTGCCTGTCTTGGGTCCTCTGTTTTTGTCTTTGGCTGAAGTTCTCCTGATATTTGTTGTCATTTCTCTGCATAGTTTGAGTGCTCTTCTGCATAACTATTCTGGTTAGTTGTATATGTTGTTAGTAATTCTATCTATTTCTCCTTTAATTCTCTGTGCTTTTTTAGTGATTTGAAATGATTGTCATAGCTATTTTCACCAGGACCTTTGAACATAAAGTATTTGCCTTTGGTATTTAGGGGCTGAGGCTTGTCCCTTTTTTCAAGATCTTGATTTTCAGTTCTCAGAATTCCATTCTTTGCTCATTGTGCCTTAAAGTACTCGCACATACTTGGTGATTCCTGTCCCTTCAGAAAATGCACACAGCATGGAAAAGCTCATCTAAAGCAGGTCTCCTTTTTATTGAGAACATCAACCAGTGGCTTCAAGGTTTTTCTTCTCACAGTTATGATTTGGGGGTAAGTCCTTCAGTAAAATGATCTTGCCTTCTCCAAATAGAAATGGGGCATATCTTGGCTTTTGAAGAGCTTGTTACCCCTGGGGACAGAAAGACACCTTCACCACGATATCAGGTAGTTTAGCTGATTATGAGAAATTGTGTTGTTGGTTGGGGGAAGCAGGAAGTGAAATAGCTACAATCCTTCTTAGGGTAAAACCACAAAAAGCCACTAAATTGACTTGGGCTTAATGAACCCTCTGGTAGCTCTGTGCAAAAACGTAGACGCTATGTGTAAAGTATTTATGCAGCACTTTAACATGAAATAACATGAAAACACATGAAAATACAACATAAGAGAAATCCCACACCAATTTAGAAAAATAGGGCACATTTTACTAAATTATTTGACATCAGAACAACAAAACTCCAATCAGTATAATGGAATTTAGAATTTTCAAAGTTTAAAGTGAAAACTACAGCGGGCATTTAGTCACATAAGACTGGAACAGAGTCAGAAGTTATGGCCGACCACAATGGAGCGCTGTTTTTATCCACGTAGTGGATTTGGCCCAGTCTCCATTTACCTTCAGAATTTTAGAAGAAAAATGTCTGAGAAGGCAAAATTCAGCAGGGCAAGGCAGCCAGTGGTGTCCAATGAAGAGGCATCATTGGGGAACCGCGGGACGAACTTGTGGAATGAAGGCCGTCGCAGAATGGATGAAGAACAGTAGCCTGAAACTGAACTCTGACAAGACGAAGGCCCTCATCCTCAGCTCCACCCCCTCCGCCTGGGACGTCTCCTGGTGGCCGTCCATGATGGGAGCTGCACCGACACCCACCAACCACGCACGCAACCTGGGGTTCATCCTGGACTCAACACTATCAATGACCCGGCAAGTCCACGCCATCTCCTCCTCCTGCTTCAACACCCTCTGCATGCTTCGCAAGATCTACAGATGGATCCCTACTGGAACCAGAAGGACGGTCACCCAAGCCCTCTTCAGCAGCAGGCTGGACTACGGCAACGCCCTCTATGCGGGAACCACAGCCAAACTCCAGAGAAGACTTCAACGCATATAGAACACCTCCGCTGGCCTCATCCTCAACATCCCCTGCCACAGCCACATCACTGCCCACCTGAGACCTGCACTGGCTCCCTGTCAACAAGAGGATCACCTTCAAGCTCCTCACCCACGCTCACAAAGCACTCCACAACACCGGACCAACATACCTCAACAAACGACTCACCTTCTACACCCTGAACCGCCAGCTTCGCTCCGCTGACCTCTCCCTCGCCACCGTTCCACGCATCCACTGAACGACCACCAGCGGCAGATCATTCTCCCACCTCGCCGCTAAGACATGGAACACCCTCCTCATCCACTTGCGACAGACCCAGGACCTACTGTCCTTCAGGAGACTTCTCAAGACCTGGTTGTTCGGGCAGTAGCAGCACCCTCTCTCCAGTGGGATAAAGCCACAGGCTGTAGCCGATGAGACCCACTAAGCTAGATATCTCTTCTGCAAGGAACTGCTGAACTGGATTTGCTGCTGCTTAGAAGCACGTAGCGGGAGATGCTGCAAAGTCAGTCCATTCGGCGATGCACCTTGTGTGGATCAGGCAGGTCCCAGGCTCACTTCGGTTCTCAGAGCAATTTCTGGCAGCCAAGTCCCAGTTTTTGCATTTGGGCTATCTGGGCACCTTTAGCACTACTTCCAAGGGTCCAGGACTGGAGCGGGACCACTTGGAAGGTCAGGACTCACTCTGGCTGGGTCAAGGCGTGGGTTCAAGATGGTTGGAGCCTTTTCTGTTCCGGATGCCCTGATCAGGAGGCCGGCCAAATAGTCCTTAGAGTCACTATGAAAGTTCTGCGTTCAAGCAGAGAAGCAGGTCTTCAACATCATGCCAGTCTTCTGAGGGTGAAGGGAAGGCTTTAGGCACCAGGAAAATCCTGTTGGTGCAGCAGCAAGTCCTCTGAAGTGCACAGGAGGCTACAGGCAGCAGTGCAGTCTTCTAAGAGTCCTTTCACAGGCCTAGAAGTGAACTGAAAAGTAGGTGTGAGAGCTCTATTTTTATTCCTGATTCCACTTTTGAAGTGAAGGAAATTCTCCCCCCCTCCCTCCAACCCCCCTCAGAAGTGTCTGGAATTTCCTGGCTTCTTGCCCTGTTCCAGTCTGTCTTTAGACACAGTGGGCTTTTGTGAAGTTCTTTTTGTGTGAGCTGAGGCAGAGTCTGAAGTGCAAGTTGGGCTGCAATATCGTGGTGAGCAAACATATGATGAATAAACCCAGATCTGTAACTGGGGTGAATGTTTGATTTGTTCAGCATTCCGTATTTAATCTGTTATTTTTGCTATTGTCAACCTAAGGGGGAAGGGTATGCCCAGACGTGTGTCTTTTGCTAATGTGCCATTGCACTTGTCACACTTGTGAAGGAAAAACACTGCACAACACTGCAAACATGTAGATGTGGTTCAAATTGGGGGGCGTAGCTTGGACGCCGAAGGAAATGGCGGCGTGAGCCCGGAGCTCCGCGCCCATTCCCCACGATCATCCTGCCTAACGACGCAAGGAGCCCAGGGAAGCCCCGAAGAAGAAGTGATCTGAGCGCGGGGGCTTGGGGAGCGTGCGAGGAGCCGCCGACGGGGCTGATCTCCCGAGTGCAGCCGCCGCGGTTTGGGATCGCCAGAGCCGAAGCGGAGATGCATCCAATATGGCGACCGCGAGAAGAGGCTGACTGCGCCTCGGCTGGCCCGGCTGATCATCGGAGACCGGCGCTGCGGCTGGGAACTGCCGCAGACTGCGGATTGCCAAGCGGTGCCCCCCGGGAGCTGGAGGGGATCAACGAGAGCCCCACCTGTGTCTTTAAAGAGCGGCTGGACTGGTATGAGTGGAGAGACCCGGGCGGCTGCGCAGACTGGAGGGGGCCGCCCGAGTGTGCCTGCGACCGACATCGCAACGGAGATCGGAGCGGCGAGGCAGGGACCCGGGGGACGTGTCTGTCCTGAGCCCCCTCCCCCCCGCCCAGAGAAAAACGGTGAGCGGAGACGCCAGGCTCTGCACAGATGCATAGGGGGGACGGGCGAGGGCGGCAGGCGACCCGGTGAGACCCGAGCAACTCCCAGCGCCGAACGAACGCTAGAGGAGAGGAGGCCGGGGACGAAAGCTGGGACTACAGCCGTTACACGCCATAAGGAGCGGCATTGGCCAGCCCTGGGAACAGCTGGCTGAGGCCGATCTGCCAGAGCCGGGCGGCCTGCGGAGAACGGGGAGCAGTGACTGACCGTTGGTGATCGGGGGAAGGGAGAAGCAGGCGGGAACCCCCCGATAACCCCGGATCTTGGCAGCGGGGTCCACAACTGAAACTGCAGAGAGCACACAGCGGGGCTTCGCCGTCTGCTGGGGGGGCTGCGAAACGGCAAGAAGACTGCAGAGTAGCCGGACCCTGGGCAGAGACTTGTGGCGAAACGCTGTGCAGCATGGAAAAACCGAGAGGCAAACAGAAGGGAACGGCGACCTCGGAGGCAGTAGAGGATGACTCTGGCGAGCCCACTGACCTGCAGCGGCTGCAGGATCGCATCCTGGAGGCCATAACGACCACGCGGGAAACGCTGCAAAAGGACATTGCGCAGGTGGCGTCGGGGCTTGCCTACTCCGAGCAGACCATGATAAGCTAAAAGACAGGGTGAAAGAGGCTGAGATCACCCTGAAGTACCTGGCTCCCGCTCATAAAACTCTGGAGAGCAAACTCACGGATGCCCTAGACCGAATCCAGATCTTGGAAAGACGGGCTGAGGATGCAGAAAATAGAAGTCGACGCAGCAACGTGCTAATAGTAGATGTTCCGGAAAAAGAGGAAGGGGACAACATGGTGTCCTTTCTCGATAATTGACTTAAGTCTGTGGGAGCACCAGAGGGCCTGTCGCCCTTCTTCACGGAGAGAGCACACCGAGTTCCGTCCGGACCGCCTAAACCTGGCCTGCCACCGAGACCAGTTGTAGCCAAGCTGCTGCATTATAAGGACAGGGATCTGCTGCTGCAAAGAGCCCGGGACGCTGGCCCATTTCAAATTGCGAATAACAAAGTCACACTATTTCCTGACTTCACATTTGAAAAGCAAAGACTGCGAGCCTCCTTCTTAACGCTTAAAAAGGAGCTGCGAACCGAGGGGATCTCATACTCCTTGCTATTCCCGGCTAGACTCCAGATAGTGGTGGACGACAAAACGCTGTTCTTCAGCTCGGCAGCGGACGCTTGGGACTGGTGGGAAACATACAAGGCGGGAACAGACGGTACCAAGGTCCGAGAGGAACAGGAAAAAGAACGGGAGCGAGCGTCGGCAGGCCTGCGGAAATCGCAGAGACTGCGCAAACGGAGACATGGAGCAAGAAAACCGACTGCCTCGCAAACCGAGGCTGAGTGCAAGGCGGCGCTGCAAGCGGCGGAATCGATGGCACGAGCGGGGGACTCCCAGTCCAAACGGGGCACGAACACAGAGACGCATGCTTCGGCCTCTGGTTCGGAATCGGACCTGTCAGGGATCCATGATGCCAAAGGCCCGTCAGTGACGCCGCAGACATCGGAAGAGATCCTAAATATTTGACTTACATCTAGCGGGTAAAGGGAGGGGCACCGGAGGGGACTCCCCCGACTAGCAGGTATGATGAACCGGGGCTGGACACTGGGCAAGCAGCTAGGCACTGTTATGGGGGACCGGAGGAGGGGTGCGGGGTTGGGCACCGTGGCTCCCTTCTAGGCAAGGCCACGCTCCATAAGCCCTTAAGGCACCCACGGTTACGGCCGTGTATTGGTCACCTGGGTTGGTCAGGTGAGGGAGTTTGGATGGGGACTGATATCTCGGTATTGGGGCTTGTTCTGGGGGGCGGGGGGGGGGGGGTTGTACAGTTGGGGACTGTTTGTCTTTCTTGAAGTCGCCGACCCCGGAATGGTTAGGGGCTGGACAGTTGGGAGCTCAAGTTTGGTTTTGGGGGGGGGACCATCATCCGCAGGGGAATGACAATGGAGGGGAAGCAATGCTTTGGTCTACGGGACAATGGCTAATGTGAACGTATTGAAATGCATAACCTGGAACGTGCGGGGTCTACACACGATGCAGCTCTGACACAAAGTGCACGCTTATCTATTGAGGAGGGGGATACATATAGCGCTTCTACAGGAAACACACATCACGAAGCAGGAAGGGGTGGCACTACAGAGGAGATGGAGGGGGCAGATCTTTCATACTTGTTACTCAGCATACGCCAGGGGAGCCCTGATATGGATCAGAGCGGGAACACCTTTCCAACCGACACGGCAGCTGTATGTAGTGGTGGGGGGGTAAGCTGAGAGGCAGAGACATTGTCCTTTGTAGTGTGTATGCCCCGAATATAGAACAATTAGCCTTTTATGCGGGACTGTCGGGGACACTGGTGCTTTTCCTAGCGGGCCCGATTCTTCTGGGAGGGGACTTTAATTCCATAGCGGACGTGAATTTGGATAGATCTCACCCGCCCCTGAGGGACTCCCCTGTGCTGGGGGCTGACTGATGCATGGAGGGCGCAACATCCAACCGATCGTGATTACTCGCTCTTTTCCGGGTTACATGATCTCCACGTCCGGCTAGACGCGATTTTATGCTCGCAGAGAGTGTTCCCGGCTGTCACTTGGTCAGAGTACTTAACAAGAACAATCTCGGACCACAATCCACTCCTGATTCATTTAGCCTGGGTGAATGAGACCCCCCGGGTACCGACCTGGAAACTCAGGCCGGAAACTCTGGAGGACCCACTTTTTGGGGCGGCCCTGGCGGAGGGCATGGTCCAGTATTTCACTGACAATGAGGGGTCCACAACCTCTAGAGCAACGGAATGGGATGCCTTTAAGGTGGTGATGAGGGGACAATGTATAACAAAGTACGTGGGCACAAGGAGGGTGTTGCTAGCGGATCTGGATAGGGCGGACACTAAATTGCGAGAAGCAGAAAAGGGACGACTTGGCCGCCCGGAGCTCCAGGAGACAGTTAGCTCGGCTAGGGAAGCGGTGGCGGTCGAGGTAGAGCGGCTTCGAGCTTTCGACCATCGGGCATATGCGCTGCGATCTCATGTGGAGGGGGATAAGACAGGCACCCTATTGGCGTGGCTTGCAAACCCCACGAAACGCTGCTCCCCCATTTTGCACATCACAGATGGGGAGGGCCGTATATACTACACCCAGTCGGCCATAGTGGATGGCTTCCAAAAATATTACAAGGGCCTATATAGAAGCGACCGGGTGGATGCGGCAGCGACCTTCCTCGATGGCCTTACCCTGCCGCGGCTGGATGAGGAGCAAGCAAAGGATTTGGGGAGAGACATTGACTTGGGGGAGATTAGAGGAGCCATCAAGAAAATGGCCCGTAATAAGACGCCGGGTATAGATGGGCTGCCGATTGAATTTGATAGCAGTATATGGACATCTTGGCGCCGCGCCTCTTATCCGTTTACAAGGAGGCCTCAGTCGATGTGAGGCGCGATAGTGATACCAATCCTGAAACCCGGTAGGAAAAGTAGCAGCCCCGCGTCTTACAGACCGCTCTCCATGCTGACTATAAAATCTTGAGCTCTATACTGGCGGCGAGGCTCTTACAGCATATGCCTAACTTGATCCATGAAGATCAGAACGGTTTTATCCCTGCCCGGAACACGACTCTCAATATTAGACGGCTCATCCGCCTCATGGAAGACTCGCAGGAGGGAGACAGAACCCCACTAGTCCTCTCGGTGGACATCGAAAAGGCGTTCGATAGTCTAGAATGGGACTATTTATACGCGGTCATGGAACGCTTCGGTTTAGGTGCAGGTTCTATCCGATGGACGCGGGTTCTTTATGCGGCGGCAGTGGCGAGAGTGAGGGTTGGGACCTTGGTATCTCACCAGTACCCGGTGGAGAGAGGCACCCGGCAGGGTTGCTCCCTGTCCCCCCTCCTGTTCGCGCTAGCGATCGAGCCGCTGGCGGCTGAGGCCCGAGCGGGCGATATTTTGCAGGTGTGCAAGCCAGGGATGGGCAGCAGTTTATCTCACTGTACGCAGACGACCTCCTGCTGTTTCTTGAAAATGACGCAGCAGAGCTGGAGGGGGCAGAAGGACTGCTAGGACGATTTGGTAAGCTCTCGGGGCTGAAGGTTAACTGGACCAAGACAAGCCTATTCCCGATGCGGGAGGGCACCGCCCGGCCTGACCACCGACCAATGCTTACTTGGGAACCGACTTGTCTCCAATACCTTGGAGTTCATATTTATCACTCAGCTGCGGCCCTGTTCGAGGGTAACGTAGGGCGATACGCGCGAGGGCTGAAGAGCAGTATGGCCTTTTGGGCCACGCTTCCGCTCTCTATTGCGGGTCGGATAGCCCTCTTGAAGATGGTGGCGTTGCCGCGGTTGTTATATTACTTCCGCACGCTTCCGATCTGGATTCCCAGCTCCTTTTTCCGACAACTCTGATCCCAGTTATCCGCATTCCTGTGGGGAGCGGGTAGATGTAGTGTGGCATTGGCAACGCTCACCCGCCCGAAAGAGGAGGGGGGACTTGCAGTCCCGGACTACGAGCTCTACTATCTCGCTGCCCAACTGCAGATCTTCACGCAGGAGGTGGCACGAGTGTATCGAGGTCCGGCGGACGGAAGGCTGCGAGGCACGCCACGGCATGTACTTGCCTATATCGCCTTGAGACAGAAAATTGCGGTTCAGGACTTGACCCTTGAGCAGAGCACGTTCCGGCAGTGCTGGAACCAGGCGCAGCGGCGAGCGGGGGTACGACGCCCATATGCCCCGTAAATGCCGCTAGGCATGCTGACAGCGCTGCCGCACGGGGGCGACTGGTCGCGCCTGCAGCAATGGGAGGAGGCGGGGAAACAGGTAGTAGGAGATCTTTTTGAAAACGGGGCGCTCCTCCCGTTTCCAGCCCTTCAGGAACGCTTCGACCTCTCACGGGGGGTTACCTCCTTCACGCAGTGGTAATAAGGGCGATACAGAAGCATTGGGGAATGGGACTAGCGGAACCTGAAACGTCTATGGCTTGCCAATACACCATGATGGCAGCGGGAACATTCAAGGCGGTGACTTGTTTGTATAACAGGATGCTTCGTGAACATTTGCCTCCCCTCGAGACGCTAAAGGCCAAGTTCGAAACTGATTTGGGCAAGGACATACCTGACACGACGTGGGCACAGCTCGTACGCCGTGCTCGTAACAATACGAGGAATGCGAGATTTCAAATCATCCACTATTATATATTGCACAGGGCATACTTGACCCCCGGGAGGATAAAGAGGTATTTTGGCGTGGCAGAAGCGGCGTGCCCCCGCTGTACTGCAGAGGGAGCTGAGCGTGTGCATATGTTATGGTCTTGCCCTGCCCTCCGGGACTACTGGCAGGACGTGGGAGAGACCCTGAATGAGGTGACGGAACGAACTGTCGAATTCGACCCAGCGGCGTATCTCCTACATTGGTTCCCACATACCCCCAAAAACAAACTCTCAAGCAAATTCATTGATATGGGTTTGATGATAGCCAAACGGGAGATAATCAGAAACTGGGAGGCAAAAACGGGCCCAACTCCTAGGCGGTGGTACAACGAATTTTTGAAATGGGCGGTTTGTGATGGTACGCATAGATACCAGATGGCGCGCAGGACCACTAATACAAGGGCGTTGGAACTGGCAACGGCCTGGGAGGTGCTGGTGCAGGCCCTTAGGGATAGCGGGATGGTAGACGAGGTGGAGACCCTTAGCGCGGACAGGAGCAGCAACTTAAACTAATCAAGAGGGGGTAGAGCCCCTAGTCGCAGTAGACTTGAGATCATGCCTAGACGCAAACACCAAGTGACCCTTCGTGCGGATGATGGGGGGGGGAGGGAGCGGGTGTTTTCACGAGTAAAGGGGGGGGTTAAGTGGGGGGTTCTATAGGCCAATTAGGAAAGGGATTAAAAGTAGCCACACACACACTACTGCGGAATGTTACTCCTGTAGCACTGACACCAGGCATGGGGGAGCTGAGAAATTGCCGCCGCCCGGCCTCCGGGATGTGGGCTTGCAGGCTGTGTAAACTGGGATGAGTAATGACGTGAAACAGCACCCTGAATAATACTGTATATGCATGAGCACTGGCCTGAGCAATGTGTGACTACAATAAAAATTACTTTAAAAAAAAAAAAATGTAGATGTGGTTCAAATCATGCTTAAGGCTTGCCTGAGCCATTCAGAGCATCTTATTCTAATCTAAAATAAGAAGGGCCACATGGATGATCTCGTTTAGAGGAGACTTTTTTCTTGCTCTGTAGATAAAATACCATGGTTAAAGAAAAAGCCTGCACAGCTATTGTCCCAATATCATACTGCAACTTCAGTACTGCTGCTTTACTTCCTTTGTCAAAGGTTCTCTCCCTTCCGCCATACTTATTGTCAGACACAATATTTCCAGATGTTGCTTTCTGATTAAAAAAAACTTGTGTTTAGGTAACTGCTTGGCCTGCTTCATTTTGCCTATTGCTGCAGTGTACCAAACGTTTGCGTAGTTTATATCGCAGGCACCACATTGCATGTTTGAAAATGTAGTTCCTGCTCGGCGCGTTCTCAACAAAGCATTTGTTGCGTCCTATGTTGGCTCTTAGTAAGAACTCACTATATAATTTGAAGGAAGGTTATCAAAATAGAGCAGTGGACTACAGTTTTTTGTGCAAATACAGGAGTATTGAATGAAAAAGGGTCCCATGAAGCACAGTGTAACATTTTCTGTTGTAATAGAGAAAAGAAATATGGTCCAGTACACTGCGTAGGATTGATAAGTGTTACCATAGTCGTCTTGGGTTCCTACTGAGATTTCCATCTGTCAAAAGTTTAAAGGGGCATGTTTACTCTAGGTACATCTGTACCATAGGGGATTTCGTCAATAAGACCTACAATATGGGTATTTAGGCGATATGCCCATCTCTTTTTTTTATTCAGGAAACTTAGTAATTAATTTATTACCTTCTCAAGTACCACCCTCTTAAGGTTGTTTAATGAGTGGTTCGTATCAAGGTAGTGATTAGACCTTTTGGTTGAGCTCATCTTACATCTTATCGTGCTATGATGCTCATTATTCCTAATGCACATTTTTTGGAATGTCATTCCCATATATCTACACTAATCTGGATAGGTGATCATATAGATCACGTTTTTGCAATTGCAGTTAGTATGCTTTTTTCATGTACCAGGGGCGGCCTGTGCCAATATTTATATCCTTAGATCTGTGGTGAACTTTCATACAGAGCATCTGCCACATGGATAATGTATTGTTACTGGCTGTAAGCCCCACATGTGCTTGGGGTTGTTGGTGTGGATGAAGTAGTTTGGGTGTGTATCAGTCTATCTCGAATACTTCTACCACATTAGAAGGAGAAGAGGGTTGGAAGCCCAGTCATTACTTGTACTGTGTAAGATAATCCTATGTCTCAAAATGAATCTCTTCACAGAATTGGAAACAGTAAAGTAAGTGGTCACACAAGTATGGCTTTTGCTTTTGGCATTCCAGAAGGGAATCTCTATTATTTGCTGTGCCCTTGTTGTGTAAACTAGGACTCTGGCATAGTTCTGCAAGGTTGACTTGCACTCCCATAGGTGCCTACCCTTAGTTCAGTGCACTAACACTTGAGCGTAAAGAGTCCAGGTTATTGTATCCCCACAAAACCCCGCTTGACATACTTGTCAATGTGGTGTCCGTGCTTTCTGGGTTACTAACAGTCTCATAAAGGGGCCAGGACGCAGTTGTAGTTCAAACCCAGTTTTATTCTATAGAATAGCACAAATAAGTACTGCACTAAGAAAAGAAACTAAATATGTTTAAACTTGTTTATTTCAATAGTCTCATCCTGTTGCTTAGTATATGAGTAATAACCATTCAGAGCATTATTAGACCAGCACTGATGCATGTCACTAACAGCAAGAGAAATATGATCATTTCTAACATGATTGGAATGGTAAGACCCTACAGACTACTAGTATGTGCTACACTATGGGAGCATGGAGTAGCTAACTTACCTCCAGAGTTGCTTGGGATTCAGTGCACTGCATACCTGTTCAAAGCAGAGAAGGTGTGGTTATCAGACTTTTAACTGGGAGAGAGTGTACCCTCGGAAGAACAAGTATTTGCATTGCAATAGGTCTCAGTTACGCGAGTTTAAGCTATTGGCATTATAAATTACAATGCCTTTTATTTATATTTTTAAAAAGAAAACCAAAATAAAAGGCATTGTTATTTGCAATACCAATAGCTCAAACTTGCATCAATGTGAGACCTATTGCATTGTAAATTCTTGTTAATATTAAGCACTCAGCCCTGTGGGCTTACAAGGCACACCTTAGCTGTGACTTAGAAGATATTTAGAAGTAAAATGTCTATGTGGCATCAACACTTATTCTCGTCATGTAATACTGTCATTCTTTTACACTGCAGCCGAGTCAGAACGCAATGATACTGTCTAGAGTCATATTTCTGACCTACAGTTTCATATTTGTGCAATTTATCTGTCACCTTGCATTGGACTTAAAAGAAGGTGAAATATCCAATTGAGGGAAAACAATGTTACAGTATAATTTATGGGCTAGTGCCCCCCCCACTATAGAACTGAATGGCAGCGCCACAGTCTACTCTATATCCCGAAAAGGCATTGACTATAGGTGCATCAATGTTTTCATTTCAGACAGTGGCAAAATTCTATTTGAGTCCAGACTGGGCACAAGTAAACTGTAGGGGGATTCATCTGCTCATCTGCTCCTCCAATTCAGTTTCTACAGTGACGGGACATACCTGGCTGACCTCTTCTCCCTCCACATTACACCATCATTAGTATCCCAGATTTTAGCCATAACACAAAGCAACAACGTTAATGTAGAGAAATAAAGAACAGATTTTGATTGTTTACAAGTACTTAGAATTATAGTACATATACAGAACGTTTGTGTTTAGCTGCCACGTTCACAGAATGTAAAAATGTTATGTAGAATCCAAGGGAACTTTATTTTTTACGTGTTTAGGGGATCACAGCGTTCACTTGTTTTAAAAGCACGCTGGGTAGCCGGTGTTATGGTAACACCAGTGATGCTCTCACCAATGGTCTGTTTCCAGTTACACTGCGGACCAGCAGCAACTCTGAGGCTCGCACTGTGCTGCCTTGTGCCGGTGCACACGTGCCATCGGCACGTTCTATTGAAGGCTGAAAAAAACTGTTTTAGGGTTCAGCTTTGAAACTTAAACAAGAAATTATGATTTTTAACTCGGAGTGTGATAATACTGCATCCTTCCCAAAATTGACTATTTTTATGTTCGACTGACGTGGACATCGAACTGATACCACATATCATTTTTTTTCTCTGTGACATACATGTGAGGGCGGGCGGCTTGTTCCATTCTTAGCCCGTCAGCCGCATGCTGTTTGCTGCTGCGGTGTCAGGGGAAGGGTAGTTGAATGTGGAAACTACTGAAACTAAAGGGGCCGCTAATACACCTGTTTACGTTGAGAGATTCTGCTGCTTCCTTCTTTGGCTTAGGATGCAAGGTGTACCGAAGTGGCAAGCCAGGAGCTCCAAGACAAGGGTAACATTTGGCTCCAGGCAATGTATAATAATCGATTATGTGTTGTGAACGTACCTTTTAGGATCTCATTCGCGAACTGGGTTTAGTGAAGCGAGTTAAAGGTAGCGGTGTGAGTTCCTTTGTGTTTGGGGCTATGACGGAGCGGGTCGGACACCAATGGGACAAGAAGAAATAAGGGAATGGTGGTCCGCCGTTCCTCTCTCACCAACCTCTGTCCCCTTTCAACAGACACCCAAACCTTTTGCCAATGAGGAATGGTTTGCAGACGATCGCCCCTATGGAGTCAGGAAGGAGAAATAGAACGCAGCTCCTTTAACTGGGGATTCCAACCAGACGGGACCCCTTCTCTTCGTGATGACGGCACGCAGGATCCAGAAAAAGAAGGCGGAACCAGGAAGACTACGAACAGCGTTTCCCAGGAGGTGGAAGGCGAGCGTGAGAGAAGGAGAAGAGCTAACCCGGAGGAAGGAGACGAGACGGACGAGAGGTGCCAAGACCTGAGCACGGAGAGTGTCCACGGCAAGCCAGGAGGCCAACGTTTCCAAGAGTCGCACCGCCACGTTCCCACGGGGGGAGCGTGGCTCCAACAGGTACGGGGCAAGGTAGCGGGCTGGGTGGGACGACACAACCCTCCTGCACCTCCTTAAACGTCCCACATGTCATATATGTACAAAACTTGTACATAGTTGTAAATATTATTTTCCTCCTCACAAGCACTTGAACCGAAGTCCTGGGGCACTTGAGCACTCGGTTTCCTTCACTCCCGGCCCTGAGCGTTATAAGAAGAGGACGGTTGTCCTAATACCTTGGTTTGTTTCTTTCTTTTCCTTTTGGTATCACTGACCTAGGGGAGCTCCGGATCGTGGCATCCTGTTTGCAGTATCTCACAGACTGGATTCATCAAGAAACCCCCACACAGACCCGGCGGCGTTCGCTAGAGAGAGACTTACTAGCAGAAAGAGAAGAGTTTTTGGGAAATTAAAGCCTTCCCTCAAAAGCACGAGCAAATCCTCTGTCTCAGTTCCTCTCACCCCACTTGCCCCGCAACAGGGGCACAAGTCAGCACCCTACTCAGCCTTCTCCCGGGCAATGACTGACTCTCAGCTGCCGTCCTCACAGAGAATCCTCAATCCGAACTCTCCTTCATGCACTCTAGTAATGAATTCCATATATGGCGCTATTTCCGGCTAGTGGCGTCCCAGCGCTGCACAGTCCAAGAGGTGCACAAGCCACAGACCCCGCTCTTTGGAAGGCGCATACTGCGAACAGGACCTACCTCTCTAAACAGACCCGCCACGGTGAACCTACTGTACGCTTAAGTTACGTTACAGCTTTACAGGCGCTGATACATTCTAGAGGGTATCCGAGCCTTTTACATTACAGGGTGGTTAGGACACAGTTTTAAGAATAGACACTTGTTACATATATAAATAGTGCTACTAACTAAAGATCACAGGGCGACGCGCTGCCCTCTTTAAAGGAAAAGCATTGGCCACTTTTGTGTGTACTCTGTGTTATGCTTAGCACAAAGAATGAATGAGCCAAGCGCGCTGCTGCTAAGTGCGCAGCAGGTTCTTCTCTAGAACGTTCTCTCCTGAGCTTCCTCCAGCTGGAAGACGCACAGCCGCCACCATTTCCGCTTTATACGCAATCTACATGGGAAAAAAAAGGGGAGCCGACGAGGGAGGGAAACAAAGCGCGGAATGCACAGTATGCCAGCCTCCGGGAACTGGAGATGTGCACGCGTACGGAGTGCACATCTGCTGTCCGTACGCGTGCACATCTCCTGTTCGCGCCTGCCACCTCCTGTCTCCCTTCGGGCCAGAAAGCGGCAACAATGGAGTCTCGGAAGCGAAGCAGCGCACGCGCTGCGTTTGCTACGAGACCTAAACACATCAGCTTGGCTCATCTCATCTCCCCTCTTTATCACCTCTCAGCATAGGAATGGATGCTGTGGCAGCAAGAGAGTCGGGGAGGACCTCTTGTAATAATCTAAAGCACAGACCTCTAAGCTCTAGTGGTCAATTCATGAGGCTTTTATAGGGTTGATCATTGACATTTACCCTAAATTGGGTGACTTTCCACTTAGTCCAAGACATAAGAGGTATGAACCACTATGACGAAAATACTTCAACTCGGACTACATTTTAACCGCATGCGCGCTAGCGGAATTCCGCTCGCACGCTGGGTTTTAAAAAAACGCACTTTACGTGACGAGCTGGGCTCGTCATCAGCGTGCGAGGAGGCTACGCCATGACAAGCCCAGCTCGTCATCAGCGTCGAAGGGGTTAACTTTGCACATTCACAGTCAGACCCTGAAATGTACATATCTGGCAACTTGTAGCAGACTTATGTCACCTTAGGTGTTAGCAAAGTAATGGTTTGGATAAATAGACACTTTCATGAGTTCTGTGAAAGATAATGATATGCAGCATGTGGGCTAATGGAAGACAGGCTAATTTTGCATACTCAAAATAGAACCCAACTTTGAAATCTTAACAGCACCCTCTTCTTTCTTTTTCTCATGATTATTTGTACTGTATATGCCGGGATGTAGGTTTCTTTGTTAGAGCACCAGTTTATTTGTCAAATGTATGCATGTCAGCGCAGTTTCTACAGATCCGAAAGTGTTGTCCAGATGGTAGGTTTTCCCGAAGGAGGCTGGATTTATCCATTGGTTTCTCAAACATCTTGGTCATGAAGTTACCATTGTTATTCTCTACGTCTGTGCCTAAGAAAGTGATTGTATCCTTACTTATAATGTGTGTGATCCCTTGAACAAAATCAAGGGTGGTGTTGACGTCCCTGTGGCAGATGATCAAAATATCATCAAAGTATGGTCTGGCACTTGTAAGGATTGGTGTCTATGTGCCCATTGATGTACCTTGAATTTTATGGTACAGTGTTTCTTTCTACTAAAATGAGTCCTCAGTGAGAGCCATTCTAGCACACTCCAGTACAAACTGCAATGAAGTCATGGAGTTCCATTCTGTACCCCCGAGTATAGACTCCAGTGTAAGCTCATTGGCAGTGCCTGTATATAGCGTATTTATATCCACAATGATAAGTAGATCTTTGTCTGCATCAGCGGTAAGATCTCCTTGTATGCCCCATACATCTTTTGTACCCTTAAAATAATAATGCATTTTCTTCACTAGTGGCCTAAGGAGCCAAACACAAAATTGTGACAAGATTTCCCAAAATTGAGTCAATTCCAGAGACTGTGGTCTAGCAGGAGGCGGAAATATTTCTTTGTGAATTTCTGGGAGTATGTAAAATTGTCCGATGCACGGCTCCTTTGTGATGATAACCTCAGTCTCTTAAGCAGTCCCTAATCCTAGTGCCAGTGCTACTTCAATCATACTGGTCTTTACTTTAGTGGTGGGACCGTCCCTAATTTAATAGGTGGAGTTTGCCATCTTCATCGTACATGTCATTGGTCCGAATCACAATTGTCCCGCTCTTATCTGCTACTTTTATTACTAGGGCCCGATTATTTTCTATTGCGCTAAATGCCATTTCTTCCTGTGATGTTAAATTATGGAAGACCCTCTGGTTCTTGGTGTCACTAGATTGGATGTTGTGAATGGCAGCTTTTTTAAATGCCCTGACTTCAACTGGTACAGACTGCTTTGGGTTCACAAGACCACTGATTCAGTGCAGTCCTGGAAGAAGTCTTTTTTATTCTCTCCTTCTGGAAGAACTATGCCTACTCACATCTCAGATTAAATTTATCAAGGTGTGGCATTGGCACAAAACTTGGACCTTTTAGTAAGAACCTGAATTTGGTACTCTGATACATTAGTCTTGCTAAGGTTACCCCCTAGGTTGTTCTTTTGCTTGGTCCCGGTTGGTAGCAATTCCTTGTGCTCCTCGTCACCATCTGCTGTTAGACAGTCCACTGAATTCTCGTGGTGTCTTTTTTTGTCTTCTCCTGCCTGGCCACCTGCCTCTTCCTAAAAAAAAAAAAAAAAAAAAAAAAAAAAGCAAAAGAGGTCTAATTTGTGTGAATGTCAATCTAGGCAGTAATTGCTAATATTGGTGAAGCCAAATCCCAAATGGAATGGAAAACTTAGTTTTTCTCTCTATGATGGTTAAGGGTGAAAATTATCCCTTTTGCCTTTCTCCCTGCTAGTGCTCTTATCATTGGAGCTGAAGGACCAGTTTCAAAGTGTTGGTCTCTTATTGCTCCCCTGTTTCTGTGGCTGAAGTAGTTTAATGTCAGTAGTATCGTATTCATCTATTGTCTAGGGGAGAGTTGTCTTGTCACTAAATTTCCGACTTAATTTAGTAATTTATTGATCTTGATTTGGATCTGGAATTTCAAGCAGTCTCTTTGTTGTATAGCATTTTAGGACCCTAGTGTAATTTTTCAGATTCATGCCCTTATATAGGTATAAATCACCATATCCTTATATAGGCATAGAAATCGCAACCATATTTAGACATAGCTCATGCAGTCCAAATACGGCATGGCTACTTCCACTAGTTCCGAAAATCCACAACGATTTCTTGGAAAACTCGGCTTCAGCAGTTAGGGACTTCCCCTTGCTTAGATATTGATTTGTCCAAGACCTCATGGAGTTTTCAAAGAGCTGAGACTCTTTGATGACGTTAGTATGTCCACCTTTTACGTCAAACTCTGCACCTTCAAGGTATAAATATGCCCACACTTGCCATAGCAAACACACAGTGGTGGGGAGCAGTTCGACTATCTACTTGCCCGCGCAGCTCGCTACAGCAAGTGCAGAAGGAAGCCGATCCTCCAGCAGACGCACCGAGAGAGACGCTGTCTTTTCTCTTGCCGAGAAATCCGGCTCCAGTGTTTCCAAGCTACCCTTGCGGGTTGTTGGGAAATCGAGTCCTGAGACTGACCTCCTTCATTCTAAACCAAGGTACAGAGCTGATTAGACCCTAGGAGAAATCTTGGATAGACTCTTGGCAAAAGAATACTAGATTTATGCTACACCTCACTTACTACTTCCGTACTAGACTTAGGTTAGGTACATTGGGGTAGGCGTATTTTAGAAGCAACAGTTGAGTACTTTTAGTCTTTATTTATTCATGTATGTATTTTATGGCTTAAAAATGCTTTTACAGTATTATTTTTATAATACTCTTCTTGCTGTACACATTATACTTTACAGCCAGTATTACGATTGTAGCAGTTCATTTCTTCTGCATGACAAAGAAGACTGTTCAATAAATACTTTTATTGAAAACGCCTGTCTCTCTATTTTCTCTGCACCTCTGGTGAAACGAAGCACGCACAAATGACTGAGTAAAATATCTATTGTTTCCACGACTCTGAAGAAACGTTTTATCTTGGGGAAACAAAGTTGTCATGTTTATGCGGTTGTCAGAAACGAATCCCTTCTTGTTCATTCAAGAAAGTTTCTAGTGACCTCTGAGCTAGCTGGCACTCGCAATTAAGTTTAATATATTCGATAGAGACCTAGTCGACCTTAGTCCTTCGTCACATCTATAGGATATATTATTCCAGTGTGCAGAGCCTATTGGGAATATAGGAACTACACTACATCTTTTTATAAGATATTTTCTGCGCCACAGTTTTTAGATTGTTCTCACTAAGTATTGTATCAGAGATTCATCTGGTCATATTTGTTATTTGAAGTTGCCAATCTCTAATGCATTTCCAAGTGATGCATGACCATAACTTTCGGAAGGTCACATCATTGAGAAAAATGCGTGGCTCGTTGAGCCCTATCAGGTTTCTTGATGCTGCCTTTGTCTGGAGATATTCTGTCATGATAACTCCATTTGAGCTCCAATTTTATTTGGTTATGCTTCAGTTGAGTCTGTGATTCTCAAAATCTCATCTGGGCAAGGGTCTGTGCCAAGTTGATTTACCCGGTACTAAGTTGGCGGTCAGGATGTTAGAAACCATTACATAATTGAAGGCCAATTCATTTGGTTCTTACATGTGTGCGATCTTGCAGTGTGTATTGCTTCACTTATGTGACCATGCACTTATTGTATTGAAGAGTAGCCACTGCAATTTTGCGGGTGGCCCTGGTTTCAGTCTGCGTGTATTATGTAATGGTGTAAGGGGAGATGTGTTGGAGTACTGGTTTGAATTAGGAGTGGGGCCTATGGCCTGTTTTTTAAAGGTGGCTGTGAAGAACTTGACATTTGAGGAGCTATTGGCAGGATATGCAGTTGGATATACACTCAGGGTAGGGGTGGGTGGGAGGAGATTGGGATATGTGCCAGGAGAAGAAAAGGGGAGGAAAGGAAGAGGAGCATCTGTTGAAGGATATTTCGTGTTCCTACTCGTGGGAGGTGAGAGAGACTAGGAGAGATATTCGGGGCAGAAGGAAGATTATAATAAGTGCCGAGAGGAAAGGCTGGGAAGAGCAGGCTGAAGTAGGTACTGTCTGTACTCATGGGTGGTGAGAGAAACTAAGGATGGATTGCTATACGAGTGTGTTCCGACAGTGTGTAGAAGAGGTAGAATATGGAAGGAGATTATGTTCGTCATAGGGAGAATAACAGTGGGTGGGTGTGGTATGGATTGGAGTGTGAATCAAGGGGTTAGTTGCAAGTGGGCTGTTAGGTAGAGGAATACATGGAATTGGGTTATTAAGGGGATGAAACCAGTTGGGTTGTAACGAGGAAAAGAATAGGGGAGGAGGGTGTAACATTGGTAGTATGGTAGCCAGAAGTGTGTTGGAAAGGGGTTGAGAAATTGTTGAGGAACTGACAGGATTGGGGAGATTAGATAATAAGAGTAAACCGAGGTTGTAGAAAGTTGAGTCGTTCAATTGGAATTTAATCCTTCTCTTGTTTAAAATTGAGAAGGAGAGGGTGTAACTGAAAAATGTGGCGGATCAGACCATAAGCTTTGTCCAAAGGGGATGTCAGTCGATGAGTACATTTCTAGGTTCTTGTATTGGAAGTCTAGCCATCAGTGTGTTGCGTATGAAGAGACTATAATTGACTTTGAGAGTCCCCTTCAGTTATTGTAATTATGTTAAAATTACAAAGCATTTTGTTGGTGGGCCTGACGTTGCTTGCATACAATAAGACATTTTTCATGTATAGTGATGCCTAATGAAGTATTTAGATAACACCACCAAATACATTAACCATTTTCTTGCAGTTGTTCATATTTTTCCTGTTTGCACATCTCCCTGCGCTCCTTCTTGCACTGGAGAATGTTGCAGTTGAATAATGGACAGTGAAGACAATGGAGGGTTATGTTACACACTGTTATTTTTCGCCCGCATGCACTGCATGGCCCAATATGATGCCATAAAAAGTCAGATTTCCCTATCTCCTCCACCCATCTCCTCTCACCTTCCCCTTATCCCTCCTGCCCCCAACCCTAGCAGGCTTAAGCGACAGTAGCAGTTTCCTCAATAGCACTGCTAGGATGAGAACATCAATAAAACCGTATTCTGTTTTAAAAATGTGGTTTCTTTAAAATATTGCTCTATCACATTAGCCGGCCTTGCAGAATAGTGAAACCCAAACGAAATGACAATGCAGAATTTTCTAATGAAGTATTTGTGTTCTTATGATGATTCATATTCAGTTTCTTTTCTTATTTTCAGATATGGAGGTGGGGGATCCAAGCATTCAAGAAGATGTAAATAATATAGCCATCAAACATGAATACAAAAGGGCATTTGTGTTCATAAATAAAGGACTGACTACAGACGAGTCCGGCCTTAAAGAAGAAGCAAAAAAGTATTACCTCCAAGGCAGGGAACATTTATTACGTGGACTAAGCATCTCATCGCAGGGACATGAAGGCACTGGAAACAGCTGGGACTCAGCCAGACAAATGCAAATTAAGATGCAGGAAACTTTGCAAAATGTGAATACCAGATTGGGAATTCTGGATGGCGGTCTTAGTAATGCCCAAGAAAATCAATTTTCATTGTCTCCAATGCCTCCCTTATATCCAGAATTGCCCCACAAAGAGAAGCCAGAAAGACCACCTCTTCCTAGTTCTCTAACACTACCAGGACAACCATCTGCATCGAATGGAAGTTATCAAGCTAGTGGTGGGCCTATTGCTATGCTTGATCCATTGTCTCCTGGGGCAACTGCTGTAACAGTTGAGCCTCCTCCTGCTTACACCCCCCAGGCTTCTGACGGACACTACACTGTGTCTTATGGCACAGACTCTGGGGAATTTTCTTCAGTTGGAGAGGATTTCTACTCCATGCGTCCTCGACCACCACCCCTTGAGAGTATAGGAGTAGACGTAGAAGAGCTTATCCTAATTCCTCATGGTGTGCAGATTTTCTTTGTGACACCAGATGGGCAGGTTAGTGCCCCATCCTACCCTGGCTACCTCCGGATTGTCAAATTCATGGACTTCGAAAGTGCCGTGGCCCAAAATCGTCCACCTGCATTTCTTCAGGTAAGACTTTGCAAACCTTTTTTTAATCCAAATGTTAGTTTAAATTGAGAGAACTTGTTTATATCTCTGTTGACACAAACAAATGATCTAAAAAAATTTACTTTACTAATTTATAATGGGTTTCTATACTACAGTTCTATAGAGGTTGCTTAGGAAGGGTCCGCTTAGCTTTTTAAAATTACTTTACAACATACCTGGTGTTACACAAGCATAGCAGCACTCTGGAGAAGGACCTTTCTTGGCAATATATCAAAATGTACAGTAGCAATAGCCTAGTCCTTGATATTATGTAGAGTTACACTGATAGCGTCTGAATTAATGCAGCCAGATATTTTCCACTAAAGTTTACAATAGATGATAGTGAAAGACAGGATGCACCTTCTAAAAGGATTCTGTTGTACTCCATTGTAACACTGTTTACAATGGAAACCCCTCAAATTCCTATCCCTGTGCAAGCAGGTACGGTATTTGCCGCTCCTATTAAATACCATTATCCTTGGAGAGGTACTTAAATGGCAACACATGACCTGGCATGTGTAACTTGTGCAGTTGGTCTCGCAGGTTCCTGGGTGCACGAAAGCAGACTTACTAACTTTGTCATAGAGTAAAAACACCAAAATATATACTCATATATATATACACACACACACACACACACACACGCACATGGCAGCATACCCACAGCAGTGTCCTAAAATTTCACATGACCTTCCGAATCACCAGCTCTGCCTTTACAGAATTAACTCTGGTTACCATAGTAAACTCTTGCTAGAGGAGGTGCAGTCAGACCTCCTAAAAGGCACAGTTGAGATAGTGCAGTAACATTGGTGCAGACAAGGAATATACTTGCTGCAACTTCTCATCCCCCAAAAGGTCAACTCTCAGCGACCAATCTTGAGTCTCGGAGCACTCGACTGATACATTAGTTGCAAGCATTTCAAGGTAACGGCTCTTTAGGAGGATGTCCTTTTGCTTCTAAAAACAGGCTACAATATGGTGAACCTTGATTATAAGGCCACATACTTCCACAACCGATATACAAGACTTATGGGTGGGTAGCCAGGATGGCTGTTATGGGACAAACTAGCCCAAAGAAGCAGGATCCATGTGGCACAGAAGCGTGATGTTGTCACCAGTAGTTCTTCTTATGAATTCTCCTCACCTTAAGTGCATAAATAGTCTTAGGCAGCTAATAATCCATGAGTTTTAGAGGAAGACAGCCATGTCCTGCCACACCTAGCCCTGCCTCTCAAATCACTCTGTGTTGTGATTTGTCACCTGAGGTTTTAGGATTTGGGTATTTGCAGCTATCTCAAGATTGCATACAAATCCTAAAAAACTAGAAAACCTTCTATGTGACTCAATGGAAATGCTTTATTGTTTACTTTTCCAGTCAACATGTCATTGTCTGCACAGAAGTCAGGGCTGGCCTTCACATCCAAACACGTACACTTAGCGGCAATAGCGGTGTTCCTGCAAAATAGAGAACACGAGTCAATATATAGCAACCTTCAAAATCTTCAAGGGAAAAGCTGAAGTTTTTGCTATTTTAAACCATGTTGTGGGGATATGGAGGTCACTAAGTTTGTATTTTGAATTCATTGGATTTTTCTTCAGCAACATGTCGGTTAATAATCACACCATTCAGAAATTGTGATAGGTCTTGCCTTTTTGTTTCAGATTTAAGAAGAGCAACATTGCAGGCGTAATAGGCGATCAAAGCCTTTTCCTATTGAAACCTTTAAAACGGTTTATCATTCCAATTACTTTCTCTAGTAGGAGTGCAGACAAATGTGCCATCAGGGATCTGGCTGGCACTACTTTTATACCAGTCCAAAGCTGCCATGGAAGGCATAATGTACATGCTGTGTATAGTTTCAATTTAACCTATACTAAACTACATCATCTTAACTGTTCAGACTACCTATTCGCATAGAAGTCAATGAAAAAAGCAAGGGTCAAAGAAGTGTTATCATACACCCCTTTGACCCCCAAAGACATCACTGAGTGAACTCTTGCCCTTTCCTTAGGCCTCCTTTTTGCCACTGAGGGATTAAGGGAAGAGCAAGGAGTAAAAACTACAGGGAATAACCAGGAGCTGTATTTACTTTCTGTCCCTGGTGCTGCTTAATGACTCCTGAGAGAAGTGATAGCATAGGACAGTCCAACCCCTCACAGACTAGCATCCCCTGCCGTTCACAGCTTTTGTGGTGTCTATGCCGTAGGATTGGCCGCAGGGCTTGACCTCCTGCCTAGTCCTGCAGCTAATCTCTTGCAAGCAAGCAATCCCACATTGTGCACGGCCAAAGGCATGTGCTACATGAGGTTGGGCACCTGCGCCCATCCCCCTTTGAGCTCCCTACCCCTCGTGGGACACTGCCTTTGACCATGCACTGTTTGGGTTGGGCGCAGGGCCCTCCGCCCAACGCCCTATAAGCGCCCTTTCTCCTTCAGCACACTGCCTTCAGGCATGTGTAGCTTGTGCGTTTGGTCTCTCAGGTTCTTGGGTGCTTACAGGCAGACTTACTGACTTTGCCATAAAGTAACTACACCAAAATATAACAAGTGGTCCTGTTGGCTTAATCAAGGAGTGGGCATTTCAATATATATAAATTACATTTTTCTTCCAAAAACATTTGTATTTTTAATAACATTTATATTTCAGTGATTCACAAACAAAAAATATGCCTGAAAGACTTTTTAAAGATTTTATTGTTGTATTTTGTGGTCTGATAAATGTTTAAAGGAGGACTCTAAGACGGATATGTTTTTTTTTTTTAAATTAATCCATCTGATAAACACTTCTAGCCACAGATTTCATACTTTAGACTTACCCAGTCATCAAACTGGACATTGACGTTTTTGGAGCACTATACCTGTGTGCCAGTAGGTGGTATAATTTGGCTTGGCGTCGTCTGTGCTAGAAATGAAGTGCATGGTGTTTTTTGGCGTACCCCAGCTAGCTAATATCAGTTCTTTGCTTTGCATGCCAGATAGTGCTGATCCATGAAGAGCTACACTCAGTTGCTTATTGACTGTTTTTCCTCTACTTTTTCTTGAACGTTTTCTAGAGATTTGTTCTCCTGGTGTGACCGATGTTCCCAATTTGAAACTATGTGGTGCTTGTTATTGACAGATGGCTGTGACAGAGCCACACTTGGTTTGTTTGTGGTGCTTGGCTAGAGACCATGACTCCAAAACCTGCAAGGACTGCCACACCATCTATTCAAATGCAGCGAGGGAGTGTTCTCGCACCCGTGGTCATAGTCTTGTTCGAAGTCAGTGGCTACAAAAAGAAATCCAACAAGTCTAAAAGGCCTTCAACTTCGCCGCGCTCATTTAAGTCTTCAGTGATGCACAGGAGCATCGACACTGTGGACCATGTTCCATCGAATTGTAAGTCAAGGTCCGCCCCATGCATCCTACCCATTGGAGCTGAAGCGACCCATGCCAAGCTGACAGAATGTTATGAGGACATGCACCTCATATTTTAGTGGCCTGAACCCTTTGGAACACGTTCCTGCCTGACAGGCTCGAGAGATGCCCCCACTGGATCCCCACCGGCAGATTCACGCTTGGCGCCAATCGGGCCCCATGGATCCAATGTAGTTGCTGAGAGGAGCCACTTACAAGCCTCTATCAAGGTTGCTATATATGGGACTCCTTTCCATGGCGGCCTGAACATCATGCTGCCTACCTTCTTTTCTCCACCTCACAAAGAGAATGAGAGACTCCATCGCCTGGACCCAAAAAGAGCCTTGTCATTCTACCTTGATTGCACCAAAGCATTATGGATGGACGATAAATCTTTGCAGGGTATGTAGGGTCCAAGAAAGGGAAGGCTGTGCAGGAACAGGCCATCTCAAGATGGATAGTACTCTGCGTAAAGATCTGCGACCCCAGCATTAGCCTGCGTAGTCCCTGTCCTGGTCATCTGTCTAGCATCAATGTGGACATCTCTGCACCCTTTACCAAGCACTACTGCCTGGACACTCGTGTCAGACATGACATGACATGCACTGTGCCTGTTCAGTCCTGCAAGACTTCTGGGAGGCATTGCTGTGGGCTCGGCACCAAGCTAAGCTTTCAGATTCCATCCTGGATGAGCAGAAGAATGTCATGTGGTTGCTGCTTGACCACAGTTGGACAGGGAGCAGATCCCTAGCCTACCCAATAACTAATGATTATGACTGAGGCATTGCTGCTGGGATCGGGAGTTCTTCTAGGAGAAATGAAGATTAGAGGATTCTGATCTCTTGTGACGACCCACTTCCATATCCCCATTTCAATCTTTATTTCGATCTATAGATCATCAAAGATATACAAACAATAAAATCATTTCGCAAATCAATAAAACATTGCTTGTAAAATTACACTGCTACACATTCATCAATTCATCATCAAAATAAGGTTAAAAATCAGTAATGAGGTTAAGTTTGTTTAAAAGGCCAGTTCCGTCTTCAAAAGGCGATTGCGAGTGAACCACATTGCTGTTAGGTACTTTGCCACTGCGAACACAATTGGGGGGGACACATTTATTTTATTTATTTATTTAATGATTTTATAAAGCGCGTAGTAACTCATTGAGCATCCCAGCGCTGGCCTGATTCTCCATAGGTTACTGCCAGCCAATGAAGTTATGTCTGCGGGAAAAGAAGGGTTTTCAGAATTTTTCTGAAGTGGAGATAGTTCGGTTCTGTCCTGAGTCTGCGTGGTAGGTTGTTCCACTGTTTGGCCGTGTGAACCGAGAAGCGACGGCCGCCGGTCTTGGCTTTTCTGGCTCTAGGGACAACGAGGAGGTTTTCTGTACTGGACCGGAGATTTCTCTCCGCTTTGTAAGGGATTAGTACTTCTTTGAGAAGAGGGGGGCCGGTGTTGTTGAGGGTTTTATGGGCCAGACAGAGGGCCTTGAAGACGACCCTTTCTCTGACTGGGAGCCAGTGGAGAGATCTTAGGGCCGGTCTGGCGGAGGATCGGCCTGGTGTGCCAGTGAGTAGGCGAGCTGCGGCGTTTTGCACTTTTTGCAGGGAGTTCATGGTGGCTTCCGGGGCTCCCAGATAGATGGCGTTACAGTAGTCTAATCTTGCCAGGATTAGACCCTGAATGAGGAGCCTCCTTGCGGTATCAGGGAGCAGGGGGAAGATCTTCCTGCAGGCTCTAAGTAGTCCAAAACATGTCCCTGCCGTTTTCTTTGCCTGGGTTCTGAAACTCATGTCCTTCTCGATCCACACACCAAGGCTCTTGACCTCTTCCTTGGGTGCGGGGGGGTCACCTAGGCAGTTGGGCCAAAGGTGGGATGGCAAAGAGGGCCCCTTGTGGCCCATCAGGAGGATCTCGGTCTTAGACCCATTCAGTTTCAGTGAGGAAAGATTCATCCATCGATGAACTTCTGAGAGGCAGCTGTGAAGGTCGGAGGGGGTGTTATGGGGGTGAGAGAGGGTTACGACCAGCTGGGTGTCGTCGGCGTAGTTGATAATGGACACGCCGAACGAGCTGACTCTCTTCTCCAGTGGGGCCATGTATAAGTTGAACAACGTAGGGCTCAAGGATGAGCCCTGCGGCACTCCACACCGGAGGGGGATGGTGGATGAGCAGCTGCCGTTTTCTTGCACCTGGAAGGAGCGTTCGGTTAAGAATGATTCAAGCCATTTCAGGGCCGTGCCACATAGTCCGATTTTCCTTAGCCGATGGATTAGGGTAGGATGGTCTACAGTGTCGAAGGCCGCACTGAGATCCAGGAGGATCACTGCCACTGATCCCCCTGTGTCCAGAATGTTTCTGGCCTTCTCCACCGCTGCCAGGAGGGCGATGTCCGTGCCCTGACCTGGGCGGAACCCTGTTTGGGAGGCTGCCAAGAGGTTGTTATTTTCTAGGTATGAGGATAGTTGTTTGTTTACCAGCTTCTCTGCAACCTTGCTGCTTCCAGGGAGAAGGGATATAGGCCTATAGTTGGAGAGGTCCTGCGGGTCCGCGGAGGGTTTTTTCAGTAGGCCTTTGACTACTGCCGCTTTCCAGCTGGGGGGGACTGTGCCCTCCGCAAAAGAGGAGTTGATCAGGGCCGTGAGGGGAGGGATGATGGCGTTCGACACTGTTTTTAGGAAGCGGAGGGGGGCCGGGTCGAGTGGGGAGCCGCTTTTAATTGAGGCCAGCGTTAATCCTACTTCTTCCGTTGTGACGGGGCCGAAGGTGTCCATGGAGGGAAGGGGGTGATCTGACAGCAGAGGAGGATTGGTGGTGGAGGTAGTGAGATCCTCTATGTTGTCGTGTACGGGGGGTGGTAGAGTGAGAAGAATTTTTTGAATTTTTTCGTCGAAGAAGGTTGCTAATTTATTGCATTTGATTTCAGCTTCTGTGGGGTCGAGGGGTTTGAGTGGGGGAACCGGGGCGTGGAGGAGTTCTTTGAGAACTGAGTAGGTTTCATGGGCCGAGCAGGCAGCGTTTTTAATTCTGTTTTCATAGAAGCTTGCTTTGGTGTTGCGGAGCTCTTTTTTATAAGATTTTACAGAGGCCCGGAAGGAATCCTTATGAGCCTCGGTTTTTTCCTTCCTCCAGGTGCGTTCAGTTTTTTAAATTCTGTACGCAGGAAGGAACTGTCTAAAGCCCAGATTTTTAAAAAGGGGGATTAGCCAATGTCTCCTGATTCTTTTGTAAGCTTTGCAAAAGAAGACCACTTGTAGATCATTTTCTTTAGAGTGCGCACATGCCGGACAGTGCTCGGTAGTCGGGGGAGAAGACCAGGAGCTAGTGAATGATCTAAGGGGAAGTGTGCCTTATCTCCATTGCAGAAATAGCTTTCTGGTCAGCACAGGAGTTATACCATCCAGAACACATTCCAGTAAGTAGAAGTCTTTGCTTTGAATGAATGAGTTCTTTAGGGATCCCTCACGCATTGTGTTCAAGATATTGGGCAACTTTCGGTCATAGTAGACTTTTGACAATACCTTGCGTGGAATCCTGGTGCTTGCGTTTACTGGATCAGTCCAAAGTTCTGGTAGGTCCAGGCTCTCGCAGGAACCTTTTTATGTATCCAAGCCATGGGATGTTGGATGCTTTTGGTAAAGTTAAAAACTCCTGGATCTCCATTCTGTAGTTGATAAGATCTTGGCTGCTCCATAAAGGTCGTCAGAAGGTTAGTGGTTTAAGACCCAGTTCTTCTGCAATTGGCCTGATACCCAAATCCATTCTCCGTGGGAGTAACTGGGTACTTGGTGGGAGAGCTGCCAACTGCCTGATGAATTTATTTTCCGTGCTTGTTAGGTTTTTGGCAGAGGTATGGCCCCACAACTCACCCCCATAAGTGACTGCCCCCCTTGCCTGGGATTTGTAGATCTGGATGACAGGGCCAAGTGGACGATATGATGATGTATTCGCCATCCTAGAGATACCACCCGTTTTCTGATAGCTACATCTGCCGTGTGGATTCCTCACCTTGTGAATATCCCCCTTGCGTCAGCAACGTTCGGAAATTTTCTTCGTAGCACGCCGCCGTGGGCGACGTCACAGGAGCACGGCATCGCGCGCGACTCCGTCTGACGTCACCGACCCCATATCAGGCCCACGCCGGCGTGATGACGGCAGTTCCCTTTTTTCCACGTCTCCGACGCTAACGGTTTTCGGGATCTTCAGCGATACCTAGTATCTTTCTGTCTGATAATTGTCACTGTTTCTCTCTTACGACTTTGTTCTTCTCCGGAGATGTCGTCGAGGAAAACCGGCTTTAAGCCATGCAGGTCTTGTGCCCGCATGATGTCCATCACTGACCCACATAAGGATTGTTTGTGGTGTCTTGGTTCGAGTCACGACGTCAAGAACTGCGATTCCTGTTTTAAGATGAATCCGAAGGCTCTTCGAGAGCGTGAGGCTAAATTACTTTTGGCGAAAGTGAAACAGGATTCTGGACGACATTCGAGATCGACGTCACGAAGATCGAAGTCGAAGCAAAGGTCTCGGTCGAAGTCGAGATCGGCGTCGAGGTCCAGAGCTGGTTCGAGGTCTGGAGAGGATTCGAGATCTAAAGCGAAGTCGAAGTCCAGAGATAGATCTAGGTCTAGATCTAAGTCGGCTTCCGGTCATGCTTCGAGCTCCTCGAGGAGAAAACATAAGAGGAGGAAGCACAGTTCGAAACATCATTCGGAGAAGGAATCCTCTGACTCGAAGAAAAGGTCTCACAGACATCGTAAGGACTTTGTCTCTCCTTCGCCTGCTTTGTCAAGAGAAGGTTCTCCGACTCCGGAGCCGGAGCCGGAGCCTGACCCGGAGCCGGTATCCTCGGAGCATGAAGTGGAAGAGGAGGTAACTCCACAAGAACCTGCTTCAGCGGAGACTCCTGTGAACCCAGAAGGTCAGGTTGAGGATGTGTCGGGGCGGCCTCCATTGCAACATCTGGTAGGTCCGTACCCTTCTTTTCCTGGTCCTGGACAGGATCCCTCGCATTTTCTCAATGCGATGTATGGAGTTTATTCTAGGGCAATGTACCCCACTGGAGCGCCTGGTGGCCCCATGGGTCCATTATCGTACAATCTGGGTATTCCTCAGTCGTACGCCCCAGCTCCATTTATGCCTTTCATACCGGCGCCTCTTTCACCATGGCTCGGTACGGCTCCACCGAGGTCTTCAACTCCGCATGCGGCTTCGCCGACTCCGGATCGACCTCGCAGTCGAGATCGAGGTACCACGCCTGTTCATGACTCTCGTCCTCCTGCTCCGGTTCCTCGATCGACGTCGGAACCGGCTCCGTCGGAGTCGGTACCGGATCCGTCGACTTCGATTCGTATGGAGTGGTCGAGGCGAAGAGCTCAGCGTCTACTCGAACAGAAGGATGATGAAAGTTCTGATGTGGAAGAGGGCGAGCTGCCGTATCATGATGATGATTTCGACGAGCTTCGGGATGCAAGTGGTCTGGAACTCTCTCCCGAGTGGGGTCTTCCTTCGACTTCTGATGCACCATCAAGGGACGTGGCACCCTATCACGTAGTTATTAGGAAGGCTGCTGACCTTCTTGGCTTAAAGCTGCCTACAGTGGAGTACAAGCCCAACATCCTCACTGAGGTCTTGCATTCTCCCTCTTCGATTGTGGAGCCTACTCTGCCATTTACTGATGCCTTGACGGAGCCAATTAAGGAGATTTGGAAGAGGCCGTTGTCTGCTCCTGCAGTTTCAAGGGTTATTGCAAGGCGTTAAAGGGTGGCTCCTGATGACCCTGCATTTCTTTCTACGCATCCGTCTCCGGAAAGTCTTGTGGTTCAGGCGGCCTGCTCTAATAGGGCTGCAGGCTCTTTCCCTCAAGTGCCAGCTGACAAGGAGTCTAAGAAAATAGATCAGTCTGCAAAGAAGACTTTCTCTTCTGGGAGTATGGCTCTTAAGTCATCGAATGCTATTTGCCTTTTAGGTAGATATGTGCACGCGCTAATGGACTCAGTGAAGCAATTGACATCAAAACTTCCTGAGGAGGATAAGAAAAACTTTAATGAAGTGGTCTCTGACACTCAGGCTGCGGCCCGCATGGTCATTCAAAGCGGCATGGACACTGTTGATTCAGTTGCTAGAATTATGGGCTCATCCATTGCGACCAGGAGAGCCGCATGGTTAAAGTCTTCTGATTTCTCTGCGGATGTGCAGTCTACATTGCTGGACTTACCCTTTGAAGGAACTGGCCTTTTTGGCAAGAAGGCTGATGTGGCCTTGGAAAGGTTTAAGGACAGCCGTGCCACGGCAAGATCTTTGGGTCTGCAGATGAGTGGGTCGACGACTAGAAAATTCAAGGGATTTGGAAAATCTTCTTTTCGTCCCTTCAAGCAGGGCCAACAACAACAGCAGCAGCAGCAGCAGCAGCAGAACCCTCTATATAGGTCCTATAGAGGTAGACAGAGGGGTCGTGGACGTGGACGTCAAGTCTCCTCTTCCTCCACTTCCTCCAACAATGCCCAGCCCCCACCCGCCTCAGCAAAGCAGCCCTAGATCCTCCATTCTGGATCATGTAGGGCCAGTAGGGGGTCGGCTTACTCACTTTCTACGAGATTGGGAATCGGTTACATCAGATCTTTGGGTTCTCAATCTCGTAGAGAATGGGTATGCACTTCCTTTTCAGGAGTTCCCTCCCAATTACCCTCCTTGCCAAGGTTATTGTTCAGAGGACCACCTGCTTCGCCTGCAGGAGGAAGTCCTGGCACGGTTTCGAAAGGGTGCAATAGAGGTGGTTCCGGAGCAGGAGAGGGGTCAAGGGTGCTACTCCCGGTATTTCTTGATTCCCAAGAAGGATGGCAGGCTCCGGCCAATCCTGGATCTCAGGATTTTGAACCTCTATCTCAAACAGAAGTTGAAAATGCTCACCCTTGCTCAGGTTCTTCTGGCGCTGATGGAAGAAGACTGGATGGTGTCGATCGACTTGCAGGATGCGTATTTTCACATCCCATCCCATTTGAAGTCGCACAGGAAGTATCTCCGTTTTACGGTGGGATCGCAGCACTACCAGTTTGCGGTCCTCCCGTTTGGACTTACTACTGCGCCTCGAGTTTTCACCAAGGTGATGGCAGTGGTGGCTGCGCATCTCAGAAGGTCGGGGATTCCTGTATTCCCTTATCTAGATGACTGGCTGATCAAAGCAGAGTCGCCGGAGATGGTGCTCCATCATCTGCAGGAGACAACTCAGTTGTTACACAGGTTGGGTTTTTCGATAAACGTACCCAAGTCTCACCTGGTGCCCTCCCAGCGCAACCTGTTCATAGGTGCGGTACTGGACACTTCTGTATGTCGTGCATTCCCTCCACCTCAAAGGATTCACGACATTCAGGAAATGATTCCTTTATTCTACAATGGAGCGGTTGTTCCAGTCCTGAAGGTCCTTCGCCTGCTCGGTCTGATGGCTTCTTGCATTCTGTTGGTCAGTCATGCACGCTGGCACATGAGGGCGCTCCAGTGGTGCCTCCGCAGGCAATGGTATCAGCACAACGGAGATCTCAGGGAGTCAGTGAAGATCTCCAGGGAAGCTGCAGCGGATCTGTCTTGGTGGGGCGTGGAAGGCAATCTGTCGCAAGGAAAGCCTTTTCAACTGCCTCCATCAGTGGCCACAGTGATAACGGATGCATCCACTCTCGGGTGGGGTGCTCATCTGGGAGACCTGGAGGTCAAAGGTCTTTGGACTCCGGAAGAAAGGTTGTTTCACATCAACCTTCTGGAATTGAGGGCGATACGTTTGGCACTCAAGGCCTTCCTCCCTTCCCTTCGCGGTCGTTCGGTTCAGGTCCTAACGGACAACACGACTGCGATGTGGTACATCAACAAGCAGGGAGGAGTGGGGACGCAGTGTCTCTGCAGAGAGGCTCTGCGTCTCTGGTCCTGGGTTCAGGACCATCAGATTTGTCTGGTGGCAAATCATCTGGCCGGAGTTCTGAACGTGCGTGCAGACAGTCTCAGTCGGCAGTTCTCTGCCGACCACGAGTGGAGGCTTCACCCGGAGGTTGTTCACGACATCTTTCAGATCTGGGGGACTCCTCGGGTGGATCTATTTGCCACTCGCGAGAATGCTCACTGCCTTTCATTCTGCAGTCTCCAGTATCCGATGCAAGGCGCATTGGGGGACGCGTTTCAGTTGGGTTGGGGAGATCAACTCCTTTACGCGTTTCCTCCCATACCTTTGATTCCTCGGGTTCTGAGGAAGATTCGTCAAGACCGGGCCCAAGTAATATTGGTTGCTCCGGATTGGCCAAGAAGGGTGTGGTATTCGGACCTACTCCGCCTCTCCTCTCACCCGCCGCTCCGTCTCCCTCACAGGGCAGACCTCCTCTCTCAGATGGAGGGGCAGGTTCTACACCCCCACCTCCAGACATTACACCTTCATGTCTGGAGATTGAACGGGGTAACTTGAGTTCTTTTTCTCTCCCTCACAAGGTGGTGGATGTCATTCTCTCTGCCAGGCGTGACACCACTAAGTCCATTTACTCCTATAGGTGGTCAAAATTTGTTTCTTGGTGCAGGGAGAGGGATATTGACCCTTTGAAGGCTCATTTGTCTAATATTTTACAATTTGCCCTTTATCTGGCACAACAAGGTTTGGCTGTGGCCACGGTCAAGGGTTATCTTTCGGCCTTATCGGCGTTTCTTTGTTTGCCGGATCAGCCTTCTCTCTTTAAATCTCCGGTGGTTTTGAGATTCTTGAGGGGTCTCATGAATATGTTTCCTCCTACCCCTTTTATTGTTCCTCATTGGGATTTGAATCTTGTGCTGACCTTTTTAATGGGTTCTCCCTTCGAACCCTTGCACAAGTGTCCATTGAGGCTTCTCTCTTTTAAAACTATCTTCCTCGTTGCAATCACCTCGGCAAGGAGGGTAAGTGAGCTTCAAGCTCTAAGTTCCAAACCCCCATTCCTGACCATTCATGCTGAAAGGATGGTTCTTAGGACCAGGGCTGCTTTTCTGCCTAAGGTGGTGACTCCTTTCCATCGTGGGCAGTCCATTACCCTTCCTACCTTCTATCCTCCCCTCCACCCGTCTAAGGAGGAAGAGAGACTGCATCGCCTGGACCCTAAGAGGGCGGTGTCTTTCTATCTGGACAGGACTAAGGACTTCCGGATGGACGACCAGCTGTTTGTTGGCTTTGCTGGCTGCAAGAAGGGCAGAGCGGTGCACAAGCGCACTCTTTCCAGATGGATAATCCTGTGCATCAAAATCTGCTACTCCCTTGCGGGTAAGGACCCTCCTGAGGGTATTAGAGCTCATTCAACTAGGGCAAAGTCTGCAACATCTGCTTTGTCTAGAGGTGTACCTGTTGAGGATATTTGCAGGGCCGCGACTTGGGCCTCCCTCCACACTTTCGCAAAGCATTACTGCTTGGATACCGAGGTGAGGAGGGATGGCCACTTCGCGCGCTCTGTCCTCCAAGACTTCCTGGTGTAGCAGAGTGGACACCCTCCTCCGGGAGTGGGGACTGCTGTGGGAATCTATTCACAAGGTGAGGAATCCACACGACAGATGTATCTATCAGAAGAACAAGTTACTTACCTTCGGTAACGCTTTTTCTGGTAGATACTATATCTGCCTGTGGATTCCTCACTGACCCACCCGCCTCCGCGTTGTCCACTCTGCTATACCTGGTCTTTCTGTATATATGGTTTATGCATTTGTATTGATTTAGTTCTATATGTACTGTGTACATTGTATATTTGCATGTTTGCTATCGTTGGTCCGTCCGTGTGCCTCGAAGGCACGGAAAAAAGGGCGGAACTGACGTCATCACGCCGGCGTGGGCCTGATATGGGGTCGGTGACGTCAGACGGAGTCGCGCGCGATGCCGTGCTCCTGTGACGTCGCCCACGGCGGCGTGCTACGAAGAAAATTTCCGAACGTTGCTGACGCAAGGGGGATATTCACAAAGTGAGGAATCCACAGGCAGATATAGTATCTACCAGAAAAAGCGTTACCGAAGGTAAGTAACTTGTTCATCTGGACCAGTTTCATATTTGCCCTAGTCTGTTGTGTACCCCAGGTCATGTTCTCATTGAGGGTTACTCCCAAGTACTCAAATGTAGATACCCTCTCTAGCCGCGCTAGACCTAGCGAGGGATTGGGACGTGATGATGGGGTAGGGTTTAAGATCATATATTTTGTTTTAGTGACATTAATCTCAAGACCCCTCTCTGTGCAGAATTCCAGAAACCCATCCAGTACACATTGTATTCTCATGGGGGATTTCGACAACAGCAGGGTATCATCCGCAAACATAATTGCAGATACCCTGCTGCCGTTCAGTTTGGGGGCATCAATGTCATTAATCCTGGTCAGATGGGTGATTACCCCATTCACAAAGAGGCAGAACAGGGTTGGTGCAAGCACATAGCCCTGTCTCACCCCTCTGTCAACTGGGAATCTTTCAGTTAAATTACCATTTCTACCACATCTGACACGGGCAAAGTTATTCTGATGCAATTTCATCAGAATGGCGAGAATGTCTAGCGGAACACCTAGATCAGCCAGGACATTCCATAACTTGGATCTTGGCACCAAATGGAAGGCGGCTCGCAAGTCCACAAAGACTGTGTACAAGCTGCCGCCCTCGATTAGCGCAGTTCTCCAATAAATGAGATTCAGGCGGAATATCTGATCAGTTGTGGATACTCCCCTCCTGAATCCCGCCTGATAAGGACTCAGAGTGGCAGTTTCCTCAAGCCAATTCTGAAGACGATCCAGGATGAGCCTACCGAAAAGCTTCTGGGAAACATCTATTAGGCTGATGGGCCTATAGTTGGCTGCGAGCAGAGGCGAGCCCTTCTTAAATATCGGAACTACCTCTGCACCCAGCCAAGTATTTGGGACCTCCATGCCTTTTAAGATGGCATTAAATATTGTCAACAAATAGGGGGCCCAAACGTCAGGCTCTTGTTTAAAGAGGTCGCCAGGGAGGCCATCCAACCCTGGAGCCTTGCCTGACGATAGGCGTGCAATAGCAACTCGTACCTCCTCTTCTGTAAAGGGGTACCCCTCAGGATAAGTAGTGTTATCAAGGGAAGGATAGCATGTAGCTCCAGTTTCCTCTGTGTAGAGGGACTGAAAGTGCTCTTTCCATACCCTGGGTGCAATATTTGGTTCTATTGCCGATGCTAGGTGCTCGGATCCCGTACTGACAATTCTCCAGAACTTGCGGTAGTCCCTGATCGCTAAAGAATTTGAGAGGTTCTCCCATTTATCTTCGTCCCATTCAATCTTGGCCTGGGTAACCAGTATCTTATATTCCCTTCTTTTGGCCTGTATCTTCTGTCTTCCTTTACCCTTCTTGATACTGGTCAAGAGATCCCCCTTCGCCTTACGGCGTGTGGCGTTATACCATGTATTACGGCAAGGTCCACCGCCTTTGGTGTCTCCCATGGAAAAGAGATCTGTAGCCAGAGTCTTAATAAGTTCCTCATGTGCCAAACCTAGTAATTTGCAGGTTTCCAGTGTACTGAGGTCCTCACTTAGAATGCCCACTTTTTCCAGTGTCGGAATAAGTCTAGCGTAAAGTTTGGGAAGATTCTCTCTGCCAGACGCTAATTTTTCCCACCTTATTCTTCTTCTGTTGTTTTCAAGTGAAAGCCCTGTGTTTGTCGCTCTCGTAGTTTGGTTCAAACCCTCCTTTCCAGGGAGGGTATAGACCAACTCAAGGGCGTTGTGGTCGCTGTCCGTTCTATCTATTACCTTAAAATCAATGATATGCGACCATGAGGACAGTTGAACTAGAACATAGTCCAATCTAGACTCCCTGCCTGGTCTATTAAAGGTGTGTTTACTGGGGATATCAGATTTGGTACGCCTGTTACACGCTCTGAGACCGTATTTAAGAGTCAGAGTGGTAATCTGTAGGGCGAGGGGTGTCCATGCTTTGGCCGGCGGAGCCACCGTGGGGGGTACTGACCACCTTGCGTCCTCTTCCAAGGAGGACCCATCCAAGAGGCCTGCTAGGGGCTCGAAATGTGAATTTAGGTCCCCACCTACCATGTATGCAGTCCCCTTAGGAATTTCATTAAGGAAGTTTGACAATTCCTCGATGGTTCTGATTCTCGTCCTATGTTTACAAGCCTAGAGTATACATTTATTACAGCTAATCTAAGGGAGTTTGGCCATTCCAATAACACCGCTAATATGTCTTCAGAAGGCAAGGGAAGGCGAGTGGCTTGACAACCCAGGTGGGTAGCCACCAAGGTTGAAAGGCCTCCGGAGGGGCGGCCCCTACCCCCCTATTTCGCAGGGATTGAGAATGCCGCGGAACCCTGGCAAGAGTGCTCATCCCTTGCCCAGGTTTCTTGGAGCAAACGTATATCTTTAGAATTGATAAAAGCAATCCATTCCTGCAGTTCGAGCTTGTTGCCCAGGCCGGCCACATTCCATGATATTATTTTCAGAGGTGGCGAACCTGGGTTAGAAGCTGGGGCGGGGGAGGGATCGCTGTCATTTTCACTGGGACCTTGTTTTTGCATCCAAGTCTCCATGTGCTTCTCCTAGTACCATTGCAGTGGGAAGAGTCAGGTCAGGATTGGCCTGGTTGTCTTCCGAGCTGTACAATATAGCTTCGGGCTGCCCGAGCTCTGTCATCAAAACAGTGGTGGATCTAGGAGGCATGATGTCTAATTCCTTACCCTCCCGTGTGTGGCAGTACTGATTACTGCCAACGCGCATAAACTGTCAATCCACCATGTCTAAGTGGGAGTACCAATTTGATGTCGGGAAGAATGTGGGGTGGTGGACTCTAGGGCAGCGACAATCTCCTCTCTCTCTACCTCTCCAGTCTCCCCCCCCCCCCATAACAAGTTTCCCAGCCCTCCTCCCCGTTGTTTAGTGTAGAATACAATTGGTACTGGATTCTAGGGTAGTGGAAGTCTCCTCTCGCTCTTACATCCCACCTACCCACCCTCTCCTGTAGGCCATCCCATCTCTCTTCCTCCCATACATGTGTCAATGGCGGGTAGAAGAAAGAAAGGGGTAGGGGCTGAATGTTGCTCTCTTGGTCGTCAGGAGACCAACCACAGATGTGGGAAACGGTCCTAGGATCTCTGAAACTAATTAGGACACAGTCTCCGTTGATAGATTTTCTAGTGCTACCCACCCATGGGACCCTTCTTACCATGAGGACCTCGCTCGTAACACCTTGTGGGAGTGGTCTATAAATAGATAGCCAACTTACCACCTTATTCTTTAGAGATTCTTTAAAGGTTGCTTTTAACTCTGGGACCCCTGCTAAAATTACTGTAGAAGGGCTCGCCTCAGGCGGCAGGTTCACTACCCTTGCCTTGTTCGCCTTGCCTGGTGCCTCATCTGTTGGTACTACTACTTTCTGAGGCTGGTTGGGAACAGAGGAATGATCCTTTGGCTGTTTGGGCTTCGATTGCGGTGGGGATGTGTGTGGGGGTCGGGCTGGGGGCTGTTTAGGAATGGGAATATTGGCTCTAGGCTGCGTGGTAGTGTTTTTAGAGGGGGCTGGTTTGGCCTGTCGGGCCGGGGGTGCTGCACTGTTAAGCACCTTGGTGGTAGCTAAAGTACCCCTCTTGTTCTTTACCACGGCCCCCCTATTTCACCATTGCTATCAGCTTTATTGTTTACTTTCAGGCTGTCGGCTAGTTGCACCGTAGATTTCTCTATATTCACTAGCCTAGCTCCCATCTTGATTAGGCGAGCTTCCAGGGGACTTAATAGGGCCCTCAGAAGAGTTCCTATGTCGGCCAGGGTGATATCTTCGTCTGAGATCTCGAAGGGGTTCATGTTACCATGATCTGTAGTCTCTACGTATGGAGTCTCAGTGGGTAGGGCCTCATCTCTATCAATAGTCAAAATCCCCGTTGTACTCAATCCAGGACTATCAGCCTCCAGGGTAGAGTTGGGTTTCTGGATCTTTGCCTTCCTTCCCCCTTTGTTTTGGGCCCCTTTTTTCTGTTTTGGGATCACTCCTTCCTTCGCACCCTGTAGCGCATTGCTATCTCCACCATTGGTGTTACCCACATCAGGAGCGCATTCAAGGGGGGGGTGGTAGGATAGGGTGGGTTTGGGCCAATGGCAGATTTAACAGACTCAGATCGCCAAGATCACTAAGGTCCTTCGTGCTAATGTGAGAGATAGAGTTGGTCAAATCTAAATTCGGGGTATTCTCTATATCACTGCTTCCCCAGTTATTGCACTCAGTAATATCGATACGCTCATGTCTTGTATCTGGGGTCTTGGCCTGGGCCAGGGGGCCCATAGAGGATCTCCTCACCCAATCTATTTCTTGCGATATACGCCTTTCTAATATAGTAATTTCATCAATCAGTAATGACCCCACTTTTACAAAGTAATTGTCCAAAGTACCTTTGGCCGCTCCCGTTGCTGCCAACGCGGTTTTGCTCCTAGTTTCCCTCGTGGACATCCTCAGAGATGGACCAGGGGGGGTGGCCCGGTCCCGGTCTCTCCCGTCCTCTAACGGCCTCAACCGGCCCGCCCTTTGCCCGGGCTTAGAGGACGGGCTAAGTCCCGCGTGCGCGGTAAAGGGCGTAGTCAAATAGGAGGAACAGTGGACGGGAAGAGACACCAGGTGCGCTGCGTTGGTGATGCGCGGTAATCCCTGGGTCTCGCAGTCCCCTGTCTGCATGCGGCGGTGATTCAAGGATTGAGTTCCCCTTTCAGATACCAGGGTCCGTAGGGCACAGCTACCACATCCAACGTCCTTTGCACAGGTAGCGGCTGCAAGCCGCTCCCGCGAAGCGGGGGCCACGAGCCGTAAATAGCCGGGAGGAGCGGGGGGCGGGAAGAGACACCAGGTGCGCTGCGTTGGTGATGCGCGGTGATCCCTGGGTCTCGCAGTCCCGGCCCCTGTGTGCGTGCGGCGGTGATTCAAGGATTGAGTTCCCCTTTCAGATACCAGGGTCCGTAGGGCACAGCTACCACATCCAACGTGCTTTGCAGAGGTAGCGGCTGCGAGCGACTCCTGCAAAGCGGGGGCCGCGAGCTGTAAATAGCCGGGAGGAGCAGGGGGCGGGAAGAGACACCAGGTGCGCTGCATTGGTGATGCGCGGTGATCCCTAGGTCTCGCAGTCCCGGCCCCTGTCTGCGTGCGGCGGTGATTCAAGGATTGAGTTCCCCTTTCAGATACCAGGGTCCGTGGGGCACAGCTACCACATCCAACGTCCTTTGCACAGGTAACGGCTGGAGCGGCACCTGGTTGAAGACCACCCTGAAGCCTAGTCCCAACACTGTCCACTACATCCTGACGCACTTCAAGGGCGTCTGGAACACCATCAACCTCTATATCAACTTGTTGGAGTTGCTGGTGATTCGCTTGGTACTGAAGGTGTTCCTTCCAGTCATCAGGGAAGAACCGGTATAGGTGAATGAATGAATGAATAAATGAATGAATGAATGAATGAATGAAAAATATTTGTAGAGCGCGCGATGGCCAAACGGCTTCCTGGCGCTGGGAGCTCTGAAGAACCGAACAGACAGGGCCAGGAGGTTTAGCAGGGGTAGGCCAGGGCAAACAGAAAAGTTTTCAGCGCTTTACGGAAATGAGAAAAAATAGGGATCGAACGCATAGAAAGAGGAAGAGAGTTCCAGAACCGGGGAGCAAGAACAGAAAAACGGGTTCCACCAGTGCGAGATTTGTGAAAGCGGGGAACAGTGAGGAGGGCAGAAGATGATGAACGGAGAGTGCGGGCAGGGGTGTGACGGGAAATCAAAGAATTGATGAAAGCCGGTGCAGAGTGATCAAGGGCCCGATAAACAAGGCACCCTAGTTTAAACAAAGATCTCTGCAAAATGGGCAACCAGTGAAGGGATTTGAGGACGGGAGTGATGTGATGGGTTTTGGGCAAGTGAAAGATAAGACGGGCGGCCTGATTCTGGATAGCTTGTAAGCGGCGGGTTTCATAGGCAGGGATGCCAGCGAACAAGCTATTGCCATAATCAAGGCGGGAAGTGATAAGGGCGGAAATAATGATTTTAAGGGAGTCAAGAGAAAAGAAACGAGAAATTTTCCGAATCATTCGGAGGGAAAGAAAACAGGAGGACACCACGGCACTGACCTGGCCATGCATGGACAGGTCCTGTCTGACCTTGATGCCCAAAGTTTTAACAGAGGGAACGGGGGTGGGAGGGGGGCCAAGAATGGGAGGCCAGAAGGCAGGGGACCAGGGACTGGATGAGCCGCCAATCAGGACAAGCTCAGTCTTATCTGGGTTGAGCTTGAGGTGATTGGCGCTCATCCACCCAGAGATAAAGACCATGGTGGAGTGAAAAAAGGATAGAGAGTGAGAGGAAGAGGAAAGATCAAAGACGAGCTGGAGGTCGTCAGCGTAGTTATACACAGAGACCCCCAGCTCAAGAAGGGAAGAGATAAGAGGGTGAATATAGAGATTGAAAAGAAGGGGAGAGAGAGAGGAACCTTGGGGGACCCCACAGGGCATCGGGAGGGGAGAAGCAGAGAAGCCGGGAAGGTGAACAGCTTGAGAGCGCCCTGTCAGGAAGGAGGTGATCCAGGAGAAGGCAGAACCTCGTATGCCCGCTGCGCTGACACGGTCCAGAAGAATGTTATGGTCGACCGTGTCAAACGCAGCGGACAAGTCGAGGAGGATCAAAGCTTGGGGGGAGTTGACGTCGGCCTTGGCCTTAAGCTCGTCGAGGACGGCTAACACCACGGTTTCGGTCGAATGACCCGAACGGAAACCAGCTTGGTGAGAAGCCAGAAGCTGGTTCTGTTCAACATAAACAGAGAGACAGGAAGTAACGTAAGATTCAAGAATTTTAGCAAGATAAGGGAGAAGAGAGATAGGTCTGAAGTTAGAGGGAAGAGAAGAGTCGAGACCAGGCTTTTTAAGAATGGGGGAGACAATAGCAGATTTGAATGAAGAAGGGACCAAACCGGTGGAAAGAGAGGCATTAAGAAAGGAGAGAGGGGTATCAGGACAGGAAGAAAAAAGGGTTTTAAGAATACGGGCAGGGGCACAGTCAGTGGGGGAACCAGACTTGATTTTGGTGAGCAGAGCTAGGAAGGAGTCCAAGAGGAGGGGGGGAAAAGAAGAGAAGGAGGATTTAGGCGCAGGGGGAACAGAGTGAGGAGGAGTAAAAGGAGTGACCAAGATGTTAGATTTGATTTTTACAATCTTCTCGATAAAGAAGTTGTTAAGAGAAGAGCAGAGGGCCTGGGAGGGAGTGAAGTGAGGGCAAGCACGATCAGAGGTGGCCAAGTTGTTTACCAAAGAGAAAATTTCTTTAGCTTTGTTGGCCGAGAGCGCCACTTGTTCAGAGAAGTACTTGGTCTTAGTGGCCAAAATGGCCTGCTTGTACTCCTTAAGAAGGGTTTTGTATTTGGCCTTATGGTCAGGGCAGTAGCTACGGCGCCAAAGGCGCTCTGAGCGTCTAAGCTCCAGTTTAAGAGTCTTGAGCTCCGGGCTAAACCAACGGTGAGCCTCGTGAGGGCGGATGGATTTGACTAGCTTGAGGGGGGCTACTAAATCGCATGCAGAAGAGAGCCAGTTACCAACTGCAGCGGCCTGTGAGTCAAGGGGAATACCAGTGAGGTCTGGGGAAGAAGAAGCAAGGGAGTGAGAGAGGGAAGCCAAGTCAACACGATTCCAGCTACGGGAGAAAACATTCTTGGGGCGAAGGGGCTTGTGAGGGGAGCCAGTAGTGATAGAGAAAGAGATGAGGGAATGGTCAGACCAGGTACATGGGAGGATACTGGGGTGGAAACTATGTCCTGGGATGACCAGACTTGGTCCAGGATGTGTCCGAATTTGTGGGTGGGAACCAGGACGTGGGACTTAGTGGCCACAGTCAACAGAACCTCCATGTGGTACTGCTGGGGAAAAATAGACCTTTGTAGGGATGCACCTTGTCCTTAAACCAACAAAGAAGAGATTTGGCACGGAAGCTGGAATATCAAAATAACAAGTTTATTAACCTCACATGAGGTAGTACAAGTGTGCACATGAATAGCTATTACACATATAAGGACTAACAGAAAATACTTAGTCAACAAAGTAGGAGGAGTAACAGAGTTGCTGACAGTTACTCTAAGAGCAGGTGCATTCTACCAGCTAGGCCTTTCTGAGCATGTGCAGTGCTCTGGCTCAGTACTGAAGGAGTTAATTATAGTTCCTGACTCAAGTGAAATACAAGAGCAAGCAACAGCAGTGAAGAGGGAGAAAGCACATGCAAGCACATGGCTAACTAAAATGGCTGCCAAAAACAAAATGGCTTCAGCTGATGCTAACAGCCATTGCAGCTAGTTTGCACAGATGGCCGTTTTAGCATTAGCTGAAGACATCCGCTATGAATTAATAGAAGCAGGGAAGTTATCCTGCACATCTATCCTCATAATCCATTAATATCCTGATCCATTGCTAGGTGGGCATTTACATCCTAAACATTTCGTTAAGCAGGTCTGCATATAAGGTATGGACAGGAGCACAAAGGGAACAGAGCATTGGGTCATAATGAACACACAGAAAGCAGGAGACAATAATGGCTATTATTACAAACAGAACTATCCATATTTTTCAACCCCAATCAGAAAGTAAATCCCAAAACCATCCAGTCCAATTCTAAGTTTCAGGGCTCCGATATATTTCAGTCATCATCTATTTCTACTTCAGAATAGCCAACAGCACGTCTAATATAATATCTTAATAAAAAAAAAAAATTTAATAGACCTTTTGCAGTGTTCTTTTTATGAGGGTTAGAGTTCCAATTTAATATGCTCAGGAAGAGGGCAAAGTAATGTTTGTCAATTGTTCAAAAAACGTTTCTCTTGCAGAATAAACATTATCCAAATACTAATATTAAAGAAAATACAAGGAGCAATACAAAAACAATTTTTGCTTCAGGGGACCAGGAAGACCAAACGGGCCATGGGAATTAGGACGAGAAGCCGCAAAGGGCTGCTCCTCCTCAAAAATGGGACGACCAAAAGGGTACATTGCTAAATAGTACTTAAAGAATAGAAGCCGCTGTACAACCATCCAGAGGGGAGTCTCCTCCCTGTGTCCATCTGAGCCTCACAGGCAGGCTCCTATCGTTCATCAAAAGTTATTTTCCAACGGTGAAGCTGCACAACTTGCAACTCAAGAAAACAATCACAGCCCAGTTTTAAGGAAACTTTTTTTCTTTCAGGATAGGGCAATCACTCTCCGGGGCCAATGTCTCAGGCAGTGCTGCATTTCTCTTCACTTTAATCTAACAGGCACCAAAGCCACAACACCTGTACCCTGAACTCAAGTCCTTTCCTATCTCCTGTATTGTTTCGCTGGCGCACTGCTCTTGTGTCGGGGCCACAGATTGTACCCAGTATGCCCAGGCACCTCTTGATCAACAAACAGAGGTGCAGACTTGCATTCACTTGGGGACCCGGACTCAGAAGACTGATGCTGGGATATCTGAAGCAACCCTTGTGTCAAAGGGGGTCACCTCAAGCAAAAGCCTCCTTGTCGATCTGTGACTCTCTCAGCTGGGCATCAAAAACTCGATCCACGCGAAGAATTCTCAATCCTGATTTGTGACCCCATCTTTCGCCCAAGACAGTAGCAGGGGTACACACTTCTTCCAGTCTTCCACTTACACTGCTGTTATAGTTGCCAGCTACGCCTATGCTGGTTCCCTTCACCTAGGCTTCAAGCTGGACTGGAGCTGACTCCCCAGACTGGATCTGATGTTCGGGCCCCTCGGGCAACGGTTGTAAGGCAGCAGATATCTCTTGGTGGACAGAACAAAGATCTTTAGACAAGGCATACAAATAATCTATCAACAGAGAGGATACTTTATTTCCAAAATAGGTCTTTTGGCTTGGGGCGCACCATACATTAGCAAGGCACCCAAGAACCACTTCATCTATCTGAGAGTAAAAAAAAAAACTGGACCTATTAGCTAGTATAAAAGGAACTTTTTGGTGAACTGACAAGAGTAAAAAGCTACACTATTTGAAGCAGCCTAGGAAGTCTGTTTATTTACTAAATTCTGAGGGGAAAAAGAAAAACAATACGGACATACTCTAAATCCTTACATTTGTGTATTCCTATATTCATCTGAAGAACCTCAAGAAAGGAAATTTTTAGAACAAGCATTCTTTTGTGCTTCTTCTCTTAACAAGCTTGTGTTTCATAAGTCATAACCTTTCAATACTGGTACAGGACTGCGGACCCTTCTATAATGATTTTTTTTATGTAAAAACACCTACATTTTACGCTTAAGACCATGATCTCATGTTATAGGCAGGCACAGTGGGAAAATCTACAACTGTTTATGTAACAGGGATTCTTATTACATAAATAACTAACAATACCTCAACATAGTGGGTACATGTATTTCTGCAGCAGAACCTATTGTGGCAAACAAACTCCTATAAGGCAATATTTTCCTTCAAAATGTTTGCCTAGGTCTGGGCTATGTAACATCACATTTAAAAAAAAAAAAACTATTTACCAGCTCTAATGAGGGCTGTCAACTCAATTACACAGACTAATAAGAGACTAGTAATGCCTTTGCAAAACTATATGTAGCATGAGAATACCATAAACAATAATGGTGTTATCACCTGAGAATTTTAGAACAGAAACTACCCACATATAGTTCCCCTTAAAGGTCAAATAAGGGAACAGCAACCTAGACTACTCATCCTTTCATAATTTTGTCAGACAGGATGGACAGTAACATGGCGTATTTTTTATTCATTTTATTAATTCTAACAATTTTAAAACTGTATTACTGAATAGCCAATTAAACGTCTCATGGCCGTCCCTAGACAGCTTAGAAAGGCTCAAGAGAGAGTGAGAAAAAGGGAGAGAGAGCACGTAAATCAAGAAAAATGACAATGTGTTACTTAATTTTAGTTACCCTTAATTTGACCAGGAGCAAATCTTCCTAATCTCCTCCCACCTTTTGATAGTAGGTAACCTGAAAACAGGTGACCTCCTGTCGACAATATTTACCTGAGCTAACTAGAAAACATTAATAACCAACTACCAATTCCTTTAACAATTGTACTAGTGTAACATGAGGGCGCATGAATGCAAACTGAATTTCATTGCCTCCTTAGTGTAGCCCTTGCACAGTAATCTTTAAACTAAAAGCATTATTTCTATATACATGACAGAGCTAAGCTCTGCACAGGGCCCACATACGTTACTACCTTTCCTTTCCTTCTTAAGACTGTGCAAAACCTGCCTGGTCTTTTGCCAAAAATAATAAGCAAAACTTCTCTTTCTCTTTGCGCTTCAGAATATTTTCAGAGGTCGAAGTGCCAAAGCAAACCTGTTAGAAAACCCCTCCTATGTGTGCATTTTGCTGGTCTGCTAAATACAGAACTCGACCTCTGCCTCTTAAACCTGCTGTCCCATGTCTGTGCAAGGCTATTTTCATGCAGCGATCACATTTGAAAGTGTCTCTCGAAAAGCATTACTGAGGGACGTCCATCCGGATATTTAAAAGGTAGGATCTAACTTCTACTGTTTTTTTAATACTTATTTTTATTCGTGTTGTATGCTTTCTAGCAGTTTAGAGGCCAGCTGCGTTTTCTGCACTTACTGCTGAAGCCTGAGATCAGTTTGAAAACAGCCCTGGGTGCCTGGACTGCCTTTAAAAAGTAAATTGTACCCAAACTCGACTTTGGTGGTAGGGGCACTTAAAAATTAATAACCTACAATATTTTGGCATATTAGGGACCCCCAGGGTCTCCCCTAGATATCCCATGGCTGTCGGGTCAGAAATGTATACTGTACACCCTTATAAAATACGTTTTTATATGCCTGGGTAAAGTGAAATTTCACATTTCACTGCCCACATTGTGGTAAAGTGTTGCTCAAATTTAACTTTTATGCTAGGAGCTTATATATTTTTCACAGTAGGATTATTAGACATTATAAAGATCATAAAAAAAGCGATTTTAGTGCAGTTATTGTTAATAATTTTTTTTTGTTTATCCTATTTTTTAATAATGATCACTAGCTCTTTTAATGTTTCCACATATGAAAAACAAGCCTTGTTGCTTTCATTTTGCCTTTACTTGCATGTATCTTTAACACAAGCACAGAAGCTTTACTGAAACATAAAATAGTTTGTGTCACTTTTTAAAGGGCAGTAATTATTTACCATCAGAACCAGTGATGTGCTTATGTAAAAAAGCACCAAGAAAGAAAGACCCTACTATGAATCCTTTCTCTTTTATCCCCAAAAAACTGTATTTCTAACTTTAAAAAATCAGTAGTTGTTAATGCACATGCCTTCATGCTGTACTAATTTAAAACCTAGTTCCCACAGTTTGATTTGTAGCTTGTGGCCAGGCATAGCCATGTGTTTACTCAGCTGTGCTTTACGACCAGCAGGCCTCCACTTCTACGCCTTTTTCAGAAGAAAAACTCTTTGCTGTATTGTAATGTTCTCAAAAAGTTTGCAAACCATTTCTAACCTCTGCTGTTCAGACCGCTTCCTTCGGTACAGACAGTTTTGAACAGTTGTTTAAAAGCTCTTTTTTTTAGCGCAGGGAATGAGCACAGTGCAGTTTATTTAAAACCCAGGCTTTTCAAGAAAAGTACAAATCTATTGTGTTGTATTGTAAAAGAGGCACCCTTTATTTTAGGAGCAACCTATTACTCAGACAATGTGAATACCTTTCAATATTAATATCTAAGGATAATGCTGTAACATTTTATATCGAGTCCTAGTAATTCAAAGCACACGTTTGTTTTTTTTCTTTGTATGAGGCCTATTTTTTCCTATTGAGTGTTAATTCTAATCTTTCTATACCATTGTGGCAATATTTACACATCTATACTTTGTTACTATTTCACTTTTAATGGTAGTGTGCAGCTATTTAGCATGTGTTATATAATTCATTCCTTGAATTTTAAAATGTAATTCTTTCAATGACATTTTCAAAATACAATAGTGACAACAAACCAAATTGAGTTAATTCCGCACATTTTCAAGAAGGAGGCCATACACTCAGAACACACAATGCTGCTTGTTAAAGCAAGACATTCTCACACAAAAAAGGTGGTCACTACACATTGAAACAAGTACTTCACAAACCCCATAGACACTCAAAAAAACACAATTAACCCACAAATCTACACTTAGGACAAAAGCAAGAGACAGCCCAAAGACTGTACTCAAACAAAACCATTTGTAAATATCAATTTTAAGTCATATTTACAAAGGACAGGACTTCCCCAAAAAAAGAGTACAGAGATTACACCAAGACAAATAGACAGCCAGAAGACTGCCATGTTAAAAAAAACAACAGGCTCGAGCCTCAGACCTTTCCCAAAATGCACCAAATTACCAGTTGGGCTGGCAGAACACTCAAAAGCGCTCCATATCACCATTTATGAATTTTACTAAATGCGCAGATCAGGATCCTTTTTATATATATATATAAGGACATCTCCATACCTCCCTATTTAGAAAAGAGACTGCTGGCAATTCTACACTCTTTGCCAGCAGCAGCCATCCTCCCCAACTGATCAACAGCATCCCGTATGGGGAACTACTTAGGCTTCGTAGAAACTGCTCCAGGGAGTCTGACTTCGAGGCGGCTGCCTCGGAGTGTGTATCCCGCTTTAAGATCAGGGGATACGGTGAGAAACTGCTGAGAAAGACTCTAAATAAAGTAAGGAAAATTGAAAGACACACTCTCCTAACGACGAACCCTATACGGGGTAGATGTACGGAGAAAGCAAGTAACAACAAAGGGAAATTCAGATTAATAACTCCATACTCGTCAGGGGCCAAAGACCTAAGAGTGATGCTAAATAAAAACTGGCACATTCTTCTGACGGATAATGTGCTTAAGGAAGACCTACCAATCCATCCTCATCTAACGTTTAGCAAAGCCAGATCAGTAGGCGACATGTTAGTGACCAGCCACTTTGAGAAACTACCCCAGAGAGTTAACACCTTAAGGGATCAAAAAGGCTTTTACCCCTGCGGCCGCTGCAAAGCGTGCGCAGGCAGTAAACGGGTCCTGTCGTACGTAATAGCAGATACAGGGAGAAAAATTACTATAAACAAATTTATCACCTGTAGTACGCAATATGCCGTCTACTGCTTACAGTGCCCATGTGGCTTTCGCTATATTGGGAGCACTATTAAGGAGCTCAAGTTGAGAATACTTGAGCATCTTAGAGCTATAGACAAGGCGGACCAGGCATATCCAGTGGCCCGCCACTTCGCTGAGGCTCATAAGCAGGACCGCAACAAACTTCAATATTTCGGTCTTGATATTGTGTCCCCAATGTGAGAGGTGGTGATCGCCTAAGGAGACTGCGGAGGTTGGAATCGAGATACATTATAGACCTTTCAACAAAACATCCGAAAGGCCTCAACAGTGGGGAAGAGATGGCATTTCATCTGGGGAAATGAGACACACTAACCTCCGCACTGTTTTGAGAATTCGAATTTGAACACTGTCAGACTATAACGCTGTGATGAGACCTTGTCTGAATTGTAATGTATCTCCTAAGATCTGGTATTCCATTATCACATGTGATGGTTCCACATATTGAATATTGGAACATCGTAATATTTGATAGTTGTCAGGTGAATTGGAACTTTAGACAGATTTATATGATTTATTCTGTTTTTTGTGATGACATCTCGAAATGATGAAATTTGGTTTGCAATAGGGTGTGTCTCATTCGCTGTATTTGAAATAACTTCCTAGGGCAGAGAAACTAAGTCGAGACTATTCTAATTTTGCAACCTAGAATGAAATGAATTGCTAAGTAGGATTGTTCAACGTCACTGCCAAAACTTGAGACATTGATTGAATGCAGGGTGATTATTTAACTGTGCTCACTTACAATGCTTAGTCTTCATGCCATTTTCTATCCGCTGCTATACCTATTGCATTTAGCCGCATTCAAATTCTATTTTATTTATAAGTAACTTCTCAATGCATGATACAAAATGTGAAGTTTTATAATATGATGGACAGTACTGACTTGTATGATAAGGGACATTAGCCGATCCACGGCTTGATCTTTGTTCATTTTATGGACTCATGTATATCATCTGTACCACGACTTTATCAGGGCAAATGCCCATCTATGGGCTTGATTTCATTTAACTCATAATAATGAGCTGTATGAATGACATTGAAATCATTGAAAGATGGCACGCCCTTTCACTGTTGTGGCGAAAATCCCCGGTCTATGTCGATGTCCGAAACAATGTCTGTGGCTTTAAAAACATGTCAACATGATATTCAGTGTAACACACACTGGCGAAGGCAGCACGCCGAAACGCGTCTGTGTGTGCCCCTTCCGCGGAAATAAAATCAGCGTGATCGACAGATTTGCCTTCCGAGTGCTGTTTGTCCTTTTGTAATCACCAAGGGGAATTGGAGCGTTATATATATATATATATATATACATATATATATATATATACACAAAAGGTGTCCCTCTTCAAAAGACACACGGAGCACACGGGGGATTTGATTCAGCAACTTTTATTGCACCCAGCATGACGCGTTTCGTCTTGCGACTTCCTCAGACGCTGTGTGCAATATTAGGAAGCTTTCGTTGTAATCACCATTTAAAAGTCAGCCTTTAGCTCCTCCTCTTCCGGCATCAGCGAAGAGGGACTCTTTTGATAGTCCTCCCCCTTCAAGTTCTTGGCTGCCATCATTGAGTGTGTTTTTTAGCGTTACCAATAATGCCACTCACATATTCGTGGCCAAATCACACTGTAGTAGTCCTCCATCTGTTCTGGGTATAAACACACTTTTCAATTAGATGGTGCATTCTTACCGGAAGTGAATTGTGGAGCCTCTTGGTCCGCTTAATCCCCTTTCGCCGGCCGTTGGTTTACAATCCCGTTTCTGTGTAGACGATGTAAGTAATCGGCACTACCTTGTGTAAGTCACAATCCAAACATGTTGGCAGATGGCGGGATTCCCTTGCAACGGCGGTTCAGGCAGGCTTTTATCCACAGATGCAACCACAAATGCCGCTTTCCTGCCGAGCTACTTGGGGCGGGTGCATCCTTCGTGCAAGCGGCATTGCACGTGTAAATATAACTCTCAAAAGGTGTCCCTCTTCAAAAGACATACGGAGCACACGGGGGATTTGATTCAGCAACTTTTATTGCATCCAGCATGACGCGTTTCGTCTTGCGACTTCCTCAGACGCTGTGTGCAATATTAGGAAGCTTTCGTTGTCATCACCATTTAAAAGCCAGCCTTTAGCTCCTCCTCTTCCGGCATCAGCGTGATCGACAGATTTGCCTTCCGAGTGCTGTTTGTCCTTTTGTAATCACCAAGGGGAATTGGAGCGTTAAGTATATATATTTGTTCCATAGTGTACTAGTCATCGTGGAAGAAATACCATATTTAATGTATGTAAACCTATTTAGGTATCTCTTCTAGGGGAATTAGCTGAGTACTTTCTAAATCCATATTGGTACCTCCAAGACAGTAACACTTTCTATGAAGTGTGCTAAGAGCAGGCATGTCAAAAATATTATAGCATATATAATATTATAACTAAATGGTACTTAAATATTGTACCATGCAAGAATTCAAAAATTAGAGAAAAATCTCCTCATTACCTGCCTTCATTTGCTGCAGTAAATAAACAAAACAAACCAGAATCTTGGCCAAGCTAATCCAGACAAAAGTATTGCTACAGCAACCTTACCAAACCAAAGTCTCCAGCTTCCAACTGCCAAGTTCTGAGTGACCTAACTGTCGGTTTGAAATACTCACGCCAAAGAAGATCTCGGTCGGTAGCAGCCATCACCTAGAGGATTAGATCAGGAAAACCGAAAAACACGTCGGTCTGCAAAGACAAAGGGTCTCCTCATGCAGGAATATCGCCTGATGCACCTGGTCCTTAAACCAACAAAAAAGAGATTGGCACAGAAGCTGGAATATCAAAATAACAAGTCCATACGGTCCCCTCAGGCCACTGGAGGAGGCAGTCCATGGAGTACAGATACCCTGGGTCTTTTATGCCTAGTTTATAGCTGAGTTAGCATGTAGACTCAAAAAGAGGCGGTACAAGTGTGCACATGAATAGCTATTACACATATAAGGACTAACAGAAAATACTTAGTCAACAAAGTAGGAGGAGTAACAGAGTTGCTGACATCAGTTAAAATAGCCTGACAGTTACTTTTAAGAGCAGGTGCGTTCTACCAGCTAGGCCTTTCTGAGCATCTGCAGTGCTCTGGCTCAGTACTGAAGGAGTTAATTATAGTTCCTGAATCAAGTGAAATGCAAGAGCCGGCAACAGTAAAGAGGGAGAAAGCACATGGCGAGCACATGGCTAACTAAAATGGCGGCTTAAAATAAAATGGCTTTAGCTGATGCAAACAGCCATTGCCGCTAGTTTCCACACTGCAACAAACGGGGCGGTGTAGGGTTGTGGGTCCTGCACCAGGAGGCTCTACATCTCACTTCCATAGATGTAGAGCCTCCTGGTGCAGGACCCAGAACCCTACACCGCCCCGTTTGTTGCAGTGATGCTCAGTACATCTCTCTAAGCACCCAGCACCTGACAGGATCTTAAACTCTAGAGTGGACAAACTCAGCCAACATTGCCTAGTGCATCAGGAGTGCCAGTTACATTCTAAGGTGGCAAGGGGTGTCTTCCAACAATGGGGGAACCTTTGCGTGATCTGTTCGTCCCTGTAGAGAGCGCTCGTTGGAGTTCTCAAGACAGTTCTCCCTCGGAAATGTCTTCCGCCTTAAATGAAGCGTGAGACTCCAGTACACTTTTCAGCCCCTACCTCTCCTGCCCCTAGTGTAAAAAAAAGAAATCAAGAAAGACCGGGCCCAATCCATTCTTGTGACTCCGGACTAGATAAGAGTGGGACCCATAACGTCTAGCATTGAACATATATCCTTTGATTCAGCTGCCCCTTGGGGAGGACCTCCTTTCGCAACAGCAAGGCCAAGCCTGCACATCCTACACCTCCACGCATGGAGATTAAACGGCGACAGTTGGTGGCTTCTGATCTTGCTCCCAAAGTAGTTGGTGTCATCCCGGCAGCCAGGCGTCCTTCCACCAAAACTGTATATACAGGGCGCTAGTAACGTTTGTTGTCTGGTATTCCTCCCGTGACATTTAACCTTTACAAGCAAAGTTGTCTGATGTTATATTGGTTTGTCTCTCCTCAGCCCAGCAATGACTTGCTGTGCCTCAGTTGAGGGTGACCTGTTGGCCTTCCTGTACTTACCCGATTAGCCATTCATTTTTAAATCACCACTTGTGATGTGTTTCATGAAATGGTTAATCCACATGTTGCCACCTACATCTTTTGCAATGCTGCTGCGTTACCCCAATTTAAACCAATGTACAGCTGTCATACATGCTTTTCGACCATAAAGTTGGTGTTCCTCATCGCTTTCACCTCTGCTTGAGGGAGTGTACTTCAGGCTTTTTCCATTCACCAACTTAAACATATTTCTTTCCAGACAAACGTGGCTTTGTTGCCAAAGGTAGTTACACCTTCCACTTAAAACAATCCATTGCCTTGCAATCTTTCTACCCACTATCTGGTCAATACGAGAAAGATGAGCAGCTAACAATCTTTGTCCTAATAGAGCCCTCTGGTTTTTTAATCGATTGAAACAGAGAACATTGATTTGATGACCAACTTCTTTTAAGCATCTCTCGAGCCAAAAAGCTCAGAGGAGAAATAAAGAGAACCATCTCTCAACAGATTGTTTTAATAATAATACTACCCGCTATCCTAACTTTATTCTGTTGGGGGATCTGAATCATCATTTGGAAGATAAAGATAACAGAGAATCCAAGTAGCTGATTCAAGGGTTACATGCGATGGGTCTAACACACCGGTTTAATACCCCTACACACAATAAAGGTCATACGCTTGACAACAATTTTACTAACAGTGCCCAGGTAGAAGCTCGGCTACCTGTGTCTATAGTATGGTCTGACCACTTTGTCCTCCCTTTCATGCTCACTAACACTAGAAAGGCCTCCTGCAATTCCAGAAAGTGTATACTTGGCTGCTCTCAAGCTGTATCATCAACATATTAGGAGAGTACGGAGGGAGTTTTATATTGAGTACATTGAAGCAGCAAAAAATTCCACCAAGAATATCTTCAATGTAGTGAAAAAACTGTCCTCTTTAGATCGTGTGACAGCTACAATGCCAGCCTCTACTGATTATTGGAATAAGGTTGCAGACTTTTTATGAGCAAAATTGATAACATTTACGCTTGCTTCCCTCAAAGTAGCAGAAATCACACCCCGGCTCTTGTAATAGATGATTTAGGAAGTGAGAACAGTTTTGTTTTTCACCCGCCTGGAGTAAGCAAGGTTCTTAAACTCATGGAGGCCAATTAAATCTGGGTCTCCCTTGGACCCGATCCCCCCCAACATATGTGAGTCTAGGGAAAGAAGTATTTGCTCCGGTTCTCACCAAGCTCCTGAACCTGTATTTAGTTCAGGTGAGGTTCCTCGTAATTGGAAGCATGCCATGGTGGTGCTATTGTTAAAGAAACCTTCCCTAGTCCCTGCTCTCCCAGAAAACTTAAGACCTATATCTTAACTACCCTATGTGGCTAAAATCGCGGAGAAGCATCTTAATAGTCAACTGTCCTTATTCCTGAAAGAGAGACAAGTACTCCATGAAAAACAGTCCGGGTTTAGATCTCAACATAGTTCTGAGTCGGCCCTTCTTCTTGCTTCAGAGTCCTTAAAAACTGCTGCTGATGAGGGAAGAACTACTGCTTTGATCCTTCTAGACCCGAGTGCCGCTTTTGACACGGTCTCCCACGGCCTTCTTTTGGAACGGTTCGGGGAGGCCGGTGTCGGTGGAGTGATATGGAGATGGATTAAACATTTTCTGGAGAATAGATCCTTCCAGGTTCTACAGCATCCTTTTGAATCCAGAGTCTGTCCTCTGTCGCAAGGGGTGCCGCAGGGTTCGGCTCTCAGCCCTACCCTATTTAATATCTATATGCGCTCCATGGCAGATATTGTGTTGAGACATGGGGTAAAACTGGTGTCATATGCTAATGACACACAGTTGATTGTCACCCTGGAGTAAAAGAAGGCAGGAACGGCTGCCAAGTTCAAGGTTTGCCTGGAGGAGCTTGCCAATTGGATGAAGGTCAGCTATTTGCAGCTGTATGCGGGTAAGACGGACTTGATGGTAGTCGGTAAGCAGTCTACTCTTTGGTCACACCTGAGGTGCCCGGAGGAGCTGGGACCGTCTCTGACCCCTAAGACCAAGGTCAAGAATCTGAGAGTATTGTTCAACGACTCCCTTTCATACTCCGAACAGATATCACCGGTGACTGGTGCCTGTTTTGGCATGCTTAGGATTCTGCGAAAAATCCTCGATCTTCTCCCATTAGATGCTAGACGTACCATTAAACAGGCCATTGTTACGTCCCTTCTGGATTACTGCAACATCTTCTACTTAGGGGTGACCCAAAAAAATCTGAACATCCTGCAGAAGGTTCAGAATGCTGCAGCTCGCCTAATTCTGAACATCCCTAGACCGGCTTTAGTGGGGGGAGGCCGGGAGGAAATTACATTAGCTTCCCATACAGGCCAAAGTCACCTTTAAGGCCTTGTGTTTCAGCCATAGGATCTTCAATAAGAAAGGTCCTAGCTTTTTACACCCCATTCTTACCACCTATAGACCTGCATGTTACCTAAGGTCCTTGGGCACGGCAAAGTTGATTATGCCTAAGGTTCGGGCTGGTGGGAGTTCCTTCGGCTTCCTTGCAGCAAAGGCCGGGAATGACCACCCTGCTGACTTAAGGATGTGCCCGGCGGAGACTCTGTTTCGGAAAAAACTTAAGACGTGGCTATTCCACTATGCACTGGTGGCCGTAAATAGGCCTTCTGTAGCGGTTCCTTGGGGGGCTCTGGCTGCAGGGTGGGTGAGTGGTTCTGTTCCAGCCGTTTGGTACTAATTTGGTGTTCTAGCGCGGGGACACTCCGTTAGAGTATAGAGTAGAGCTCTATAAGCTGTATAATAAAAATAATAATAATAATAAAAGATCTGCTATGGGCCAGCCAAGAAGCATCCCCCTGAATGCTTACATGCTCGTTTCACCAGAGGAAAGGCTGCTACCACTGTGCTGGTGCATGGTGGGTCAGTCTTGCACATCTGCCTGGCTGATTCATTCCACAGACCCACCACCTGGGGAGTTATTGATTTGGTATCTATTCACAATGTAAGAAGGTTCCATCAGAAGAACAAGTTCTCATCCGGGGACACTCTCAATAGTCATAAATTATGAATAATCCACACCCACATGCGGGATCCCGGAGATAGTAGAATATATATATATATATATATATATATATATATATATATTTCTGCCTGAATAAATTGCACTGCTTCACTCACTTATGTTGTGTGGGAGTCTGTGATTTTGTCCTTGGAGTTAGGAGGTCCGTGCCTATGGTTCCGCCGTGGATAAGGATTCGGTGGACAGGATGTCTTCTATATATACATATGTGAAACATATACATGCAGCCTAAAAATGTTTCCAACATGGCAAAAATGCAGAAATTACATACATTTGCATTGTAAAACACAATACCCTCCTAGCCCATAAGGAAAAGAGGACAGGCACTGAAAAGTTGCATTCAGCAATGCTTTATTGCCACAAGGAAAGCTTGTAATTGCAGGCAGTTGCCTGTAGGCTGCATAGCAGAGCAATAATGAAACAAAGAAAAGACTGACACCTTGCCTTTAAGGCTTCCAAGGATTAGGGTACCGTGCTTTAAAGACCTGCAGAAGACCCTCTGCTCCCGTCATGCACCACAGGTGACCGTTAGGTCAGTTCTTTTATCCGGCTCCTTCTGAGAGGATCCTGGAGGTTGAGCTCTTCAGTTTTTTGACTGAAATTGATATAGTCGATATTTTATTAGAAAATTCGACATTTCTTGATACCTAGAGGTTTATTCTACTGGTTTTCTGTTTTTTTGTTTCCAAATGTTTTCCAGTCAGAATGCCTGCTTTATTTCGGAAATGTCCTTCCTGTGGCAAGAAAATGGCACTGTCAGACCCACACTCGGTGTGTATTGTGTGTATTCCTTCTTCACACAACACTGACCAGTGTTACCATTGCCAGAAGTTTTCTAAAAGGACTCTGCGTGACAGAAAGCGCATCAAGCTTCATGCCCTGCTGGAAAGGGATAGAAGCCATCATGGGGGTGGCCATGGAGATATCAGAGCCTCCTCTTCCAGCAAGCAACATCGAAAGCGGCGTTGTTCCACCTCCCCTGATTCCAGGAAGAAGCAGGTGACTGAATGTTCGCTGGCGAGATCGCCGCCAAAGAGGTCGAGGGACAAGTCATCGTCTAGATGTCGAGACCCTCTGCCGCATGCTAGTAAGTTGATGTCGAGGAACAGCACTTTGGGCTCGAAGGCTGTGGGTCCTGAGAGACCTTACCGCCCCGTCGACGTCGAGGCTTCCATCGACGTCTAGGCATTCTCCGCCACCCTCGAGAGGGTCGGCGTCGAGAGACAGGCCGGCGAAGACCACGCCGCAAGTGGACAGATTGTTGACGTCGAGAACGTCGTCAAGGACACGGCATTCAAAGTCGAGGAGATAGACGTCATCAAGACGCCATGTGAGGTCGATGTCTAGGTCCCCCTATCACGGCGGGCTTTCGACGTCGAGACCTACATCGAAGACAGGACGACGTCCACACAGCAGATCGCCGCATAGATCGACGTTGAGACCAACGTCGAGGACTGGTAGATCACTGCATAAATCAACGGCGAAGGTGACTCAGACCGTATCGACGGTGAGGCGTTTGACGTCTAGGGACAATTGAAGAGGTCTGGATCCGATCAACATCGAGATCCCGATCAACGTCAGGAGCCCCTTCATCATCCCCAGGGCTGAATATTGTTCAGATTTCTCCAGAGAGATCTCCAATGGCTGGCGAAAAGCAGGCTTTTGGGCTGTAGCCTTGGTGGCTGAAGGATGTCAGAGGGACAGTCGACCGCAGAAGTCCGGGCTCGGACTACTCGCAGACATATTCTCCCTCTAGAACCTCAAGAGACCCTGAGTGAGGCGCTCCTCACAAACCATCAAAGTCGCCTTCCAAACGACGAAGGTCTCCATCCGAACGCCGATCACGGTCAAGGGGTCGTCACAGCTCGCACCACAAACCTACACACAAGAGGAGGCGCAGAAGATCATTCACCTGGTCTTCTTCTACTAGGTCTTCCGTCCTAGACTACTCACTAACCCTATCATCTACTCCACCTTCAAGGGTGTCTCCCATTGATGACATTGGGAATTTCTCTGACATGCTTTGCAGAGGAGCTAAGAAACTGAATATCAGTTTGTATACTCCTGTGGACACGACTTCAGTCTTTTTTTAGACATTGCACAACCGTACAGCTCCCAGGTCTCTGCTACCTCTGGTGCCCGGCTTTCTAGAACCAGCTATGGCCACGTTCCTTACCCCTGCCACAGTGGGGTCAGTTCCGTCAAGGATCGCAAAGAAGTACAAGGCTCCAGACCAAGACCCCTTGTTCCTTAGGGCTGATCCTCCGGCGGACTCAGTCATTGTGGCAGCCACCAGGAAAGCACACTCTGCAGCCTCGTCCGCTTCAGTTCCACCAGAAAAGGACAGCAAGCAAATGGACTCTGGTGGCAGGAAGATGTGTAGCACGTCCGCATCATCTAATAAAATAGCAAGTGCCTCAGCCCGTCTAGGGCGCTACAACCGGTATCTTTGGGACTCTCTGGCTCGGTTTACTGACAAACTGCCCAAAGAAGATCGGCAGGACTTCCAAAGATCCTGCAGGAGGGTGGTTTAGTAGCAAACCAGGTCATCAGCGCTGCTGCGGACGCCTCAGACCTTGCAGCGCATGGCTATGCACACGTCATCTGCTTGCGGTGACAGCATAGTTGCGCCTCACAGGCCTAAAACCGGACACCCAGAAAAGCATCCTCAATCTGCCTTTTAACTGATCCTCCTTATTCGGATCTTACGCTGTTGAGGAGATGACAAAAATGAAGACAGTGCTCGACACAGTCAAAGCAGTTGGACTGGAGAAGCGGAAGGAGTTTCGCAAACACTTCCGTCAATACAACAAGCCCCCCTTCCAGCAGAGGGTTTAAACCCCTCAATGGTCCTCCCAAAACCAGCAGAGGTCTCAATTCCAACAGAAGCGTCCTAGTAGAGGAAGGGGGAACAACAAACAACGTGTGAGGAACAAGAAAGGTCCCAGAAAGCCAATTGACTTGTACGACCCCAAGTGTAAATCATATATTACGTAAAATGCCAGATTTATAAAAGAATTTGTACCATATTTTCATAAACAGATATTCAGTAAATCATGAACCATAAAAAATGTGTGTATTATAAAAATATACAATTTATTCCAATGTGAAGATCAAATCAAACAATTTATACAATAAATGTGCCCAAAGACACAGTGGCTTATTAAAAACAATAAAAATCACAAATTATTAAAACAATTTTCATAGGTATCACAGTTGTTGTTGTAGTCGACGCAGCGTTTCAGTGAATCAGAGATAACACCTTCTTCAGGACAAACAATTCTACAAGAGAACATTACAATTAGAAACATACCAGTTGTTGCAGAGTTCTGCATTTTCATTCTCTTCACAGTTAAAACGTTTTTTAATGCTTTTTTTGGGCACAGTTTATACACACTAAGAACTGTATAAGAAAGGTTGTAAACAATTAGACTTTATGTGGTACATTTGCAAAGGCATTTTGTCTATATGACTATACACTTGGGTCATGCAATATGAAGACATATAGTCCTCATGAGGGTAGTTCCAAAGGATAAAAATCCAGTATCCTACCTGTGTGATATTATATCAATCTCCTCATTATTTCAATTTTGAGGAATATATTAGTCGGATTCAATTTGACTTGGACGGACATCTGGTATCAATGGGTTCCAGTATAAAGTCCTTTAGGGAAAAGATGTAATTACTTCTCCTATTTGTTATAATCATGAATTACAAAGATATCCATTTTTATCTCTGCCCCCAAATGACAATGCTCGTATTACCTCAATCTGTCAGAAGTTCTGTGTTGATAAGAAACCGGAGGGGGGCCCACCGTATTGTATATAGATAAAAACTGTTGAAATAAAGTGAAAGAAGTCGTCTTTTATTCCAGTTGTTAATTATATAGTTGATTTTGCCATTCATTTATTTAATATTAACTCCATGATATTATCTCATTAAGGGGTGACTGCATGTTAAATAGTTCATTTGTGGGGCTAAGGAATGCTTACTGATACATAAGTCAACCTATTCTTTAATGCTAAGGCTATTTAATAAACCTGTCAGTTAAGACCTCAAAGGTGAAGGTACTAGGTAGTTTTTTTTGGATTTTACTCACCTATAGATAAGACATTTTCTTATTCTTATATGCGCCACTGGATGCTTTCAATTCTACCCGCAGCGTTCGTTTTTTTCAATCCTGGTTGTTTCTTTACTTCAACCTGTAAGTGATACGATAACCACAATATATGTTGTTATCTGGTTTATTTATGCGGTGTTTGCGCTTGTCTGAGAACTCTATTTGGGTGCTTTGCCTGAGTTATATAGGAAGTTAGATAATATTATTATTTTGCTATTTGTCGAATTTCACTGAATTTCAGGCATTTAATATGCTCCTTGGCTGGTTTGTGACCTGATATAAACCTGATCTAAGAGGTTTCTAAAACTCGCTCATGTTTTAAATAAATTGTCCTCGCTACCATTTTATTTAAAACATGAGCGAGTTTTAGAAACCTCTTAGATCAGGTTTATATCAGGTCACAAACCAGCCAAGGAGCATATTAAATGCCTGAAATTCAGTGAAATTCGACAAATAGCAAAAATAATAATATTATCTAACTTCCTATATAACTCAGGCAAAGCACCCAAATAGAGTTCTCAGACAAGCGCAAACACCGCATAAATAAACCAGATAACAACATATATTGTGGTTATCGTATCACTTACAGGTTGAAGTAAAGAAACAACCAGGATTGAAAAAAACGAACGCTGCGGGTAGAATTGAAAGCATCCAGTGGCGCATATAAGAATAAGAAAATGTCTTATCTATAGGTGAGTAAAATCCAAAAAAAACTACCTAGTACCTTCACCTTTGAGATCTTAACTGACAGGTTTATTAAATAGCCTTAGCATTAAAGAATAGGTTGACTTATGTATCAGTAAGCATTCCTTAGCCCCACAAATGAACTATTTAACATGCAGTCACCCCTTAATGAGATAATATCATGGATTTAATATTAAATAAATGAATGGCAAAATCAACTATATAATTAACAACTGGAATAAAAGACGACTTCTTTCACTTTATTTCAACAGTTTTTATCTATATACAATACGGTGGGCCCCCCTCCGGTTTCTTATCAACACAGAACTTCTGACAGATTGAGGTAATACGAGCATTGTCATTTGGGGGCAGAGATAAAAATGGATATCTTTGTAATTCATGATTATAACAAATAGGAGAAGTAATTACATCTTTTCCCTAAAGGACTTTATACTGGAACCCATTGATACCAGATGTCCGTCCAAGTCAAATTGAATCCGACTAATATATTCCTCAAAATTGAAATAATGAGGAGATTGATATAATATCACACAGGTAGGATACTGGATTTTTATCCTTTGGAACTACCCTCATGAGGACTATATGTCTTCATATTGCATGACCCAAGTGTATAGTCATATAGACAAAATGCCTTTGCAAATGTACCACATAAAGTCTAATTGTTTACAACCTTTCTTATACAGTTCTTAGTGTGTATAAACTGTGCCCAAAAAAAGCATTAAAAAACGTTTTAACTGTGAAGAGAATGAAAATGCAGAACTCTGCAACAACTGGTATGTTTCTAATTGTAATGTTCTCTTGTAGAATTGTTTGTCCTGAAGAAGGTGTTATCTCTGATTCACCGAAACGCTGCGTCGACTACAACAACAACTGTGATACCTATGAAAATTGTTTTAATAATTTGTGATTTTTATTGTTTTTAATAAGCCACTGTGTCTTTGGGCACATTTATTGTATAAATTGTTTGATTTTATCTTCACATTGGAATAAATTGTATATTTTTATAATACACACATTTTTTAAGGTTCATGATTTACTGAATATCTGTTTATGAAAATATGGTACAAATTCTTTTATAAATCTGGCATTTTACGTAATATATGATTTACACTTGGGGTCGTACAAGTCAATTGGCTTTCTGGGACCTTTCTTGTTCCTCACACTTTGACTCCTTGTCCCCTATTTTACAATAGAGGAGGCCTCCCTTTTGTCTTTTACTTGAACAACAAACAACAACAGCCATCCTCCAAGCAGCCTCCAAAGCAGTGAGGCATTGCTTCCTCCGCACCCTTTTGCCTCTCCGGTAGGAGGGAGTATTGTTTTTCACCTGGAATAGTGGAAAACCATAACAAGAGACAGATGGGTGCTGAATATTGTGCAGCATGGTTACTTACTAAGGTTCAAGTCCCCTCCCCCTCAAGTGCCTCCACCATTGAAATGCCATCCGCAACAACACAAACAACTGTTACAAGGCAAGGTTTATACCCTTCTCTCCAAGAAAGCCATAGAAGCGGTCCCTCTTCTTCAAGGAAACCAAGGGGTATACTCACTGTACTTCCGGGTCCAAAAACGAGGAGTAGCTAAAGAGTACGGACCCATTCTCGACCTGCGTCTGCTGAACTGGTTTATAAGGAAAGAGAAATTTCGGATGCCAGCCCTGCACCAGATATTCCCACATCTTCACCAGGGGAACTGATGTGTGCCATCGACCTGCAGGACGCTTACTTTCATGTTCCTGTTTCAGTGAAGCATCGCAAATTCCTCAGGTTCTAGGTGTCTCAACAGCACTGTCAGTACCAAGTACTTCCGTTCGGGCTCAAATCCACCCCCCAAACATTCTCCAAGTGCATGGCGGTGGTAGCTGCGTTCCTCCGCAATCGGAAAATCTTCGTCTAGCCCTACCTAGACGATTGGCTCTTGAAGAGTTCCACACCTTCACTACTCCAGAGCCATCTCAACTACTGTCTCGAACTTTTCCACTCCCTCTGGTTGCAAGTCAACAACAAGAAGTCATTCCCCAACCCGACACAGAAGATACATTACTTGGGCGCTTCCCTGGACACCGCAAGGGCAAGTGTGTGTCCTTCAGAGGAGAGGATGTCATCAATGTTGATCAAGGGTCGAGCTCTTCTCAGCGCTTCACATCCTACAGCAAGGCAGTTGTCATCGCTGCTGGGGTCGATGGCCTCATGCATCTTCATTGTGCCCAATGCCAGACTTCACATGCGGCCTCTGCAGCAGTCCCTCGAAGATCAGTGGACGCAGCGGTCAGACCGTTGGGATGATAGTGTGTCTCTTCCTCAGGCTGCCAGAGACTCCATCAAATGGTGGATGAAACGGTCGCACCTTCTTCAAGGGGTTCCTTTTCACCAGGTCCTTCCTACCCAGATTATTGTTACGGATGCCTCACTGCAAGGTTGGGGAGCTCACATGGGCCAGCTTCAGTCTGGTCCAAGACAGAGCAAAGTTATCACATCAACTTCCTGGAACTAAGGGCAGTTCATCTGGCTCTCCAGCCTCTGTACCCTTCTCTCCAGTCCAGTCCAGTTCAATTCAGATTCAGAAAGACAACACAACTACAATGTACTATCTGAACAAACAGGGAGGCACCAGGTCAAAGTCCTGTCTCTGGAATCTCAGACCATATGGAAGTGGCTTCTGGCGAGGAATCGCACGATCGTCGCTGTTCACCTCCCAGGGACCTTGAACGTACAGGCTGATATTCTCAGAAGAGACTTCGTAGAAGTGCACGATTGGGTGCTAAACAACAAAGTAGATCAAGACATTTTCCCGCATTGGGAAGTGCCAGACATCGATCTGTTCTCAGGCGTGGTAAATTCAAAATTACCTGTCTTCGCGTCCAGATTCGCACAACCAGGATCACGGGGGGAATGCATTTTTGATCAGATGGTCGCAAACATTGCTGTATACCTTTCCACTGCTCCCTCTGATCCCGGCGGTCATACAGAAGTTTTACAGGACCAGCACCAGAATGATCCGGATAGCTTCAAATTGGCCGTGCCAGTGGTGGTACCCGGATCTTCTACAGCTATCCAAAGCTTCCCTGCCGTCCAGACCTGCTGACTATGAACGAAGGGCGAGTATTTCATCCCAACCTCTCGTCCCTGCGATTGACTGACAGCGTCCAGCTGACCAACTCGCGCCAAAAGGCGCGCTAAAAGGACGCCGCCCCGGTGGAGCGGGGTGTCCATTCCTGTGCGGGCTACTGACCGTCTGCTGCCCCGCTGCACAGCCCAACAGAACGCCGCCAACACCAGCACCCTCTGCCTCCCTCCCGCCGCTGCAGAATCCAGCCTTAGCGGCCGCAGTGTGGAGGGAGGCAACCGGGGAGAAACCACAACCCCCAGACGCCCCAGCGGCGGGAGCCACGTCCAGCTGACCAACTCGCGCCAAGAGGCGCGCTAAAAGGGCGCCGCCCCGGTGGAGCGGGGTGTCCATTCCTGTGCGGGCTACTGACCGTCTGCTGCCCCGCTGCACAGCCCAACAGAATGCCGCCAACACCAGCACCCTCTGCCTCCCTCCCGCCGCCGCAGAATCCAGCCTTAGCGGCCGCAGTGCGGAGGGAGGCGACCGGGGAGAAACCACAACCCCCAGACACCCCAGCGGCGGGAGCCGCGTCCAGCTGACCAACTCGCGCCAAGAGGCGCGCTAAAAGGACGCTGCCCCCGTCGCGGGAGCGCCCGAGGCTAAACCCGGGCAAAGGGCGGGGACGGTCTGGGACGGGACGGGCCACATCTCTAACATCCCCCCCCAAAAAAAGGATTACCGACACCAGCAAAAGCCGTAAGAGGAACATATTATCTTACTGTGACTGTTTTGCCTTAGGGGCAACACATTGTATTCTTTGTAAAGACGATCTCCCCGTATACCCTAGCTACATGGGGAAACGAAAAGCGATGGAGGGGGGGAACGGAGTAGGCAATGCATCAAAGCTTCACAGGGGGAAGAGAGCATCTAAAAAGGCATGTCAAGCAGCAGATAGTGACGTTATGGATCGTATTGACTCCCTTGTGAATGAGTGTAGAGAAATCCTCGTTGACGATCAAATAGAGACCTTTGCGACTGATAATGGTGGGGACACTTTGAATCTATCAAATGCTCCTAATGATCATCCTAAAATACGAGCCATGTTCAAGGCAAAACGGATACGTAAATCCAAGGAAAGTATGGCAAACCCTACTGAGGATTGTTTAATTGCACCAAGTGAATCTGTTAGCGCAGCAGGCAGAACTACTTCCCCTGATTCCGAGAGTGAGACTGAGCCATTGGCCTCAGCCCTGCAGGTACTTTTAGGAAACAGGTTTGCAGTTTTGGCTGAGGTGCATGAAGAGCCTCCTATTCACTTTAGTAACAATAGTAGCAGGGATAAGATACTGCCTATGGACGATGGTACTCTGTCCAATCTAGTTATTTTACTAAGGGATGAAATAGAGGCCTTGAGGTCATTAATCGTAAATTTAACCTCTATGATCACTGAACAACGCGAAGGTGTACCAAAACTAACAAGTAAAATGGCTCCGCCAGTACGTAATTCATCTCAAACACGTACTGACGTCGTCAGCAAAGCACCCCTAGCTAAAACCCCGAACCAATCTAGTACCCAGAGACGGGGGAATATAGCAGGATTAAACACCGGGTGCCTAGCCACGAAATTGAGGAACACAGACCAGCCTCCCCAAGACCTTAGAGGAGGGGGGTGCGGCCAAACAAGAAGACAAACTATCAACGGGCCAGCTGGTCCCCATTTATACTCGACCAAAGTCTCTGAGGGTCCACCAACCTTAGGGCCAAATAACTTGGGTCCCAAACCAAGTAGCCTCTATAATAAAGTACACTCCTTTAAGAACAAAATATATATGACCAATGTTCCCGAAACTAACGAAGGGAAAGCCTGGCTATAGCGAGCCCCCAGATTCTCTAACCAAAAAAGCCATCCATTGGTGCGCCATGTTAGAGGATGCCGTTCGGTGATTAGGGAGGATATTGTAGAGGCGAAGAGATTGAGCTCCCCAAATCTTGTAGGTGACTCTATAGAACTAACTCTGAAATCCCCATTCCTTGCAGAAAACCTTTTCGCACTGGAGTTTAGAAGTAGTGTCCCATCTCCTTCTCAGATCCAGCTAAGGAAAACATGCCCCCACACCTTGGTGTCCACCCCTGCACTCCCTGTAAGACTAGGTAGTAGGTTTAACTCTGGGCTAGACAATATTGACTGACAATCATTGGACTTACAGATAGAAGGCAGTGAGAATTGGATGGCAATCAATGAAAGGGAGGGTATGCACAGACTGGTAAGAAATGACTCATCTAGTTCTGAAATGTGTGATGTTACCTCCTTAGCAAGTCCTAACCTTGAGCCAGATCCTGGGAGAGGGGTTGATACTGCTTCTAATCAACATCAAGGTCTGCTAACGGAAACGGAACAAGATTCGTCTTTGGTGAACCATGTAAACCCTTTACTGAAGCCCCCGGTTCGCATTCTGGACAATGTGAGAAAACTACTCTTGTGGAACATTGCTGGGTTGGGTTCTAAACTGGACTCTGGCGACTGGCTTTTCTTTGTTAATTCTTATGATTTATGTATATTCCAGGAGACATGGTTATGCGATCCATCCTTTGCACAGGGATACCTGAATTACTCTGTGCCAGCACTAAAGGGTCCAAAGGGGAGACCTATGGGTGGTTTAACCATTTGGGTCCGTCAGACTCTAAAATTAGCTGTCAAGGTAATAGATACCTCCCACAGAGACATACAACTGCTTGATATCTATAATGTTTATGTAATGAGCAATAAGGGTGGGAGGTCAGAGGTTTTAGCGGCCTTGGGTTCCCTCCTTGATACTCATTCACAAGATAATAACATTGTCATTGCAGGTGATTTTAACCGAACATTTGAACCCTTAGCCATAGATGATGATTTTCTCGGGGACGAAGAAGATATGCAATGGGGAGTCCCCATATTAGAGCTGAAATCAGTTGTACGCTGGACCGAGGATGTCATTAGTATGAATGCCTTATGCTATGAAAAAGGATTAAGAGCGTTAAATGGGAGGACCTTAAGTGACAAAAATGGGTCTAGTACATTTGACAACGGGCGCCATAAAAGCAGAATTGACTATGTCTTATGTAGCCTGAAATTATGGCCGCTGGTCTGTGACATGGAGGTTGTGTGGAGGAGCTAGAGTGACCACAATCCTCTGTGTACAGAGCACAAATGGTGGACTCCCACCAATGGGCCCATAGGCTCTAATGTCCTTATTCCTCCCTTAATTGTCCCTACAAATGACATGCGCAGGCTAAGGTGGGTAAATGTAGCGACCAACCAGCAGGCCATTGCCAACATTAACTGTGAGGCAGATAAAGCAATACTAGCCCTAGAACACATTAACTCCTCTAGTTCTGGGTCGAGTACTGTGGTTGAAATTCATGATACTCTCTTTTGTGTAATCAAAAACCACTTTCTGAAGCCCGTAAAAGTCACTAGAGCGAGAGCCTCCAAACAAGCAAAATGGTTTAATGCCCATTGCAGGGAAGCGCGACTGGCCCTAGGAGCTGCCATAAAAAAGGGAGACATTGAGAAGGGACAAGGGGACCCATTGGATCGCTCGGGACCATGGGTAGCAAGTATTTATCAAAACAACATTTGGTCCTGAGCATACGAAAAATAGGAAAACCGTTAGATATATATAGATCACAATGGGGTTCTATATAGTTCAAAATTCCTTGACCAGCCGGCCAAAGAATATTTATTGGTTCAATAAATTTATAATCAAACAAATACAACAAATAACCCGAGTGTTACGGGTTACATTGGGGCACAGTCCTGTGCCATGCAAGGAGGGGAAAGGTGAAAAAGTAAAGGTAAGTGAAGAAAATTTATCAGGCAAACAGTGTGAGCTAGCAGGTCACTGGTATAAGTTATACATTTAGCAGTGTATCCTGAATTCATTCATACAACCAATAGTGTCAGGGAAGTACATGTATGAACTACTCTAAGGTCGACGTTTCGATCCCCAGCTCGGGTATTACGGGATCATCATCAGGACAAGTGAAATAATATTTCCTGAACACAGTTATATAACACACCCTAGTGGTGGCTTGAAAGCGAACCTGTCTTCAAATGGGGGAGTACTTGATAGGTCAGCCAAGTTATTCTTTAAGGGATAAGGATTCCCATGAATTATTATGGATTCTGCGTTGGTGCTGGGACTGGTAAAGCCCAATCTAAAATACCGACTTCTCTTTGATGCTGGTCAATCGATCGGTGCTGGGTTTGAGGGACCCGATCGTGGTCTATTGGCGACAGTGATGAGTATGTGAGAGGTCCGTTTCTGTGTGTAAAACTCCAAGCTGGTGTGCTTGAGGGAACCTTTTGTGCCGAATCGGCGTCCTTCAGCGTCTTGAGTTTGCGCTGGGATTGGAGACGCGGCCAGACGATTAACTGGTCCGCGGTGAGGGAGAAATTTCCCAAGGCATCGGTCTCACGAGCTGGGAATCCTTATCCCTTAAAGAATAACTTGGCTGACCTATCAAGTACTCCCCCATTTGAAGACAGGTTCGCTTTCAAGCCACCACTAGGGTGTGTTATATAACTGTGTTCAGGAAATATTATTTCACTTGTCCTGATGATGATCCCGTAATACCCGAGCTGGGGATCGAAACGTCGACCTTAGAGTAGTTCATACATGTACTTCCCTGACACTATTGGTTGTATGAATGAATTCAGGATACACTGCTAAATGTATAACTTATACCAGTGACCTGCTAGCTCACACTGTTTGCCTGATAAATTTTCTTCACTTACCTTTACTTTTTCACCTTTCCCCTCCTTGCATGGCACAGGACTGTGCCCCAATGTAACCCGTAACACTCGGGTTATTTGTTGTATTTGTTTGATTATAAATTTATTGAACCAATAAATATTCTTTGGCCGGCTGGTCAAGGAATTTTGAACTATATAGAACCCCATTGTGATCTATATATATCTAACGGTTTTCCTATTTTTATAAAAAAGGGAGACAGCCCATTGCTATTCGATCTGCTAGAAAGGAGTATAAGGCTAGTATAGCGAAGGCAAAGAAAGCCTGGGATGAGCATCATTGGTCTGAGCTAAAAGTAGCCTGCGATAGAAACGATTCTAGGTTATTCTGGAGCATTGTTAAGTGGGGTAGTGAGGGGCAACCCGAGCCCCCAGGTAACAACGTTCCGGAAGAGGAGTGGGTAAAATACTTTAAAGTTCAGTATGCTGAGCCTAAACAGGTCCCCACATTGGTGGGTATAAGTTCAACCCACTTTAAAGCTAAATCCTTTAGCTCAAAAGAGATCATGGCGGCCTTGAGCTCTGTGTCCAGTGGGCGCGCTCCCGGACTAGATGGAGTTCCAGCGGACGTCTTTATCAACGATAAGGAACGCTGGTGTAAGTACATCTACCTTCTTATTAACGCTATTGCCCAGGGTGCAGAGGTACCGACATCCTGGCAGGGTGCGGTAATAATACCAGTGTTTAAGAAGGGTGACCGATCACAGCCTGGCAATTACAGGCCGATCAGCCTTATTGACACCATTCAAAAGATAGTGGGGCGTGTGATTGTGAACAGGCTGCTTGACTGGGCAGAGGAGAACAACGCTCTGTCACCTTTCCAAGCGGGATTCCGTAGGTCCACAAGCACGGTGGACCAGGTTTTCCGCTTTACCTTGTTGCAATGGAGGACCGTGGTACTGGGCGGGGGCAGTTTATACGCAGCCTTTGTTGACTTGCGGGCTGCCTTCGACCTAGTGCCACGGTCCAAGCTGTGGTCAGTCCTCAAGACTATGGGTGTTCCTACAGAACTATTGTCACTGATAATAAGACTTCATGAAACAAACTTTGCTAGGATTCAGTGGGGGTGACATGGTAAGGTGACTGAGGACTTCCGGGTTGAGTGGGGCGTCCGGCAAGGTTGCTCAATGGCACCCGCCCTCTTTACACTATTCATTAATGGCGTTGTAGCCCGTATGTTGTCTGCGAAGGTGGATGCTCCTTCACTATCTGACCTAAAAATGCCTATTTTAATGTTCGCAGACGACACGCTCATCCTATCAAAGACTCCGAGCGGTCTCCAGAGTGCTTTGTCCATCTTTGATCTATTCTGTGAGGAGCATGGCCAATGTGGCCAAAACAAAACTTATGGTTTTCAACCCCCACCGTAGTTTGAAATCTAAAATTACTATGAATGGCCCCCCTCTAGACATGGTGAATGCGTTCACATATTTGGAGATTCATATATCGAGTAAGAACAGATGGAGCCAGCGCATAGATCTTGCCACACTGAGACATAGACAACTGTCAGGTGCTATCAGTTCAGAGCATAGAAAATCCCTGACTAAACCCGTAAAGCCTGCTCTCCAGGTATATGAAGCAAAGGCTCTTGGATCCGCACTTTATGGTGCTGAGCTATGGGGGTTTGAGAAGGTGGTTGCACTTCAAACCTCGGAAAATAAGTTTTTCCGGGCAATAACTGGTGTACCTAAAAGTACTCCCTTGCTGCCCCGGAGGTACGATCTGGGCAGGAAAGCGGTTACAGACTTGGTCAGGCTTCGACCGATTCTGTATTGGCGAAGGCTCTGGACGACTCCTGAGCTTTCCCTTTATGCCGAGGGGTTCCGAGACATTATTAAGGCAGATGTATTTCACAAAATCGAGTGGCTCAAATCACTCAGTGTAATTTTGACTGAGCTTGGTATGATTTCACTTTGGGTAGATGCAGCGGGAACGCCTTTTCCGACTAAAAGAGTCTTAACAGAAATTTACTGGGAGAAGGTAGCCTCTTGGGGCTGGGGTAGCTCGAGTACAGGATTTATGGCTGGAACACTCCTAGAAGCTAAACTTTATCCCTGCCTGGAACCCTATTGGGACATCATAACAAGGCCTGGTGATAGAAAGCTCCTTTTCCAATTAAGAGCAGGTGCACTTCCCCTTGGAGTTTTGACAGCAAAATGGGACAGTGGAGCGAGCGACAGTTGTCCTGCTTGTGGTACCGCCAAAGAAACAATTGGTCATTTTTTATTTTCTTGCACAGACTATTCTGATCCACGGCGTACTTGGTTAACATCGATGTGTAAGAACTTGGGAACCACCAGCAGCACTGTTGTCTTGCATATTATACGCACTAACAGTCTGACATGGCTATCAATAGCTACTGCCAAGTATCTTGGATGGGCATGGTCGATCAGACAGAGACTGCTAGTCATTTGACTATACTCTGACCAACTAACTTGTCTGCATTCTATGCCTATGTTTATACCTATAAAATTGTTTTAACCAGGCACATTTTAATTTTTGTATTATTTTTAACAAATTGCTTACTTTGCACTGCTTCAAATTCCTAAAAATGGAATTGCAATCCAAGTCAATATTTGTAAAATGAATGCTTTAGTTTTTAATATAATTAACTGTAAATGTAATTGTATTTTTAAAAATGTTGAATGTACCTGCTTTTATGAGTGAAACCTCGAATAAAGCATACTTTGACTTTGACTTTGACTGACAGCATGGTTCCTGTGGTCATCCAGTATTGACACTTAGACCTCTCAGCGGACTGTATGAGTATTCTCAAGGAAACAAAAAAACCCTCAACCAGGATATCTTATGCTTTCAAATGGAAGAGATGGCCTGTAGTGCAAGGATAACGCTTATGATCCAATCAAGGGTCAGGAGCAATTGGTCCTTCCCTACCTGTTATACTTGGCGAAGTCCGGCCTACAAGATTCCTCCATCAGAGTTCACCTGGCTGCAATTACATCTTACAGGAAGTCTCCGGACCAAGGGTCATTCTTTCAAATGCCAGTGGTCAAGGACTTTCTGGAGGGACTCAAGAAGGTGTATCCTCCAGTAAGATCCCCTTCTCCACCTTGGGAACTTAACATTGTTCTTACTAAATTGATGGGTGCTCCTTTCGAGCCTATTCATGACGCCTCTCTGCAGCATTTGACCTGGAAGGCTGCTTTTTAGTAGCCATCACTTCAGCCCGCAGGCTGAGCGAGATTCAGGCGCTGTGCTGTAAGGAGCCTTGTACTGTATTTCATGCCAATAGGGTGGTGTTACATACTCATCCGAGCTTCCTTCCCAGGGTAGTCTCGGATTTTCACATCAATCAGGATATTACCCTGCCCACCTTCTTTCCTAAACCATCGACTCCTCCTGAGAGATCATTACATTCTTTAGATCTCCGGAGAGTACCGACATTTTACCTGGCCAAGACTCACACACTTAGGAAATCTGACCGGCTTTTCATTAACTATGGTTCCGCTAACACTGGTCTATCTGCATCTAAAAGATCCATTTCTCAATGGATTGTCTCTTGTATAGCTTTATCCTACCAGGTAGCTAACAAGACATTACAAGGCAAACCTAAGGCACACTCTACCAGAGGGAAAGCTTCTACCACAGCTCGAAATTTGTTTGCCTGATTGCAATTTGAATGTAATGGTTTTTTCATGTTCTGTATACTCTGTTGCTCGTCCGTGAGGTACTGGGTATGGCCTTGCTACTCTATTCATATATATGACTATTGATGAGTATCCCCTGGATGAGAAGGATTAGTTACCTACCTGTAATCCTAGTTCACATCCAAGGGTATACTCATCAAAGTCATAAGCGATCCTCCCTCCTCCCCGGACGAGCATTACTGGAGTTGTTATATATTAATTGTTTATACTCAGGTGTCCATACAGAATGCACCGTTCAAAAGAACTGACCTAACTGTCACCTGTGGTGCATGATGGGAGCAGAGGGTCTCCTTCAGGTCCTAAAGTCACGGTACCCTAACCCTTGGAAGCCTTAAAGGCAAGGTGGAAATTTATTAGGTGAGGATCTGCAGTTAGTAAGTTTCTATACCAGAAAAGATATTACCAAAGATAAGTAACTTTTTTGATATGTACCCAGAAAAGAAATCTAGTTAATAGTTGCACCAAGAGGAGGGTGTCAGAGGAACAGTAATTGGGTCTAGGAGTAAGACCTGTACTTTTGGAGAATCTAAACTCAGACAATTAAGCTGTATTTGGCTGTTTATTCGCACAACATTATGTGGGTTATTAGCTGATTATGTCCCTTCCCTGTCTACCTACATCATTCCTCTGCTGCTTTGTAGCTAAGTTCAGTTTGAAGAGGTTGTATAACATAATTCAGTTGGATTTGTTGGTCATCTGTTGGGAGCAGCTGGGTTGTATTGCCTGTGAGTTGTGTACATATTTAGCAATGTCCGCAACTGGCTGAAGATTGAGGCATGCACCACAAGCTTCCGTGAAGTTACTTTAAAAACTTAAAAAATTATTTATAACACGCACTATCACCATCGGTTTCTTGGCGCTCATTGACGTGAAACGGTAATCCAGGGTTTAGTCATAGGCAGCTTGAAAGAGCAAGGTTTTTAAAGATCTGCGAAAGCAGTCGTACTTTGGGCAAAGCCGTAGGGAAGGAGGTAGGGAGTTCCAGGTGGAGGGGGCCAAAACAGAAAAACTCAGGCCTCCATGTTTTTTCCTTTTGAAACGGGGGACTTCGAGCAGGTTTAGTGATGCTGAACGAAGAACTCTAGAGGGAATGTGGCGGGACAAGGCTGAAGAAATGAACAAGGGGGCTGAGTCCAAGAGTGCCTTGAAGGTAGTGCATGCAAGTTTGAAAATGCAGCGTTTAGAAACTGGAAGCCAGTGGAGAGTGCGGAGGAGGGGGGTAACGTGTTGATGTTTGGGCTGGCGGAAAATCAGGCGGGCAGCCTGATTTTGCACCAGCTGGAGTCGGTGGAGGTGACATGCAGGGATGCCTGCATAGAGAATGTTGGCATAGTCGAGCCTGGAGGTGATGAACGCGATGACCACTTGGGTCAAGGCCTCTTTGGTAAGAAACCTGCTGATCTTGCGGATCCGCCTCAGGTGGAAAAAACAGGCGGAGGTGACCGCGTTGATGTGCGGTCTCATAGAGAGATCTTTGGAAATAGTCACTCCCAGACTTTTGACTGTGCTCACAGGAGTGGGTGCTGTCCCCAACGATGTGGGCCAGAAAGTGGCATTCCATGGGTGGTTAGGACCTCCTACCAGGACGAGCTCAGTTTTGGTAGGATTCAGCTTTAAATGGCTGTGAAACATCCACTCAGCGATGGTCAGCATGGTGGACTGAAAGTCAATGCGGGAGGAAGGGTGTGAGTCGATGGGGAAGATTAGTTGAAGATCGTCTGCGTAATTATAAATTGTGACCGGGGAATTTCGGAGGGAAGCTAAAAGTGGTTGGAGATACAAATTAAAAAGTAAAGGGGATAGTGCAGAACCCTGAGGGACACCACAGGTAAGGAAAGTGTAAGAGGCAGAGAAAGAGGAGAGGTGAACAGATTGTGAGCGCTGGTGAAGGAAAGATCTGAGCCAGTCAAGGGCCAGTCCCTGCATGCCGGCGTTATGGACACGGTCGATCAAGATGGTATGATCGACCGTGTCGAAAGCCGCCGAGAGATCTAATAGGACAAGGGCTTGAGGGATGTTTTTGTCCGCACCTTTCCTGAGGGTGTCCATGACTGCTACTATAACCGCCTCGGTGGAGTGGAGGGGTCTAAAACCCGCTTGTTGAGGATCTAGAAAGGAGGATTTTTCTATAAAAGAGCTCAAACAGCGGGTAACGTAGGTCTCTAAGATCTTTCCAAGGTATGGGAGGAGGGAGATGGGCCTGTAGTTACTAAGTGTGGTAGGATCTGCATTAAGTTTCTTTAAGATAGGCAAGACAGCAGCACGCTTGAAGGACGATGGGACCTCCCCATTAGCAAGAGAGTTGTTGAGCAGTGCTAGGGGGGGGCCTGGACATGCAAGGAAGGCTTCTTTTAGGACCTGCGGGGGACAGCAATCATTAGGAGAGCCTGAACTAACTTTGTAGAGGAGGGAGATGAACTCTTGGTGAGATATAGGTGGAAACTCAGTCAAGATGTTGGTATTGGTGGGGGGGAGGGGAGGAGGGGTAGAGGAGGTCGGGGACGGTATATTATTTTTTATTGTAGTTATTTTTTCTATGAAATAAGAATTGAGCGAATCACAGAGGGTTTGGGTAGGTGGAGGTTGGGGGGTGACTCTGTCTGGACGGGAGAGCTCATTAACGATTGCGAAGATCTCTTTCGATTTGTTGTTAGAATTCAAGATTTTTTGTGAGAAATATGCCGTCTTGGCTGCCAGGATAGATTGTTTATAGGTTTTTAAGGTCTCTGTATAAGCAAGCTTGAGCTGAGGATCGTAGTGGCGACGCCAGCGGCGCTCCATTTGCCGTAGGGCAAGTTTGTCCGTTTTAAGTTGGTCAGTAAACCAGCATTGGGCATCATGGGGGCGCTTTGTTTTTATTCTTTTGAGAGGGGCGACTTTGTCGCTGGCCTGACGTAGCCAATCATTGAGTGTGTCAGCCTGGTTCTCTAGTGGGGACTGCGATACGGGTGCAGTAGACACTAGGGAATCGTGGAAAGCAGGCAAATTGGCCCTTTTCCAATTGCGAGCCATGAGATTCTTAGTACTGGGGGGAGGACATAAAGTATGCAGATGTAAATAGAAAGAGATAAAATGGTGGTCCGACCAAGAGCAAGGGACAACTGAGGGAGGGGAAATGTCGAGATTTGAAGTCCACACTTGGTCGAGGATGTGGCCCTTCTGATGGGTAGGGGTATGAATGTGTTGGGAGAGATTCATGGTTTTTAAAAGTTCAGTAAAGTCCAAAGACGATTGGTTTTCGTGGACATCGGATGGCCAATAGTTAAAATCGCCGATGACCATGATATTGGCATGATTGATTGCTAGTTGAGCAATGGCGTCGCTGAAGAGTTGGGGAAAAAGAGGCATGGAGTCAGGGGGTCTATAAACAAGAATACAAACAAAACACCATTTAGGGGAGGTGAATTTGAGTGCCAAATATTCAGTTTTAGGGATAGGGGTCATCGAGATCTCAGAAAAAGTATGTTCAGAGCGGATGATGGCCGCTACCCCGCCACCAGTTTTCCCAGTGGGGCGGTTGGTGTATATGATGTAGTATCCAGTAGGGATAGCAGCAAGAATGTCGGGGGCTGAGTCTTCGGTGATCCAGGTTTCTGCTAGGAGGAGGATATCAATGGAGCTCTGATGTAATAATTGAAAGATCTCGATCTGATGGCGAACAAGGGAACGGGTGTTAAGGTAATAAATTGATAATGAAGCAGAGATCTGAGGAACAAGGGGGGGGGAATGTTGGGAGAGAACCTGTGCCGAGAAGTCAGATGGTACAAGGATACCATATGTCAGACCCGCTTTTACGGCATGGGTCGGAATGGGTCCTGATGAATTAAGTCTCAAGAGGTCAGCGGAGGAGTATGAAAGAAAATGGGCATTACGACGGGGCCCTGGGCCCGTGCAGGCGCGGACGGGCGCAGACGGGCTTGACTTGTGCGCGACTTCGGCGCGAAGTCGGCGCTCCCGCTGCGCTCGTCCGCTGCGCTTCCTCCAGGCCGCCATTAAATACTAGAGGGGATGGAGCGCTAGACCGCTGACCTGCTGGTAATCTGTGCAGGGTGAAGGATGAGCACAATTTGATGAAGATGCTATTATGCAGAACTAATGACTCATCTTTGGCAGTTTTGTTTTAAGAAATCAAGATTGTTTTTACAGGGAGGGGAGGCAAGTGTTGGATGCTTTTAATGGCTTATTTATGGAGCACCAATAAAATATTCCACAGATGCTGGCTATTTGCTCAAAGGTTGACTCAACTTACCTGTTAATTTATTACACCCGACTCCAGAATTGCGATGCTTTTGTTATCAGCATGCCCAGGCAAAGGGCATTGAGGATTTTGGCATATATTAAACCATTTAGTTCGTTCCAGTTGATCATTTGAACCAGCAGCTGTAAAGGACACTTATCGTGAAAGGAAGTGATTCCAAAAACAATTTTGGCAGAGTTTCATGTCAGAGTTGGTTGTCTTGTGAAGCAGTTTCTACCTTTGATGTTATGTAATATTTCACTGAAACATCACTCGTTTCTTCTAAACTTATGTAACCTTTGTCTCTTGCAGGTTTGCGATTGGTTGTACCCTCTCATGTGTACTCAGTCACCAGTTCTGCGTTACAACACTGGAGTGTACATGTTTCCAGACGTGATGTCTCAAGTTGTTGGCTCTTATGTGGGAGTCGTACTGTCTGCAGAGCTTCCTGCTGCTGACCGAGAACTTTTTGAAGACCTTTTAAGTCAGATGTCGGACCTGAGAGTCCAGGTACTGAACAGTGTTTTTTCTTTAACTGTGAATGCCTGCTGACGATAAACCAAGGTATAAACAAACCACACTTTCTATTGCAGTCGATTTAACGGAATATGCAAAATTAACCATTGTCATCCTATTTTAAAAAGTGCACAAACGGATGTACATGTCTGAATAGCACTTAACTTAGTTTACTGTATAAACAATCCTTTGTATAAAAAAAGTCATATGGAGTTGTCCGAACAACAAAGGGTCGTATCTCATTTTAATCCCATTTCGACAAATCTGTTAACCATTATAACAAGCATTGGTAAATGCAATAACTGTTGCCTAGGTGATTATATATATATATTTTTTTTTTGTTTGTTTGGTGAGCAGTTGTGCAATATAATTTAAAGGAACACAACTAAAAGAGTTACCTTAGATAGAAAATGGCACTTCGAAATCACCAGGAGATTATATTCACACATTTAAAGCTGTAATACTGCTTATTTCCTGTTGTCTGCTGTTTGTTATACAAAGTGTACACATTAGCGCACACAAAAACACTCACACTACTGCAATAATGAATAAATATACATGGGCAGCTGTAGTAACACAGGATGGAAGAAACATTGCAGCACCTAAACACATGCATCCAAACATGCGCATATATACGCAAATGTCAAGTGCTCCCATGCGAACTGGAACGCACTAACATACACAGAAATTCACACGCTCGTACAGGTACACTGAAAATCACAAACATGGACGACCTCAGCACCACCCGACAAACACAGAGACACAGCTAGCACGTCTAAAAAGCATGCAGCCAGGGCACGAGTCGGGGGTACACGCTGATGGACGGCGTCCACCCACTTTTTTCACAGGGTGAATGTCGTCCACCCTGGCAAGAATTTGGACCCACCGAATGTGCTGAACTCGTCCCGGTGTAATTTTCAAAGACTGGGATACTTTTAGCAGCGCCTGCGCGTTGTCTGCTTTCTTTCTGCAACAAGCAACAACGTGCAGGCGGGATCAGGATGGGGATTTCTTATTTAAGACTCATGCTGGGCCCATAACAAAGGCCGAATTTGAGGGGTCATCAGGCCTCCTTTTGTTCTAGTCTCTTGGCTGGGACCACCCAGAAGCCTCACACCTGATGCAAATGAAGCGGAGGGAAATAAAGGCTCACACCTTGTTAGCACTTACACATACTTAAGAGAGGCAGCTTTTCACTTTGTCCAGTCCCTGTTTAGGCGATATGCATGCACTGTAAGAATATCTGATGCATTGGTCTTTTCCAGCAACAACAAAACAATTTGCATTTATAGAGAGCTTACTTCCCGCAAGGAGGTGTTGAAATAATTTAAGTACCACTATTTTTTCTTGTATAGCGCCACTCATTCCAATGCAGGGTGTCCGAGCGCTTTACATCAACACGTGCATTTTACATGTACAATAAATTATGTTTGGAAATGTATGCACTGGATGTATTAACACCTTCGCTGCGGCGGCTATTCTGCCGCAGCGCTAAGGGGGCGGGGGGCCGCGCGGTGCGCACATGCTGGTGGCGGAACCGCTCCGTCACCAGCCGCGGTTGAGCTGTGCTCATGACGGAGCGGATCCGTCATGGCCCCGCCCGCTCAATGGAACGCCCAGCGCAGGCGCAGAATCCGCGCCGCACAGGCGCGGCGAGCGGGTCATGACGGAACTGCTCCGTTATCAGTACAGCGCCACCGCGGCTGATGACGGAGCGGTTCCGTCATCAGCACGGAAAGAGTTAAATAAACCTGGGGGATTGCAAGGTGTAGAAGCCACATATCATCTTCCATAGTTCACTGTGCTATTATCCTCGCAACACGCTCAAACGTACACATGATAGACCTGCTAAATATATATGTGAGGGCTTTAGATCTGATGTCCCTTCTTGTGATGCCAATTTCTATGATGTCAATTCCTGTGATGCCATGAGTGATGTCATGCACTGTGATGTTGCGCGCCATGATGTCACTTTCATACTGCCTAACTAGGTTAGTCCCCCCACTTCTTTTTTTAGGACATGTGCCCTGCATGCACTGCACACAGACACTAACCCTTCACAAATATACATATACGCACTTACAAAGATGCCCAAAAATGATTTTCCGTGGTCAGATTGATTAAACATGCCCTCTGCCGCCACCTGCTGGCAATCCTGTGTAACGCATTGACTTTCTGTCGCCTCTGCCAGTGAACCCTTCTCTGAAAGTGATATTCAGGTAGTTTAAATCTGACGGTTTGAAACAAGAGGCTGCATCCTCACACCAAATTCACAAGGCCAGCAACGTGCGGCGCACAAACAGCAGGCTTGCATTAAAAAAGTTCCACAAAAACCGGATGACCACAGTACTTTAGCGACGAGATAAGAGCCCCTTTTAAGATATATGAACACAATGGATTTCACGCCGGCGAAACCTAAAAATCCTATGAGTGCTTTTGATAATTAAGGCTTCTCTTATCCAAGTTAACTGAGGAAAGCTGCTTGCTGTGCGTTGACGTGATGGATGATTGGATCACCACTTTCATTTCAAGGGTGGTAAAGATATTTATCTTTGTTTTTTTACTGTAGTGCCTTTATGTGTGGTGCATGCAGACCAAAAGATATTTATCTTTTTTTTTTTACTGTAGTGCCTTTATGTGAAGTGCATGCAGACCAAACGTAGGCATTGCATAGACCAAAAAAACCTGGCGTATAATGCTGTATCATAGTTAATTAGGTGATGCAGGTCAATGATGTCCGTAGATATTATTTATAGATTTATATAACATAACAAAACCTATCTGGGTAGCCATACTAGCATGTGAATTAGGGGGCATTTTAGAAAATGTCTTCTTTTTAACACTCTTACATTTGGAAGGCAGAAATGCATTGAACGACAACTGGTAATAACACTTGTTCTACTATCCTGTGTTCCCCCAAGTCTCCCAATAAAAACTGTACCTCACTTGTGTGGGTAGGCCTAGTTCCCCCGACAGGAAACATCCCAAAATGCAACATGGACAAAATCTGATTTTTTTTTTCCATAGAAAACTGACCCTTTTTTTTGCAATGTGTCTAGCTGTGGATTTTGGGCCCTAGCTTAGCCGGCACCTAGTGAAACCTAGCAAACCTGCACATTTTTTAAAACTAGACACTCGGGGAATCCAGGATAGGGTGACTTGTGTGGCTCTCACCAGGTTCTGTTACCCAGAAATCCTTGCAAACCTCAAACTTTGTAAAACCAAACACATTTTTCTCACATATCGTAAAACGTACTATTTTACAATGTGCCTGGCTGTGGAATTTGGGGCCTAGCTCACCCTACATCTAGGAAAACTTAGAAAACCCAGGTAATTTCTGCAAACTAGACACCCGAGGGACTTCAAGGATGTTTGGCTTGTGTGGATCCCCTTACGCTTTCTTTCCGAGAAACTCCTGCAAACCTCAAATTTAGCTGAAAAAAAACACATTTCCCTCAAATTTGTGTGTGAGAAAGTTGTGGAATCACCGGGATAGCACAAATGTCTTACAACCCAGCACTTTCCCAAGTCTCCTGATAAAAATGGTACCTCACTTGTGTGGGTAGGCCTAGTGCCCGCAACAGGAAATAGCTCAACACTTACTGTGGAGACTTTAAAATTATCGATCACAAAAAGACCTGGTCTTGTGAGCGGGTCACCTGCATCTTTGGGCTTGGGGGCCATGCAGGGAAACCTGCCAAACCCAGACATTTTTTTAAAACTAGAGCCCCAGGGGAGTCCAAGGATGTGTGGCTTGCATGGATCTCCCAACGTTTTCCTACCCAGAATGTCATGGAAACCTAAAATATTGAGGAAAAAAAATCACATTTTCCTTACATGTCTGTATGGGATCACCACACCGGCACAAATTTCCTACCACCCATCATTCCCCTTGGTCTCCAGATAAAAATGATACCTCACTTGTGTGGGTGGGCCAAGACCCTGCGACTGGGAAAGGTAAAAAACCTAGGGATTGAGGGATAGCACAGCGAGTTCTAAACCTACTCTGGTGCCTACCTTGGGGGCTTATGGGCTTGAAAATCCAATGCCTATCTGCCCTCAATGGGGACAAAAACAGCCAGAATATTCACCCCCAAAAGGGGAGTGACCCTTGCCTAGGGCCACTCCTCAAAACATTTTGTGCCATAATCCATAAAATCCATGGTGGTCTAGTGGCTTCTGCCCCCCTTGGCGACAGATGGGCCTAAAAATATAAAGCCGATCTGCACTCAAGAGGGGCAGAAATGGCCACAACATTCATCCCCAAAAGGGAAGCAACCCTTGCCCACGGGACCACTGCTTAAAACTTTTAGCACCATATACAAAATAAAATCCATAGTTTTCTAGTGGCTTCTGGCCCCTTGGAGCAGATAGGCCTCAAATTATAAGGCTGATCTGTCCATGAGGGTGGCAGAAATGGACAAAACATTCATCCCAAATAGGGTAGTGATCCTTGCCCCAGGGGCCATGCCCAAAACATTTATTATTGTGTACAGAAAAATCCCTGGTGGTCTAATGGCTTCTGATCCCTTTAGGGGCAGATGGACCTAAACATCTAAGGCTGATCTGCGTTTGGGGGAAGAAATGGCCAAAACATTCATGTCACCAGGCAGGTCGCTCCACCCCGCCGCACAGTACCACCTGTGCGACGCTGCCCTGAGCCAGCTGCTGCCACTCGTTACGGTTCGTGCCCTTGCATAGCCTCCTTGTTTTCACTTATCCCACTGTTGTATCCTGTTGTGCCCTTTTGTATTTCTTGTATTTTATTGTATTACTGTTTATTTTCTCCGTGACTGTGCCCTTCTTGCCTTCTGTACCCCCGCCAGCTTCCCTCTTGTTTTTCCCGCCGCTGCGTCCCCTGCGGCCTGCCCCCCTGTTCACCCATTTGCCGCCCGCTCCCAGCTGCTCCTCCCTCCCACCTCCCCTCTTATGGCTGCGCTGCACGGACGTGCCGTCGGCGCGCCGAAGGGATCGCGCCCAGCACCAGAACCCTTGGCCCCCGCGAATGCCATGACACCCGACACCGCTATGACTCCAGCATCCTCCTCGCACTCAAGGGCGGACGATCACGCACCTGCTGCCTGGCCACCCCAAAGTGCACCCAAGGACCCTTCTCCTGCTGGAACTGCAGCTTCACCAGCATTCGGCCTGCCAATCCACCAACCAGAAAAGAACCCAACTACCTCAGATGCATTCTTCTCAACACCCGCTCCGTCCGCAAACACGCCGTTGAACTCTGGGACCTACTCGACTCAACCTCCCCAGACGTCGCCTTCCTGACACAGACCTAGCTGAACCTCTCCTCGGCACCCGACATCGCCATAGCCATCTCGGAAGGCTACAAGATCACCCGCAGTGACCGCACCAACGGAGTAGGAGTAGAAATCGCCATCATCCACAGGAACACTCTGAGTCTCGACCAACACTGACGACACCCTCAGCACCGCCGAACACCTGCACTTCCAGATCCACACCGACCCCAACACCATCCTCAGAGGAACTCTTGTCTACAGACCCCCCCCCCTCCGGACCCCGACCACAGTTCAGTGAATCCATCGCTGACTCAGTCAGCACACACGCCCTCGCCTCCAAAGTCTACATCCTCCTCGGGAACCTAAACTTCCACCTCGAGAACAACAACACCAACTCCACAACCCTGATCTCCAACCTCGGACTCCGACAACTCGTCACAACACCCACCCACTCCGCCGGCCACACGCTTAACTCCATCTTCTCCGCAAGCCCCCACGTCTCCTTCAACCACACCACCGAATTCCACTGGACCGACCATTGCTGCATCCACTTCAGCTTTCGGAAAGCTACCACGTACCACCGCACCCAACAGATGCCTCACCGCTGCTGGAGCAAAGTCACCGAAGACCAGCTAACCACCACCCTTGCCCAGAGCCCTCCCCCGCCGACCCCGACTCCGCCGCCCTCAACCTCAGACAGTGGATCAACAACTGCGGCAACACCCTCGCCCCGCTCAAGAAACCCTCCAACAGCCACACCAGCAAGGCAGCCAGCTGGTTCACTGAAGGCCTCCAAGAAAACCTGCCGAAAGCTAGAGAAGAACTGGCACCATGAACGAACACCGGAAAGCTACGCAACCCACAAGGACGCCACCCGCAGACACCATCACCTCATCAGATCCGCCAAAAGGGCCTCCTTCAAAGACCGCCTAGACAACAGCGCACACAACAGCAAAGAGCTCTTCAACATCATGAAGAAACTATCCAACCCCAGCTCCAACACCAACGACATCCCACCTTCGCAAGACCAATGCGACTCCCTGGCCACCTTCTTCCATCGCAAGATCACAGACATCCAAGACCGCTTCAACGCCACGACTGCCCGACAACCACTGAGACCTCCGCCCCCACGACCACCATCCGCACCAACCGCCTGCTCCTCTGGACCATCATAAACGACAACGACACCATCAAGATCATCAACACCATCCACTCCGGTTCTCCGTCAGACCCATGCCCGCACCACATCTTCAACAAAGCCAGCACCACCATTGCACCCCATCTCCGGAAGGCCATCAACATTTCCTTCAAGACAGCAACCTTCCCGGAAAGCTGGAAGCACGCCAAGATCAACGCCTTACTCAAGAAACCCAAGGAGGACTTCAATGATCTCAAGAACTTCCAGCCCATCCCCCTGCTCCCGTTCCTAGCGAAGGTCATCGAGAAGACCGTCAACAAACAACTGACTCGCTACCTCGAGGAAAACCGCATCCTGGACCCGTCCTAATCCGGGTTCCACAGCAACCATAGCACCGAAACCGCCCTCATCGCCGCCACCGATGACATCAGGACCCTGCTAAACAACTGACAAACCGCAGCCCTCATCCTCCTGGACCTATCAGCCGTCTTCGACACGGTCTGCACCCGCACACTACGCATGCCTCTACAACCCTGGAATCCAAGAGAAGGCCCTGGACTGGACCACCTCCTTCCTCTCCGGCAGAACACAGAGCCTCCGCCTTCCCCCCCCTTCCGCTCCAAAGCCACCAAAATCATCTGCGACGTACCGCAGGGCTCATCCCTCAGCCCAACTCTGTTCAACATCTACATGGCACCGCTCGCCCACGTCAACCCGACTACGCGCCCTCAACATCATCTCCTACGCAGATGACACCCAGCTGATCCTCTCCCTCATCAAGGATCCCCAAACTGCCACAACCAACCTCCGCAAAGAAATGAAGGCAGTCGCTGAATGGATGAGGAACAGCCGGCTGAAGCTGAACTCAGACCAGATGGAAGTCCTCATCTTCGGATCCACCCCCTCCGCCTGGGACGACTCCTGGTGGCCGACTGCACTGGGAACAGCTCCAACACCCACCGACCATGCACGCAACCTAGGGGTCATCCTCGACTCCACCCTCTTTGACTAAGCAGGTCAACGCCGTCTCTTCCTCCTGCTTCAACACCCTCTGCATGCTCCGCAAGATCTACAAGTGGATCCCCACTGAAACGAGAAGAACGGTCACCCAGGCCTTCGTCACCAGCAGATTGGACTACGGAAACGCCCTCTTCGCAGGAGCCTCGGACAAACTCCTGAAACGGGTTCAACGCATCCAGAACACCTCTGCATTCCTGATCCTCGACATCCCTTGCCGCAGCCACATCACACCCCACCTAAGAGACCTGCACTGGCTCCCCGTTAACAAGAGGATAACCTTCAAGCTCATCACCCATGCACACAAGGCACTCCACAACACCGGACCGGCATACATCAACAGACGACTTAGCTTCTACACTCCCACCCGCAGCTCCGCTCCGCTCAGCCGACCTCGCCCTCGCCCTCGCCACAGTCCCCCGCATCCAAAGAGCGACCTCCGCCGGCAGATCGTTCTCCCACCTCGCCGCCAAGACCTGTAACACCCTCCCCATCCACCTATGGCAGACCCAAGACCTGCTGACCTTCAGAAGACTCCTCAAGACCTGGCTTTTCGAGCAGTAGCAGCATTCCCCCACCCCCCAGCGCCTTGAGACCCTCACAGGTTAGTAGTGCGCTTTATTAATGCCCTGATCGATTGATTGAGTGATCCTTGCCCAAGGGATCGTTCCATTTAATTATTAAAAAACGAATCCCTGGCTTCTAGTGGCTGGGCCTGCTTTGAGGCTGCTACGTATACCCCTCACCTCCCCACCTTCACCTAGTCCGATGAAGACCCGCCCTGGCGCTTTAAGAGCGCTACCATAGGGTTGCAACGTCGACAACAATACCTGTTGACCATCTTTTAAGGATTCTGTATTTGGGACTAACTAGTGGAGTCTACAGAACACTTTTAGCGATTTCGTATTATTGGCCACGCTTCCCCCTTTCCCTTCCCCAACCTCCCATTCCCCTCCCTTTTTCCTGAAATCGCTATTGTATATATTACACTTGCACAAACCTCACTGAGCACCATCTGTCACCAATTTTCACTTTGTACGCCACTGTATAATGATGACAGCCTTGTGAATATCTTAACAAGAGTACTTCTAAATAATTACAATTTATAAAGTAATTTGTGATACTCAGATGGTTTGGATTCCCCTTTTTAGGTCTCGCTGGTGTTAGCACGCGAAGCGCTGCATCCAGCAAAAGACCTTATGTTGTGCACTTGTCGGGAATGTTGGACAGGGGAAGGGTATGTGCTTTCCCTCGGCGATTTCATCGCTAGGACGCGCACTCCCAGCCCGGCGCCGTGCATATCTCCTGTTCAACATTCACTGCAAGTCAGCCTCTCGCCCCTCTCAATCGTGCGCGCACACACACAGCCACACTCACGCATGCACACACACGCAGGCACACATACATATGTATGTATGTATAGGCATTTATATAGCGCACTACTTACCCGGAGGGTCCCAAGGCGCTTCGACTGCTGCGAAACCCTTCCTGGCTTCCCTGAGAGATGGTCCCTTAATGGGTATCTCCAGGGTGAGACCAGGCATCCCCGGCGGTCTGGTGGGGCCGTTAGTGAAGATGAGGCAAGCTAATGCCCAGAGTTGCCGAGTGTGATCGCTGATCAGAGTGGGCACCGAGGCGAGAGAATTATCGAGTCCGCTGACCCTGGTCCAGAAACCTGCCGCGCCGGGAATCGAACCCTGGTCCCGGGCCGTCCTCTGCTCTCGGGTCTGCCGCCTCTAACCAGTGAGCCACACTACCTCACACCTACATACACACACACACACACACACACTGCATACACACACTGCATACACACACTGCATACACACACGCGCGCACACACACACACACGCACACACAGAGCCACCCCCCACCCACTCACCTGGCTCTTTCCGCGTGTCCCTCTCTCCCTCGGCAGGCAGCGGGTAAGTCTCGGCATGGTAGCCCCGCAGAGGTGGTCTTCACCCGGGCCCTCTCCTGGGACCCGGGACTTCAGCTGCCGGCGCCGGGGCTCCCTCTTCATTACAAATAGCTTGCTTGCGCTGGCAGCCCCCACCCTCTGTCACAGTCCGGTTTCAGTTTTGCTGTCTTCCGTGTTCGCCGTCCGCATGAAACCCCTCTTTCTGGTTTTTCTCTGTTTCTGTCTTGCCGGATAAGCTGTTTGTTTGTTTTTTACAGGAATGCAAGGGGCGGAATGCTATTAAAAGTCTGTGAAAGAAGGAAGCCACCCATAAGGTGTAAAGTAAAAAACAATTCAGAGCGAACGCAGTCAGGGACACAAGTCTGACCAACCTTAGAATATACAATGAGCGCGAAAGAAGAGGAACGTAGCTCAGAATTCTGAAATGAATACATAACGAGCATTGGATATAGTGAATGTAAACATGCCTTATTAGCAAACATCGTTACCCCAGTATTGGAACTTTCATAGATTCCCATGCTTTGTATCATTCCCCGTCGTCGGAATGGGAGCCTCCGTAAATAAAAACATATCATAACCATAGGTACAAAAGAGAAAACCAGGCTTAGGCCTCATCTCATTATCACCCTCTTTGTGTAAAAGAGCCCAAACTTTCCGCAACAACCAATCAGAATAGCCTCACCACATTGAACCTTCCTGAGAGAGCCTCAGATTTTCTACCGCACGTTGTGCTAGGGAGTCTCCACTGAGCTCTGCTCAGTTTTCTTTCTTCAACTTAATTCTTCTTCAAAATTACTTCAGAATATTAATATGTCGGACAAGAAAAAGAAGGCTTTGTTCAGGGCCTGTGCTACCTGTGCGAAAAAGAGACTTTTTGTGGAGGACAAGCATGATGATTGTATTTACTGCTTGTATCCTGACCACAAGGCCACAGATTGCAAAATCTGTAGGACCTTTTCTACTAAGACATTGAGAGACAGAGAAGGCCGATTACTAACTTGGCTACAGAAAATGAAGTCACGGAAGGACGTGCTGTCTTCAGATAAGGAGGACTCTTCATCTGCTTCATCTTCAAAAAAGGTCCAGAAAGAGGGGTAGATCACCTCCCTCTACTTCTTCAGAAATCCCTGTCAAAGCCCAACAAAAGATCTCTGATAGGTCTGAGAGGGCTAGTCCCATTAAATCTCCTCACCGAGGTGAAAAGGAGAGGGTGGGACAGGCTGCTGAGGTGGACACAGCCAAAAAGATGAAAAAGGATGTTTCTGTTCCTTCACAACCATCTCTAAAAGTGAAGGAAGGCATGAAACTGGCTGCTGAATCGATGGACGGAAAACCTGACAAGAAGCAGCGTCCGTCGACCACGAAATCTGCAGGTACGTCGGCGACGTCTTCTCAAAAAGCCTTGATTTCTATGGTGGCTCCGTCCGGTAGCTCTGTTGACGTCGACTCCATTGAAACCATCGTCAACGTTTAAGGTGCCTTCTTGCTCGTCGTCAATAGCTGTATTCTCGACGTTGACGATCATGACGACGAGAGTAGTGTCGACGGCTGCTGCGACGACGAAGACCAGGTCGACGTCGAGGACGGCGGCTGCAATGATGATGACGACGAGTTCGTCGTCTATCAATCCACCGTCGACGATGAGGACGGCGGCTGCAATGATGATGACGACGAGTTCGTCGACGACGCCGTCGACTATCAATCCACCGTCGACGATGAAAGCCCCGTCGACGATCCATCCACCGTCGACGAGGAAAGCTCTGTCGACGATCCATACTCCGCGGACGATAAAGTCTCCGTCGACGAAGACTACTTCTCCGTCGACGGTTCCATCTACGGTTCCTTTGACGAGGACTCCGAGGTCGTCGACGATTCAAAAAATACACATTTCCATGCGAAAGCAGCAAATCACTCCGGAGATGACTTCTCCTAGAAGAGTATCATCCTTACTCCCAACTATGTTGTTTGATGAGGAGTCTGATGACGAGGAGGATGAGAATCCAGTCCCTCGGGCAGTCCCTCAGACTTAAAGGTGAAGTGTCAGGAAACGGACACTGAGGAGTATTATGAACAACAATATGTCCAACAAAGCACACCTCCTACAACCTTAGGACAGGACATGGTGGCCATGCCATCTTCCCTCATATCGGACTTGCAACTGATGTTGCAGGATTACAGGACCAGGTTTCCAACTCCGCCAGTTCACAGCAGGAGCGCCCACCTTCTCCTGTTGACCTACTGCTCCGGCAATCATCGTAACGACGGTGGTTCCACGGGCTGTGCATCCAGAACCTAGAGAAGACATCCAGGAAGTAGTTGATGTTTCTTCTGATGATGGTGTCCAGGATGAACCTACGCATGATCCAGATCTGGATGATGATGATGATACTGGTATGCAAGATCCAGATGTGGTGAGGCAGGATACTGCTACCTCTCCGCCTGCTGACATTGGGGGGTTCCATAACCTCATGGAGAGAGCATCTGTAGGATTTGGTCTGCCTATCACGACTGTCCAGTCAGACTGCTTTCTATATGACTTTAAAGAACCATACAAGAGGTCGGTCCGATCTATTCCTATCATCGAACATGTATGGTCGGAGGGAGTTAAAGTTATGCAAAATCTGGCTACAGTCATTCCTGTTCTTCACAGACTAGAGAAAAAATACAAAGTGCCGGATGGCAGTCCAGCTTGTCTTCTGGGTCAACCTAAGCCGGATTCAGTAATCTCTCAAGCAGCACAAAGCAAATCGAAGAATCCTTCCACGCCCCTTACTACACCTCCGGATAAAGAAGGAAGTCGCTTGGACAATGTAGGAAAAAGATTCTCCTCTATGGCCAGTCTCCTTGTCCGCGCTGCTAATGCCCTTGCCACCCTCGGCAGGTACGATCGCCAGATGTGGTGCGACCTGTCCCTGTTTGTGGAACAGCTTCCGGAATCTACAAGGGATGAGGCCTAGAAAATCTTGGTGGAAGGAGAGGTCTTCATCGGAAGTAATAGATTGCGCTATGGACATCGCATCCACTGCCTTTCGTGCGCTGGCTGGATCAGCTGTGCTACGGCGTCAGGGCTGGTTGCGGGCGACCTGGTTTGGCCAGGAAGTCCAAAACAAAATCTTGGACTTACCATTTGACGGAGAGATGCTTTTTGGAAAGCATGTGGATGAGGCCCTGCAGAGCATTACGAAGGATAAGGACACAGCAAAGTCATTGGGTTCGTTGAACTACCATAAAGTTACTTTTAGAGGAGCGAGAGGGAGAGGTTTCTCCTCTTATAGAGGTTGCAACCAACAAAGATATTCATCTCAGTCCTCCCAGTCGTATAAGTCTCAGTATTCTAATCAACGTCCGGGCCAGTCGAGTCTTTCTCTAGTCAATCGCAGAGAGGACGCCAGAATCGTCAAGGACGTGACCACTCCAAGAGGCAATAGCGGCCTCGCGGCTCTTTCTACTGTTCCTACTCCTCTGATGACATCAGTGGGGGGCAGGATATCTCTTTGTCTCGACAGCTGGAAACTTATAACATCAGACAAGTCTGGGGTCTTAAATATCATCAAGAGTGGCCATACGTTGGAGTTTCAACATCTACCTCCAACCAGAGCTCCAGGCGCCTGTCAATCAAAACATCTGGGACTGCTACGTCTCGAAGCCCACCAGCTTTTCATCAAGGGGGCAATAGAACCTGTACCTCTCTCGCAGAGGGGGAAAGGGTTTTATTCCAGGTTCTTCCTGGTTCGCAAAACGACGGAAACTTGGCGTATATTAGATCTACGGGAGCTCAACACCTATCTCATCAAACTATCCTTCAGGATGGTCACTCTTCAGGATATTCTTCGTCTTTTAAATCCAGGCAATTACATGGCGACTCTGGATTTAGAGGATGCCTACTTCCATGTGCCGATCCACCCAGCTCACAGACAATACTTGCGCTTCACAGTAGGCAAGAGCCATTTCCAATTCAAAGTACTTCCTTTTGGCCTAAGGTCTGCTCCGAGGATATTTATGAAGGTGTTGGCCCCAGTGGCTGCTTTCCTCAGGAAACAATCTGTGGAAGTTTTTCCCTACCTGGACGACTGGCTAGTCAAAGCTCCAACTTTCCAGGAAACTTCCAAGGCGATTACAACCTGCAGTCAATTGTTCAATGTCATGGGCCTTCAGCTCAACAAGAACAAATCAGTTCTCCACCCGTCCAGGTCAGCAAGGTTTATGGGGGCCATCCTGGACACGAAACGTTGCAAGGCTTACCCTTCAGTCGATCGTCAAAACAAACTGATGCTCTCGGCTCACCAATTGCTGAAAAAGAAGTCTATGTCAGTGCGACTATACAAGTCCCTTCTCGGGTCGATCTCATCCTGCATGCCATTAATTCCGCATTGCAGGCTGCGAATGCATCCTCTGCAAGAGCAGGTCGACAAACAATGGTACCAAGCAGAGGGCTCTTTCGACGACAAGATTTCAATAACACCAGAAATGAGAAAGGCATGCGACTGGTGGTTGGTAAGGAGCAACATCGCCAAGGGCTTGACTTTCATGCTTCCTCTGTCTCCCATGGTTCTCACCACGGACGCCTCATTAGAAGGCTGGGGAGCGGTCCTCCAAGAATTGCAAGTCAGTGGACTCAGGGATCCAAGTCAACACCAGTGCCACATCAACCTGTTGGAGCTCAAGGCCATCAGATTAGCTTTACAGGCTTTTCTGCCACGAATACAGAATCAATCAGTGCTGGTCCGGACGGACAACACGACGGCCATGCACTATATCAACAAACAGGGGGGAACAAGATCTCAAACTCTGTCCAAGGAAGCACAATTGATTTGGGATTGGGCGATCCTTCACAAGATTGCCTTATTAGCAGAACACCTGGCAGGTTCGCTCAACATAACAGCGAAAGCCCTGAGTCCCAGAAATCGACCACTCACGAATGGGAGTTGGATCAGGCCATTCTGGAAGAGGTGTTTTCGGTCTGGGGACCCCGACCATAGACCTGTTTGCGACTCCGGAGAACACCAAATGCCGGTTATATGCAAGCAGGGATCACCATCCGGGATCCTTGGGGAACGTGCTTTCGATTGCCTGGTACGGCGCAGTCTTTTACGCTTTTCCACTGATACCCCTCATTCCGAGGATACTCAGGAAGGTCAAAGCAGAACCGTGCAAACTGATCTTGATTGCACCGGCGTGGCCCCGGCAGTTCTGGTACACAGAACTCCTATTACTCTCCTAAGATCATCCGATTCCCCTACAACTGGTTCCTTACCTGTTGTCGAGGTCTCGGGGTCAAGTGCTCCATCCGGATCCAGGCTCGCTTCACTTAACAGCGTGGCTCCTGAATACAGGGAGTTCCGACATCTGAATCTCCCTAAGGAGTGTAGGGACGTGTTGTCTCAGGCTCCAGCTCCAAGCACTAACAAAACATATAAGGCAAACTGGAAGAGGTTCTGCCTATGGTGTCAGAAGCAACATCTCCATCCGTACACTTCAGCTCCTCATCAAATTTTACCATACATCCTGCTACTGGCTAAATCTGGTCTGGCACATTCTTCTGTGAAAGTTCATCTAGCAGCCATCTCAAGATTCAGACGGACGTCTTCAGGTCCTTCTCTTTGGTCGGCTAGAATTGTCAAACAGTTTATGAAAGGCCTGTTTCGGATGTATCCCCCAGTCCATCCTCCACCTCCAATTTGGCAACTTAATTTGGTGTTGGCTCAGCTAATGAAAGCTTGGTTTGAGCCCATCAACAATGGCGGACCTTAAATACCGATCATGGAAACTAGCTCTTCTATTGGCTTTGACATCTGCCAGGAGAGTTAGTGAGCTTCAGGCTCTGTCAATAGTGGAACCTTTTCTTCAGTTCAAGCGGGATGTCCTAATCCTTCGGACTAATCCAAAGTTCATCCCCAAGGTACCATCTGAATTTCATCTGAATGAACCTTTGATTTTGAAGTAATTTTTTCCGCGACCTACGACTCCAGCAGAAAGATCCTTGCATTCTTTGGACGTTCAAAGATGTTTAAAGTTCTATCTGGAGCTCACAAAATGTTTTCGAAAATCTTCACAACTGTTCGTATCTTACAGTGCTCCGCAGAAGGGATTTTCGCTAACCAAGTGCAGCATTTCCCGCTGGACTTCCAGCGCTATTTAATTCTGCCATCAAGCAGCGGGCAAACCACTGGCATCAAGATTCTGATAGATACATCTGCCGTGTGGATTCCTCACCTTGTGAATATCCCCCTTGCGTCAGCAACGTTCGGAAATTTTCTTCGTAGCACGCCGTCGTGGGCGACGTCACAGGAGCACGGCTTCGCGCGCGACTCCGTCTGACGTCACCGACCCCATATCAGGCCCACGCCGGCGTGATGACGTCAGTTCCCTTTTTTCCGCGTCTCCGACGCTAACGGTTTTCGGGATCTTCAGCGATACCTAGTATCTTTCTGTCTGATAATTGTCACTGTTTCTCTCTTACGACTTTGTTCTTCTCCGGAGATGTCGTCGAGGAAAACAGGCTTTAAGCCATGTAGGTCTTGTGCCCCCATGATGTCCATCACTGACCCACATAAGGATTGTTTGTGGTGTCTTGGTTCGAGTCACGACGTCAAGAACTGCGATTCCTGTTTTAAGATGAATCCAAAGGCTCTTCGAGAGCGTGAGGCTAAATTACTTTTGGCGAAAGTGAAACAGGATTCTGGACGACATTCGAGATCGACGTCACGAAGATCGAAGTCGAAGCAAAGGTCGCGGTCGAAGTCGAGATCGGCGTCGAGGTCCAGAGCTGGTTCGAGGTCTGGAGAGGATTCGAGATCTAAAGCGAAGTCGAAGTCCAGAGATAGATCTAGGTCTAGATCTAAGTCGGCTTCCGGTCATGCTTCGAGCTCCTCGAGGAGAAAACATAAGAGGAGGAAGCACAGTTCGAAACATCATTCGGAGAAGGAATCCTCTGACTCGAAGAAAAGGTCTCACAAACATCGTAAGGACTTTCTCTCCTTCGCCTGCTTTGTCAAGAGAAGGTTCTCCGACTCCGGAGCCGGAGCCTGACCCGGAGCCGGTATCCTCGGAGCATGAAGTGGAAGAGGAGGTAACTCCACAAGAACCTGCTTCAGCGGAGACTCCTGTGAACCCAGAAGGTCAGGTTGAGGATGTGTCGGGGCGGCCTCTATTGCAACATCCGGTAGGTCCGTACCCTTCTTTTCCTGGTCCTGGACAGGATCCCTCGCATTTTCTCAATGCGATGTATGGAGTTTATTCTAGGGCAATGTACCCCACTGGAGCGCCTGGTGGCCCCATGGGTCCATTATCGTACAATCTGGGTATTCCTCAGTCGTACGCCCCAGCTCCATTTATGCCTTTCATGCCGGCGCCTCTTTCACCATGGCTCGGTACGGCTCCACCGAGGTCTTCGACTCCGCATGCGGCTTCGCCGACTCCGGATTGACCTCGCAGTCGAGATCGAGGTACCACGCCTGTTCATGACTCTCGTCCTCCTGCTCCGGTTCCTCGATCGACGTCGGAACCGGCTCCGTCGGAGTCGGTACCGGATCCGTCGACTTCGATTCGTATGGAGTGGTCGAGGCGAAGAGCTCAGCGTCTACTCGAACAGAAGGATGATGAAAGTTCTGATGTGGAAGAGGGCGAGCTGCCGTATCATGATGATGATTTCGACGAGCTTCGGGATGCAAGTGGTCTGGAACTCTCTCCCGAGTGGGGTCTTCCTTCGACTTCTGATGCACCATCAAGGGACGTGGCACCCTATCACGTAGTTATTAGGAAGGCTGCTGGCCTTCTTGGCTTAAAGCTGCCTACAGTGGAGTACAAGCCCAACATCCTCACTGAGGTCTTGCATTCTCCCTCTTCGATTGTGGAGCCTACTCTGCCATTTACTGATGCCTTGACGGAGCCAATTAAGGAGATTTGGAAGAGGCCGTTGTCTGCTCCTGCAGTTTCAAGGGTTATCGCAAGGCGTTATAGGGTGGCTCCTGATGACCCTGCATTTCTTTCTACGCATCCGTCTCCGGAAAGTCTTGTGGTTCAGGCGGCCTGCTCTAATAGGGCTGCAGGCTCTTTCCCTCAGGTGCCAGCTGACAAGGAGTCTAAGAAAATAGATCAGTCTGCAAAGAAGACTTTCTCTTCTGGGAGTATGGCTCTTAAGTCATCGAATGCTACTTGCCTTTTAGGTAGATATGTGCACGCGCTAATGGACTCGGTGAAGCAATTGACATCAAAACTTCCTGAGGAGGATACGAAAAACTTTAATGAAGTGGTCTCTGACACTCAGGCTGCGGCCCGCATGGTCATTCAAAGCGGCATGGACACTGTTGATTCAGTTGCTAGAATTATGGGCTCATCCATTGCGACCAGGAGAGCCGCATGGTTAAAGTCTTCTGATTTCTCTGCGGATGTGCAGTCTACATTGCTGGACTTACCCTTTGAAGGAACTGGCCTTTTTGGCAAGAAGGCTGATGTGGCCTTGGAAAGGTTTAAGGACAGCCGTGCCACGGCAAGATCTTTGGGTCTGCAGATGAGAGGGTCGACGACTAGAAAATTCAAGGTATTTGGAAAATCTTCTTTTCGTCCCTTCAAGCAGGGCCAACAACAACAGCAGCAGCAGCAGCAGAACCCTCTATATAGGTCCTATAGAGGTAGACAGAGGGGTCGTGGACGTGGACGTCAAGTCTCCTCTTCCTCCACTTCCTCCAACAATGCCCAGCCCCCACCCGCCTCAGCAAAGCAGCCCTAGATCCTCCATTCTGGATCATGTAGGGCCAGTAGGGGGTCGGCTTACTCACTTTCTACGAGATTGGGAATCGGTTACATCAGATCTTTGGGTTCTCAATCTCGTAGAGAATGGGTATGCACTTCCTTTTCAGGAGTTCCCTCCCAATTACCCTCCTTGCCAATGTTATTGTTCGGAGGACCACCTGCTTCGCCTGCAGGAGGAAGTCCTGGCACTGTTTCGAAAGGGTGCGATAGAGGTGGTTCCAGAGCAGGAGAGGGGTCAAGGGTGCTACTCCCGGTATTTCTTGATTCCCAAGAAGGATGGCAGGCTCCGGCCAATCCTGGATCTCAGGATTTTGAACCTCTATCTCAAACAGGAGAAGTTCAAAATGCTCACCCTTGCTCAGGTTCTTCTGGCGCTGATGGAAGAAGACTGGATGGTGTCGATCGACTTGCAGGATGCGTATTTTCACATCCCAATCCTGAAGTCGCACAGGAAGTATCTCCGTTTTACGGTGGGATCGCAGCACTACCAGTTTGCGGTCCTCCCGTTTGGACTTACTACTGCGCCTCGAGTTTTCACAAAGGTGATGGCAGTGGTGGCTGCGCATCTCAGAAGGTCGGGGATTCCTGTATTCCCTTATCTAGACGACTGGCTGATCAAAGCAGAGTCGCCGGAGATGGTGCTCCATCATCTGCAGGAGACAACTCAGTTGTTACACAGGTTGGGTTTTTCGATAAACGTACCCAAGTCTCACCTGGTGCCCTCCCAGCGCAACCTGTTCATAGGTGCGGTACTGGACACTTCTGTATGTCGTGCATTCCCTCCTCCTCAAAGGATTCACGACATTCAGGAAATGATTCCTTTATTCTACAATGGAGCAGTTGTTCCAGTCCTGAAGGTCCTTCGCCTGCTCGGTCTGATGGCTTCTTGCATTCTGTTGGTCAGTCATGCACGCTGGCACATGAGGGCGCTCCAGTGGTGCCTCCGCAGGCAGTGGTATCAGCACAACGGAGATCTCAGGGAGTCAGTGAAGATCTCCAGGGAAGCTGCAGCGGATCTGTCTTGGTGGGGCGTGGAAGGCAATCTGTCGCAAGGAAAGCCTTTTCAACTGCCTCCATCAGTGGCCACAGTGATAACGGATGCATCCACTCTCGGGTGGGGTGCTCATCTGGGAGACCTGGAGGTCAAAGGTCTTTGGACTCCGGAAGAAAGGTTGTTTCACATCAACCTTCTGGCATTAAGGGCGATACGTTTGGCACTCAAGGCCTTCCTCCCTTCCCTTCGCGGTCGTTCGGTTCAGGTCCTAACGGACAACACGACTGCGATGTGGTACATCAACAAGCAGGGAGGAGTGGGGTCGCAGTGTCTCTGCAGAGAGGCTCTGCGTCTCTGGTCCTGGGTTCAGGACCATCAGATTTGTTTGGTGGCAAATCATCTGGCCGGAGTTCTGAACGTGCGTGCAGACAGTCTCAGTCGGCAGTTCTCTGCCGACCACGAGTGGGTGCTTCACCCGGAGGTTGTTCACGACATCTTTCGGATGTGGGGGACTCCTCGGGTGGATCTATTTGCCACTCGCGAGAATGCTCACTGCCTTTCATTCTGCAGTCTCCAGTATCCGATGCAAGGAGCATTGGGGGACGCGTTTCAGTTGGGTTGGGGAGATCAACTCCTTTACGCGTTTCCTCCCATACCTTTGATTCCTCGGGTTCTGAGGAAGATTCGTCAAGACCGGGCCCAAGTCATATTGGTTGCTCCGGATTGGCCAAGAAGGGTGTGGTATTCGGACCTACTCCGCCTCTCCTCTCACCCGCCGCTCCGTCTCCCTCACAGGGCAGACCTCCTCTCTCAGATGGAGGGGCAGGTTCTACACCCCCACCTCCAGACATTACACCTTCATGCCTGGAGATTGAACGGGGCAACTTGAGTTCTTTTTCTCTCCCTCACGAGGTGGTGGATGTCATTCTCTCTGCCAGGCGTGACACCACTAAGTCCATTTACTCCTATAGGTGGTCAAAATTTGTTTCTTGGTGCAGGGAGAGGGATATTGACCCTTTGAAGGCTCATTTGTCTAATATTTTACAATTTGCCCTTTATCTAGCACAGCAAGGTTTGGCTGTGGCCACGGTCAAGGGTTATCTTTCGGCCTTATCGGCCTTTCTTTGTTTGCCGGATCAGCCTTTTCTCTTTAAATCTCCGGTGGTTTTGAGATTCTTGAGGGGTCTCATGAATATGTTTCCTCCTACTCCTTTTATTGTTCCTCATTGGGATTTGAATCTTGTGCTGACCTTTTTAATGGGTTCTCCCTTCGAACCCTTGCACAAGTGTCCATTGAGGCTTCTCTCTTTTAAAACTATCTTCCTCTTTGCAATCACCTCGGCAAGGAGGGTAAGTGAGCTTCAAGCTCTAAGTTCCAAACCCCCATTCCTGACCATTCATGCTGAAAGGATGGTTCTTAGGACCAGGGCTGCTTTTCTGCCTAAGGTGGTGAATCCTTTCCATCTTGGGCAGTCCATTACCCTTCCTACCTTCTATCCTCCCCCTCACCCGTCTAAGGAGGAAGAGAGACTGCATCGCCTGGACCCTAAGAGGGCGGTGTCTTTCTATCTGGACAGGACTAAGGACTTCCGGATGGACGACCAGCTGTTTGTTGGCTTTGCTGGCTGCAAGAAGGGCAGAGCGGTGCACAAGCGCACTCTTTCCAGATGGATAATCCTGTGCATCAAGATCTGCTACTCCCTTGCGGGTAAGGACCCTCCTGAGGGTATTAGAGCTCATTCAACTAGAGCAAAGTCTGCAACATCTGCTTTGTCTAGGGGTGTACCTGTTGAGGATATTTGCAGGGCCGCGACTTGGGCCTCCCTCCACACTTTCGCGAAGCATTACTGCTTGGATACCGAGGTGAGGAGGGATGGCCACTTCGCGCGCTCTGTCCTCCAAGACTTCCTGGTGTAGCAGAGTGGACACCCTCCTCCGGGAGTGGGGACTGCTGTGGGAATCTATTCACAAGGTGAGGAATCCACACGGCAGATGTATCTATCAGAAGAACAAGTTACTTCGGTAACGCTTTTTCTGGTAGATCCTATATCTGCCTGTGGATTCCTCACTGACCCACCCGCCTCCCCGTTGTCCACTCTGCTATACCTGGTCTTTCTGTATATATGGTTTATACTATTGTATTGATTTAGTTCTATATGTACTGTGTACATTGTATATTTGCATGTTTGCTATCGTTGGTCCGTCCGTGTGCCTCGAAGGCACGGAAAAAAGGGCGGAACTGACGTCATCACGCCGGCGTGGGCCTGATATGGGGTCGGTGACGTCAGACGGAGTCGCGCGCGATGCCGTGCTCCTGTGACGTCGCCCACGACGGCGTGCTACGACGAAAATTTCCGAACGTTGCTGACGCAAGGGGGATATTCACAAGGTGAGGAATCCACAGGCAGATATAGTATCTACCAGAAAAAGCGTTACCGAAGGTAAGTAACTTGTTCGTCCGTGCACATTCCACAAGATCGATCACATCTTCAGTGGCTCTATTTGCTGGGGTCCCTATCAAGGACATCTGCAGAGCAGCGACGTTGAGTAGTAAACATACCTTCACAAAGCACTACTGCTTGGAGTCCACAGGGAAGGATGACGCTGCTGTTGGACAGGCAGTCCTCAGGAATCTTTTTCAATGAGAGGTGAGCTTTCCCTACAATCCCTCCTTACTGTATGGCCCATTTTGTATCACTTTTGTGTTCTTTCTAAGATAGCATTTTATGATTTGTTCCTATGAGGATACCTATGTTGTCATGTCATAAGATGCATGTAACAAAATGTGCTTGTATGACTTACTGCTAACTACTCTGATACAAAGCATGGGAATCTATGAAAGTTCCAATACTGGCGTAAGAAAACAAGTTACTTACCTGTAACTTTGGATCCCCAGTATTGGTAACTTTCATAGATTCCCATGCGCCCACCCTCCTCCCCTGGGAAAGCTCTGCCTCTTTTACAGAGATAGTGGCTGTTTGCACAACGGCTACGAAAATCTGAGGCTCTCTCAGGAAGGTTCTATGTGGTGAGGCTATTCTGATTAGTTGTTGCGGAAAGTTTGGGCTCTTTTACACAAAGAGGGTGATATGCTACAAAATGAGATGAGGCCTAAGCCTGGTTTTCTCTTTTGTACCTATGGTTATGATATTTTATATTTACCGAAGCTCCCATTCCAACGACGGAGAATGATACAAAGCATGGGAATCTATGAAAGTTACCAATACTGGGGAAGCAAAGTTACAGGTAAGTAACTTGTTTTCTTCATAGAATACCACACACCCCTCCCTCATATAAATGAAACAAAAAGAACATATAACAAAACTTGCTAGCAGTACAATATACTAGATACAATTAAAGCTGGCTCCTAATTATGTATGTAATCAATACAACTGATAGTTATTAAAAAATGAAGGAATGTAAACAAGTCTTACTAATGGAGAGTGAGTGGGAACACCAGTCTCGCCATTCCTGTGCAAATCGTCACATACATCACCGCTCGGCCTCCTGCTGAGAGCACTATCTCCTGTCACAGCTTTCTGAATTACACTTTCATCACGAACATTACCAGATCGGCAATCAATGAAGGTGTTCTTGTGTAACGTAACTGGCGCTCATGTAAAGCGCTCCCAATTCCTTCGGGTTGAGTTCGCGCTATATAAATCTGCAAAAAAAAAAAAAATGTAGTCAGTAATCAAATTTTCTGTGAAACTACTAGCGGCCTATCATTGATCTACTGAAATAAAAGTCAACTTGGCCTCTTGTAAATACCCGCTAATACAAAAAACAAGGATTTGCAATGCAATAGGTCTCGCATTTATGCGAGTTTGAGCTATTGACTTAGCAAATAATGTCTTTTATTTTTGTTTTCGTTTTAAATACATAAATAAAAGGCATTGCCCTTTACAATGCCATTAGCTTAAACTTGGGTAACTGCGAGACCTATTGCATTGCAAATGCTTGTTCTCTCTGTAATTGATTTTTCTTTTTGATTGATTCATTTTTAAATGATTGAGTATGTTCGGTAGAATGTGAAGAAAGAAGGCAGAAATATAGCGCACCCAAAAGAACCAATTGTTTATGATTTACCTTACTGCCCAGGTTCTTAGGGATACTTGTGTTACTTAACTGGTTACCCCATTGTTACTTAACTTACACTTGTAACATGGCAACACTAGCACTACTCTGAGTCAGCTGATTCTGCATCCATTTGTGCCCACCCACAAGGCAACCCTAAAGTTTATCTATTTGAAGATAGTTCATCATTGACATCCTCTCACCACCCTGGTAGGTCAATGCCACCAGGGCGAACTGAACCTTCTCGAAAACAAAGAAAGGAGGGAGTTCTTTGAAAAAAACTATTGGACAAAGCAGGATCCAGACTTATTAAAAATACCTCGGTTCTAGGGTGGGGAGAGCATGCAGATGGAAAACCATGACACTATTGTGTGTGTGTGTGTGTGTGTGTGAGTGAGATTTCCTCTTCCATAAAGGGTGACTTTCCTCGTAAGCATGGCATATCCTGTGATGTCCAAACTCTGGATTCATGGTTATTTCTGTAAGATTATGAAACAAAATATCTTCTGTCTTTCTCCTTTCGTTCCTTGCGCTGTCGTACTAATTTTTGTGTTTTCATTGTTAGCATGCATCACCTTCTTCCACAGCAAAGCCAACATCTACTCCAGGGATTAGTAGAGTTGTCCCTTCTATCGCAATGGCTGAAGTTTGGGTTGCTTCAAATGAGATGGATATGCTACTAATCAAATGTTAAGCTGTGAAGCGATTTTAATACTTTGTACTGTTATTTAATATTATTTGAGGTTTTGAGGCAATACCGACTTTCCTAATTGAAATGTTGCAGCTGCAAAGCAGTGGTATATTTTATAGTCCTGCATTGGCAAAAGGCAGATATACCATTCAAAGTAAGCCTGGTGCTTCTATTGCAAAACTTAAGAGAACCAAATGAAGTGAATATAATGCGATTCAGAAAAGCATATTCGGTAGAAAACGTTAGTTGTATTCTTGAAGAAAGCTTTGTTTGGTTTGGGTAGATTTGTTTGGAGGAAATGGTAATGGATGTCGTGATAATGGTGTGGAGTGGGTTGGCAGCCACACATCCCATGTTCTTAAAAAAATAAACTTGTTTTTGTAAAGGAAGTGTGATTTGTAGGATGTATTATTTTTGTTAGTCAAAGAGAAGGTAGCAAAGCATGCACTCTTCTGTGTTAGCAGTTTATCTGGGGTATTATGGCAAAAAAATGGATGAAGTAGCTCAGTTGACACCTGTTCAGTGATATAATCCTGATCTTACCAGTGAATGTTCTTAACCATATTGAGAAACAGAGAATTCACCCAATGTGATTCTAACACATTTTGCCTTGCATTTCCATTTCATTTGATAGGATGTAGACGCTGCTGATGAATCTGTAGATCTGAGTCAAACTGTTCACATTGTGCCAGAGCCCCTCGAAGAAGAAAAGGAAAAGTTACCAGAATGGAGTGAGAAGGTTGCCCATGGTATTTTGTCAGGTACTATCCAAATTCATATCTGCCTCATAATTCCTTAAGTTTAACATCACAGATTTGTTCCAAATCCACCATAAAGTAAAGACCTGTATTTTATGTGACCTAAAATGGTACAAGTCATGCATAGCATACACTTCTGCTAATAAGTTAATTTTGGTTCTTAAACTGGTAATCGGCAAAGCTGCCCCACTTGTGTGATTTCATTTTCCAGTATCATGAGGATGGTTGAGCAATAACCACCCTTTACCAAAGTCTGCAGCTTAATGCTTTTGCCTTATTTTGAAGTGCTTTGCTCTTATATTTAACCTCATCGCTGCGGTGCGAATTCCGCCGCAGTGCTGAAGATTCCAATCGCGGGCGTGGTCATGGCGGTTCCCGGCCGTCATCAGCACATGCCCACTGAGCAGCCCCTGAAAATTTGGGGGGTGTTCGTCAAGGGGGGGCCGAGAAAAAAGTGGGGTCCCAAAACGCGTTTTTCCCATGTTAATTTCCATAGGGCGGTTGGCCTCACTTTTAGCTCGAACGGCTGAATGGATTTGCATGAAACTTGGCAAAATTGTAGGGACTGTTAGCCCGATGTGCCTTTGCTAGGTCTCAATATATGTGCTCCAGTGGATTTTGATAAATTAACGTTCAAAAAAATATATATATCTGTGACAGCGCTCCGGGTAGCGCTCCGGTTCGCGTACTTTTCGCGTAACGGAACTTTGCGAAGCTGATTGGCTCTCCGGTGTCTGTCAACATTCTAAACAGTCCGGAGCGGCCGCCATCTTGTCTCTCGGTAGGATCGAGAGACAAGAGGAGGCCAAAATGAAGGGGGAAATGACCATAAGGGGCATAGTAGATCCTCCCTGACCCCCTAGGTTTGATGTGGAGGCTTTAAAAGGGCCCCGCGGGGCAAAAAAAATAAATAAATAAAAAGTTTTTTTTGCGTGGGGAGCGCCCGGTACGCTTTTGTGCAATGGGCGGTGGTAATCTAAATGATGAGGAGGGGGGGGGGGGCAGCGTTCAAAGCACATCAGCGTGCATAAACACGAAAATGTTTTTATCTACCACGTACTTGACTTATCTCTCTGAGATGCCTTCCCTTGTGTTTCGGCAATGGTAGTCTGTTCATTACATAGATCGCCCGAGGGCGGTAGTACAGACCACGCGTAGGAAAGGGTCAAAAGCCAGGGGTATAGGAGTATGTAACAAGCGAGCCATTAAATTGAAAAAACTAAACGTGACAAACGGTTGCAGGATCAGTGAAGGTTGATTTTTTAATTGAAAGTATAACACGATCAGTTACAATAAAATCGTCCATATGCACACCATGGGCGAGTATCATGGGTAACATTACTTCGAAGCTTTATTAATACAATAATCAATAATGAAAAATCGACATCAATAGGGTTGTCCGTATTCCCAGTCAGTACCCTTCCCCGCCCGCCATGTGCACAAAGACCGCATACATCCCCCATAACGTCAAGGCTAAGTAACTAGAACGTCATAAGGAGTTGCAAGTCGCTCCCATACTGGCGCCATTTTGGTGGAGGCCAGGCAGGTTCAGAGTATAGTTCAATGTCTTCAGTAAGTAGCGGCAGGACCAGAATCCCTTTTGGCAGTTCTGGCTTTGTTATTACGAGCACTAGAAAACAAGACATTCTGGGCAATACCACCCTTGACGCAGCCCTTTATTCTACAAGATGGCGTCTTTCAAAAGCCAGGGGTATAGGAGTATGTAACAAGCAAGTCATTTAATTGAAAAAACTAAACGTGACAAACGGTTGCAGGATCAGCGAATGTTGTTTTTTTTATTGAAAGTATAACAGGATCAGTTACAATTAAATTGTCCATACGCACACCATGGGCGAGTATCATGGGGATCGAGGCATGTGGGCTGCTGAATTCATATCTGTGCATAGACCGCCACCTAGTGTTGGGTCCGGATGATTGCACATTGTTGTCCTGGAAGAGTCTTCGAAGTATCACGAGATAGGTGGCTCCTCCCCTGGACTACAGTGCGCATGGGCATCGCCTCCATCCCCAGATTGTTTTTTTCCGCCATTGGGTTCGGATGTGTTTCGGTTCCCTCTGTCGGAACCGATAGTTGTTCAACTTCTACTCGAGACCAAAAGGTCTTTAGGCTGGGCGTCGGTATAGTTGCGTACGGGTTTCTTTCTGACTCTCAGCTCCTATCTCTTGCTGCCCTTCCACGTGCCTTCGGCGCGGACGGGCCTACGCTACAACTTTTGCTATGGAGCGGACTCCATTCAAAAAGTGTCCGCTGTGTCACTCCAAATATTCACACCTCGACGTGCACCCTGTGTGCAATACCTGCTTGTCGCCGGATCACCGCGAAGACACCTGCATGGCGTGTTCGAAGTTCCGAAGCAAGAAGACTTTAAAGATTCGCCGGGCCAATCGGCTCCAGGCTCAATTGTCGGCTTCGGCGCCCCCACCAGATGACATTTTCCAGGAATCTGTCGAGGGAGAAGACGACGTGCGGGAGTCGGACTCTGGCCCCGCGTCCGAAGAGGAAAACTACGACGCGGGTGACGCGGACCTTGACGAAGTCTCCGACGAGGTAGGGGACGACGATCAGGCTTGTGCCACGATGGGAGATAGCTCAGAGGACGAGCATCCCCAGTCGGACTCAGGGGCTATTCCCCTTCATACGGCCCAGGTCGAGGGATCGCCTTCGGGCCTTACCCAAGATCTGCCTATCAGTCCTACGTCCCCGCCTCCGGGCCCGGTCACGGACATTTCTAAGCCATCTCTTCTGTTGAAGAAAACAAAAGTGAAACCAACTGGTCCCGCACCCTCGGATGCGAAACCGAAACTGAAAGTTGCGTTGGTGAAGAAGGTTCTGGAGGCGTCAACTTCCAAGAAATCCAAAATGGCCGACTCCAAGAGCCACGCCAAGATGGCCGACCCGAAGCCCTCGGGGTCGACGCCAAAGGCGAAGGTCTCCGACGCGACCGCGTCGGCACCGAAAGGGGTCGGGGACCCGAAGACGGTTTCGAAGAAGCGTCAGGGCGACGACGCGCCTAGGCATGGGGCCTCGGCCCCGAAGAAGAAGCCTACCGGCGATCAGGCTCTCGAAGATGAGGGGTCGCTCGAGCAGGTGCAACCCTCGACAAACCTTACAAAGAAAGTGGAGGAATCCTTACAGCGGATCCGAAAGACCACGGTGGTTCCCACTCAGGACACTGTAGTGCCTACGCTCACGCCTAAGCCTACTAAAGAGAAGACGCCTATTCGTTTCGTCCTTCCACCCAAGTCGGCGCCGAAGGCCTTCGCGCCGAAACAGGGCGGACATTCAGGGGAGGTGTTAACGCCGAAAGCTGCCTTGGTGGTATCGAAGCTTCGGCTCCAGCCGCTTGCGGTAGAAGAGCGTCGTGAGGTCATTATCGACGCCAACACCGGGAAACTGTCGCTCCTCAAACGAAAGATCACGTCGGAGCCGGCGTTGGAACCTTTTAAACTCCCGCTCAAGAATAAAAGGTACTCTGCGGACTCTTAGGCTCTGGTGGAACCTGTGTCCCCACAGGCCTTGGAACACTCGCCGACGCATTCCCCCGCGGCCGATGCGGACGAGGAAGATGCCGAGTACAACTATCCTGCGTACTCGGATCCGGAGGAGGAGCATGTGCCCTGGGCCGGGGGAGGCGACACAGATGACCCGCAGTCGGGTCAGGACACTCAACTTTTCACCGCCAAGACGTCCCCGACAGAGGACTCGGCGGCCTTCAATGCTTTGATTGAGAGAGCCGCGGCGAACCACGACGTCGAGCTGCACTCAGACCCCGTGGATGCGGACTTCTTATTCGACACCTTCTCGGTAGCCGAAAAGCAAGTCAAAACGCTACCGATGCTTAAGGGGGTGCTTAAGCATGCACCGGAGGTTTTCAGAGAGCCCACCCGGGCGCGGGTGGTCAACCCTCGCATCGACAGGAAATATAAGGCGGCACCCACGGATCCCACCTATATCAAGGGACACTTTCCATTGGACTCCCTGGTTGTTTCCAACGCTCGGAAAAGGGCGAATTCTCAAACTACTGGTGACGCTCCACCCCCAGACAAAGAATCCAAGATCTTTGAGGCCTCGGGCAAACGTATTGCTGCACAGGCAGCTAACATCTGGAGAATATCTAACACCCAAGCCCTGCTTGCACGTTATGATAGGGCCCATTATGACACCTTAGAGGCCATTCTGCAACACTTGCCTGACCAATACAAGGAGGCAGGAGAGATGCTCATTCAGGAGGGTAAACTCATTACAAATGCATCCATCAAATGTGCTCTAGACGTGGCAGATACAGCCTCTAGAGCCATCAATACAAGTGTGTTACTTAGACGTCATGCCTGGCTTCGTATTTCGGGGTATAAGCCCGACATCCAAACCACTATTTTAGGGCAAACAGTTAACCCTGACCATCTGTTTGGCCCTGAGGTGGATGCCTCACTAGAAAAAATGAAAAAGGATACCGAAACTGCAAAGTCGATGGGGGCTTTACAAAGTCAGCAGTTTCGGGGTGGTTCCTTTCGCCGTTCAAGTTCAAAAGGCACCTCCCGGGGACAGGCATCCCAGTCCGCACAATACTACAAGGGTAACACCCAGCCCTCGTATAACAACAAGGGTAGAGGTGGTTACAGAGGCAATAATACCAAAGGCAGGGGACGTGGAAACAATGGCTCCAGGTCCACCACCACCAACAAGCAGTGACGTCTTGTCACTGCCCCCCAACCATGCAACACCGGTTGGGGGGAGACTTCAGCGGTTCCTGCCGGCGTGGAAGAACATCACCACGGACAGGTGGGTGAGGTCCCTTATCCAGTACGGGTACTGTCTAGAGCTTACTTCCATTCCACCAGACCTACTCCCAAGAAACCGTCCTATGTCAGGCGAGCATTTGACCTTATTGCAGCAGGAAGTTCTAGTTATGCTGCAAAAAGGGGCAATAGAGCTCGTTCCATTGCGAGAGCGGGGAACAGGGGTTTACTCCCTCTATTTCCTGATTCTCAAGAAGGACGGATCCCTCAGGCCTATCCTGGACCTCAGGCCCCTAAACTGGTACATACTCTCGGAGCACTTCCATATGCTCACGTTGCAGCAAGTGCTTCCCCTGCTTCAGCATGGGGATTTTCTGGCTACACTGTATCTGAAAGATGCCTATTTTCATATCCCCCTACATCCTTCCCACAGGAGGTATCTCAGGTTCACGCTCTTAGACCAGCATTACCAGTTCAAGGTCCTGCCGTTCGGGGTCACCACGGCACCAAGGGTATTTACGAAGTGCCTAGCGACTGTGGCGGCGCATCTCCGTCGCCAAAACGTCCACGTCTATCCTTACCTGGACGACTGGCTCATTCAGGCAAGGACGGAACAACAGTGCGCAGACCATGTGTCACGCACCATTCATCTCCTGCACGATCTGGGCTTCTCACTGAACTACCCCAAGTCCCATCTCCAGCCCGCCCACGTGCGACAGTATCTGGGCGCGACGATCAACACTCTGGCGGCCACTGCGCAGCCAAATTCAGTGAGAATCGCCAGTATCCAGGCGCTGATCCAACGGTTCAGACCCCAACACTCGCTTCCAGCGAAGGTGTTCATGCAGTTGATAGGCATGATGGCCTCCTGCATCTCCATTGTCCCGCACGCGAGACTACATATGCGTCCGCTTCAGGAGTGCTTAGCACGTCAGTGGACTCAGGCTCATGGGCAACTGACAGACCTAGTGTTGGTGAGCGGTCGGGCATACAACTCTCTGCATTGGTGGAATCCACAAAACCTTTGCAAAGGCCGACCATTCCAAGAGCCTGTCCCACAGATTATCCTGACGACGGACGCCTCTCTCCAGGGATGGGGAGCGCATGTACTCCATTACACTGTGCAGGGACTATGGACACTACAGCAGAGGAGGATGCACATCAATGTGTTGGAACTGATGGCAATCTTCATGGCCTTAAAGGCGTTCAAAGTACATCTGTGCAACAAGGTCGTGTTGATCCGGACGGACAACATGACGGCCATGTACTACATCCAGAAACAGGGGGGCACACACTCTCCACAGCTGTCTCATCTGGCTCAGAGCATGTGGAAGTGGGCCATTCAGAGGAACATCTTCCTCATGGCAGAGCACCTCCCGGGCAAGGACAATCAGATGGCGGACCTCCTCAGCAGGCACAGCCATCAGATGCACGAGTGGGAGATACATCCATCGGTACTCCAACCGTACTTCCAAATGTGGGGTCATCCAGAGATAGACCTATTCGCCACAAAAGAGAACGCAAAATGCCAAAGCTTCGCCGCCAGGTTCCCACACCCCCAATCACAGGGCAATGCGATGTGGATGAACTGGTCAGGCAGATTTGCGTACGCTTTTCCCCCAGCACCTCTGATACCGCTGGTGGCACGCAAGCTCAGGCAACACTCGATGACGCTCATCCTGGTTGCTCCAACGTGGGCTCGCCAACCATGGTACACCACGTTTCTGGAACTCTCCGTGGTACCGCATCAAAGGCTTCATCTCACTCCCAGCCTTCTGACGCAGAGCCATGGCGACATTCAGCACCCAGATCCGCAACAGCTCAACCTGGCGATCTGGCTCCTGAAGTCCTAGAGTTTGGCTACCTCAATCTTCCTCCCGATTGCATGGACATCATTCGGGAGGCAAGGAAGCCCACTACTAGAGCTTGTTATGCGGCTAAATGGAAGAGGTTTGTCATCTACTGTGTGAACCACGACATTGACCCGCTAGATGCTTCCATTCAAAATATCATCTGTTACCTTTTTCACCTGTATCGATGTAATCTAGCGTACTCTTCCATCCGCATTCACCTGTCTGCTATGGCAGCATACCTCCAAAACAGGCAGCACCTGTCACTCTTTAAGGTCCCTGCTATCAAGGCCTTTCTGGAGGGACTCAAAAGGGTCATTCCACCAAGGACTCCACCAGCTCCGGAATGGAACCTCAACGTGGTTCTTACAAGGCTGATGGGTCCTCCTTTTTGAGCCACTGCACTCTTGTGAGCTTCAGTTTCTGACTTGGAAGGTGGCTTTCTTAGTAGCAATTACATCGCTACGGAGGGTTAGTGAGTTGCAGGCACTCACCATCCAAGAACCTTTTTTCCAAGTACATGCTAACAGGGTGGTGCTCCGCACTAACCCTAAATTCTTACCCAAAGTAGTCTCACAATTCCACATTAACCAAACAATTGAATTGCCGGTGTTTTTCCAAAACCCAGAGACGCTGGCGGAGCGCATGCTCCACACCCTTGATGTGAAAAGGGCCTTGATGTACTATGTGGACAGGACTAAAGATTTCCGCAAAACCAAACAACTTTTTGTTGCTTTTGCCACACAACACAAGGGAAACGCTATCTCCAAGGCGGGGATTGCTAGATGGATAGTAAAGTGCATTCAGATCTGCTACGCTAAAGCTAAGCGCACTCTCACTATCCCACCGAGGGCCCACTCCACTAGGAAGTTAGGGGCCTCTATGGCTTTCCTAGATAACATTCCCTTAGAAGATATCTGTAGAGCAGCCACATGGTCTACCACACATACTTTCACTAAGCACTACTGTGTAGACGTGCATTCCAAACAGCAGGCAGCTGTTGGTCAGGCTGTTCTAAAAACGCTTTTTCAGACTGCTGCAGCTGGCACGGGCGGCCGCCGTTAATGGAGGGACTGCTATGTATTCTATGCACAGATATGAATTCAGCAGCCCACATGCCTCGAACTGCAAATGCTACTTACCAGTATGCATCTGTTCTTGGCATGTAGGGCTGCTGACATTCATATCGCCCACCCTCCTCCCCGGCGCCTGTAGCAGCTGCAGTATTTATTCATACAAACACATATGCTCATAGCATGGTCATCACTCACATTCTTCACTCCATCTCTGCCAATGGCTAAAAACAATCTGGGGATGGAGGCACCCCTTTTTGTAAATATTTTTGTCCACCCTAAGCGTGGAAGGGTATTCTCAGATGTGAGACCCTTGCTCATTGCACCATCAGGATTCAAGCAAACCGGGCCGAAGACGGCTGTAATGCCAGAAACCGGTCCCCGGGAGCTTGTTTCCTTCCCAGTGTAAGAATTGGCTTCTGTAGTTTGGTTTGTCCTGTTCCCATCATGCACTGGGACAGGAACAGACTAATTTGCATACAGCCAGGTTCTGAAACTGGGATGGTGCAGTGAGCTAAAAAACGGTGTTGGATCTAGCCCTGATCTTTTGACTGGGTGAGAGCTTTCTGCTTAATTCAGAGACTCTGTCCCTCACCACCCCTTTTTGTAAATATTTTTGTCCACCCTAAGCGTGGAAGGGTATTCTCAGATGTGAGACCCTTGCTCATTGCACCATCAGGATTCAAGCAAACCGGGCCGAAGACGGCTGTAATGCCAGAAACCGGTCCCCGGGAGCTTGTTTCCTTCCCAGTGTAAGAATTGGCTTCTGTAGTTTGGTTTGTCCTGTTCCCATCATGCACTGGGACAGGAACAGACTAATTTGCATACAGCCAGGTTCTGAAACTGGGATGGTGCAGTGAGCTAAAAAACGGTGTTGGATCTAGCCCTGATCTTTTGACTGGGTGAGAGCTTTCTGCTTAATTCAGAGACTCTGTCCCTCACCACCCCTTTTTGTAAATATTTTTGTCCGCCCTAAGCGTGGAAGGGTATTCTCAGATGTGAGACCCTTGCTCATTGCACCATCAGGATTCAAGCAAACCGGGCCGAAGACGGCTGTAATGCCAGAAACCGGTCCCCGGGAGCTTGTTTCCTTCCCAGTGTAAGAATTGGCTTCTGTAGTTTGGTTTGTCCTGTTCCCATCATGCACTGGGACAGGAACAGACTAATTTGCATACAGCCAGGTTCTGAAACTGGGATGGTGCAGTGAGCTAAAAAACGGTGTTGGATCTAGCCCTGATCTTTTGACTGGGTGAGAGCTTTCTGCTTAATTCAGAGACTCTGTCCCTCACCACCCCTTTTTGTAAATACTTACCAGTATGCATCTGTTCTTGGCATGTAGGGCTGCTGACATTCATATCGCCCACCCTCCTCCCCGGCGCCTGTAGCAGCTGCAGTATTTATTCATACAAACACATATGCTCATAGCATGGTCATCACTCACATTCTTCACTCCATCTCTGCCAATGGCTAAAAACAATCTGGGGATGGAGGCGATGCCCATGCGCATTGTAGTCCAGGGGAGGAGCCACCTATCTCGTGATACTTCGAAGACTCTTCCAGGACAACAATGTGCAATCATCCGGACCCAACACTAGGTGGCGGTCTATGCACAGATATGAATGTCAGCAGCCCTACATGCCAAGAACAGATGCATACTGGTAAGTAGCATTTGCATTACATTACTTCGAAGCTTTATTAATACAATAATCAATAATGAAAAATCGACATCAATAGGGTTGTCCGTATTCCCAGTCAGTACCCTTCCCCGCCCGCCATGTGCACAAAGACCGCATACATCCCCAATAACGTCAAGGCTAAGTAACTCGAACGTCATAAGGAGTTGCAAGTCGCTCCCATACTGGCGCCATTTTGGTCGAGGCCAGGCAGGTCCAGAGTATAGTTTAATGTCTCCAATAAGTAGCGGCAGGACCAGAATTACATTTATGAAGAATGTTGAAGAGTAGTATGTTGAAAATATGAAGCCATCGTTCTACAAACTCTCAACCAGCCTTGGATGGAAAAATCCTGAAGAATGTACAAACTGAAAACCAGTTTTTGTCTGCATAGCATCAGCAGCAACACTTGAGTCAGCTTTGTGTGAAGCCGCCATCTTGATCCAATCAATACCGTCCCCTTGCACACATTCAGGGACCAGGCCGCAGGACGTGTCTTCAGATCAAACGGATTGTGGGACAAGGTCCAGAATGGAAGAGTCACCAAAAGGCAAAAAGTTCCGCCGGACCCCGGGAGCTGGCCGCCTATGTCGGGGGCGATCTCAGGCCACACCAGGGCAACAAGACTTGGGGAGGGGGCAGGAGCCAAGCGCCCACTCCCAGTCCGCGCTACCACACCGCCCCTCTGGGGCCTCCGTCAAGCGGTTCAGGGAGGCACCGCATCACATTGCTTTCCAATGCAGTCAGGTCCTCAAACAGCCCCCACTTACTTTGAGAATAGTGAAGCTGCAGCAGGTGCAAATGAGCTTCAGACAGTGTTACAAGCACTGCTCGGAACCCTCAACTATGGCACCCAACATCCAGGACTTATGCCTTTTGTGCAAGGCAGTGACATCGAAGCATCTCAGGGACTAAGCAACATACCATATCCAGAGTCCTTCCTACAGCCTCTGCCTTCCTTCTTACCTAGTTATGGTTTTTTTACTCCCACTCCAGGCTTTTAGTCTGTGGATGGAAAACCATGAACCTACACTCGCCTATAAAAATCTTACTATTGATGCTTGACTGAGGCCAAGGAGATCAGAGTGCATGTCTATGTAAGGTGATGTACCTCTGGGGAGATGATGTTACGTTTAAACGTAGCCCCTGAGTGCTTAGTTCGCTTCTGTTCTCTGTCACTGTTGTTGATTTTGAGCCCCAAATACAAAGGCTTGTTGTTGCTTGTGAATCCCCAAGTGTATATTTGCCCATACTGATCCATAACGCCCCGGCCTCTCCATGTCGTAGGCCGCAAGAGTGGGCGAAACTCAGCTGGCCGAGCGAGACTTGGGGAGGGGGCAGGAGCCAAGCGCCCCCTCCCAGTCCGCGCCACCACACCGCCCCTCGGGGGCCTCCGTCAAGCGGCTCAGGGAGGCACCGCAGGCAGCTGTTCTTCAGATCAGTGGCTCTCACCGGCAAGGCTCCCCTCCGTCAGCAGCGATCGTTGGCGCTGTGGTTGCGGCCGGAGGCCCCGCCTAGTCACGCCCCGGCCTCTCCATCTCGTAGGCCGCAGAGTAGTCGGGGAGAAATCCCGGGAACGGCGGCATGCATTTGGATCGATGTTGCAGCAGGCTGCCATGTAAATAGTTATTTAATAAAAGTTTTACCCTCTTACTTTGCTGGTGTGTTGTATATATTTATAATATTTGCATAGGGTTTGTCGTTATTTTGAGCGGGGTGGGCGGCGGAGCCGAGCTGTCTTGCAGCCATCATGGCGTCGAACTCAGTTCCTCTCACTAGTTTCATATTTCTCATGAGGGGTTGTTCCTAATGTTTCTATTTTAGCGAGGTCAAAAAGAGATCCCATTAGTGGCCTACTGATTTTGCTTGATTCCTTTTGTTTTTTCTAACGATTTTTCACTATCTGCAAAGACTAAACAGAGTATTGCGACTCTGTGCTTGTTTGTAAATAGAGAATGAACCAAAGAGAACCAATTCCAAAACAGTAAATGCTTGGATAACAATCAATCAAATGGAGAGGGAAGCAGGCACGACGGATTACAACGGGGGCAAAGGCCTGCGTTACCTACCCTTCACTATCTGCAAACAGAGAATACTCCTAAAACAAAAGAGGGGGAGGGGGGGGGGGCAGCGTTCAAAGCACATCAGCGTGCATAAACACGAAAATGTTTTTACCTACCACGTACTTGGCATTTTAAAGCTTTTGATATTTGCTATTAAAAAACCATTGAAATTCACTGAAAAAACCATAGGTTATAGACCATATATAGTTAGGAATTAGCATTTACAAAACCTTATTTTACTCACACAAAACCATTGAAATTCCATATATAGTTAGTTGCACTAACTATATATCGCGCACCCGCAATCCACTGCTGATGATGTCACATATTACATCATTCATGACATGGTCAGTGACATCACTGATGACATCACTGATGACATCTCAAATGACATCACTGATAACATATATCCAGGATGCCATGCGCCCAAAGGGGCGGGACTTCAATTTGAAATAAAAAGCCTTCCACTACACGCAGCTGCTTCTGTGTTTATCTAGCCACTGAGGAAGAGCGATAACCGCTTGAAACGCGTCTGGCTTTACGTTATGGGTGGCAGGAAGGAGAGAAGCTGCGCATGTTGCTGCCTGCAGCTGTGTGCGTTCACCCCTCCGGTGTGACTTCCTCATTTGGGGCATCTCTTGGACTGTGTGTTTAGCGGCTGGTCCGGCCGCGAGGAGGTCCCGCTGCCTTACAGGGCGGATCCAGAAGCTCGCAAACGCGGACTCAGTAAGGAGCGGAGGGGGCCTAGCTGCGAGGGAATATTGGCAGCAGCGCAGAGTTTCTTCTATGTGCCATCACCCACTGGGGGAGAGACATTGTTTTAATTACTTCACGAGAGGCAGCTGCACCCACTGGGGTGTACTATGTAAATCTAAGTCGGGGCAACCATTTTTTGGACTACTATATCCAGGATGCCATGCGCCCAAAGGGGCGGGACTTCAATTTGAAATAAAAAGCCTTCCACTACACGCAGCTGCTTCTGTGTTTATCTAGCCACTGAGGAAGAGCGATAACCGCTTGAAACGCGTCTGGCTTTACGTTATGGGTGGCAGGAAGGAGAGAAGCTGCGCATGTTGCTGCCTGCAGCTGTGTGCGTTCACCCCTCCGGTGTGACTTCCTCATTTGGGGCATCTCTTGGACTGTGTGTTTAGCGGCTGGTCTGGCCGCGAGGAGGTCCCGCTGCCTTACAGGCGGGATCCAGAAGATCACAAACGCGGACTCAGTAAGGAGCAGAGGGGGCCTAGCTGCAAGGGAATATTGGCAGCAGCGCAGAGTTTCTTCTATGTGCCATCACCCACTGGGGGAGAGACATTGTTTTAATTACTTCACGAGAGGCAGCTGCACCCACTGGGGTGTACTATGGAAATCTTAAGTCGGGGCAACCATTTTTTGGACTACTATATCCAGGATGCCATGCGCCCAAAGGGGCGGGACTTCAATTTGAAATAAAAAGCCTTCCACTACACGCAGCTGCTTCTGTGTTTATCTAGCCACTGAGGAAGAGCGATAACCGCTTGAAACGCGTCTGGCTTTACGTTATGGGTGGCAGGAAGGAGGGAAGCTGCGCATGTTGCTGCCTGCAGCTGTGTGCGTTCACCCCTCCGGTGTGACTTCCTCATTTGGGGCATCTCTTGGACTGTATATATATATATATATATATATATATATATATATATATATGTATATATATATATATATATATATATATATATATATATATATACATACACACCCTCCACTGGAGAGTAAAAAGCATTCAAAAGTCGACCCTGAGCATGCAGTAAGTAGTACCAACAGCTTATGTTGTATAAACCGTTCTTAAATTATTGAGAAAGTCCAATAGTTTCAGATTCAATGTCCATGAATTTATTAAGTCTCTTCATATCAAATTTCAATTTCAGGTAGGCACAGCTAGATATACACTTCCAAAGGTAAACTGTCTTCAGTTCACACAGAAAAATACAGCCAACACGTGTTCCGTCGTTCAAGTAGTGCACTAATGACTTCTTCAGGGCAGATTGAAATAATGTAAAGTCAATACTGTGAAAGGGAGGACCGGGTAGTAGACTCCCTTTGATACAACCTCGAAATAGTACCTCACTGAGTCCGTTTCTCTATCATCCTTTCGTTATCATGTTGTCAATTGATAAATCTTAACTAACGTTTTAATTGTCGTAGATAGAAGATGTATTGCAAGCCTTCAACTGGCTGAACCCGGTTGTCCCAATCTGAAAAAAACTACTTGCGTCCCTTTCAGATATTTCCACTGTATCACGTAAATTCTGTATCCTTATTCTATAGTGTCAATAATTAGTATTCTGACAAAGACCAGTTATAATATAGGTATCACGAGTACGTAATCTGCCTCAACGGCCAATATTTGTGCCACCAGGCCTGTAGGCTGTATATAAAGTGTAGAAAGTCCCGGGTACGTGATCGATTGTATGTGGAACCGCATCCCAAAACCTCACATGAGCTCAGATTGATCCAAATTTAAAGGCAAACAATTGAAACGTCTTTCTCCGCCTAGCTGAAGTCACGGAAAGATCGGAGAAAATCTTTAAAGAGGCATTTTTTAAGACTGTGAACTTTTTCTTCTGGATCGCTCTCTTGAGGACCTGTTCCTTAATCCGAAAATTAGAGAAATTGACTAGAATAGTTCGAGGATATTTGGCCCCAGGTGTGTGATGGAAAGGAACTCGATGAACCCGCATGATTGGCAAATCCTCAGAAGCTGATGGTAAAACATGATCTTTAGTCAACATATTTATAAGCTGAGAAACTGATTGTATTTGATCCTGGGATTCACTCCCTTCTAGAATTCCAGTAAATAAAAGATTGGAACGTCTTTCATGATTCTCCATAGATTCCAATTTTAGCTCCAGTTCTGTGATTTTTGCAAATTCAGGTGTCTTACGGGATTGCAAAAGTGCCAATTTTTCCTCTATGTCTGAAATTCTTTGCTCTGCTGCCTGTAACTGGTTTGGCAATACCAATACGGCCTCCTCCTTTTTAGTAAGCCTTTGCTTTATTAGCTCTGTATCCAAAGTTTGCTGAACTTTAAGCCTGCGGATCTCCACCAGAATTGTATTCAGCATTTTTTTCAAAGCTTCTGGCAGGAGCTCCTTAGTCACACAAGGATTTATAACTAACGATACTTGTGAGTAGATATTCTGTTCAGGAGCAACCATCTCTTGTAAGCTGAGGCCGGTGCTTTGATCTGGAAAGGGGATGAAAGAAGCTTGATCTGAAGCTCCCAAACCCCCTAAACAATTGGAGGGGTGTTATTCGGTTTCTCTTGCACGTTTCGATTCGTTCCCCCCCTCAAATGTTGAATTTGTGGGCCCTGATATTGTTATAATCAAGGGCAATACTCCCACTCTGATCTCTTCACTGGAATGCTTAGACCCGACAAAGGGAAGGTTTCGGGTTTTTGAAGAGGCTGGGTTTCGAGAGTTTTATCTGACCACACGTTTATAATTAGTGGAATGGAGGTTGGAGATGGAGTTGAATTCTCTGAGCTATTAGAAATTAAACAGGAGGTATTCGCTTTTTCAATTGTTGCTGACCCAGGCTTGTGCAAAAATAAACCTTTTGCTGTCCCCCTTCCCTCTTCTTCGAGTGGCTCCTCAGGATTGAAAGAAAAGGCAGGAGCACCTCCCGAGCGCTTCATCTGCTTGTTTAGCCAGCCAGCCAGACACCCTCCTCTGTGAGGCCTTCTTGCGTTGTTTTTAGGGGGGACAGGAGGAATTGGTGAAGCAATTTTTGTGCGGAGTTGTCACATGACAGTAGGGCGCATGTGCTACAAGTGCATGAATACGAAAGCCTTGCCTTTCTGCTATTGTGAGCATATACCTCCCATGAGTGCTGGCAAACTAGCATGGCCCTACATAAGCCACAAAGTCATGCATAGCCCCTACCTTACATTTCGCCTCGGCCACTACTTTACTTCCACCAGTGAGTGGCAGCAGATCGTATCAGTCCCTCTTCCAGGCTCCACCAGCTGAGTAGGAGTAATCAAAGCAATCCAGCCTCTAAACATGGGAGACCTCGGTATAGCTCTGCAGAGCTTGACGGCAGCTGGGACCAAGCCTCTTACATTTCCAATAACTTAGCAACAGCTGGCACAAAGTCTCCTTGCCTCGAAATCCCCAGCAAACGCAGACGCCACACTTTTGCCAGGCTCCACTACCTCAGCATAGGTTAATCAGCCCACTGGACCAAGGGCGGAAGTGGAGGAAGAAAAACAAACCCTAGAAAAAAACTGCAGGAACAGCTCTCCAATCCTCATTACGCCTCCTCCATCAACTCCTTTAGCTCGTTTTCCCAGCAAAATCAAACCCCCGTGGTTCAAAGCGGCAGTTTCCAAAATCCCTTAATTGCAACACCGGCTCGGTCTTTCCAAACCTTTCAACGTCTCACTTCGGAGCACCTGCACGATGCTGGAGCTCTGAGTACGAGGCAGAGCGCCAGCGTCTGCCTGCGAATGGGGGAGGGGGTGCTGGCCTGGAGGATACAGTCAGCAGCAAGACATGGGGAGGGGGTGCCGATCATCCATGATATTCTTGTTGTGCCTGACTGGTACCTAGGCACAAGTTAAGACTGACTGCGATGGAACATGGGTTAGATGCAGAAACCGGGTTCAAGCTGGTTGGGGAAGTTTTTTCCTTCTGGCTTAGTCTCTGAAATGGGCATCAGAAAACCTCAGCGGGCAAGGCAGCAGGCATCGTTGAATAGCTGCTTGACGAGGTCTTAGTAAACGGTTGGCTTTTGACTGGAAATCTTAGAGAGGGAGAAAATTGAATTTCACATCCAGAAAGTGCCCTAGTTGACCAGATTTTGGCACCTTTGCTGGGAGAAGATTTCTACCTTTGGATTCTGTAACTTTTTTGAAGCTTGGAATCTTTCAGTGGGGCAAGGCTACAGCTATAGCCAAAGAGGGCTCTATAAGGCTAGATACCTTCTCGGGGAGGTCCCGCTGAATTGAACTTGCTGCAGCAGAAAAGCTCCAAGTGGGAGCAACCTGAACTTTTGCCCAAGTGGCCTCTTTCTTGGATCGGCTTGGCAGTATGGTCCCAGTCCACTGGAGCTCTTTGGAGTAAAATATTTGTAAGTCACAGCTTTCGGGATATGTTATGATGAGTACATTTTCAATCCGGCAAGGGTCCAGGACCTTTGGGAAAGCACTTGGGGGTCAAGATTCATTCCAGCAGAGTCAAGCAGTAGAGTGTAGGGCATGTCTAGTTGGAACTAGTCAGCTGTGCATTTGCAGAAAACCCCTCTTGTAGCTTGTTGTGTCCCTGTAGTGTGGAAAGTTGATCATCCTTATGACCCTAGGAATCCACTTCTTTTTCCTGGGTACAAGAGGGTTAGCAGGTCCAGTCTTCTAGGCTTTTGTCTAGTCACAAACCAAGTTTAGTCCTCTTCTGTTCTTCCATCGGTCCAGAATGTGTTCTGATGAGGGTACTGTGGATTCCACATTTATGCTTGGCACCAACCTGTGGGTGGGGGGGTCCCCTTCCATAACCAATACAGTAAAAGTACCCACGGGCAGCCCTACCCACTTTTTCAGCACTTCTCTTCCAGGGGATCCTCATCAATAGTCCTAAGCACTAGAATATTACTATATATATATATATGTATATATATATATATATATATTACCAACCAGTGGGGCATTTTGAAAAAGGAAAGTAAACCCCCGAAACGCGTCAATGCCCATGGTTAAAAATAAATATTTGAAGCCACCACGAACCTCGAGTGCCGCCTCAAGTCTTCTTCTTTTGAGGCAGACTGTCTTGGGAATATATGGCGTGTTCAGCTACGCGATTCTCAATGTGGCTGCGCGCGGGGCTGGCACCCCCCGCAAGTGTTAAGGGGGTCGCTACATGGAAGACCCTCTGACTGCCCCGCACGAAATCTGGACTGGATGCAGCTGCGGATGCGCAGTCCATACTTCAAAGGGACTACACCCTTACTTTAACGGTGTTCTCTGCCCCACGACAGATGGAAATGCAAGGCAGGGGGAGATGACCGTGATTGACTTCAAGAAAAAGCCGAGAACAATTGCTACATGCCCTGCCTGCTTACACGACCCATCGGTCACTCACCTGAAAAATCACAGATGGATGGGGTCGCCGCCAGCATGAGAGGGACGCTGCATGCTGGGAAATGTGGTTCACTTGGGAGAACAGAGGCGATTCCAGACCGTGTCTTTGAGGCAGCCCACACTACTTCAGGAGGTGGGAAGGACACACTCTTCCAAAAGCGGAATTGTAGCAACAGTGGCGAATTACCAACCAGGGGGGCATTTTGAAAAAGGAAAGTAAACCCCCGAAACGCGTCAATGCCCATGGTTAAAAATAAATATTTGAAGCCACCACGAACCTCGAGTACCGCCTCAAGTCTTCTTCTTTTGAGGCAGACTGTCTTGGGAATAAATATATATATATATATATATATATATATATATATATATATATATATATATATATATATATATATATATATATATATTTCAGCCTTACACACACACCAAATGCAGTCTTACACACATACACAAAGCAAAAGCAGCCTTACACACACTAGAGCTGAATAATGCTGTATGGACTTCCCATTATATCATAAAGAATACTTAAAAACAGGGAAAAACAACAGCAGAGCATGTTTAAAAACTGTTTTAATGCTTAGCACAAACTCTCAGATAGGACTGAAATCAATGAGGCTGCATTGCAGAAAACATAGCCTAAAAAGGCTGAAAAGCGAACTCATAGCAACATAGAAATAAACTGGCACCGTGCCTTTAAGGCAGTCATGACCCCCAGCTTCCCATCATGCCTCAGGGGTGACAGGTCAGTTGTTCTTTGCGGTGACTCAAAAGCCATAGCACAAAGAGTTGACATTACCTTTAAAAATACAACGATCCTTTGCCCAGGGAGGCTGGAGGGTTGCTTATGACTTTGATGAGGATACCCCTGGAAGAGAACTAGGAAGTAACTAACCCTTCTCTGTCAGGGGATCCTCATCAATAGTCATTAGCACTAGAATAGAATAGCGAGCCTCACCTCATCCCCCTGCGGGCAAAGGAAAAAGAATGGCAAATTAACCAACAAGCTCAAATAACTAAGCTCAGACAGACATCTTACTATCCGAATAGATTCCTCAAGGAGGCCTGGCCTACTTCAGTATCCGCCCTGGAATCGGATTCTAGACAACAGTGCCTTGTGAAAGTGTGAACCGATCTCCAGGTTGCTGCCTTGCAAATCTCTGCCATTGGAACATCATGCAAGAAGGCTATTATGGCCACCTTTCCCCTAGTGGAGTGTGCTTTAGGAGACAACAAAAGGGGTTTTATGTGCCAACTGGTAGGCCAATTTTATACAGGACACTATCCATCTTGAAATGAATCTCTTGGAGGCTGGATTTAAAAACAATTGATTTGATTTCCTTAAAAAAAAAAAATATATATATATCATACAACGTCTTGGCATTTGTAGAAAAGGTCGAGGCGACCCTCGAATAGAGCGGTATAATTTATTGGAGCCCAAACACCACATCGATCATGACGCGTTTCAGCCCACGGAGGGCCTTGATCACATGACATTTATTTTTATATATATATATATATATATATGGAGATACATATATGTGGGTCACGTATTGTATTGTAATTGCATTTATATAGCGCTTACTACCCCATACGAGGCGTTGAAGCGCTTTTTCGGCGGGTAGCACGCTACTCCGGGACTAATTAATATGGTGAAATATGAAAGTAATTTCAGTGGTGGATATTAGTCAGTTATTTGGAGTGAAAAGGATAGCGGAGGGATAAAAGGGGAAGAAAGGTTTGCATTCATATAGCACTTGTTACCCCTGATGGATGTTCTGGCGAGTAGCATGCCCCTCCGGAACTCATAAAGGATTAGTGTTGAAAATTAGTATAATAAGATATGAAGTAATTTGAGTAGTGGATATGTTATTCAGTTATTTGGGTAGAGAAGGGTAGGTGGCGGGGTAGTGAAGGGAAAGAGGTTTGTATTTATATAGTGCTTGCTACCCCTGATAGGGTTTTGAAGCGAAAGTTGCACACTACTCTGGAACCCATCAGGATTAGTGTCATTGTCATTGTCAAAGCTTTTATTATCGGTTAAAAACCATAAAACCATAAAAAGTCTTGGACTAGTTTAAAAAAATACAAGTTAAAACTGTTTTAAAAACTTAACAATAAAAGCTATACGATAAAATATACAAAAGGACGAATGAGGGCACTATGGGGACACACTCCCATATCGTAATGACAGACATAGAAAGAGTAGCTAAGGCCCCACACTATTTTCCAAGGGGAAAATGCCCCCACCATAATCAAGAGGGGAACCCTTAGCTAAGGGGGGATGTTTTTAAACTTCCTTTTAAGATTGCACACCTAATATACCACATGGATAAAAGGAACCTTGATGTTGGGAACACAGCCAGGGCCGTAGTGTCCGTTCTTAAAATTCTCAGCACTTCCCTAAAATCTCTTAGCCCCCTGGACCTGCAGTACTGGACTATCCACTTGGCCCTTGCCCCGTGGTACGAGGGGCAGAAGAGCAGAACGTGCTGATCTGTCTCCTCTGCACCCCGCACCCGGGGCAAGTGCTCACTGATTGTGAGATCCCAATCCTAAGGGGCAATGAGCCATGCCTGAATTGGATGTACAGTTTCGTAGCCAATGGGGGCTGGATAACGTACAGGAATTTCTCAAATCTGGGGAGTGCCTTAAAATCAAGAAAGTGCTCAGTCAACCTACCCATGGAAGGATTTGTAAGAACACTAGCAAGGCGATGTTGGTTTAGAGCCAGACTCAAGGACTTTTTGGAGATCTGGGGGCAGGCCACCTCAGGGGACGACCACAGATCCCCCATTCCGAGTGCTAGAGAGATGTATGATATGGCTCAGCCATGGAATCTTTCCCACACCACTTCTGGACAAGAGATCGCACAGGTCCTCTCTGAAACTCTCTAGTTCCGGAGTGGACCAAAGTCGTCTCCAATATAAGAGTGGATGATACGAAACAATTTCCTGTATAGGGACTAAGCCAAGATCGAACCTTAAGGGAGTTAGGGGGGTGCTCCTGGGAAGTCGCAAAATGCGTCTAATGAAGCTGTTCTCCGTAAGGGAAAGCAAAGGAGTACTAACATGCCCCCAGAGATCAGCTCCATAGATCGCACCCCCTCGCGTCTGCACTTTGTACATTTCAACCGGCGGACCCACCAATTTCTGGGACATTTCGTTAATAACTTTTAAAATGCCACCCGAGGATTTAGACAATTTCAAATTGGCCCTAGCTGCGTGTGAAGTCCAGTCCATTTTATCATTAAGGGTGACCCCCAAATAGTCAAATGTGGACACTCGGTCCAAAGGCAGTCCATCCATGTGGGGTGGGGACAATTAGGTTTTTTAGAGCTATACACCATACATTTGGTTTTGGAGACGTTAATCTCCAGATCCCTCATCCTACAGAAGCCACAGAAATCCTCCAATGTTCGCTGGACACAACAAAATGTTTTAGACAATAAGAGGGTGTCATCAGCGAACATTAGGGGCGGTATTTTCCGCCCTGCTAGGCTGGGGGAATCCAAGTCCATAGCCCCCGCTAGATGTGCGATCAACCCATTAAGATATAGGGAAAAAAAGCCTAGGGGCTAGGACACACCCCTGTCTCACGCCCTTATCAACAGGGAACGGGGCCGACCGCTCCCCACCTTTTCCAAACCTGACCCCGGCATAATTGCCTTCGTGCATGCACCTTAAAATGTGGCACAAATAAGTCGGGGCACCCAACTCCAAAAGCAGAGCCCAAAGCTTGTCCCTGTTGACTAGGTCGAATGCAGATCTTAGGTCCACGAAGATCAGGTACAAACTACCCGCCCCTAAAGCAACAGTCCTCCAGTATATAAGCTGGAGCCCGAACAGTTGATCGATCGTAGATACCCCCGCCCGAAATCCTGCCTGCAGGGCGGTTAGGATGTGGTGGTCATCCATCCAGTTCTGCAACCTGGACAGAAGGACTCGAGCGAAGAGCTTCTGTAGTACGTCGATCAAACTGATGGGCCGGTAGTTTGCAGGGTCAAGGGGGAAGGCTTCTTATAGATGGGGATAATTTCCGCACCCAACCATGTCGTCGGAATATCCAAACCCTGCATAATGGCATTAAACAGAACACTGATGTAGGGCGCCCAGACCCTTTGTTCAGACCGGTAAAGGTCGCCGGGGATTCTGTCCAGGCCTGGAGCTTTCCCTGCAGCCAGACTTTTGAGCGCTGCATTAACTTCCAACAGTGTGCAAGGATGATTGACTTGAACCGTACCCCTCAGGGGCACAGTAGCCAATGGTCTTGATAATTCCTGTGCAGCAACTGAGTGGTCTAAGGGGCCAAGTGAGTATAGGGGCTTGAAATGGGCAAGCCACGTGTCCTCACTAAGATTGGGAAGTATGGCTGACATTTCTGCCACCGATCCCCCCCCGGACCAAATTCCAGAAGGACCTATAGTCCCGGGCAGCGAGCGCCCTGCTCACCTTGTCCCATCTGTCCGCCTCCCATTCAGACTTGACCTCTGTGACTAGATTTTTATAGTTCTGTCTTGCCTTCCTAATCCGTCTGGGTGACCCAGTTTTTACCTCTTTTACCAGGGTAGTTTTCGCCGCCCTGCAGTTTTTATTAAACCAGTGGTGTTCGTTCTTCCGGACCCCAGACCTACCAGGCTTAGTGGTATAGAAGTAGTCTGCCAGTGCGGTGTAGAGCTAGTTATGAGTGCGCTGGAGGGCCAGAAGACTTGATGGATCTAGGTTGGACCCTGACATGTCGCTGGCCACTAGTAGGGCCCCAGCTACAAGGTTGTAGATTTCCGCCAGCGTGTCCGGGGCTAATGCCACCTTCGCCCAGCAAATTAGTCTACCTCCCGCCGTTAGGTAATTCTCATTGTGTGAGGATTCCGCTGCAGTCTGTGTTTTATGTGTCCTTAGGTGGGTGACTAGTTCCAACGTTAAAAGGTTGTGGTCACTCTCAACCCTGGGGATTACCGTAAACGTTTTTACTTTTGCCCAGAATTCCACATTAACCAAGATATAATCTATTGTGATACTTCTATCCGGTCTATTAAAAGTGTGGCCACCCGGTATATCTGGTAACAGTCTACCATTGCATGCTCTGAGGGAATTAGATACAACCAAGTTTTTGATTGCAAGAGCCAGAGGCGATAATCGCTTTACTGGGTACATATGGCATTCAGAGATTGACCAAGTCTCATCCTCCTCGGCGGTTACTGACGGGATCCCCCAAAGTGGCTCAAAGTGACAGTTGAAATCTGCACCTATCACCATGTTGTAAGAAGAGGGGAAGGATAAGAGTAGTACCTCCAGGGCCTCTAGGGTTGATAATCCTAGCTTAAGTGGAATCAGGCGTAAATAAATATTAATCATGGTCACCACCGAGGCATCCTTAAAGGTAAGAAGAGTACAAAGGATGTCTGGGCTGTGTGTCTCAACTACCTTAACTAGGCACCCCAGATGCACCGCCACCCAAATGCACAATCCTCCTGATGGTCTTCCCCGGAGTCCCTGCACTGCCGGTATATGATAGGACGCAAATCCTACCCTAAATGGGGCAGACAGGAGCCAGGTTTCCTGGAATAGGCATCAATCATAGCCATTCATTAGGTCTCCCCACTCCGGGGTCGTCAGTTTTGCCCCCAGCCCTGCAACATTCTAGGACCCAATCAGAGAATGGCTATGTAATCCCTGCCCAATGGGAGATTCTGGTTGTATGTTGTTAGATCTGGGGGTCTCTAATTGGCAGAGGTAAGTACCTTAGACCAAGTAGGGACCCTTGCTTCTAGTCAGGGTGAAGGAATACACACAGTAGATAACCTCCGCTCTCCCTCTAGGTAGCTTGGCGCGAGCAGGCAGGCTTATCCCCAAGGCAATGTGTATAATAAATGCACTTAACACAACAGTAATCCCCAATCCACCACAAACTGAGACCACACAGGTAAGTATATATAAAAATATAACTTTATCTAGTTGCAGGCAGTAAAAAGCAGTAATACACAATAATCACTTCTTCAGGTAAAGGTTGCACTTAATTCTTAATGGTTGCACTTAGTTTGTTAGGAAGTTCTTAAAATAAAACAGTCTCAAGTCTCTAGAACGTGTTGGTGGTTGAATTCACTGTTAAATTGACTCTATGATTGATTTGGCGCTAATGTCCCTCAGCGCTCCTCTCAGGCTGTCTTACCCGCTCTGATCGGCGAGTTCCCAGTCTCCCCCGCGCTCTCAGCGCTTCTGGTCACCTTCCCCGTGCTTTCCGATATGCCCCCACAACAGTCGAGACTCCTCGGTGAAGAGCTTGCCCCACGCGGGGCAGGCAGCAGACGTGCGAGGTCCCGGGGGCAGGCAGGGAGATTTCCTCGGCAGCAGATGCTGTTCTCGATGGGCCCGGGCACTGGACCAATCCCTGCGCGGCTCTCGGGACGAGCCTCCGATGACGCCGCACGCCTCTCCGGTCCTGGTCCAATAGGAGCGCGGCTCCTTCGTGTAGTCCCTGGCGATCCGCCTATGACAGGGCGGCCTTCTCAGGCGAGCCTTCCTTGACGTCACAGCTGCTTCGGGGGAATCAGCCAATCAGGACGCGGCGCTTCCCGACCAGCCTCCGGCAGCAGCCAATCACAGCGCGGCCCCATCGGTGCTGCGAGCGGACCCTCAAGGTCGATTTCAGGGCCCCGGCCCGCGCCGCTGATTATGCGGGCAAACTGAATCAAAACCCCCCGCACTTGGGAGGCTCAGAACCCTTCGGCCACTACAAAACACATGCCGATGAACACGTCGATCTCGTGACACGGCAGGCAGCAGTCAGCGCGGCACTCTCACTCAGATCAGAGAGCATCCAGCGCGCTACACGGGGCAAACCGCAGATTTCAGTCGAGCAGCCCCCGATTTTCACCGCAACAGCAGCCCACGATTTCCTCAGCCCACAGCAGCTTCAGGGGGGGGGGGCACAGCAGAGTCTTGTAGTCCTTAACAACCTTTATGTTCCTGGGTTGCAAAACAGGAGGCCAGCTCTTCTCAGGCCCTTGGAGATTCAGTTAAGACACAGCACACAGCAAGGTCTTGGTAGATCAAGCAGGTAGGGTCACAGCACACAGCAAAGTCCCTTTCTCCTCCTCCGCTTTCAGTTGAAACTGCAGAACAGGTCAGCCCTTAGAGCACACAGCAAGGCAATCTTCCTTCAGTTCTCCAGCAGTCCTTCTTCCAGCAGAGGTTCCTCTTGATTGTAGAATCTGATTTTCTGTTGTCAGGGGTCCTTCTCTTATACCCCAAAAAGTCTTTGAAGTCCTTTAAAGTCTTTGTGCAAGTGGGCCCTGAGCCCGGCCCCAACCCAGTTCCGGGTGTTGCTGGGGCTCTGGGGGTTTCCTGGCTTCCTTCTCTCTCGCAGTATCAGGGACAGAGGTGACAGTCGCCCAGCGGGGGGTGGAGCCAGCATTGTGGTCAGGCAGGCACAGCCCTTCACTATCAGGTGCTATTTCCTCCCACTTCCCTGGCAGCAGATGCAGCCTTTCATCCACGGGCTGGCTCAGATAACCTTCTGGGGGCTCTGCAGACCCTGTCATCCTCAACCCAGACAGTCAATCCACAAACAGTCCCAGGCACACAGAAAGGTTAGACAAGAGAACAGCCACTTTCTAAAAGTACTATTCTCAAACACAGAATTTAAAAACAACCTTTCCTAAAAGATGTGTTATTAAATTCTGAGTTCAGGGATATCACTCACTTATGTCCCATCTTGATCCTATGGGAAGATAGGCTGGGATCCAATGGGACCAGCCTCCCCCATGTTAATCTATGAAGCAAGATAACCTTGCAGCAGTGAGCACACAAAATGGCTGCTGCTCACTACCAGAGCATGTTACCTGCACTAGTACATGCTCTACCTTACCCATGCACTGCACCCTGCCCAGGGGGGTACCTTGAGCCTTCCATAGGGGTGACTGATGTGCACAGACAAGGAAGGGTTAGGCCAGCCAGTGGGGACACTGGCCAGGCGGACATGGCAGTCCACTGACTGCACACAGGCCCTGCGCTGGCAGGCCTGAGACACCATTTTAGGGCTACTTGTGTGGGTGGCGCAATCTGCGCTGCAGGCCCACTAGTAGCATCTGTCATCACCAGCCCTGGCACATACAGTGCACTTTACTAGAGACTTCTTGGTGATACAAATATGTCAATCAGGTATACCCAATCAATATGACAATTTACAGAGGGAGCACTTACACTCTGGCACTGATCAGCAGTGGCAGAGTGTCCAAAGCATCTAAACCAGCAAAAACGAAATCCAGCACAGCATCAAAAATACATGAGTCAGAGGCAAAAAGATGGGGGAAAAACCACGCCAAGGGTGTCCGGTCTAACATATGTCATAAGGTGGCAAAGAGCCACCCTGACATATACCTGACTCCCGACCCCCCACAGGAACATTCGCGATCAATGGTGACAAAGGAGATAAGACACCGGCTACTGTGGGGCACTGGTTTAGATCCTCAGGCCCTGTCTCGCCACTAGAGCCTCCCTCAATCGACCTCTCTGAAGAATAACTGGCCATGGTGTTATCATCCCCATACGGTGTTAGTCAGTCAGCAAAGCTCAGGGCCCTATATCTATTGCCCTCTGGGAGATTATAATCCAGGTCATAACCACCAAAAGGAGGAAGAGGCTGTGCCATAGTCTGTGGATAGAAGTACCCCAAGTGGTGGGTGCAAATTTTACTTGTGTTTTCCAACCCACCATTGCCCAAGATGTGTTCTGTGTCCCTAAAGTTAATGATCACACAGTCGCCTCCTATATCCTTGCGTCTGGTACCCAGCCAGCTGACTCTGCGTGCAAATAGGATCTCCCCCTGCCCTGGTCCCACTATAGGTCTATGCCGATTTAACCAGAATATAATTTTGATTTTTAACTCTGGATAGGATTCGGTGGAACTTGTTTCCAAGGGTGGAACTTCCGTAAGCACCACCACATAAGGCATGGCCTCCGGCGGTAGTTGAGGTCGGGGAGCAGGTTTAATTGAGCTCTCTACCTGCCTTTTGTGGGAGACAGTGGGCATGGGTTTACTATCGGCGCATGGCTGGTTCACAGATGCTACCAAAGGTGGGGGCGGGACACAGGTTCATGGAACAGTTACTTTAGGTACCTCGGGGAGATAAGGGGCACCTGCAGGTTTGTTCAATACAGTAGTGGATTTCTGCACAACTACATGGGCCATAACATTTGATGGTTTGGTTGTTTGTGTACTACCCACCAGACCCGTTCCCGCTGAAGCACCCAAGGTGGAAACTGTGCCCTCTCCCCTATCATGGTTCCCCTGTGAGCTAGCAAGCTGGGGCTTCACTAGGCATTTATTAGTAATGAGGGAAAGGATTCTATCTAATCTTGATGATAAGGGTTTTACATGGGAACTAATAACTTGTTCTATGTATGCCTGCAGATCAATCATCAAGTGTGTAACCCAAAGAGGTGGTGCAGAAGAGGAGCGGGAAGGAACTTACTCAGACTGCACACCAGTAGAAGAATGTATTTTCTTTTTCGCATATTTTCTCGTAGGTTTTAATTTTTTCCTTTTGGGACTAGGCTTGGGGTCACTTGTTTCTGTTGGACGTGGTGTCAATGGAGAGGGTGGGGCAGAGACAATCACCTCCGGTGTGATCTGAGCACACGGTAGCTCAAAAAAGGAAGGCATTTGAAATGCGGTCCACTCAAACAGATTAGCAATTGCCATAGAGCAGAGGTCTTTAAACGTTTGGATGCCAGGACCCCCCTGTCAACATTTTCAGGCGTAAGGACCCCCTCCTGACAAAAATGTCTAAACCTCTAGGCAGGGCTACAGGAATTATGAGGCAGGTGAGGACCAAATAATGCGACAGGCTTGAATAAATTGTGTGAGTAGAAAATGTAAATAATGTTCTGTGATGCTGCGTATTTTGGGATACCATTAGTTATTATTTTGATATTTTTTAAACACAGTAACACTGAGGAAAGATTTCACCCCATCAGTACCAGTTTATAACCAAAATACAGCAATTAACATCAGAAAGATGTCTAGTCAACCTTTGTGAAGGGCCTCCCACTCCACAGGAATACGTGCTGCCACATTAGAAGCTCACCTGGCCATGGCCGGGAGCAGCAAGGGTCCCTCCAAACCCTGGCGGTCTTGTGCAGAGTTAAGCAGTTTACCCATGCACCTTTCCTCTCACCCCCTTCCTTCCATCCCTCTCTTCTCTCTTCTCTCCTCTCCCAACCCCTGATCCCTTTCTCACATTGCAGGCAGATGGTTATTAGCCCCAGGACGCCTTTTGGTAACAGTAGAGCACTACAAATATAAATAATAATAGGCAGAAGCAGGGGATCCACTAGACCAGAACTTCGGGGGAGGAGGGGGGGGGGGCGGGGGGGGGGGGGGGGGGGTTAACACTCCCAGCCAGGGCTGGCCCTAGCACTGGTCGCACACGGTGCAACAGTCTTTCCACCTTCTCCATGAATTCCCTCACTACCACTTGCCAACAATACACCCCATCTCTCTATAGCACCTGTCTGACAAACATTTCATTATTTTATAGCGCTACTCATAGTTTACTCACACTCAGTTCTGTGATGTGCATGGTAAATCTTCTCTGTACCAGGCACTTTAACCTTCTGCACTGTGTGGGTGACAAGAGTGCCCATGTGACTGCATGGTGAGTAATGCAAAAGTGTGAGAGTAGGGTAAAAGGAGTGACTACAGGGTGAGTGAGGTGACCATATAAATTTGGGTTCGGCTATAAGTGCAGAGTGGGACAAATTAGTGCATGGTTAGTGATGGCCTTGTTTGAGTGAGCTACCGATTGAGCAGTGAGGGGGGGGGGCAGGTGAGTGAAGTGTCACATGAGTGCAGGGTGAGAAGTGTGCTCATGTGACTGCAGGGTGTGGTACAGAGTGAACAATGCAAGCGCATTTTACGTTTGTTTGTTTATGTTTACGTAATTTGTATAGCGCAACAAATACCCTTGGGTGTCTCAGCGCTTTTGAACTTCAGGGGACAAGGGCCAGCAGATGGAATCATTGATCAAATAACCAGGTCTTCAAGGATCTTCGGAATGAGATGAGCGTGGGACTGGGTTTGATCGACAAGGGTAGAGAATTCCAGAGTTTGGAGGTCGCCACCAGAAAACGTCTATCTCCCCAATTTGAGGTTCTGGTGCGGGGAACAGGTAGCAGGAAAGTGGAGGCTGATCGCAGAGATCTTTTTGGGGAATAGATCTGGAATGCATTCCTAAGGAAACAAGGCCCAGTCTCATGTATGGCTTTATAGGCGATACAGAGTGCCTTAAATTTGATCCTGTTCCTGACTCGTAGCCAATGGAGATGCCGTATTGCCAAAGAGGTAGAGTGATGTTTGGGAATGCCGAGCAAGACTCTGGCTGCCGCGTTTTGAATGGACTGCAGTTTATTTAAACACTTGTTCTTGCGCATTAAGAAATAGCGCATTACTGTAGTCTATTTTTGAGAAGACCAGGGTGGTAATCAGGGTTTTTCCTGCTGAGGCTGGCAGGTATGGAAGTAGTTTTTTAATTTTCCTCAGTATAAAAAAGGAGGAAGAGAATACTGAATTCACGTGGTGTTTAAATGACAGCTTGTCATCAAAAATGATTCCCAGGTTTCTGACCTTGGTCACCGGGCTCGGTGGGGGCCTCATTTGCTTGGGCCACCAGATGGGAGACCAATCTGGTGAGAGGGTGCCAAAGGTCATAACCTCGGTTTTGTCCGAGTTGAGTTTCAAGCAGTTCCTCGACATCCAGGAGCAGATGGCTAACATCCCCTCCTGGAACCTCGAGGCAACTGCCGGTCCATCCCTGTGTACCGCTAGTACCAGCTGTGTGTCATCAGCGTAGGTGGTTAAGGATAATCCGTACGTTTTTATGACTCTCGCTAAATCCGCTACATATATATTAAATAATGTAGGGCTTAACGATGAGCCCTGGGGTACCCCGCAGGCTAAGGTGAAAAAGGGTGAGTAGAACTCCCCTAACCTCACCGCCTGCGTGCGGTTGGCCAAAAAGGAGGTGAGCAAGTCTTTGGCCAGGTGGTTGACCCCCAAGGCTGAGACACGGTTGATCAAGATGGAGTGATCAACCGTGTCGAAGGCGGCGGATAGGTCTAGAAGTATAAGGACCGCCGCCCCGCCGTGGTCTAAGATGTTCCTGATTTCATCGGAGGCCTTTATCAGGGCGGTTTCTGTTCCGTGGCCCTTCATGAAACCAAACTGCCTGTCATCCAAAAGCTGATGAGTATCAATGAACTCTGATAGCTGTTGGTTCATTAGAGATTCAAAGATTTTAGCAGGGAAAGGGAGGCAAGCAATCGGTCTATAATTGGCTGACTCACCAGGGTCAAAGGAGGGTTTTTTGAGCAATGGTTTGATAATTGCCTTTTTCCATATTTCCGGGTAGACTCCTGTTGGTTATGGGCTGGTAATGTAAAAATGACTGCGCAATGGTCTGACCATGCCAGAGGGAGAATAGTGGCTAGTGAGAGGTGGTGATTGTTTGTGAATAATCCGTCAAGCGTATGACCTGCTTGATGTGTAGAGCCCGTGACTAATTGTTGTAGTCCAGCTGACTGTAAGTCGGAGATTAACTGAATGGTGTCCTTGTCACCAGTGGCTTCTAAATGAAAATTAAAATCTCCCAGAATTGTGTAGTCGAGAGGTTCTAGTGAGAGTTCTGTAAGTTGGTCTAAAGAGGAAAGAAAACGTGTGCGGGGTCCAGGGGGCGATATAGCAAGATGCCTTTAAAGGCTTGGTTGTGATTGAGGGAGATGGAGTAAGCCAAGGCCTCACATTCTGATCCATGTATGGGTTCTGTTTTTACAGGGTAGTTAGCTTTATGGATAATGGCTAAGCCACCACCCTTACCCTTGGTTCTATCCAGTCTAGCCACACAATAGCCGTCGGGAGTGGCGGCGCGAAAATCAGGGCCAGAGGTCGCATCTCCCCACAATTTCGTGACAGAGAATGTCGAGTTCCTGATCAATGATACACTCATTGATTTCTAGATGGTGTTTGGGGAGGGAGCGAGCGTTGATTAGTGCCATACGATATGTGGGCCTGGAGTCCTGGATTTTAGTCCGGGGGCTCGTTGTTCTCAGAGAAGAGGGAATTCTAAAGGTACAGCCCGGGCAGGTTTCCGGAGCTGTAATACTGTGGGTGAGTAGTGACAGTGTCTGGCAACACAGGTAGATCTTATTAGTATTAAGATCCCTTAGGTGTTTTGAGGAATATCGCAGAGGGTTACCGGAAAGATGGATGGTTTCAGAGCCAGGGGGTATAGCCCTGGGCCCGGTACAGGCGCGGACGGGCTTGCCTTAGGCGCGCCCGCTGCGCGTCCGGGGAGGCATCCGTTTTTTATGCCGGTGGTGGTGAGCAGCTAGACTGCTAACCTCGGCGCTAACCGGAAGTGCAGAGTGATCACTGTGAGAGCAGGGTGAGAGGGTGAATGTTGTGAGTGCATTGTGATCAGTGTGGGTGCATTGTGATCAGTGAGTGCATTATGATCAGTGTGAGTGCATGGTGATCAGTGTGAGTGCAGGGTGAGCGGGTGAATGGTGTGAGTGCATTGTGATCAGTGTGAATGCATTGTGATCACTGTGAGTGCAGGGTGAGCGGGTGTATGTTGTGAATGCATTGTGATCACTGAGTGCATTGTGATCACTGAGTGCATTGTGATCACTGAGTGCATTGTGATCACTGAGTGCATTGTGATCACTGAGTGCATCGTGATCACTGAGTGCATCGTGATCAGTGTGAGTGCATGGTGATCAGTGTGAGTGCATGGTGATCAGTGTGAGTGCATGGTGATCAGTGTGAGTGCATGGTGATCAGTGTGAGTGCATGGTGATCAGTGTGAGTGCATGGTGATCAGTGTGAGTGCAAGGTGAGCGGGTGAAAAGTGCAAGGTGAGCGGGTGAATAGTGCAAGGTGAGCGGGTGAATAGTGCAGGGTGAGCGGGTGAATAGTGCATGGTGAGCGGGTGAATAGTGCAGGGTGAGCGGGTGAATAGTGTGTGTGCATGGTGATCAGTGTGAGTGGTTGTGATTGCCCTGAGTGCATTGTGATTGCCGTGAGTGCATTGTGATTGCCGTGAGTGCATTGTGATTGCCGTGAGTGCATTGTGATTGTCGTGAGTGCATTGTGATTGTCGTGAGTGCATTGTGATTGCCGTGAGTGCATTGTGATTGCCGTGAGTGCATGGTGATTGTCGTGAGTGCATGGTGATTGCCGTGAGTGCATGGTGATTGCCGTGAGTGCATGGTGATTGCCGTGAGTGCATTGTGATTGCCGTGAGTGCATTGTGATTGCTGTGAGTGCATTGTGATTGCTGTGAGTGCATTGTGATTGCTGTGAGTGCATTGTGATTGCTGTGAGTGCATTGTGATTGCTGTGAGTGCATTGTGATTGCTGTGAGTGCATTGTGATTGCTGTGAGTGCATTGTGATTGCTGTGAGTGCATTGTGATTGCTGTGAGTGCATGGTGATCAGTGTGAGTGCATTGTGATTGCTGTGAGTGCATGGTGATCAGTGTGAGTGCATTGTGATCGCTGGGAGTGCAGGGCGAGCGTGAAAGTGAAGGCGAGAATGAGAAGTGAGTTGTCTGAAAGCAGGGTGCATTCCCAGTAACTTGAAGCGTAGGGTTTCAGATATAAGTTCAACTATTGCTATAATGGCGTTAATCAGGGATCGAGGGTGGAGGAAATAAATAATGTGCCGATCCTGCAACAACGTTCCAGTCTTATGATTAGGGTTACCAGCTCATTATTTTGATGGCCCAGAAATAAGCAGTCACCTAAAGCTGTATTGTTAGCACTTATCTGTGAATACTTAGAACAGAAAATATAAATAGAAAGCACTTTTAACTGTGTTCTAGGGATGCCTCAATGATAATTTGATAATTAAAGAGAACAAAGCCAGAACCGTTAATTAATACATACTTTTTTATTTATAACTCTATTTAGTGTCAAGAGCAGGTCTCTGCATACAACTTTATAAATAAAAATAAATGCTCTTTAATCAACACACAGCAGGCATGTTTCTTTTGGCAATCCAACTTTATATTCCTTTTCATTAAATGAATTCTCAAACTACAGCCGTAAGTGTAAATATACAAATGTAAGGAATAGGCAGAGTGGGGGCCCTGGGGGTACTGAAACCATTAAAAAAACTAAGCTTTGGTAACCAGTTAGCAAAGGCATGTAAATATGCTAATGGTTTTTAAAGACCTGTGAAAAACCCGGGCGTGCTGGAGATAAGACTCCAGACACTGCCCAGTAGCGCCAGCCCGGGCTGAGACACAGGACGGGGGAGGAGGGAAGCTGAAGCCCTGGAGGCCAGGGCAGAAGTGTGACTGTGAATGCGCGACCCCCTTCACATCACTCCACGGCCCCCCTGGGGGTCGCGCCCCACAGTTTGAAGACCCCTGCTCTATAGGAAATAGAAAAAGCTTTTGAGGCCTGAGGGGCCCATTGGAATCTATCAGGCATACTCAGCCTCCTTAATGCAGGGACTCCTGGAAGTCTTTCTAGAGGCCATGGATGCATAGATACTATCTCTAATCATGCGGGCGGGCAAAATATGCATGTTCCTTACATTGGTGGAGGGGTGCACGCTGATAACTCTGATGCCTATAGACCTCTCACAATGATTAATTCAGATGTGCAGGTACTTTGCAAATCACTGGCCATCCGCTTAACGCTCCACATGATGCAGTTGGTCTATGAGGACGGATGCGGTGTAATACCAGTCAGATGCACCGGTATGAACCTTAGACGAATGACTCATGTTCTACATGAAGTTGAACACAGTGAGGAGGAACTGGCCCTGGTCATGGCAGATTTGGAAAAAGCCTTTGACACAGTGGACTAGAGCTACCTAATTGATATACTGCGAGTTATGGGTTTTGGTCCACGGTTCTGTGGGAGGATTCGGCTACTCTACACTGCGCCCAGTGCAAGAGTGCACGTGGGCGATGTAGCTTGGAATCCTGGCAACTGGGCCATGGAATGCGGCAGTGATGCCCATTATCACCACTTTTATTCATGCTTTCAGTTGAGACCATGGCAATTTGGGTACACAGATAGCTGCAGGACTGGTGCATACTAAATAGCGACACCAGGCATGGCGTTTCGCTCTATGCCAATAATGCCTTGCTTTATCCCTCCTCTCCCCAAGCTGCTCTCTTACAGCTGCTAGAGCTTCTCGAAGACTTCGGGATACTTTCAGGTCTAGGGCTTAATCGTGACAAATCTCCGCTGTTCCCCATAGCCTCATTAGTCGTGCTCCAGAGGAACGATTGCCTGTCCTGGGCCTGCGCTGGGAGCTGACGTAGTTTAGGTACCTTGGAATTAAAGTAGCACACACCGTTAAGTTACAACTTTATCTAAATATAGACAGGGTCTTTGAGGCGCTGACAACTCCTGTAACGTTTTGGAACAGGTTGCCACTCTCCTTGATTTAGAGAATGGCCATAGCCAAAATGGTATTGCTGCCAAGATGCCTGTATGTGCCTGCAGAACTCATTGTGTCCCCAGCCGCTGCCGCAGTGTCTCTGGTGACGTTGACCAAATGATATGAAGACTGGAAACGGGAAGTCCCACACCTACGTTTAGCTAAGCTGCACATCTTCAACAGGCGACCCACTGGCTAGACTTTTACTGACTGGCATGCTTGCAGTAGAGCAGCTGCCAAGTTGCTGTTGGGGTGTGCAGGACCCCCTCTTGCACTTCCTGTCCATAATCCGACAGACAGTATAGCAGTGATTTGCTCAGGCAATCTTGAAACGAGTTTCATTCCACCGAGAGCTCACAGTATTGAAACGGGTCAGAAAGATGATAGGCGAATAACGGCCGGCTTCCGGCGCTGGCCTCGTTGTCGGGGTTTGGTGGCTGGGACGCCATTGGGATTTCCTCCCTCGGCCATGTGCTCGCCGGGACCACCCTCAAATCCTTTCAGGATCTCAGATCCGAATTCAATATGCCCGCATCCCAATTCTTCAGATATTTACAATTTCGCCATGCGCTTGCGCCGAGTCTAGTAGGACTGGATCAGCTCCCTGAATTCAGTCCGGTGGAGGCCAAGCTCTTCATGGGGGACCTGGGTGATAAGAAGGTCTCAAAAATCTACCAGACGCTGGTTACTCATTGCTCTTCCTCGCTCCTGTCCCTGAAGGCCTCCTGGGAGACGGATGTTGGCCCTTTGGATGAGGATGACTGGAGGGAGGCCCTTGAATCCCCCCGTGGGGCTGCCATTGCTGTGCGTCTCAGGTTCATACAATTTAAATACTTACATAGGGCGTACTTCACCCGGGAGAGACTGTGGAGGGCGGGCCTCATTGCCACTCCGGAATGCTTGCGCTGTGGAGCTGAGAGGGGAACGTTGTTGCATACAGTGTGGTCCTGTGTGGGTCTGACTCGCTTTTGGAATGGGGTGTGGAACTGTCTATCGAAAGTGCTAGGGTGGGATCTCCCCCGTACACCCAGATTGGGCCTCCTCCATGTTCTCGAAAATGTCGGGGGTAACATATATAAACGCCACCTACTGTTGCTAGGGTTGGTTACGGCTAAACGGGATCTGGCGAGAGCCTGGAAGAGTGATCGTGCCCCTCCACTTACTGCCTGGAAGGCGGGCTTGGACTTCCTTATGGGCCTAGAATTACCTGTCTTTGAGGCCAGGGGGTGCCCGCGGAAACACTATAAGATCTGGAAGCGGTGGGCAGATTACAGGGGACTGGACTTGGAACCCCCAGTTGATATAGAGGATGTGCAGCCTCCGGATGGGGACCTGGGGCCCTAGGCCGTTACCCGATACATACATTGCCTTGCTTGTATATATGTGAAATGTGGACACGTGCACGGGGCTAGGGTGGGATAAGGGGTGGGTAGTCGGGCAGGGAGTTGGGGTGTGTTTTTGGGGATGGGTGGGACATGGGATGGGGGGGGGGGTTCTTCAAATCTAGGCTTCTGTTCATCCTGCTATTTGATTAATGTGGATGGTGTCCTCCTGATTGTGGAGTACTGTGCCTATGCTCTGCCTAATGATTCAATAAAAATGGTTGTGAAAAAAAGAAAGATGATAGGCAACATATTCATTCGGGCATGGCAGGAAGGAGGACCCACCTATGTGGGGAACATATAACCCAGCGAGATTGTTATCTCCTTTAAAGATGCATGCCAAGAATTCACTCTAGGGCCAGGTCACTTCTTACATCATGCTCGCCTGGCCGAAATAGCCAGAGCATCTTGGCCATGCTATCTTGCAGCGCCCGAACCCACGCAAACCCTGGGGATCCTTTTAACCTGTGGGGGTGGTCCTCACCTGAGAGCACAGTTGTACAGAGCTGTGCGGGTGGATGCGGCAAAGACCACACAACTTGGGAATTGGAAGGCCCCTTGGATAATGAGGATTGGAAACAAATCAATTAGCTCACTCATTCAGTCTCTCTTAACACCCTCTTTAAATTGATACATTAAAATTTTCGTCACAGAAATTATCCCACAACACTTATCCAGAGGACCTGCATTACATGACCCTCAACGCAGCCATATAGTTGCCCTCGCAGTAGTACAGGTGGTGTAGACTTTATAAATTTAGCCTTGTAGTGCCGACTGGTACAGATCTTCTGGACTCAAGTGGCCTCTGACATAAGTAAGGTTACACACCTACACTTGGAACACAACCCACAGAGTTGTCTGTTGGGCAATATTAAGCACCCAAAGGGTAAGAAGGTACGGTACCATTTTCTACAATTGACATTAGTCTCAGCCAGATGGAGGGTTGCCACTAAATAGGTGGGGCAGAGGGCACCTGATGGTTTGGAGTAGAGTCTGGCGAAAGAGACCCACATGCAGCTCAATAGGTGCAATGAAGGGGTGATGGAAGACCTAGCTGAATGGAGAGAGCTGAGTGCTATGCCACTGGACCCGAAACCTGATATGATAGTGGCAGACAATGATAACACAGACAAATGAGACAGGAGTTATAAAAGAATGGGTGGGGATAACGATACATAAGCATAAATATTGTGGAATGTAGAATGCACTCACAGTAAGCTGTGCCACCCAGGGTAAAGTACTGAAGACCTAGGATCTCCGGAAGTGATTATTGAAATGTTATATGGATTAATGTGTGTATACTCTTACCGTGTGCATATTGCGGACTGCTGATTTCTTTGTGTTTTTTATGAAACTGAAAATAAAGGTTAAAAAAGAAAGTTCCTTAAGTTCCTCAGCACAGCCCTGATGGTCATCTTGTCAGAGGAGCAAAACAGCTTTCCACACTCAAGGCCCTGTCTTGCCTCTGGTAACAGGTTCATACTTCATTAAAGGGGCTATTCAGTTCCTGGGTGATAATAAATGGGCCTGTAGAAGGTTTAGGAAGCGAAGAGGTAACCTTCTAAAAGTACCTGTTCAAAATATTTATTAGGAATCCAACTTTATAATGAATGTGGCTTTTAATGAATATTTCAAAAAGTCAAAACTAACTTTGTAGCTGTTTCCTAGCCGGAGAAAGCAATATTAGATTGAATACTCTTTTCCAATTCTTTGCTACAAAACACTCTTCCCTTCTATTGTAAAAATAGCTTTTAGGACCTTTTTACTGTGAGGACATGTTTAACTTTAATCTTTTACATGTCCTTTTAAATATGAAAAAAAGAAACTCAAAAAGATAATGGACGGAATGCTGAACATTGTCAAACATTCAACCCCAGTCACAGATCTAGGTTTACTCCTCGTTATTGTGCTCGCCACGCCATTCCAGTTTAGACTGAGCCATATGCAAATCAGTGTTGACTCTGCTCCCCATAGGAACAGTCAAGCCCGAACTCCCAAGCCAGGTCCTCGCTGTACTGTAAAACAAGCATACTGGGACCGGTTTCAGGGTATTACCCCATATCAGCCAGGCTAGCTTGAAACCGATGGCGCAGCGAGCATCTGGGCATACCCTTCCCACTTAGGGTTAAAAAGCAACACAAAAAGATGATGGACGGAATACTGAACATTGTCAAACATTCACCCCCAGTCATAGATCTGGGTTTAATCCATTGTTATTTTGCTTGCCTCACCATTCCAGTTTAGACTTACCATATTGAAATCAGTCTTGACCCTTCTTAGTCTGAACTGGGGTAGCAAAGTAAGCAGAAGAACGATGATGGATACCCAGATTAATAGTGACTGGGGGTTAGTGTCTGAAAAGTTTCAGTTCTCCATCTATCATCTTATTTTGTCTACTTTTAAATACCACAGCCCCTTCCTTATGGGCAATAAGGCCATCTGTTAGAACTGTCAGTCTTAGGGTGGTCTTCCCCCGAACTTTTTGCCTGCTTGCCTCCTTTTTGCCGATTGTTTTTGTTGGCCTTAAGACACTGAGCTCTTTACCCCTGCTGACCAGTGCCAAAGTGCATGTGCTCTACTATATACCAAAGATCGGTAAATTAAATGCTACTAGTGGGAATGCGGTACAAAAGGGGGTGGTGATGGACGGAGCACCCGAACCAATCAAACACTCACACCCAGTCAACCGATCTGGGTTTAATCCATCACCGTTCTTTAGCCCACTCTGCCATCCCAGTTCAGACATGGCCATATGCAAATCAGTCTGACCCTGTGCCTCATGGGAACAGTCCAGCCCGAACTGCCAAGCCAAGTCTTCCCTGGACCGGATTCAAGCTTCCTAGGACCGGTTTCTGGCATTTCAGCCGTCTTCAGCCAAACTGTCTCTTTCAGTGTGAGTGTTGTTTCATTGGGCTATTTGCACCTTAAAGCTTGTTCCTTAACTGGGAACCTCAGAACATTTGATCAAAGGTTCTTCATTCAACTTCTTTATAGTGAACTGTCACGTTGTATTCTGTCTATTCAGCCTTAATAGTTAGTTTTGAGCTCTGTTTTCGTGTATAAAAGACTGTTGGCATCAAGAGGTCACTTTGCTTGATTTTGAGAGGATGTTAAACTTCAAGGAAAGCGCTGGATAAACATTCTTATCATGACTTGTATAAGGATGGAGCTTCCTTGTGTAAATCGAAAATAAAGCAGACCTACAGCAGCCCAGCCCTGGACAGGGTGGAGATTGATCATTCTTAGTCCCTCCTAGCAGTGGGCTTTGAGTTCCCAATGTCACTGAGTATGTTCAGTCAAAAAGCCGTAAGTTGTAACATAATTCCCCAAAGCTGTTGTGTGTAACCATCCACCTTTTGAGAAGCTAAAGGCCATCCTTGTGTGGTTCAAGTTCTTAAGACCTCTACATAGCGAAGACAGGATCATGACAAAAATAAAGGTGTGTATGTACAGTTCTGAAATCTTAAGAGTAGAAAATCGTTTAGCAGTCGTTCGTCTTACATTGTGACGGTTGTGAAAAAAGGAGTCATTGTTAGAGATCTTTCTTTGTGAGTACCAATCCATGTATCTCAGTCTATGGTCTAAAAAGGCAAGTTCCTCTTTTTGATGACCGAGTGGTGGCTCATTAATTTAGCCTTTTGAGGAGAAAATCCTTGGCATCGACCCAGGGTTTAAATTTGAGCCTTTCATAAACTTTCATTTTTAGCTCTTTTGCGTTCACTGTCTGGGCAGATAACGGGGTCTATTCAAAAACCTCTTAGGGTTCTCTTTTTTTCCTTAACCATGAGCCCACGTGTGTCTAACACCACATTCTCTCCTAGTCTGACCCGGGTCCACCTACAGTGTACACCCTTATTAATACAGGGCAGCAATAGCTGTTTCAAAGTACACTTTATAAAGCACTATAACGATAAGGCTCCATGCCAAACAAATAACCACAAGAAGAGACCCCACCCTTGATCTCTTATGTAAACCCTTACTTCTACCTGTGAGCCACCCATCAAATCACCCTTATATCCGACTAGCGTGAATTCCTATCTTATGCTGTCATCTCTGATGCTCTGAAGTATCGCAGTCTTCTCAAACTGTTGCATTCTGCCTAGTTCTCAGAAAGGAGGTCATACACATCTTTTGTATCTTTCTCGAGCCCTAGAAATGCTGGCATACCACTAATGCAGACACTACTGTCCTCTGTAGCTAAATGTGAGAGAGTAAGTTATTGTATGATTAATTAAAATCTTCACAGTATCAGCACAACACACAGGTAGTTTTAGTGCATCGCATTTGAATAAAATATATAAAACATCCACAATACAACATCCAAATCGTTCAGTGCAGTTTGGGAGCCGCAGGGGTATTTTTTTAAGTTCTCCCCGTACCAGCCTTTCAAACCTGTGCGTCCACAGAAGCACCTGCCAGTTCATCATGCATTAAAATAACGTATAGGTCAATCGCTACTTATGGAATAAAAAGATTTCATCCTAATGGCATAATTGTAAGAGATAAGTTCAGGAACTGAGATTTGTCACACTTACAATGCAACTCATTAAAGGAGACAGGAAAAAACAGTCCATAAAAACAGCATCAAGCTCATATCAAACAGTAAGACCAGTGCAAAGTTAGCCAAAAAGTACTGCATGCAATGCGATCAGCACATTCCAGGAAGAGAACATTGGGTGTTCTCCCTTTAGAAATAATGGCAAACACTTACTGGCACATGCATAAAGGATGGATTTTGCGATTCCTTAATTACAAATATTAAGGAATCGCAATTAAGGAATCTCAAAAGCCCATGCATGTAGGATTCGCTAAAAAAAATAGTGATTCCTAAACATTCCTTAATTGTGACTTACAAATTGCGAGCCACAATTAAGGAATGGCTTCCCATTCATGTCTATGGGCCTAGAGGCAAAAAGTACAGCTTGCAACGCAAACATCCGTTCTGAGAGGAGAATCTCAAGGAGAAAATGGAGGTTCACCAGTGCCTTCCTTTCCCCAAAAAATATTTGTTTCGTTCACCACAGCTGCAAATTAATTTCATGCATTACAAATATCATGTGGTGCAATCAATGTTTTGGAGTAAAAGCCCCAGGAAGACTTCTCTCCGCATCATGTTTTCAGAAAATACTGTCCTCTGTAGGGTGCCAATAACGTTGTCTGGTGTGATATTCTAGACTATTTCGTCCAATCAGTGTACCTGAACTGTAATACCAGCTGGGACCGGCCTTTTAAGTGCTGAAAGCAATGGCTGGGACTGTATTCTACCGTTACTTGTGCCATTGTATTTAAAGGCGTGTCACTAGAAGTCTGAGAGGATAAGGAGTGGCCAGAAGAAATATATTCACTTTTTGTAAAGATGGAACTGGACCTTTGTCTGTAGCCCAGAAGCAAAGCAGTATAGAAGCCTGTCCGTAATGAATTTATCAGGGAACTAAATGAATAGTAGTGCAGAACTCCGCTGCCAGACTACTACACAAAATTCCCGGAAAACAATCGGCGAAACCAGCATTAAAAGCACTACACTGGTTGCCCGTAGCAGAACGCATACGTTTTAAATCCCTCTGTATTGCGCACAAGACTCTCTGAGGCACAGGCCCCAAAATCAATCACTCTCTTCTAACGTTCCACCGACCTATGCGTAATCTAAGATCTGCCAATCTCTTTCAAGCCAGGGTACCAAAAACGACGAGGGTACGATCAGGTGGAACCATGTTTTCCTACATGCCTCCATTTGATGTAATTCTCTCCCGCCCCCAGCTCAGATCTACACCACATCACCTTACATTCAGGAAACATCTAAAAACGTTGCTATTCCAGAACTTGCAGGAAATACTCTATACTGTCCATAGTTGCTCAGCGCTGGGATGCCTAAGGGTAGCCATGCGCTTAACAAGAATTAGTAATAATAGGTTGGCTAATTTAATGTGGCAACCTAAGGAATTAGGAATCTGCATGCACATCGTATAATGTTCAGTCTTTAATTTATTTTAAAGTTAAATCAAAACTATTCCATCAATTTTTTCATATCTGAGCCACATTAAATCCAATCAATTGACTTCACTTATATGCTCAACATTTATTTCCAAGCATATGTGTGTTTTTCAAAGATCGCTATTATTTAAGGCTAAAGGCAAGAAAGGCACACCAGTTAAGTAATACATTTACACGGTAAGCAAAATAATTATATTATAGAAATCTTAAACATTTTAGGGAAATTTCAATATATTAATCAATTATCGTAAATTCAAACTCCAGGAAGTGGAAGCATCAAAGTACTGCCACCTTTGTGAGCTGACCCTGTCTTTGCTGCCCCTAGCAACTGGCTCCCACTGGTTCTGACCCCCACTTTGGGCAGAGAAATCGGTGGGAAAACAGAGTTAGGAGGAGAGGTGTGCCCACCTTTGCCAACCCCACCCCTCAGGTGAGGGAGGTGAGGTGAAGCACACATCTCAGTCCGATCCATCTTGGAGATGAGGGGACCCAACCAATTAGGAAGAGGCTTAAGCCCCCCTCCAACAGGAGGATGGTGTAATAGGGGGTTTACTCACCCCAAGGAAGGGACCCATTGGTCCAGACCTGCCCACCCCTGTAACGCCTCTTAATGTAGTATTTAGGCACGACCCTTGACCCTCCTGTGAGAAGTTGGCCTGATATATGATGCTCACTAGTTCTAGTGATCACCTTGTATCAGTCCAAACAACCCTTATGGTGATTAGTTGTAAAGTCAACCTTATAAACCAGCTATCCTAATGGTAGCATGGACAAAGCAGTCTTAGGCTAAACTCTTTTGGCATGTGAAGCCAGCTGTTTTACCACACATAACCCCTTGAATACCAAGTGAAAGGACACCACACAGGTTGTTATGAAAATAAACAATATATGTATTAACTAACATACACCTCTGCACAATTACAATGTTGCCCTAGGGGCACAACAAACCATATACTAAGTAAGTGGAATGTGAAAGTCGATAGAAGGAATGGAGCTGTCAGAGGCTGTAGGATCGCTGGGACCACGCTACCCTAACGCCTGTGCAGAGTGTGAACTCACACACGAGATGCGTAACAACGTCTATGGACAGTACAGTTTAAGAAAAAGGTGAGTACGGACAATCCTGACTAGTTAGGACTAAAACGACAATGGAACTGGACACTAGGAGAGTCAATCTACCCTTGAGCACGGAAATGCTCGTGTTACCACACCCACGGGCTGCGGGTGCATAGGTGTCAAAGTGTGTCGGGTTTCCGCCTCGAAGTCTATGGAGCCAAGAAAGAAAATCTGCAGGCGACCAGGAGGAAGATGTCTGGTGTGATCCAAGGGTGGATCGAAGATGCTGAAGACCTGAAAGCAGAGGGGACAATGTTCAAAGTCACTAGCCAGTGACTGGAGTGGAACCAGGAGTGGAACCAGATGTCGTCGTCGCGATCAGTTGAAGAGTGGACGCTTGTCTCTGCAGCCACGTGGACCAGGAGGTGTCTTCGACGACCAGGATGGAGGCACGAACTGTCCCACGCAGGCTCTCGCTGTCGGCGGTGTCGGATCCGGATTTGGAGTCAACAGGCCTTGGCAAAGGCAACCCACGCGGTGAGTGGAAACGGCGTCTGGTGCGGACCAGGAGGGTCCGAGGTGCTTCTCCTTTGCAGGGAAGCAAGGGCCAGTCTGGAGCAACCAGACCAGCAGATTAGATTTCAAGGTTCGTCCTCTAAGAGGTCACTAGCCAGCCGGCAAGTGACCAGACAACGCGTCGAGCAGCAAACGGGCAGAAGGGCCCCACGCAGATCTCGTGGATGCTGGAGGGCTGGTCTTCGGTGCAGGAGCTGCTCGGGGGTGGGGCTTCTCAGTCTCCAAAGCACTTGGTCGAGGTTACCTCAGAAGTTTGCTGGAGCGAAGTGCTGCTTCTTCCAAGATGGCCGGTCCCACGTGTCTTGTCGCACCCACGGATCTCAGCTGCGCTGCAGATGTAGGTAGAGGTCGGAGAGGTCTGGGAATCCGGGTCTCTTCGGGCTCTGAAGGCTGGATCCTCGAGGGAAGACGACAAAGGGAAGCCGCTGGACGCTGATGGTGCCTGCTTGCGCAGGGTGGACACTCCTTGCCCACAAGGGAGATTTCTTCAGTCTTCTGTTCAGAAAGTCAAAGTCCAGAGTTTCTTGTAGAGTTTCAGTTCAGGGTTAATCTAATTTGGAATGGGACCAGCTCCTACCTTTATCCTGCTAAAGGGGGCTGTACTACGACTAGGTCCCTCCTATGGGTGGGACCAGGAAGGGGGGTGGTTACACCCCTATCCTTTGTCCGGTCTTGCGCCAGAGCTGGGGCTGGAGAGCCCCAGGAAATGGTTTAGACCGGTGTATGCACAGGGACACCTTGTGTGCCCCAGGCATGTCTCATTCCTTTCAGCCCTGTCCTACCCAATACACAAAATCCTGTCTGGGGTGGTGCTAGCACCTCCCAAGGCAGGAAACCCTTTGTCCAAGCCTCCCTCGCTTGAAGGACTCCCAGCAGCAGGAGGTCGGACTTGTGTCTGTGGTGGCAGCATCCATTTTGTGATGCTGAGGCTCTAGTTAACTTTAACCGGGGTTCACAGTTACATACATGTCGTGTCCCTCTAGAAGGGTGGAATGCTACCCCCGTCGCCAGAATTGGCGAGGGGGTAGTATTCCAATTCGTATGACACCTTACTTGACATGTTTTGATAATGCTATACCAAAGTTAGCAATAACCGCGAGGATTATAATGCACTTAAGAGTAAATGGTAGGCGTTATCATGGAAACAGCTAAAGGACTTGGTTCCGAAAGCTGCAGACAGGCTCAGCTCATGCTAGAGCACCATCTCACATAATTCCAAGCACTCTGCCTCCAGGATTGTTAAGGCCTGCCATAGGAGTGACTTATAGGAGGATATGTGTCCATTTTGGGGTTAGATATAGGTATACTATATCTAAAGCGAAGGGTGATTACACCACCTTGCCCCAGCTGATTGATCAGCCAGTTGTGTCCGATTTGGATGGCCAGCCAGGGGTGGCATAATACATGCTGCAGCCCCTGGTAGGCCCTGGGTGCACCTATGCCCTGGGTACCTAAGGTACACTGTACAGGGGCTGATAAGGTGACTCAGTATCCAATTAGATATGTACCTAAGGTACACAGAGTCCATTTTAACAGAGAGCAGGAAGCCTGGGGTCCTGAATAGCAGGATCCCAGGCCAACTAAGTCGAAAACCAGCAAAACACCAGGCAAAAAGTTGGGGGCAACCATAGCCAGATATCCACCTTCCTACACCTCCCTCCTCAGATTTGAGGAAGAAAGAAGGACCGAAGATCCGTTCTGACCCAGGAAGAAGAGACACCAACTGCTTTGAAACCCAGCCCTACCGTCCTGTCACGTCTCCGACCTGACTGCATCGGAAACCCCTGCATGTCCAGCAGCCCCCCCAGGGCCCGGAGGACCTGCCCGCACTCATCTGTAAGACTGTCTCCCATGAGCAGTGGATTTGCTAAGCACAGACTCCCAAGACCAGAACCTGGATCCAGGCGGTTCCGCGGTAATGCACTACTCTTCAACCGACTACCACGGCCCGGGTTTGAGTGGCCCAACATAACGAGGTGGTTTCCCCAGCCATCCTAACCTTGGATCTGGTGATCCCCCGACCTCCCTCTCTTGTGTAGTTCCTACTCAACCGTATGATCTGCACCTTGTTTGGACAACATGAACTAGGGGCTTGGGGCCTAGACTGATTCTGGACACCCCTGCAGGATAGGTTGGCCCGTAGCCCAGCTAGCTCTCCGTATCACCGTAAGCCCCCCAAACCTACCATGGAGCGATTGGTTTCTGGCAACCACTAAACATAACCCTGACCTCTCAGGGATTGTGGAAACGGTACAGAACCTTTCACTCAGTCACTCGTGCTTACTCATTCTCGGAGAAGTATACAGAGAATACACAGTGCAACATTTTAAATATATATATATTGAACCAACGTTATTCATGTATAGAATATATGTGCTACAATGATTAATAGGCAGAAGCAGATAAGTGATTACAAGCACTAAAAGTGTGAATAGTAGTTCTAGTTCTACCATGGTGCTAGAACAATGTATATATGCTGGAATATAAAACAAGTGCAAAAGAAACAATTGATGGACCGAATGCTGAACAATGCAGACATTCACCCTGAGTGGCACTGGTATGCCCCGAAGTGGGTCCTGTGCTCTCCATGCCACTGTAGTCCAGCAATGGATTCAACCCAGATCTGTGACTGCGGGTGAGTGTCTGAAAGTTTCAGCATACTGTCCATCATCTCCCTGTGTTTGCTTTGTTTGCCATAAGTTGGCAGGGTATGCCCAGTTATCCAGTATTACGGGTGTCTTTCATAGATTCACATGCCTGAATCATTCCCCGTCGTCGAGACGGGAGTCTCCGGTACATAGAAAAGTAATGTCCTATAGACATACATAGAGAAAAGTAGGCCTAAGGGCCTTGCCTTAGTAGCCTATCTATGTCCTTTTGTAAAAAGGACCAAACTCTAGAAGGTAGCCAATCAGCTACCACCTCCCTCTAGAACCTTCCTGTCAGAACCTCAGCCTCTCAGATTTTCTACCTCACGTTGTGGTAGGGAGTCTCCACCTGAGTTCTCCTCAGGTTTCCTAGTTTTATCTCTTTTCTTCTCAGAAATTGGATATTTCCTTCATTTATACACCATGGCTGAACAACAGAAGAAGGGTCTCTTCAGAGCTTGCTCTTCTTGTGGTAAGAAGAGGCTCCACGTCGACGATAAGCATGAAACCTGACTATACTGTCTTTATCCGGACCATTCTCCTGAAGTGTGTAGAATTTGTAGAACATTCTCTACAAAAACACTAAAGGACAGAGAAGGCCGGCTGCTCCTCTGGTTGAACAGGCTGAAAACTAGAGAGGACTTGGAATCTTCTGAGGACGGTGAGATGGCTTCAGTTTCTTCCAAATTATCCTTGAAGAGGCCAAGGGTTGCTTCCCCTAGCCCTACAGACGTTCCTCCTAACACGACTACTAAAAAGTCTTCTGAGGCAAAATCTACAACGTCTGACAAGGAGGTTCCTGCATTCAGAAAGCCTGCGCCGTCGTCGATGACGATTTAGTCGACGATTACCTCAGCGCTGAAGAAGACTGGGTCTACAGTCTATGTTTCTACATCAACGACGACGAAGATGGCGTCGTCGGCATTCTCATCGACGACGACGACAACTCCATAGTCGACGGTGGGTAAGCCGGTGCCGTCGATTATCCTCATTATAAGGCCCTCGACGAAGATCCCGTCTTCGACGACGACAAAGTCGACACCGACGACACAGTCGACGAAGACGCTGAAGACATCGTTGACGACGAAGACATCGTCGATGAGCGCACCTTCATCGTCGACGGTATGGAAAAAATCGGACTTGATTACTCCATTGTCAGCAGCAAGTCAGCTGCCTACGAAAAAGCACGAAACAACCAATAACCCCGGACCTGACGTCCCCAAGTAGGGTGCAAAAGTTACCCCCATCTTGTCTATTGCAGGATGAGGAATCAGACGAAGACCAGTACGGCCAGGCCACCAGTCCTTCAGATCTCATAGTGAAGTGTCAAAGCACTGATGAAGATGGTGATGAGGTGGTTTATACAGAAGAGACTGAGCATTCGCATGCCCAGACGACGGGCACACCTATGGAATGCCTTCCGGTGTCTATAGTTTCAGACCTACGGTTTTTGATCCAGGACTATAAACAGCTCTTTCCTGAACCAACCACTGTCCCATCCATGGAAGCGAATCCAGCTACATCTGGTCCAACGCCATCCTCACGACCTAGACCATCACCCTTGGTGGTCCGTCAGGAAAGAGAACCGGTGCACAATGTCCCGTCTCCTGACGAAGAAGTCGAAGAACGTGAAGAGGGAGAGGTTCAGGACGACCAGTCCGACCATAGGGACGATGAGGACTACATCGCTCCATCTCCGGCCACTCCTGAACCCACTGCTTCGGACTCACCGCCAGTGGACATTGGCGGATTTCACAATTTAGTGGAGAGAGCGGCCACCAGATTCCATATGTCAATGGAATCCCATGAGACAGACTGCTTCCTCTATGATTTTAAAGACCTGGTTAAGAAAACAACCAGATCAGTCCCTATCATTGACCACTTATGGGAACAGGGGAAACGGCTGATGCAGACACCAGCCTCGGTCTCTGCAGTGGTACCACGGCTGGATAAGAAGTATAAGGCACCGTCAACAGCGCCAGCCTGCCTTACTGGGCATCCCAAAGCAGATTCTGTGGTTACCCAGGCGGCACAAAAGAACTCCAGGAACCCGGCATCTCCATTGTCGGCTCCACCGGACAAGGAGGGCAGGAAGCTCGACAGTATTGGCAAACGCTTCTCCATCACGTCGGCCATGACTGTGAAAGTGGCTAATTCCATTGCACTATTAGGCCGCTACAATAGGCAATTATGGGAGGATATTGCCCCATATCTTACTGAACTGCCAGATGATCTGAAGGAGGAAGTTCAATCACTCCTTAAGGAGGGCCAAACATCGGCATCGGAGCTCATTGATTGTACTGTAGATGTCGCGATGACCGGCTTCAGATAGTTAGCAGGGGCTGCGGTCTTGAGAAGGCAGGGGTGGCTTAAAGCTACATCCTTTCGCCAAGAGGTCCAAACTAAGTTACTAGACATGCCCTACTACGGCCAGCACCTTTTTACAAACCATCAAAACAGATACGGACACGGCACGAGCACTAGGCACCTTGCAGTTTAAAAAACAGTCCTTTCGAGGGAGCAGGGGTAGAGGTCAACCCTCTTACAGAGGATCTTATCAGAGCAAATCCTCATACTCCTATAGCCAAGGCCGATCGCAATATCAACAGACAGCAGCATCAAGGTCGCCAGACCTCTTATGGAAAGTCCAACTACAGAGGAAAAAACCAGAGAAAACCCACTGGAGGACGCCAATGACCATTTCCAACAGCCAGTCCGTCCACAATCTTGTTTTTTCAAACTTGGAGGAAAATTAACACACTTCCTCGACAATTGGAGATCAATAGCAATGGATCGGTGGGTGCTCCAATTGATCCGATTCAGACATGCTTTGGAATTCAATTCAATTCCCCCGACAACTCCTCTTCGCAAGCTTCAACACAGGCGTTTACGATTACTCCTTCAAGAGGTCTCTTCAATGTTAAGGAAAAATAGCGATAGAGCGAGTACCAGCTGCTCACAAAGGAAAGGGATTCTATTCCCGCTTCTTTCTCATACAAAAGAAAGGGAAGAAATGGAGGTCCATCCTAGACTTCAGGGCGCTCAACACCTTCTTGAAGAGTCAATCGTTCCGTATGGTGACTATCCAAGAGATACTGGGGTCACTAGAGGAAGGAGACTTCATGACGTCTTTAGACCTGCAAGACGTATATTACCACATCCCTATTCACAAAGGCCACAGGAAATTCCTCAGATTCACAGTGGCAGGTCAGCACAATCAATTCTGTGTCCTCCCATTTGGCCTCAAGTCGGCACCTCGGATTTTCACCAAGTGCCTCTCCCCAGTGGCAGCTTTCCTACGACAACCGGGACACCAAGTCTTCCCATACCTGGACGACTGGCTGGTAAAATCACCATCTATCTAAGTCCTCCAGCGCCTGTCTCAATCTCTTCCAGCAACTGGGTCTGACGCTCAATCACGAGAAGTCAACCCTACAGCCCTCCCGAGTTATTACCTTCCTCGGGGCGACATTGAATACGGAATGTTCAAAAGCATTCCCATCGCAAGAAAGGAGGCACAAGCTTATAACTCTGGCCACAGCAGTGGCCTCGAGGAAGACTTTGGTGATCCGTACTTTATAGTCCCTCCTGGGGATGATGTCATCATGTATCCTGCTTCTCCCTCGCTGTCGGCTCAGAATGCACCCTCTGCAGGAGGCCTTGACCAAGCAATGGACTCAAAGCACAGGCTCTTTCGAGGATCGCATTGTGATAACTCAGCAAATGACCAAGGCCCTGCTCTGGTGGAGGTCGTCCAAAAACCTCTCGCAAGGGCTTCCATTCCTGCTGCCTGCAGCTCCGCACGTGATAATTACGGATGCCTCCCTAGAGGGCTGGGGAGCAGTCCTTCAAGAGCTCCAGATCAGTGGCAAATGGACGGTCCAGGAAAAGCCGCTACATATCAACCTCCTAGAGCTGAGGGCAGTTTTTCTATCTCTGCAAGCTTTCCTACCGCGCATCAAGAACTCCCCAGTGCTTGTCAGGACAGACAACACTACGACAATGCACTACTTGAACAAACAGGGAGGAACGCGTTCGCTCACACTATCTCGCGGATCGCAGAAAATCTGGAACTGGCTTGTGCTCCACAGTATCACGCTGACAGCGGAGTATGTCCCAGGCAAGGACAACGTCATAGCAGATGCTCTAAGCAGACAAAGATTGCTGTCCCACGAATGGGAGCTGGAACAAACAGTGCTGAATCACATCTTTTCGGAATGGGGGAAACCGCAGATTGACCTTTTTGCCACCTGGGAGAACGCCAAATGCCTCAACTTCGCAAGCTGGCATTCCCAATTGCGGTCCCTCGGAACTGCATTTTCCATCGCATGGCGCAACGTGTTTGCGTACTCATTTCCGTCATTTCCCCTGATACCAAGAGTCCTCCGGAAAATGAAGACCGAGCACTGCACCCTGAATCTGATTGCCCCTTTCTGGCCGAGGCAGCATTGGTTCACGGACCTCCATCGCCTCTCAGTCCGTCCGCCAATCGTCTAGGCCAACATCCATCCCTGCTCATGATGTCCAACGGCCAAGTACAGGACCCAAATCTGAATTCTCTCAGATTATCGGCTTGGCTCCTGAGTACCGAGAGTTCTGCCAACTAGACATTCCGCAGGAGTGCAAAGATGTCCTCGCGAAAGCAAGAGCAGAGAGCACAAACAAAACCTACTCGTTAAAGTGGAAACGCTTTTGCATTTGGTGTAAGGACGAAGATATACACCCCTTTCAGGCTACTCCGGAGCAGTCACTACCATATCTGCTACACCTGGCACAGGCGGGACTTGCGCATGCCTCTATCAGAGTACATTTGGCAGCAATTTCTCGCTTTACAAGAACTTCAAAAGGACCCTCTCTCTGGTCACACAGGCTAATAAAACAGTTTCTAAAGGGGCTTTACAGATCCTTTCCTCGGCCACGAAGAATCCCACCAACATGGCATCTCAATGTGGTCCTCAACCAATTGATGAAGCACCCGTTCGAGCCCATTCACAGGGCAGATGTCAAATACATCTCCTGGAAAACGGCCCTTCTCTTGGCACTGACCTCAGTGAGAAGGGTCAGCGAACGACAGGCTCTTTCCATGCAAAATCCGTTCATGCAGTTCAAGGAAGACAGGGTGATTTTAAGAACTAATCCTCGATTTATCCCTAAAGTCCCTTCAGACTTCCATTTAAACTAACCTCTAGTCCTCCGATCATTCTTCCCAAATCCCAGCACTGCAGCTGAAAAATTCCTGCACTCTGGACCTGAAGAGATGTCTCAAGTTTTACCCCGACAAGACAAAACAATTCAGGAAATCGAACCAGCTTTTCATAGCTTTTAGTAGACCAAGAAAAGGCATGCCACTTTCCAAGCAAAGTATTTCACGTTGGATATCTTCGACAATTGCCTTTTGCCACCACAAAGCCGGAAAGCCCTTACACTCCAAAGTAAGATCTCACTTTACAAGAGCTGTGTCCACATAGGCAGCGCTCTTTGCTGGGGTGCCAATACTGGACATTTGCAGGGCAGCGACCTGGAAGTCCCCGCATACCTTCACCAGGCACTACTGCCTGGATACGGAACTGATGCAGGATGCAGCAGTGGGCCAGGCGGTGCTTCGCCATCTATTCCAGTGAGGTGAGCCTTCCTCCTTCCCGCCATCCTTCGCTGGTATGCACATTTATTTACTTATTTATTGTTATTTGTTGATAGTTCTTAGTCGCATGATATTTATTATCTCAGACTGCTGTATACTGTTTCATCACAAATGTGCATAATATATTGCTTGCCACTCTGATTCAGGCATGTGAATCTATGAAAGACACCCATAATACTGGATAAGAAATGCGTTACTTGCCTGTAACTGCAGTTATCCAGTATTGGTGTCTTTCATAGATTCACAATCAACCCTCCCGCCTTCCCTGGAAGGACTCACTTCTTTCTCTAACAGGTATTACGCCTACCTAGCTTAGTGCGTACGAAAATCTGAGAGACTGAGGTTCTGACAGGAAGGTTCTAGAGGGAGGTGGTAGCTGATTGGCTACCTTCTAGAGTTTGGTCCTTTTTACAAAAGGACATAGATAGGCCCTTAGGCCTACTTTTCTATATGTATGTCTATAGGACATTACTTTTCTATGTACCGGAGACTCCCGTCTCGACGACGGGGAATGATTCAGGCATGTGAATCTAAGAAATACACCAATACTGGATAACTGCAGTTACAGGTAAGTAACGCATTTCATTTGGGTCCCTTGCTCACTTTGCCACTGGATTCAGGCTAGCCTGGCTGATGAGGGGTGTTACCCGGAAACCGGGCTCAAGATGCTTGTTTCCGGTCGAGAGAAGCCATTGCTTGGCAGTTTCGGACTTGACTGTTCCCATGAGGCACAGGGGAAAAACTTATTTACATATAGCTGTGTCTGAACTGGGGTGGCGAAGTGAGCTAAAAAATGATGATGGATTCAACCCATATCTGTGACTGGGGGTTAGTGTCTGAAAAGGTTCAGCACTCCGTCCATAATCTCCTTGTGTTTGCTTTATTGATGAGTATCCCCTGGAAGTGAAGGAAAAGTTACTTAACTGCAATCCTAGTTCTCTTCCAGGGAAATACTCATCAAAATCAGTAGCAACACTCCCACCTTCCTGGACGAATACTTAATACAGCACCTGTGGGGCATGATGGGATACAGGAGGTCTTGAGGTCTTGCAGCCTATGAGCTAACAATGCCCATCATTCCCCCAAAAAAGGCTATGTTTATTCTTGGAAGTGTGCATGTTATCTATGTTAGACATGTTAACACCTTAGCTGCTGTGGGTTTTCCCGCTGGGTGATAAAATATCAAGATCCCCATTATTCATGACAAAGCCAGCTCGTCATAAGCGCAGGGCAGGTAACACCCATGACGAGCTGGCTTTGTCATTAGCGTCGAAGGGGTTAAAAGTGTATGGATTATTATAAATTAAAATTTCAATGAAATCTGTCTATATTTATGTAGGCTACATGTGGACACACACACACACACACACACATATATGTATAAAATATATTTCTCTAGTCCATCATAAGACTGCCGAATTCTTGATGGGTGGGTGTTCCATGCATGAGGATGGTCTTACGTATTGTAGCCACCAAAAACTCTCTCCCTGGGGAAGTGAAAGAGGGAAACTGGCCGTCTTGGCTATGCTCTGACTTCAATTCAATGGTCTATTCAGGAAAACGTGTTTCAGCTAGTATGACTTTTTCAACTGCTGATACACAATAAACACATAGCTAAACCATGGTTTTAAAAGCTTCCTGGAATGTTTCTATTGGTGGAGTAACTGGGGCATTAGGAAAAGACTGTGCCATCCTGGTACCTTACCATATTAAGGTGTAACATTCAATGCATTGTTAATCACGATCCCGATTGACTTAAAAAAAGTTGGCAATCCCAGAATTGAAAATTCTACCCATGATGGATAAATAGTGAATGTGAATCCGAATCCAAACTTCACAGCCCCACCTAACTGACTTAACCCTTCAGTCTTTTTCACACCAATCAAACTCTGTATAAGCCGCCCCAGTCTCAAGGAACAGTTAGTTTCTTAGCTGTATATATCGGGTGAAAGTGCACAGTCCTACTCAATCATATAAGCCTGCACTGAACAGAGCTCTCCTCACCTCAGCCTCCTTCTAATTTGTGAATGCCTGTATTTCATTAGTCCACCCTTTGGTCACTGTGGTTCTTGCAGTCCGCCGAACTCACCTGCTGACCCGAAATCAAACTTGATGATTCCAATGCATGGCACCTCAGATTGCGGTGGTTCTGGCATTCATCCTCTATCAATTCATTTCTCAAGTCCATCTTAAGACTGCTGAACTCTTGATGAGTGGTCTCACGTAAAATAGCCACAAACAGAAGTCTCCCAGAGAAAGGGAAAAAGCAAAACGGCCACTCTCGGGTACGCTCTGACTTCAATTAAATGGTTTATTCAGCAAGACGCATTTCGGCTAGCATGCCTTTTTCGATCGCTGATGCGCAATAAACACACTGGTAAACCATGACCTTTAAAGCTTCCTATGTTAGATACAAGGATGCAGCAAGCTTCCAAAGGCCTCCCTACAACTGTTCAGCTGGCCAGGACCCACTGAAAGTGCCTTAACTCTGCTTCTGATCCTAAGATGTGCTCCTGGACCTTGGCCGGCATCTTTGAGAACTCCTCCTCAAGAAAAGGTGAAAACACAGAAGGTTGGACGCCTCTTGACCGCAAAGTGACCTCTTCACGCCCGCAAAAACTTCCAATGCTAAACGGAACCTGCTGTTTGCAGCGACCGTCCGCAATGACTGGCAACACGAGACCTGCACTTTGCGCAGACCGTGACCGTCTGCAATGATCAACTAAAGTGAAACTCCAGTGAGGACTGCTCTTTGTGCTACATCGACTGCCTGTGATACTCAAACCAATCCTCGCGCCAACGGCCTCTTTCTTGCAACTCTCTCCAATACAAACAAAACTCTCAGTGCTGGATTCGAGCCGGTAACTCTTCAGCAGGCTTAAATTGGTCCCTGTGTCTGACCCGTTTTCTGTCATGGTCGGCCTGAACTTGTGTTTTTACCCTGGTCTAACGTCACCAGATGATCACGTGTGGCGTTTTGTGCCTCTTGGTGCTGATTTTACCTAAAACTTTGAACCTCAATATCACTGGTTCTGCTGATTGAATTCTTGTTGTTTGTGTCATTTTACTTCTCTTCCAGGGGATACTCATCAAAGTCATAAGCATAAGCACTGAATAGTCCCGGCCATGTGCGGGGACCCCGGAGCATATACAAAAAAAAATAATATATATATATATATATATATATATATCGCATACAAATTCCCTTACATGCAAGGTAATGATCCAGCACTCCAAGGGGGTTATTTTCACTCGAGCTTTATTGACCTGGTGATCGTATCTCCTCATATACATAGACATATATGCAGCCAAAACCCCAAATTAGGTTCAAATATGCCAATATTGCATTGTATTTTTTCCTTTAAAATAAAACATATATAGATCTCCACCGGCAAAGAGACATAGATTGTCTCATTTACCTATACCGATGTCGAGAAATCCTTAGACATCGAAGGCAAATCAAGTAGTGGAGTCTCAGGAACCAACTTCGAGACAGTCTACGTCGAGGAGCGCATCATCCTCTCCGGGCCTGAGAACTGTGCAGATCACGCCGGAGGGACCCCCGGCTCGACAACAGCACACACCTCAGATAAACCTCTCACCGAGATGGCTGAGGAGTGTGAAAGAGCTGAGAGTGCCAAGGCACAGTCCAGGGTCTGACTTCTCCCAAATATATTCTACCTCTTGAACATCCGGTAGAGGGGTGCGTTCACGGACACCAGCCACTAGGTCTCCTTGAGGATCTCCAAGGCTACAATCTACAGCTTCAAGGAGACATTGATCACGGACACCACTCAGGTGCCCCCGACTAGATCCAGACACACACATTCCTCCAGGCTTCGGGAGCGTAGATGCAGGTCTCCATCATGGTCTACAAACACCTTTAGATCCTCGGTCGAAGACTATTCCCCTACTTTGTCTACCACTCTTCCTGCCAGTGTCACCAGTGGACAACATCTTTACTTTCAATAAGGTCCTATGTAAGAGGGCTGCATAACTAAACATTGAGATGCCTTCTACAACTCCTTCGGCATCAGTCCTCTCCGAAACCCTCCACCACAGCATGTCCACTAGACCTCTGCTTCCTTTTGTACCTGGTCTACTGGAGCCGGATCTTCATACCTTTCTCACTCCTGCATCAATAGGAGCAGCACCACCGGGCATAATCAAAAAGTACAGAGCCCCAGATTAGGATCCCCTGTTCCTGAGGTCCGATCCTCCACCGAACTTTGTCATAGTGTCAGCAGCAAGAAAAAGCGCCCCCTGGTTCGTCCTCGTCTGCAGTCCCTCCTGACAAAGACAGCAAGCAGGACGACAATCATGTCATCCTGGGACGACATGATTGATCTCTGTGGGACTCCCTCTCAAGGTTCACAGACAAACTGCCAAAAAAGACCAGCAGTATTTCCAGGAGATCCTACAGGAAGGAAGGTTGGTAGCGAACCAGGTCTTAAGTGAAGCAGCCGCTGCTTCAGATCTGGCGGCTCTTGGTTATTCGCATGGCATTTGTGCTAGGCGCTCCTCCTGGCTGAAACTCATGGACCTAAAACCTGAGGTCCAACACAGGATTCTGAATCTGCCCTTCAACTGATCTTTCTGGCACTCAGGTCGACGATGAGATGTCCGGAATGAAGTCCGAGCTTGACACGCAAAAGGCAGTAGGGCTGGAAAAACGTAAGGATTTCAGACACCGATACCGTCTTTATGACCGCTGACAATACCAACAGAGGGTTCAAACCCCTCACTGGTCCTCGCAATAACACCATTCCAGATCCCACTTTCACCAGTGCCGACCTAGGACGAGGACGAAGGTGTTCCAGGCAAACAACCCCCTATGCTAAATAGCAGCCAAAACAGTGAGTGCCTGCTTCCCCCAGCTCTGTTACCCACTCCAGTGGGGGGAGGTATCATGTTTCATTTGGACGAGTGACACAAAATAACAAAGGACAATTGGGTGCTCGATATTGTACAGAATGTGTACCCAATCAGATTCAAGTCTCCTCCACCAGCAATACCACCTCGGAGATCATCAGTACATTAGTAAAATCTACTTTGGGCGGAGGCATCAATTCGGTTACAAAAGCAGGCCAATGAAAAAGTTCCCTGGCTCCAACATCGACAGGGGATTTATTCATGTTACTCTTGGTTCCAAAGGAAGGCCCAACCAAGGAGTACAGGCCTATACTCAATCTCAGACTTTTAAACAAGTTTATCCTCAAAGAAAGTTTCAGGATGTTGGCACTACAACAAATTGTTCCTCAAATCCAGCCAGGAGACTGGATGTGCTCCATAGACCTTCAGGACGCTTATTTTCATTTCTTAATTTCACGAAAGCACCCGAAATGTCTGCAATTCAAGATAGCATCAGAGCACTTACAGTACATAGTCCTCCCTTTCGGACCCATATCCGCCCCCGCTGTATTCAAAATGCATGGTGGTAGCAGCGTTTTTCCTGCGTAAGCAAAAATAATTCATATACCCATATCTAGGCGACTGACTGCTCAAGAGCGCTTCTCCCAGTCTTCTGCAAGAACACCTACAATACTTCATCCGGGTTCTAAATCTGTTGGGTCTGTGCGTCAACTTCAAGAAGTCCATTCTCAACCCAAGTCCGCGAATCCATCACTTAGGCGTGACTCTAGACTCCGCAAACGCAAGTGTGTGTCCTTCAGAGGAGTCTAGCCTCAATAATCCACAAATGTCACACTCTCTTCCGTACACCTCATCCCACCGCCAGACAGGTATCCTCTCTGCTGGGCTCGATGACATCCTGCATATTCATCGTTCCCAATGCCAAACTGCAGATGACACTGTGGCAGCAGGCATTAGAGGATCAGTGGTCTCAACTCTCCAACTGCTGCTAGGACACCATTATCTCTCCCTCACTCCCTGAGATGGTGAATGCAGTCTCATTATTTATTGAAATGAGTTCTGTTCCACCAGGAACACCCCAAACAAAAACTTGTGAGAGATGCCTTCCTCCAAGGATGGGGAGACCACATGTGCCCTCTTCAGATTCAGGGGATGTGGTCAAAAAAGGAGAAAAACCCACCACATCAATATTTTGGAACTAAGAGCTGTACATCTGGCGCTCAAAGCGTTCTTCCCTCCATAAAGACACACTCCCTGTTTGTTCAGATGGAAAATACCACAACTATGTACTCCCTGAATAAACAGGGAGGGGCCGGATCCACCACATCAATATTTTGGAACTAAGAGCAGTACATGTGGCGCTCAAAGCGTTCTTCCCTCCATAAAGACACACTCCCTGTTTGTTCAGACGGAAAATACCACAACTATGTACTACCTGAATAAACAGGGAGGGGCCGGATCCAGGTTTCTTATCACATAAGGCTCAAACGATTTGGAAGTGGCTACTGGCGAGGATTTTGACCATATTGACAATTCATCTCCCAGGTACTCTCAATGTGCATGCGGACGTGCTAAGTCGCAACTTCGTTGATTCGCACGAGTGGGTGCGAAAAGACGAGGTAGCACACTGCCTCTTTTAAAGATGTGAATATCCAGACATTGATCTGTTTGCGGATGTAACAAATGCAAAAGGCCGCTCCTTCGCATCCTGGTACCCTCAACCAGGCTCCAGAGGGAATGCACATTTGATCAATTGGTCAGAGACATTACTCAGTGCCTTTCCACCAATCCCTTTCATACCACTGGTGATCAACAAACTCTACAGATCCAAGACCGAGATTATCTTGATCGCACCAGAGTGGCATTGCCATTGGTAGTATCCGGACCTGCTTCACCTTTCCAAGATACCACACAGAAGATTACCATGCCATCCAGATCTATTAACCAAGTTCGGAGGGAAAGTGTATCATCCCAACCTTCCATCAATGAGAATAACTGTGTGGCTCCTCAGTTCCTCCAATATGGACGTCTGGGCCTCTCGCCAGACTGTATAAATATTCTGAAGGAAGCGAGGTGGCCATCTACGAGGAAATTATACACTTTCAAATGGAAACCCTTCTATCTGCGGTGTACAGCCAATGGACATAATTCCATTATTGGTCAGGAACAGGTTATTCTCCCATACTTTTTGTACTTGGCTAAATCAGGTCTAAAGTTTGCCTCTATTAAAGTACACTTGGCAGCAGTTCCAGCTTATGGAAAGTCACCTACTCAGGTCTCTTTCTTTCATATGCCAGTAGTTCAAGACTTCCTGGAAGGGTTGAAAAAGGTCTACCCCCCATTTAGAACGCCTTCCCATCCCTGGGAACTTAATGTAGTTCTTTCTAAATTAATAGGTCCACACTTCGAACCTATCCACAAAGCCTGATTGCAGCACCTGACTTGAAAGACAGCTTTCTTAGTGGCAAGTACCTCTGCTTGCAGAGTGAGCAAGACTCAGGCCCTATGTTCTAAAGAACCTTATCAAATTTTCCATGCTAACAAATATGCCAATATTGCATTTATTTTTTCCTTTAAAATAAAACATATATAGATCTCCACCGGCTAAGAGAACCCACCTGAGTTTCCTGAGTAAGGAGATCTTGCATTTTCATATCAATAAGTCTATTACTCTCCCCACCTTTTTCTCAAATCCCACCACCATCCCTGAGAGGGCGTTACATTTCCTTTACCTAAAAAGGGTTCTAACATTCTACCTGGATAAAATTAAGAGCATGAAAAGCTGGATTGTCTCTTTGTGGATTATGGTCTGATGCGCTCTAGTCTTCCTTCCTCTAAGTAGTCCATCTCCAGATGGATAGTGTCCTGTATCACTTTATCTTATCAGTTAGTTAAAAAACAGCTCCCTGGTAGACTGAAGGCCCACTCCGCAAGAGGCAAAGCCTCCACTAGGGCCTTTTTCAGGTTTGTACCCATTCAAGAGATATGTAAAGCGGCTACATGGTGATCGGTACACACCTTTACCCCATTACTGTCTAGATTCTGACACTTGGGCGGATGCCCAGTTTAGGCAAGCTACCTTGAGAAATTTGTTTGGTTAACATCTTGTTCTGAGTGTGCTAGCTTTACTGGTGTTCATCCACAGGATTCTGGAGATGGGCTTGCTACTCTATTCAGCGCTTATGACTATTGATGAGTATACCCTGGAATAGAAGAAGTTACTTACCTGTAATTAGAGTTCTCTTCCAGGGGTATACTCTTTAAAGGCATAAGCAACCCTCCCTCTTCCCTGGACGAATACCATGTTTATAACAGCACTCGGTCTCCTTAGGGTCACTACACAGTGTAATACGACTAAATTGGGCGGAAGAGGAGGGGGGAGGGGTGTGTGTGTGTGTTTTTTTTAATTATATGCATATGCTCTGGGGTCCCTGCACATGGGTGGCACTATTGAGTGCTTATTACTTTGAGTATAGCCCTGGAAGAGAACCAGGATTACAGGTAAGTAACTTATTCTTATTCAATTTGACTTTATTTCTCTGAATTGTTTTATTTAAATTTTCAACTTATTACTGTTAATGTACTGCATATGTACTTTACACATTGCTTCTAAATTGAGCCTGAATGCTTTGTGCCAAGCTACCGGAGGGTTAAGTACAGGTTAATTTAGTATCTTTTTGTGATTCACCCTGACAGGGATTGTGTTTATTTGAGTAGGGGCATCCACCCATCTCAAATAATTTCTTATGTCCCGCAAAGAGATAAGACTGCAAGCACTAGGACTGTGATCATTATACTTGTTAAACCTTGCCTAGTAATCTGATCAGCTCTTAATGGACCGTTGTCAAATTTCTGTCATCAGTCTGCTCCTGTCACTGATATTTTTTCTCATTGGACCACGTCCAGTTTTGAGCTACATAGATTTTCCAGACTTAGGCAGTAGTTTGAAGGCATGATTTTTGCTGGTTGTTTCCAGCACCACCTGCCTATAATCTCCAGAAGCCATTACAATCCCTGTTTGCAGTCGTTCGTTCCATCCTTAGATATGCCTGCTTTATAGCTTCTCTTATTTCCTTCTTATCTGCCTAAACCGTATTCAGGCTTGCTGCTACTGGCTCAGATTTGTAGGATTTATTTGAGCCAGCACTGCCCTCAAGAGCTTCCTCAGCAGCTTCCTTTGCAACCTGTCCTCACCATGATACCCATTATTTATTGGTCTGGCACCTTCAACTTTAATAAGGTCACTCATTAATTCCAAGCAGCCATTACTTACTCTTCAAAGTACCTTGTCACAAAGGCTTCCTCCTTGTTCCGAGTTATATTGACCTTAATAAAACACTGCTGGCTCCCAGTAGTACACTCTCACTCTGTTTTTTAATTCCCTACCTCACACGCCTGTCATGCCTCAAACTACCCTTACTTCTCGTGTGCAGAGTAGCTAGAGGGATAGTTTCAGGGGCAACACAAAAGGGGAAATGGTAACTTCATGCCAGGCCAAGACCTCCGCATTTCATACCCAACTAAAGAGCATTCAACATACTATCGGGCAATAGAACCTTGTCCTCAAGGAAACAACCAGTTTAGTGTATGGAGGCCCCAGTTGTTTAAAAAAAAAAATAGACAATTGTTCTTTATGCTTTGCTGTAAAAATTGTCTGGACATGACCTTATGATTAAAAAAACACACACAATTGGAAATGTAGATTACCGGATAGTCTCCCCAAGCACAGTCTGCACAATCAATGAGTTTGTCGGTGTTCCTAAAATTATGAGGGGTTTTCAGGTCTGTAGATTTAATCACCCATGAAACCTGTTTAATTTGTAACTACCTTGTTTTATTAAGTCTGGATGTATCTTAAGAACTAGTCTTCTTTTTCTAAAATTCATACACTGGCAAGATTGATCCCGCCTACACCACAAAAGTGAATGCATTTTTTCAGTATATTTTTCATTGGGAGAACATGCACCGACCTTGTTAATATCCTCTGTCTCGCATATGATCCACACCTCCTTCTTAGTTAATGTTTTGACCTCACATCTAAAACGTCTGCATCTTGATTAGCCAATGTGAGAACCTTGTCCTGTGGCAACTCCAGCTACCTCCATAGCACCTCTTTTGGCAAATAGGTGCATATCTTCTTGAGATAGTCCATATATTTAAGGCAATGAGGTTCTGCAAGGATGTCACAATGTCAATTTGACATGGATGTGAAAACCCAGCATCTGTCAAGATCCCCTCCCTGCCCTGGTTGAGGCTCATGCCATCGAGGACCTTAGTTATCCAATTATCTCAATGCACTTGACTCCTAATGTTGGTGTGCCTAGAGGAATAATCTTGTCCTCTAGTTTTATGTTAGTCTTCTTCAGTGGAACAGGTAACTCAGAAGTGTTATCTTTCTAAAAAGGTGCAAATGCTCTCAGAATGCTGTATGCTTGTTATCCAGTATTTGGGTGTCTTTCATAGATTCACATGCCTGAATCATTCCCCGTCGGCGAGACGGGAGCCTCCGGTACATAAAAAAGTAATGTCCTAAGACATACATAAAGAGGATAGGTCCAAGGGTCTAACCTTAGTAACCTATCTAGGTCCTTATGCAGGAAGGACCAAACAGAGCAGGCTCCAGGGTCCCACCTTGGTAGCCTATCTGTGTCCTTTTGTAAAAAAGGACCAAAACAAAAGGAACAACCAATCAGCTACTACCTCCCTCTAGAACCTTCCTGTGAGGAGCCTCAGTCTCTCAGATTTTCTACCGCACGTTGTGCTAGGGAGTCTCCACCTGAGTTCTCCTCAGGAATATCGAATTTTCTCCAAACTTCACAGCTTTTTCGACTTTCTACTATGGCTGACGTCAAGAAAAGAGCACTTTTCCGTCCCTGTGCCTCCTGTGGTAAACTAAGGCTCCACGTGGACGACGAACACGAGGAATGCCTGTATTGCCTCTACCCTCACCACAAGACCATAGACTGCAAGATTTGCCGTAAGTTCTCCGTCAAAACCCAGAAAGACCGGGAAGGGAGACTTCTTATCTGGCTGAACAGGCTCAAAGACAAACCGACCGACCTCATTTCCGAGGGTGGGAGCATGTCGGTCGCCTCACAACTTTCCCTGAAGAGGCCTAGGGCTTCCTCGCCTGGCCACTCAGCGACCCCTCCTAAGAAGTCTAAAAAGTCTTCAGAGGGCAAGCCTGCCGTATCTAGCAAGGACCTTCCTGTCCCCAGGAAGCAACCACTGCTTACGGTGACGACGGCGCAATCGGCGACCACCTCATCGCCTAAAACCGTCTCAACATCGACGACGACGGTATCGACGACGATGGCATCGTCGGCGTCCTCCTCATCGACGACTCTAACTTACTCGTCGTCAGCAGGACGACCGATCTCATCCTCCGCACCGTCGACGACAAGACCGTCGACGAGGACATCGACGACGGCACCGTCGACGAGGGCGTCGACGACAGCACCGTCGACGAAGACGTCGACGACGACACCGTCGACGAAAGTCACACCGTCGACGAAGCCGTCGACGAGGGACACTCCGTCGACGAAGGGCGCTCCGTCGACGACGGCGCCGACAACGAAGCAGTCGACGAAGGAAACGCTGCATAAGGCATCGTCGACGAGAGGGTCGTCGACGGATGCACCGTCGACGAAGACTATACCGACGGCTGCTGGTACCTGGAAAGAATCCGAGCTCCTGTCACACGCAATGGACGCTCAGACTTCCCACGTCTCCATTAGGATCACCAAAAGGCAGATCACTCCGGAGATGACCTCGCCTAGTAAGGTCCAACAGCTGACGCCATCCTGCTTCTTACAGGACCAGGAGCCGGAGGAGGAGGAGGAGTTTACCCAAGCCACTAGTCCTTCAGACCTAATTGTCAAGTGCCAGAGTACGGACGAAGAGCAGGAGGTTGAGGAATCGACTCCTCCAGTAGTGTCTACCCAAGTCCACACCCAGGTGACCCCAATGGTGTGCTTGCCGGCCTCTTTGGTTGCAGACTTGAGCTTTCTCGTTCAAGACTACAAACTGCGGTTTCCGCAGAAAGCCACCCCTACTGTCCCACCAACCCCGCAGCCATCTGTGACCGTTCCTGCGCAAGGGACAAGACCCAGGCCCCCTCCACTGGTCCTTCCTAGGACACAGGACCCTGCTCAAGACCCTATCTCGTCCGAGGAAGAGGACAGAGAACATGAAGAAGGGGAAGTCCGAGATGATGATACGGACGTGGATGCAGACCAGGACTATGTCACTCACTCTCCAGCCTCTCCGGAGCCGCAATCCTCTGAGTTTCCACCTGCTGATATTGGAGGTTTCCATAACCTCATGGAAAGGGCTGCCAAAAGGTTCCATATGTCAATGGAATCTCAGGAAACTGAATGTTTCCTCTATGACTTTAAAGAACCAACTAAGAAAACTACTAGATCGATTCCGATCATTGATTATCTACTCAAACAGGGCAAGCAGCTCATGCAATCTCCAGCTTCCCTACAGGTAATCGTACCCAAACTGGATAAAAAGTACAGAGCTACGTCGTCAGCTCCAGCATGCCTCACGGGTCATCCCAAGGCGGACTCTGTGGTCACCCAGGCGGCGCAAAAGAACTCGCGTAACCCTGCATCACCTTTATCGACACCACCAGATAAAGAAGGCAGGAAGTTAGATGCAGTTGGGAAACGCTTTTCCACTACCTCTGCGACAACGGTGAAAATTGCCAATTCCATCGCCCTTCTTGGGCGTTACAACCGCCAACTCTGGGCGGATATCGCGCCCTACATTGCCGACCTGCCAGAAGATGTTAAAGCGGAGGCACACTCGCTCCTCCTTGAGGGCCAAACATCGGCCTCAGAACTGATAGACTGCGCCATTGACGTGGCCATGACTGGATTCAGACAGCTGGCGGGAGCCGTTGTCCTACGACGCCAAGGCTGGCTTAAGGCCACCTCTTTCAGACAGGAGGTCCAGACCAAAATCTTAGATATGCCCTATGATGGCGATCATCTATTCGGCGAGAAGATTGATGAAGCCCTCACTGCAATTAAAAAGGACACTGACACAGCCAGAGCCCTGGGCACTCTGCAATCTCGCACTCAGTCCTTTCGTGCCAACAGGGGGAGGGGACAATCCTCCTATAGAGGATCTTATCAAAACAAGTCCTCTTACTCTTACTCTCAGGGTAAGACGCAATTTCAACAGCGCCAAAACCAGTCGGGACGTCAGTCCTCCTTCAATAAATCGTCCTACAGAGGAAAAGGACAGAAGAGACCAGCAGGCAATCGCCAATGACTTTTCCAATTGGCCAGCCCCTCCACCATCGCTTCCCTTGCGACTTGGAGGGAAGCTTTCCTTTTACCTTCAAAACTGGCGGCAAATAACGACAGACCGGTGGGTTCTACAACTCCTTCAATTCGGCCACTCTCTAGAATTCCTCTCAAACCCTCCTCAGACACCGCCTGTCAAGCGTCCTCACAGACACCTACGGCTGCTTCGGCAAGAACTAACATCCATGCTCCAGAAAGGCGCAATAGAAAAAGTTCCACACGCCCAGATGGGGGAGGGCTTCTATTCCCACTTCTTCCTCATCCACAAGAAGGGGAAGAAATGGCGTCCAATTCTCGACTTAAGAGCCCTCAACGTGTTTCTAAAGAAGCAGTCGTTTCGAATGGTCACGCTACAGGAGATCCTGGGACTCCTGGAAAAAGGCGATTACATGACATCACTCGACCTACAGGACGCCTATTATCACATCCCTATCCTCAAGGGACACAGAAAGTTCCTAAGGTTTGCAGTCGCAGGGATACACTACCAATTCCGCGTACTCCCCTTCGGCCTCAAATCTGCTCCAAGGATCTTTACGAAATGCCTTTCTCCTGTCGCAGCCTATCTCCGCCAGCAGGGACACCAGGTCTTCCCTTACCTGGACGACTGGCTGGTAAAAGCTCCGTCGAGAGCAGCCGCAGCTGCATCTTCCAGCGCCTGTCTGCATCTTTTCCGCCGCCTCGGCCTGACCCTCAACAGGGAAAAGTCATCCCTGACACCAGCCCGAGTCATCACCTTCCTAGGAGCGACCCTGGACACGGATTGCACGAAGGCCTTTCCATCACAGGAGAGAAAGTCGAAACTCATCTCCTTAGCCAAGTCAGTGGCATCCAAAAAGACTCTGACCGTCCGCCTCTTCAAATCGCTCCTTGGCATGATGTCGTCATGTATCCTACTCATCCCTCACTGCCGCCTAAAAATGCGCCCCCTTCAGGAAGAACTGTCAAAACAGTGGACACAAGCGAAGGGATCCTTCGAGGACCGCTTACGAGTCACTCAACCTCTAATCAACAGTCTACAATGGTGGACATCAGACAAACACCTGTCGCAAGGACTACCGTTCCTGCTTCCGGCGCAACCACATATCATCACCACGGATGCATCCTTGGAGGGCTGGGGTGCAGTCCTACAAGAACTGCAGACCAACGGAAAATGGTCGCCACAGGAGTCCAAGCTCCACATCAACATTCTAGAGCTACGGGCGGTCTTCCTGGCGCTCCAATCGTTCCTCCCGCGCATCAGAAACTCCCCAGTGCTAGTCAGGACGGACAACACCACGACTATGCACTACCTGAACAAACAGGGTGGGACGCGCTCGCTATCTCTCTCTCGAGAATCTCAGAGGGTTTGGAACTGGCTTCTACAACATGGCATCACCCTCAAAGTCGAATACGTTCCAGGCAAGGACAACGTCCTGGCGGACGCCCTCAGCAGAGAACAGTCCCTATCCCACGAATGGGAGTTAGACGAGAGCGCATTGAACCACATCTTCACGAAGTGGGGGACACCACAGGTAGACCTCTTCGCCACCAGGGAGAACGCCAGATGCCCAAGCTTCGCAAGCAGGCTTCCCCAACCAGGAACTCTAGGGAATGCATTTTCAATAGCTTGGCAGAACGTGTTTGCTTACGCCTTTCCGCCATTCCCACTGATACCCAGGGTAATCAGGAAAATGAAATCGGAGCCCTGCACTCTAATCCTCATCGCCCCATCCTGGCCGAGGCAGCACTGGTACACGGAGCTCCACCGTCTATCCGTCCACCCACCTCTTCGTCTTCACAGTCACCCAACCCTACTCACGATGTCTCACGGGCAGGTTCTCCACCCGAACCTGGGCCCTCTGAAATTGTCAGCCTGGCTCCTGACTACCGTGAGTTCAGCCATCTAAACATCCCACAAGAGTGCAAAGATGTCCTGTCCAACGCCAGAGCTAACAGCACAAAAAAGACTTATACTCTCAAGTGGAAACGCTTCTGCATCTGGTGCGAAAAGGAGGGTCTACACCCCTTCCGGGTCACTCCCCAACAACTCCTGCCATACCTTCTACACCTGGCGCACTCAGGCCTGGCCCATGCGTCCATCAAGGTCCACTTGGCAGCGATTTCTAGGTTCACTCGAACTTCTAGGGGCCCCTCTCTGTGGGCGGACAGACTCATTAAGCAATTTCTGAAAGGCCTCTTTAGGTCCTTCCCTAGACCAAAACCTGTCCCTCCAACGTGGCAGCTCAACATAGTTCTTCACCAGCTGATGAAACATCCCTTCGAGCCTATCCAAAAGTCTGACATAAAATTCCTGTCGTGGAAGACAGCCCTCCTACTTGCTCTGACCTCGGCCAGAAGAGTAGGCGAGCTACAGGCCCTTTCCATCCAGGACCCATTCCTTCAATTCAAGGAGGACAGAGTCATCCTGCGTACCAACCCACGATTCATACCCAAAGTCCCTTCGGACTTCCATCTTAATGAGCCCGTGGTTCTTAAGTCATTCTTTCCGAACCCATCTACCCCGGCTGAGAGATCACTGCACTCTTTAGACCTTCAAAGATGCCTAAAATTCTATCTTGATAGAACGAGACAATTCAGGAAGTCATCCCAACTCTTTGTCGCATTCAGCAGGCCTAGGAAAGGCATGCCCTTAACTAAACAGAGCATATCAAGATGGATCTCCTCAGCCATAACTCTCTGCCACGAGAAGGCAGGACGACCTCTGGACTCACGGGCCAAAGCCCACTCCACCAGAGCCATGTCTACGTCTGCGGCACTATTTGCTGGAGTGCCACTCCTAGACATCTGTAGAGCGGCGACCTGGAAGTCCCCGCATACCTTCACCAGACACTACTGCTTGGACGCTGAGCTGACGAAAGACGCAGCAGTGGGCAGAGCAGTGCTTCGCCATCTATTCCAGTGAGGTGAGCCCTCCTGCTTCCCACCATCCTTGACTGGTATGCACATTTCTTTGTTTCTAGATTCTGCATGACATTGTATGCTGTTGTTTTTGCCTACAGTCACAAATGTTCATTTCTTGCAGTTGTATACTTTCTGTATCTCCACAGAATGTGCATATTGTATTGCTTGCTACTCTGATTCAGGCATGTGAATCTATGAAAGACACCCAAATACTGGATAAGAAATGCGTTACTTACCTGTAACTGCAGTTATCCAGTATTAGTGTCTTTCATAGATTCACATGCACCCTCCCGCCTCCCCTGGAAGGACTCACCTCTCTCTACAGGTTACACCTATCCAACTTGGTGCGTACGAAAATCTGAGAGACTGAGGCTCCTCACAGGAAGGTTCTAGAGGGAGGTAGTAGCTGATTGGTTGTTCCTTTTGTTTTGGTCCTTTTTTACAAAAGGACACAGATAGGCTACCAAGGTGGGACCCTGGAGCCTGCTCTGTTTGGTCCTTCCTGCATAAGGACCTAGATAGGTTACTAAGGTTAGACCCTTGGACCTATCCTCTTTATGTATGTCTTAGGACATTACTTTTTTATGTACCGGAGGCTCCCGTCTCGATGACGGGGAATGATTCAGGCATGTGAATCTATGAAAGACACTAATACTGGATAACTGCAGTTACAGGTAAGTAACGCATTTCTTACAGGAGCTAGAAGAGAGAATGCAATGTAAATGATAATATAGTACACAATTGGCTGAGACAGCAAAACAATGTATTTTTTAATTTTTTTAGCTGAATGCTGAATAAATAAATAAAACAGCTTATTTGTCTGGATAGTAGGTTTATTAATTTCTGTTGAAAACCTGCAAGAGAATATAAAGCGAACAGTTACTTCAACTTGTAACTCGCACCATAAGGCACATTAAAATACAATTTCAAAATCAGTTTTCCATTTCATGGGTGTGTGGAAGGAGCGCTGTCCAGCCCCACCCCCCAGGAAATGGAATATTCAAATTGTCTGTGGCTGCAGATCATCCTCAGGCTCACTCATTAAAAGATATGTGATAAGAAGCCCTGTTTTGCTTGCAACAGCTAGCCCTAGGTACATGACTTACCATGTTCTGAATGTTTACATCTCTCTCGACTTTCTCCTCTTCCAAGAAAGTACTCGGAGATGGGGTGGAGGCCCTTTAAATTAGGGCTCTCCTTCAAGACCAAGGTGTTTTACAAAAGGTCTTGGAACCATACTGGGGTTCTACTCTGGTGTGTTATATAGTTTTAATGGACTTTCTTTATTCTCCTACCCTTCATTACAACAGTTCCTGATGTTCACAGATGTGATCATCAGAGTAGCAATAAACCAGAGTGTCTCTTTGTCCGCTTTTGTCTACTAAGTTCTCATGGAGGCTTCTAACTTCAGTTTCCTGCCTTTTGATTTCACTTAAGTCTCAGACTTATCTCAGACTTTTTCAGCATTTGTTCTTACAGTCCGGTAAGTGGTGAAGTATTCTGCAGCACTTTGCATCAGTCCTCGGAGGGACGGCAAAGAGCTGTATAGAGGTGCTATCCCTGTTTGCTGATGTCATTTGCGCTCTTTCTGCATCCTTTGACGTGGATCTGCTTTTTTAACTTATGTTGGTATCTTACCTACACAAAGCACTTTTTCTAGACGTGTGTTAGGGCAGCGTCTTTACTGGGCTTCAAATCATGGTGCGACTGCCGAAAACAGATGTCTGTTACAGACACACAATGTCATCTGTGGTGTCTGTGGTCCAAGCATGACTTTGGGTACTGTTAAAAATGCTCCCTGATGCAACCAAAACATGGAGCCTGAGGCAAAGATCCATGTCGCTGAGAGTAAGAAACAAGGCAGATCATGCTCCAAGTCCTGGGCCTGCTCCCACTCCAGGTTTGCTCCTAGTTGCTGTCCTTGTGTAAGTCGTAGACAAAGACAAAAGACAAGTCTTGCCATAATCCGTCAAAACAGAATTGCTCTCCCTCCTGTCACTCCATCACAAAGAAGAACTTGTGTAGTCAACACTCAAAGCATCCGACTGTGTCTTTTTGTCAGATCTCTATCCAAAGGCAGTCGTTTTTAATGCGCCTAAAAATTTCTAGCCTATTGTTAGCAGCGAGAGGTCTTCAAGGAGACTGTATTGCAACTCCTAAAGATAATTACGGGTCCCTCTGCAGTGCCTTCTGGCCACCATGGATCTGCCAGGGTTCCCAGTTGAACTTTCACAGGCAGGACCTACTTGGGCACCAACTGAACCTGTTGGGTTCCTGTCCATTCTGTAGCTGGCACCTCTGCCAGCCCATAGTGCCACACCTCTGCCAGCCCATAGTGCCACACCTCTGCCACATACAACATCAGTACCAACCACTCCAGGTCCAGAGGCATCAACTCCTGACCCAACCATGACCTGTTTCAGGTTCAGATCCAGATCCAGAGGGGAGTTTGGCTCAAGCATACTCAGTGTCTCGTTATGAAATAACTAAGGCACAGCCTGCAGTCTTGGTGAACTTCCAGACAGTTCTAAATCCTCAATGACGGTACTACCGGAGGCTAGAGATTTTATTTGCAACAGATTCAGACGATTCCCCGCCATGGGACGGGAGAAATCAATTTAATCTGCCTTGAATACAAAGTGGACTTGAAGCCTGTACATTGCCCTCGGAAGTGGCTGCGTGCTCATACCCCTCCAGGGCCACTCACTTGGTCTGGCAACCCGTGGGCCGATAACCTATGGAAGGGACTGAACTGCTCAGTTTCCTCCATGTCCTTCTTCTCGTTACAGGGTAGTAGACGCAGGCCTCACAGACCGGGAGCAGTCAGTAGAAGCCTGCAGAGAAATGATGAGTGCACACAAGGAGGTGGTGTGGAGGGTTGGCGCGATCAGGTTGTTAGGCCTGACGGAAGCTTGCAGATTTTGGGTTAACTCTGGCTGAATGAGTGGTGGCCCAGTGTAGCTTGTGTGCGGCTGCTTGCTGCTCTCTGTTGCTGGCTGGAGCACCTTTTTAAACATTTTGAATAGCACCAACAATAAGAATGGTCAGCGTCTTCAGAAACCTTCAACAACATCTACCCTCTTAGTCCTGGGGGAAGTAGAAGAGAAGTTATTAGTTCAAGGTGTCATGCCCATGTTATGAATGTATCTAGGACCCTAATTAAATATTCCTGATTCATGCCCTTATGTGGTTATAATAAATAATGTCCTTATGAAGGCATAAGAATCTTACCCATATTTAGTCATAGCCCACGCAGCCCAAATACGGCAAGGCTACTTCCTTAGATTCCTAGAGAGCACAACGAGTTCTTTCGACACACCAAACCTCCAGCAACCTGGGAATTCCCCATGTCTTTGTTTTGATTTGTCATTGAACTCCTGTGAGCACTAAAGGAACAGTCCGTTCTTAGTGACATCTTTTATTGATGGCTTATGTCCAACCTTACGTCAAACACGGCACCTTCCAGGTATAAATATACCAACACTTGCCTTAAGCAACACACGGTGGTGTGGAGCAGAGCGGCTATCTACTTATCCAAAGCCCAGCTGATGCGAGAGCCAAAGAAAGCCGTCCCTCCCCTTTGACACACTGGAGAAGCTGCCTTTTCTCACGCCGAGAAATCCAGCTCCGGTGTTTCCAGTCACCCTTGCGGGTTACTGGGAGATCGAGTCCTGAGAAACGAGATACAAGACCTCCTTCATTCTATAACCAAGGTACGGAGCTGATTCAAACCTTAGAGAGAATTCTTGATTCAGATTCTTGGCAAAAACCCAACTTAACTTAAAACAGCAACTTACTTACTCCTTCCCACGTATTAGGCTTAGGTCAGGTACACCGGGGTAGGCGTATCTTAGAAGCACCAGTTGAGTTCGTTAGTCAATGTTTTTATGTATGTAAATATTTTATCCGTTTTAAAGTATCATATGGCTAAGAAACGATATCAATGCTTTTACAGTATTATTTGATAATACTCCTTTTACTGTACACACTTTACTTCATGATAAGTATTGCAATTGTGGCAATTCATTTCTCTTGCATAAGAAAGAAGACTGCTCAATAAAATAACACCTTTTATTGAAAACACCCATCTCTCTATTTCTCTGCACTCTGGTGGAACTAAGCATCCACGATTGACTGAGTGAAATAGCTGTCTATTGTTTTCACACAACTCTGGAGATATACTCCTTATTCTGGGGGAGCAACGTTGTCATGTTATATGGTTGTCAGAAGCTAATCCCTTCTTGTCTAAATCAGGGAAGTTAACCCCTCCCTATGCATTTGAGAACGTTTCTAGTGACCTCTGAGCTAGCTGGCAAAACTAATTAAGTCTAAAATAGTCAGTAGAGACCTAGATGACCTCAGTCCTACGTCTACACTGCTGTTTATGTTATTCCAATGCGCAGAGCCTATTGGGAATATAGGAACTACACTACATGGCGCCCAACGTTTGGTAAGGCGATAATGTAACGCAAGAGACTAGAGTAACTCAGTCGTGCTTTTCACACAGACCCCTTTTCTCCCGTAAAAACTCCAATAGACGTCTGGAGTGGGTGAAAGGTTAATATCCGCCGAAACTTAGTAGGATGAGAATCCTATGTATTAGTTTACGGTATAGTCAACGTTGAAGGATACAGTGTTCCAAAATATTGTGCACCTAATCTTTGTTTCCTTGAAAACTTGATCTGCAACAAAAAAAATTCTGTCAGTGAAAATGTCAGACAGTGAGGATGAAAGGGAAAGAGTTAGACTAGCAGCTCAACTCTTAGCGGAGGACACAGTCATCCAAAATGCAGACCCTGATGCAATACTCATCCCGGTCAATATAAGAAAAACCATAACTATAAAACTTATAAAAAATGGGTATCATCGAGAGGTAGTACAGTTGTATTTGTGGTAGGGGCACATGAATATCGGCAGACAGAGGTATTCTATTCCTGAATAACTTTTCCAGCAGCACATTCTGTGACACGTGAGTTCCACTATTATAAAATAGCGGAATCTCCAGAGGAATACTCTCCTTTCGAGGAAATTAACTAACATACCAACAGCACCTGCTCTTATTTAATGGCGCCCTAAAACATCAAAATCACATTACCAGGCTCGGTCCACTAGGTAGACCAGGAGCCACGTGGCCGGTTCTAGCCATCTACACACCACACCCAGACGGAGAACTTTTGGTTCAGCTGAAACAATTAATTAAAATTCATGGACAATTGGTCCAATATGTCATGCGGACTTCAACAGTCCAAACTACAATTAAAATTCCACAAAACACCCCTCATCAGGGGAACACAAATAAAATTACACCACAGAATATACAATCATGTCTTGGTAAAACACCCGCAAAACGGGAACAAATTCCTTTCTGGTTAGCTCAAAAAATCACTCCGATAGAGGCAGTATTTCCTGATACTACTCATGAAAAACACAGAATTCTGACTATCTGTCTCCCAATGGGGATCGTACCACATGTGGAGGACTGTGACACTTGGGGCACGGTCTTTGCTTTTATCTACACAAAAACACATGGTGTTCCGTCAATGGCGGTTATACCAGATGTACTAAGACCGATTCAAAACTAATACGGTCCAGAACCTGCTTTAACTCTGGGTATGAAATTACTGAAAGACTTCAAGCAGGTCTCGGCTATATTACTAGCCAACATAAAAGGAGAAGCAGCATGTGTGGCAATCCCCCAAAAATTGAAGGAGACGGATGTAACAGACCAACCTTTCGAGCTTGCTAAAATAATTGAAAGATCCTATGAAGAATTAAGCAGAGATAGTTTGGGTGGTAAACCAGTTTAACCCCAACTAATTGAAAATCCTGAAAAAACCTTTATTAAAAACAATCTCAATTCTCAAAAGAAGTGGGAGGGTAATAAGCAAACCACTCTGAGAGAAAAACAATTTCAGTCCAGAGGAAGGTCTCCCCAACGGAGAAATAGATCTCCAGGAGGGGGGGAAAAGTCTCCCCAAAGGGAGCCCTCTGAAAAAAGGTACAACCTTCGAGATAGGGATAAATTATGAAAACCTGAAAGATATCAAGATATTGATACACGTCCCTCTCGATCTTTTCAGACTTCCTCACAGAAATCGGAAAGAAGAGGACGGTCAGAACACAAGGAAGAGCACGTCAAGACCAAAGACAAAGAACCTGCTCATCAAAGTAAAAAATCACAATTTCCCAGAAAGAAGGTAGCAAGTATTAAAATTAAACATGCTGAGCATCCTGAGGATACAACTGAAAAACGGAGAGTGGGCCCAGACAGTGCTAGACAGCGCAGCAGAAGTGACCATAGCTCGCAAGATCCTGATGAATCTTCTGGAGACAGTGGACACGAATGAATACATTCAAGTGGAAACTGCAGAAACGCGAGTTAGCGTGCCCCATAAACTATATGAAATAACATTACGTATAGAGGGAGATAAAACTAGGAAAATAAAAGTTCTCTTTTGGGAGAATCTTTCTAAAGGCTATGTTATCCTGTTAGCTAAAAAAGACTGGCCACCAGAGTTTGTCAGGGAGTGCCCTCAAGGCAAATAAATGATTATGCCTGCCTTCTGAGGTTCCGTGACAATTGTAAGTGGTGTTTTCGACTCGTACGAGTATGGTCGAGTCTGGTATCTATGAACCGCAAATGACGAGTTTAGTAAGTGTGCGCAGTTTCGCTGTGCTAACCTAAACCGTTCGTTTGTTTCCTGAGTTTCTTCATCCGAGCCCACGGGTTCCATCTTAGATACGGCATCCATTTTGTCTCTTGCCCTCAAGTAGCCAGCGAACGGACGCTGTCCGCTTCGCGACCCTGGGATTCCCAAGACTCTTGCGGAAGATACGTTTCCTTTGAAAGTGTCTTTATGATGAGGGGGGTGATACTGTAAGGCAGATGGCCCCGCTCGAGGCTCATCTTGCCGTGCCGGTCTATTGTCTTAGCCGTGCATCTCATTAGGCGCGTCCCTTTGATGCCTGTAGCTCGTGTTTCCCGAGACCATCCCTTTTACACCCTTTCGATCTCCCCACTGTCCTGTCTTCCTCTGCACCTGTCATTGTTCCTTCTTCGATCTGTTTATTGCTGATTGGAATGTACTAATGGTGGGAAGATGGGTTTTTACAGTTGGGAACTACCAAATGTCTCCGTACTTATGTTCCGGACCCTGAATACATCAAAGCGACCCCTCTCGGGGATAATGTTGGGAACCAAGTTGTAAACCTTTGTGTACCATGTTAACGTATGAGAGAAATGTGTATAAAAGGAGCGACCTACAGTAGCAATTCGAAGCAGTCTCCTCGAACCTACACACGCTGTACTTCCTGTGACTTCTGTGTTCCCTGCAGTAAATAAACCTCGAATCTTTGACGCCAAAGGAAGTGTCCCGTGTCTCTGTCATTTGTACGCCGGAACAGGTTACCCGCGAAGGTTTCAGGTGTTGTCCCCTGGCACCGCTGGGTCTTAGAAAAACCCAGTCCTTCACTTCTCAAATCATATCCCAATTCATAAAAAATACACATTTGCAAGAAAATGGGCAGTGGCCCAAGCCCCTGCTTTATATAAAAATCACGTAGGATGGGATGAGGATTCTCCTCCTCACAAAATCCAGTTAAAAAATCAACCTACTGCACAAAGGCAGTACCCAGTTAAACAGGAAGCTAAAAAGCAAGTCAGGGAGATCTTAGATCAACTTGAATATCAGGGGGTGATTGAAACATGCACCTCACAAATGAACAATCCTTTGTTTCCGGTCTCCAAGCCAGACGATTGATATCGTCTAGTTTTGGACTACAGACATCTAAACTCCTGCTGTAAGTGCAGCACTTATGAATAACATTGTGCGCAAAAAATATAAAACAACATTAGATATCTCTAATGGATTCGTCTATCAAAACATTGCACCTGAAAGCAGGTATTTGACCGCTTTCTCAATAATGGGGTCGCAAAAACAATTTTGTCGACTCCCACAGGGATTCAAGAATAGCCCAGGATTATTCTCAGCAAGGGTAACAGAATTACCGTAAATGTATGATGATGAGGCATTATCCTATGTCGATGACATCTATCTTACAGACGATGACCTGGAGACTCACTTGAAAAGAGTGACACCATAATACTTGGGTTCGCATCGGAAGGTTACAAATTCAACTTTAAAAAGTCAAGAATAGCCCATCTAACTGTCCTATTTTTAGGATCTGAATTATCAAGTGAAGGCAAAAGCCTAGCAGACAATTTCTTAGAGAAATGTGCAGTACTCCAAGCACCTAAAACACTGAATTTACAATCAATACTAGGTTTCCTGAACTTCAGAAGAACATACATTCTAAATTATGCAGAGAGGGTTAAACCTCTCTACGAATTAATAAAACCTGATTTCAAACCAAATAATTGAACTCAAAAACACACAGAAATTTTGAGATCATTACAGACAGACATGTTAACTAAAACAAAACTGCAAACACGCGCAAACGAACGCAATCTTGTAATCCGAGTCATCCCAGGAAGATGCGGATTCACATACTTGACCTCTAATGAGGGAGAAACGGTACCAATAGCTTACATATCACATTTGTACACACAAGCTGAAATGAAATTCAGCTCTACAGAAAAAATTCTGACAGCGGTTCAAACTGCTGTAGCAAGAGAAAGAGCCCTAGCCCAAGGCAAGAGAATAACTGTTTTTACATCAGAACCAGCCTTTGAGGCATTAACAAGCCCACGCAATCTAAATGCTGTGGCATTAGATCCAAAATGGATACAATGGGAAAATTCTGTTGCTACAGAAGACGTGAAACACTATTTTAATCCGAAAATGAAAAAACTAGAAAATCTGGACTACGAATATGAATATCCTCTGCCAATCAAAATTGTGCCTCTCAAACAGTACACCTGTGTAATCTACACAGACAGATTTGCACAACATTTTGATGTGGAAAAGCAAATTTACAACAACGCGTGCGCGATTGTTAAAGGTCGTTGGCGCTTAGGTAAATTCAGACCAATGGTCACTAAAACCGAATCATTCAGAAACTGTACAGCTCAGCGGGCTGAAATAAGATCTCTAAAGATGGCGCTTGAAAATGCTGATCGCGAATTCCCCACACTAATAGTGTGCGATTCACATTACTGCGTCCAATCTTACAATAAGAACATGCAGACTTGGATTCAAAACGGTTACAAAGATGACACAGGTGCCACAATAAAGCATAAAAAGCTTTGGGAACAAGTAGTTCTTTTGCAGAAAGAACTACAAAAGACTCACGTGATACATACACTGAGTCATCGACGTGATGGCGTTCACGTTGCAGGGAATTCATTGGCTGATAGAGCCACAGCGGTAGCTGGTCAACCGGCTTCCGTAGCCACTAAAAAGCGTTCAGAAAAACAATTATAGATGGAGAAACCATGCTGGCAGTAAAAGCCTCATCAAAAGGCGACTATGCGGCATTACCTCTCAACTATCCACTCAGCAATACATACATAATTGATGCAAACTCTGTTCCGTTTGCTCGAATCCCTGGAGTGGGGGATAGAGTAATTCCAAACACGAACCGGAGAATCTTCTTGATACAAGAAGCACACATGGGATTGGGTCTGAGGCACCAAGAGATCCTGAAATCTCTGATAGAATTACAATCACAATACTGGTGGCCGGGGATGAGCGTAGAAATTTACAATTTTGCAATGGATTGTGAGGACTGCAACAGAGATCGCAGTTGTGAACCGGACCAGGCACCAGCCCAGACACCACTATTAGACAGCATCAGGCGATCTATGCGCAGACGTCCGACTGGACAAATGCAGCACCATAATTATTAAGACTAGATTCACCATGGATGTGGCCCCAGCGCTCGGCTGACGCCAGAACTGTTATAAAAGATTTTCGAGTCTCTATCGGCACATACGCAGTTGGCATGCTACATTCTGACCAGGGTCCTGCGTTTAGCTCTCGAGCTTACAAAGAGGCCATGATCAGCATGGGCATTGCATTGCGGTACACTTCTTCCTTCCATCCTGAGGGAAATGCGGTTGTGGAAAGAAAAAAACGTGACATAAAGCAATCTATAACAGCGAGGGTATTCGGTTCGGGTGATGGGTGGGTCAAACATCTAACAAGTGTCCAACGTAGTCTTAACAATCTGCCAAGAAATTCTCTAAAGGGTTTCACTCCATGCAAACCATTGTTCGGCACTAGAATGAAAATCCAGGATTTAGATTGTCAAACTTCAGTGGTGGAAGAAAAAACCTTTGATATCAAAGATCGTTTGGCTGTTTTACAGGACTTGAATGAAACAAGAAAAAGTCTAAGTAACATAAAGTCTAAGCCAACAACCACTGAAGACCCACCTGTCCCAGCAAGACCTGTCTGGATTCCAAAGATTGGGGATCTGGTCAGAGAAAAGATCGCAGTGAAAAAGGATTTGGGCCTTCTTACAGAAAAGCAGTACCTGTCTTAGCTGTCAGCGGAACAAGATCAGTAGTACTACCGCCACTTGCTGGTAAAAAGGAGAACCGAGTTGTATCCATCGACCTGGTGAAACCACAATCATGTAGCCAATAATAAGTAGTAGGCCCAGTGGACTCCCAAGAAATAGCAGAAGACCAAATCTTGCTACAATCCAAGAGGTTCAAACTGAAAGACAAATCACTTTCGATAAACCATCAGTGAATAAAAAAGGACTATGCAACAAAGCCATGGAACTTGTGCCTCAACCCAAATTTCAACAGTTCATGAAGAAACACCAGTCTACAACGATGTAGCCTCGGACTATACAAATGTAACAAAAAAAAATGCAAAGATCAATTGAAATCCGGAAGCAATCCCACCAATTGACAGAACTGCATCTGGCTACTTTATCAACTTTGAAGATTTTTCCGATGATCCAAGTGAACATGGAGACAAGTCAGCAACAAAAACTTTCAAAATGAAAATTACAGAACTTTTCCATCAACTCAAAAAAACATATCTGATTTCCCCTTGGTTTGAACTATGGATTGTGTTAGGTGTACTTATCCTACTACTTTGGCTAATGTTAGTTTTAATTTTGGAAAAATGTATTGATGGAAAATACAGTACAATGGACACAGCAAGTCAGAACATCAACTTGGTCCTGAAACCACACAGATCCTCTCACATAGAGAAAAGAGAACTATCAGTGAACATCACAGCAAAGCCTATACCTGGTGGTATAGCATGGGAAAGAACTGACTATGAAATCTATGGCCCGGTAGAGCTCTTGAAGTATCCACACCAATTCAAGATTTCGTTGAGTGACTTTGTGACACCAAGTTCTTTCTCCGATGATTGGGACTTTGAAAATATTAATAATATGATGTCAGATTTAGAAATCAGGGCTCGAGAAATTCACTCGACCGCTCGCATTTGCGAGTGAAATTGATTAAGGACGAGCTATTTTTAGGTCCTACTCGCCCTTTCTGGCGAGTAGGAATACAAACTTGACACTTGACCTCTGCCTCTGAAAGCAGAGGAAATGTGACAAGAAAGCAAGATTTAAAGGCATCTTTATTGCTCACGAAGTAAATGAGCAATAAAAATGCTTTTAAATCTTGCTAACTTGTCACATTTGCTCAGTTTTCAGAGTTTGAGGTCAAGTTCATTTAAGTTAGGTCGAGGAGATTTTGTAGTTTACTAGACCTGCAGGTCTAGAGCATTTTATATGATTTGTCGAGCCCTGGAAATGTTGTTATAGGAAACAATGGCGCCTAGCTTATTCAACATATGTGCAATGCAGTATAGGAACACAATGGAAACTATACGATTTAAGGTATCCTGACCCAGCCGGGTCAGGATACCTTAAATCGTATAGTTTCCATTGTGTTCCTATACTGCATTGCACATATGTTGAATAAGCTAGGCGCCATTGTTTCCTATAACGTAGTTATACCCATGGTCCTTAGCTATCCGTTGGGTTCCCCTTGTTTCTTTAAAAAGATTTAGAAATGTCAGCAAAATTTACAGAACATGATTATTTGCAGGGTTCATCGAATTATGAAGAAATGTACTGTTATAGGCACTATGGTCATCATTATCTGCATAAGTCTGCGAATCCTAGAAATGTTTTTACTTCTAATCAGTGGGAACATTGTCCAACTCCGCCAATAGGCGGTTCAAAAACGTTTTATGCTAAATTCCCATACTTTTCAAGGTGTAATCACACTGATCCAGAAATGTTTTATTTCAAGATGTTAAATAAGACAGGAATGAAAAACATGCTGACAAATACTAAATTAATTTATTCGGAAAAATTTTATGATAAAATGTTAACATTTGGTTTTGAGTGTTGGAAAAACAACATTGAAATAAAAACCATCTAGGGAACAAAAGAATGGCAGGTACAAGGTCTAGAAGTATTATTCAGAGCCTGCATGATCCCAGAACAAATAATGTTCCTGAATGACACAATTCAGCAAACAACCTGTCTTGGTTTAGCCGAGATAAAAGATTTAAATAACCAGTCTATACCAAAACCTATGCCTGAAAGAAACACCACTACAGATGAGGGGTTAGACATGTCCTATATTTTAAAACAGAACAAATCCTGATTGGAAAAAATGGTTGATCTGGCCCATAGACACCAATAACTGTCAAAATAGATTCCTGAACAAAATACAGGGGTTCAAACAGAACAGGCCAGACCCTAGATATTCCGAGAGACAACATCCAGGGATAGTTACAACATATAGTGTAGGAAAACTATGCCTTGACTGGCTACAAAAATCCACACTTCCAGAAATAAAGCAACACTTAACTTTACTTAAAGAAGGTGCTGACTTGCGAGATTTCCTAATGGGACCTCGCAAACAGCGTCAAAAACGTTTCATATACGCCGTTATATACGCAGCTTACAACGAAGCTTGGAAATTAAAACAAATGGAAACTGCTGAAAAAATACGGGAAATTGACCGTATCAATTTGGAGAAATCACTTTCTGTAGTGGACAATGGGTTAACGACTCTGTCCTCCAGAATCTATTCACTGGACAGCATTGTATCATCTGCTATTGATATATTAGAGCAGGACATGCTAATGTTCTAACATGGCCAGTCCCAATTACGTTCTATTGTACAGCTAGGCTGGACGTTGCAAAAGCAACGTTCAGGCTATGTGCCATGGCGTTTAATCAACACAACGTCATTGTTTTCTATCTTTAACCTTACTGATAAACAAATCAGTTTGGCACAAAAAGGAGCAGACTATACGATACTAAGTATTGAAAAACTTGAGAGATTACCATTGACAATGTCAGAAAGACCTGTCATTGAATGGATAATACATGGCACCATTACAATCCCGATAACAACTTTTCAGTTTCAATACTGCCAGAAATATTTACCAGCAGGCCTGTATGAAAGGTTGGGTAAAGGATACATCAAATCGACCTGGAATTTACCTTATACACACAAATGTTACAGTGAAGGGAAAAAAGAGGTATTTCTTAGTGGTAATGATTGTAAAAAATCACTAAGCAGTACACTCCTGTGTCAAGGTATTAACTTGCATGGGACCTGTGAGGGTTCATCAAACAACCTTTCATGTCATCTGCAGGGCACCTCTACTACACAGATAGAGCCATTTTTCAGACAGCTTTCCAACGGTAGCTTCGTTCTAATAAGTGACAACAGCTGCTGTGGCATGGTGCCAGGAAAACCCTATCTCGTAACTGTAACGTCCAGGGTCATTTGCTGTATGCAAGTATTGTATCCAAACAGCAATCCAGACATGGAGGCGGTACTATGGCCTTATGTGAATATCTCTTCTATTCGAATTGATACTTTAAGCAGAATGAAGTCTATTCTTTTACAGACAACTGTGCTTTAACCTTGTCTTAAGAGACATATGACCTGCAAGTTGCAAGGACAGCGGCCGAGATACATACCCTATTATCGACAAATTGGCCGGTGCATTTCGTAGAAATGTTAAGTCAAATCTTAAACATATCAGATACCAGTGGCATCGCACATGTATTTAAGACAATTTTTTCGGGACTGCTAACACCCTTCGAAGCAGTTCTTGGCATCTTCCCGAACTTTGTGCATTAGCTCTTCGGTGGCCTGCCTTTTATTTTGGGACTCGTAGCAGGAATTTTATTTTTGTTCCTTCTGCTCCGATATGGCAAGCCAAGTCACAGACAAATCTCTGGCAACGATGGAAGAAACGATCCTAGCAATACGATACCGAGAACGTATCGGTAATGTCCTCGGATTGGCCCGGCTAAGAGATCTGAATACTACCTGGTTTCTTTCATTCAGGCCAATTTAGCAACGTTGCATCTTACCTGTGCTTCATTGTCTGCTATGCGGAGAAGAATGCGTGTTGCACGTTTGTCTTACACTACCATCAGCAGTACCATTGGATATCAACGCTTTGCTTTGTCCGGTAACGACTCATGCAACGTGTTGTCCCCAGCGGCTACCTATTCTGATGACGGCATTCGTTGAGACTTCACCATTACGATTAAGTGGCGGTGAGGTACGAGATGAAAGCGGCACCACACAGGTACAACCTTCTGTGAACATTGCTGATCCTGACATCGATGATGGCAATACATCGCACGTATGCACTATTTCCACCTTTTCGGAGTTGGCCCAACTTTCACCTACTGTTGTAGACACATTTTTTACCGGCCTATCAGAAGTAATGTTCTCCCCTAACAACGAGAATAATATTTTAAAGAGCGAGCTCACAGCGTTCCCTGAACTCTGAATTCGGCCTTCAGTTTTTATAAACAGAACTCCAAAAAGACAGTGAAATTATTTTTTTCTCCCTTCCCGAGAACGAAATTCTTTTCCCCAAAATTTCCAAAATATTTACCATTTTTTGGCACATGGTACTCTGCTTAAAGTAGAACTATTCTTAGAGAACAGAAGTACTATTTTTAGAGACTCTAGAGACAATATTTCGAATCAGCCTCTAGCCTATGTACAATCATGTATAACTTTGTGATGAAATGGTCTCGACCTTTTTTTCTGTATTCAGAGCCATTTCATAAATGTAATTTTTGCAATTCACTCAGCCAATATTTATATTTGTATTTCCTGAATGATAACTCTGCTTGAAAGCGTACAGTATAATACTCATTTCGTATATCTATACCATTTCAGATGCATCCATTGTATTTTGGAGTGGGCTGGAAAACACATGCATACCTACATGTTTATATATTGCTTAGTATTTAGTAATGATGGACATTATACGTAGAGTGGGTGTTGTGAATGTATCTAGGACCCTAATTAAATTCATGCCCTTATGTGGTTATGATAAATCATGTCCTTATGAAGGCATAAGAATCTTACCCATATTTAGTCATAGCCCACGCAGCTCAAATACGGCAAGGCTGCTTCCTTAGATTCCTAGAGAGCACAACAAGTTCTTTCGACACACCAAACCTTCTGCAACCTGGGAATTCCCCATGTCTTTGTTTTGATTTGTCATTGAACTGCTGGGAGCACTAAAGGAACAGTCAGTTCTTAGTGACATCTTTTATTGACGTCTTATGTCCAACCTTACGTCAAACACGGCACCTTCCAGGTATAAATATACCAACACTTACCTTAAGCAACACACGGTTGTGTGGAGCAGAGCGGCTATCTACTTATCCGAAGCCCAGCTGATGCGAGAGCCGAAGGAAGCCGTCCCTCCCCTTTGACACACTGGAGAAGCTGCCTTTTCTCACGCCGAGAAATCCAGCTTCGGTGTTTCCAGTCACCCTTACGGGTTACTGGGAGATCGAGTCCTGAGATACAAGACCTCCTTCATTCTATAACCAAGGTATGGAGCGGATTCAAACCTTGGAGAGAATTCTTGATTCAGATTCTTGGCAAAAACCCAACTTAGCTTAAAACTGCAACTTACTTACTCCTTCCCACGTATTAGGCTTAGGTCTGGTACACCGGGGTAGGCGTATCTTAGAAGCACCAGTTGAGTTCGTTAGTCAATGTTTTTATGTATGTCAATATTTTATTCGTTTTAAAGTATCATATGGCTAAGAAACCATATCAATGCTTTTACAGTATTATTTCATAATACTCCTTTTACTGTACGCACTTTACTTCATGATAAGTATTGCAATTGTGGGAATTCATTTCTCTTGCACGAGAAAGAAGACTGCTCAATAAAATAACACCTTTTATTGAAAACGCCTGTCTCTCTATTTGTCTTCAATCTGGTGGAACTAAGCATGCACGATTGACTGAGTGAAATAGCTGTCTATTGTTTTCACACGACTCTGGAGATATACTCCTTATTCTGGGGGAGCAAAGTTGTCATGTTATATGGTTGTCAGAAGCTAATCCCTTCTTGTCTAAATCAGGGAAGTTAACCCCTCCCTATTCATTCGAGAAAGTTTCTAGTGACCTCTGAGCTAGCTGGCAAAACTAATTATGTCTAACATAGTCAGTAGAGACCTAGATGACCTCAGTCCTACGTCTACACTGCTGTTTATGTTATTCCAATGCGCAGAGCCTATCGGGAATATAGGAACTACACTACACCTCTTAACGGGCACATGAGGGCCATAGAGCCTGATAGTAACAACTTTGCGGCTTTTTTTTTACTGAAAGTCTTTGGGAGAAATCCAACTTTTGACTCAAAAAATACTTGGAAAAGTAACGTAAACATCATAGTGGAGTTATTTTCAAGAGCTATGAATAAGTGTTACAGTGTATCAGCAGTAGATAAAGGATTAATTCGACCAACTGGGTTAACTGGATTAAGTAGTGTTTTTTGATCCTCTAGCACCTGGATATTTGTATACTGTGTGGGTTAACAGGAGAACTAGTGGAACAAGTTGTCTGCCTATATCTACAGTGGTTACTTAGATATTTGCCACCCAAACTACAGGGCTCAACAGAAAAATGATCAATACGTAATAACATAGTTAAACACAAGGTAAAAAGTCAAGCCAATTTTCAAGTGGGTATCTTGTACACATTTTGTTTAAAAAAATGGCAGGTTGTGTCTCCTAACTCTAAAAGAAAAGGAGTCTTATGTGAAAGCGCATTAAGGGCCCTGAAGTCCTCGAAGAAAACAACGAAAAAGGAAAAACATTGAATGAGTAGCAAGCCATTAAATATATCAGAGAAAGGATTAATGAACAACAGCTTTGGTAAAAATAGTGAAAGGTATATTGTTGAAATATAGCGATGCTATCTTGATTTTCCTCAATAAAGAGTTCGAGAGGCTTTGAAATACAGAGGATAAATTCTCGGCACTCACTGTGGATAAAGGAGGGAGAATTGGCCCCAAAACTACCATCAAAGGGGCAGTAATGAAGATAACATCTGGACTCCTGGCTGAGCCGATTATGAATAGCAAAGAGTTACAAAATAATTCTGAAAGTTTCCTACAGCAAGCCATTGCAGATGGAAGGTATGGTACCACAAATACCTTTTTCTATGGATTATTTTGTGAAACCAGCAAAATAAATTGCAGAAATCAAGATTAGTTTATTGTCAGATGTGAACAAAGACATGTTGATGGAAAAGTAATGGATGTCGGCTGCTCAATTGAACGAAAGGTGCATGGTAGATAGAATCATGATTTAATAGCTTATGAAGAAATAGGTACCCCCAGGATAAAAATGAGGACTGTGGAGGGAGAAATATATTCAAATACAATGTTCCACCCTTACCTCTTCAAAACAAATTTCCCATACCAGGAAGAATATGAGATTGGTAAATATTTAGAAAATAAAAGTAATGATTATTGCTAAGGGGTAGTCAAAGTCCAAATTAACAAAAAAGGTGTAATAAAAATGTACATCCAGATTACAATATAGTAAGTAAGTAAGTAATTTTGAAAATTATTCTAGGTATTTAGTACAAAGTTGGAGTTGCCCTTCTGCTCACTGTTGTTTGGGGAATTAGAATCTTCTTAGAATACAATTTCTTCTAGCCCTGTAAGAGACCATGGCAAAGAGAAGCTAGCTCTCCATAATTTAATGTCTCCAAAAATATGAAGTTTCTCTTTCTCCTATAATTCCAATTCCTCAACTGAAAATTGTTATACATATCTGAAAGAGATAACCTCTACCTCCAATAAGAAAATGCAGTTGGACAATGACCAGTCTTCTCATGTTTCACTCGACCCTTCAATGATATTAGCTGTTCAAAATATTTTGAATCCATATTGAATGTCCTGTGTAGCGTGATAAAATATTCAGACCATAACATCAACTCTGTGATAGCCATATTGCAGCTGTTGGTAGATCAGAAGGGTAAAAACTGTAGCAGTGAAGAAGAATATTGGTATGGATCATACCATCTTTGATGGAGAAAACAGAGTGGATGGATGGGAAACAGATGAGAATGCTAGCACAATGCTTAAATGTCCAAGTAGAGAACCCTATGATGTGTTTTCTGTCTTTGAGAGGAATAATAAAAAAAATCTGTAACCATAAAGAAAAAAAGACAAAATTAGGCGAAAATGACCAAGACTGCTGAACTTTGAAAATGTCTCTGCTGACACAATGTGTTATAAATGGATAGATGTAATATGACAAATCAATCAACTTGCAGCACATTTCTCAACAGTTATAAAGAGAAATCAAGATGTCTTAAAAGTGGAAATCCTTGTTCCGGAATCTCTGCTGATGGATGGAAACTGAATTACAGAAATTTGGAGAGGGGAAAAAACAATGAGTAAAAATATGAAAGTTACAAGGAAATAAATGTGAATCCAAATAAATCTGAAAAGAAGCATTGTAATTCCAGCAGGTGAGCAAAGGAAGAGTCACCACTGGGCAACTATGAAGGATTTATCAAACAAAACAGTGCAAAAACAATGTAACAACATCAATACATTTGTAAACATGTTTGTGGATTGTGTATAAAGTTTCTTCCTAAACTGTTATAAAAGTCTGTCCACCCTAAAAGCAGTTAGAGCGCTAAGGAAAATAGCTGCTAGATATAACATCTTGGTATCCTTACATGAGCTGACAGAGTATAATTTAGATTGGAGTAATCCAATTGTGCAACTTTCATCTAGAATTCTAAAGGCTGTTAATGAAATAAGTAGCTTCTGCTATGATATATGAAGAAGATTCTGCAACCCTATTTGGTTGATTGCTATTGGAAAATAAAGTTGGTCTGGACAGATAAAAGCACAATAGTTGATCAACAAACTTGCAGCCCCTTGATTAAAGATGGTTCAGATGGAAGAACTTGCATATTAAAAACTGAAACCGAGAGATTCCTCTATACCGATGCAAGGAGGAGGAAAGCGGTTATAACAGTGGATGACAATTGGAAACAGATAGCTGTGGACATTAATCTGGTTAATGCCATATAAAAGCTTTTACAATTTAGAAACTGATTTCTGGTTGTTTTGCAGGCATTAAAAGGCATTAAAAGGAACATGCAATGTTTGGAGTCTGAATTACGAGTAAATCTAATTACTATAGCCAGATTGTAGGAAACATGGGAAACCGAAAATGTTGTACATTAATCAATACATAGTATATGATAACAAACCTCAGAAATTGAAGTTTGGTTGTCCGTCTAAACAAGCTGAAGAATAATAAAGGATTATAAGGAGTTTGACACAGTAATATTCTCAGTATTTAGGGTCACAGTAACCGTATTGGCCAACTCTGTTTTAAAGAATTAGTAGAAGTAAATATATATTGTCCACTTAATCAGCAATATGAGGGAGTGTTAAAACGTCTAACACAACTAATTCGGCAAATCCAAAGGAAATCTCCAACAGCACTACTGTTACTTATGTGTGACATTAACACTAAAGACCCACTTGCCCCATAGCAGACAGTGCATTTCTATTATACTTTGAGGATGGTTTAGGCATTGTACCCCACATCTTGGGGGATTCTTAATTAGGGGGAAAACTTAACATGGCTTTAAAGGTCTAACCATAGCCATGATTACTAGAAGAACTAGTAGTACCTAGCCAGCAAATATTATGTATGAAAATGGTTATACAATATCTCTTACTGACTTTGTAGCAGTCTCCTTTAAGAGTTTTAGAATTTAAAGGACATGGAAGTCATGACGCGGTCTGGGAGTGACCATAGAGCATTGCTTATTACACTGGACTACAGCCCAAATGAAAGCAAAATCTGCTATACCACCCCAAAATTGTTTGTTGTCTTAGTGTGGTCTTTCAGTTTAAAGAAACAGTGCCTTAAGGAAATTAAGAATTTGCTGATCTCATTTAAGGTTTACTCCGCAGAGGAACTGCTTGAGGAGTGTAACACCTTTATAAAAAATATAGGACCCTGGAATGAGTAAAAGAAAAAAACATAAATGCTGTTTCTGCAAAAGAAAATGCAAGACCAAAATTCAATAGCATTATTAGAGAAGCATTTAAATCCGATAAAGTAGAAAGTAATCCTCCTATAAAAATCTACAAAAAACAATATCGGAAAGAAATTTGGAGAGCAAATTGGGATCAGAAAGAAAGAAAACCGATGGGAGGTTATTTGCACCAAGGCTAATTGCACTCATGGAGATAGAAAATCAAAAGTTATTTGGGACCAAATAGGGAATGTTCTGGTAAGTAGAAAAAGAGTGGTTGCTAATCCAGTTGATGTAGAGGCCTAGGTTTAGTATATTTTGCAGTTGTAAAGGGTTAATTCAAGCTCAACCTATTTGGATAGCAATATTAATCAAAAAAAGAATATCTCTTGAAGTGTCTGCAAGAAGTGCTTACTCATCAATAAAAGAAATCAAGGGAATTATCAACACCTGTAAAAGTTCAAGAGCACCAGGGCCAGACGGCCTATCTTCAAATATTTTGAAGGCTGGTCCAGTATTATGGGCTCAAGTTCTGATACCTCTTGATGAGGTTAAATACCGAATTCATGGAGAGGTAATGTCAGAGGGTCGTTATATAAAACAAGAGAGACTGCCAAGCAACTATAAAAATATAGCTTTGATGGTCATTCCCAGTAAAATGTATGAAAATACTTACTAAACCATCTTGAAGAATGGGTGGAAATTTTAAAGCTATCACCAAAAACCCAATTGGGTTTTATGAAGGTCTTACTCAACTACCTACGGATGTCTCTTGTTGAGATTACTAGCTCAGAAATATTCCATAACTAAAGGTCAACCATGCTATGTGACGAGACACCGGATCTTCTCGCAGGCTGCTCGGTGCTCCTCTGGACGACGCTGCCACGGCCCCCCAGGATCTTATGGCCGCATCGCTGGATCGTTTCATCGAAGGTCATCGAAGGACACGGGACAGAGGTGAGGTTACCGGATCCTCTGCCCACATTGCCCTCAGGCTTTCGGTGCCCCCCCTCCCCCCTTGTCATCGGACCGATGTAGGAGCTCCCTGGCCCCTAGGAACATCAGGTGAGGTGCGGAGCTCGGCTGATCGGAGCCTGTGAACCGGTGGCTGAGCGGCCTGTAATTGGACCGCTGCAGGAGCTCCCTGGGCTCCTGGGACCCCGATGCGCTGCTGCTCTGCTGGGACAGCGGCGCGGATTCCCCTGGGACATTAATATCCCGATCAGATTTGCGACACGCGCTACATCCCTGCACGAGCCACCTCGGCCCCCTGCTGCTGGGAGGGACTATACCACGGCCTCCAGGAGCTTTAAGGGTGGTGTTGAGGCACAATTGGTCCAGGCATAGTAAACTGGGGAGTCAGGGCCCGGCTTGCCTGACCTTAAAATGGCGGCCGCTGTTGACCTCCAGAATTAAGACAGTGGGAAACAAGCAAAGGCAGATAGTGATCAGGAACATCAGTCTCCTTTTCACTTTCTAACTACACCCGCTGTCTTGGTGCTCTACTGTCTTGGTGACCTACTGCCTTGGTGACCCGGCCATCTTGAGTGGAGGATGGCTCCCTATTAAGGCACCATCTCCAAAATGGTAGTAACAAGGAAAGGGCAAGTGAAAGAGGACTATCAATAGAAACAGATAAGGGCATCCAGCTCTCCGATGAGCTAGGCAACTAAGACGTCGGCCATTTTGAAATGCCGTTTTTACCAAGGAATGGAATGGTATGGGAAAATACCCTGAACATTACATTGGCAATACACCCTAACCAAATTCTACGGAATTAAACAAATCTATTCTAGACAAGGAGATCTCATAAACGATCACAACATTAGGTACAAGAAGAGAACAAAGACAATAGCAGAAACCACAGGAAGGCAGGGGAGCAAGGAGACACATCAAACATCAAACTGGACAATTGGCAACAAAGGAGAGGAGAGACACCACAAGAATAACATTAGCCCTGTTAACGGCCAATGACAGATAGTGACATATAGGAGAGGTCACCACTATAGTACGTTACGTCAATCACCAAATATGGCCGACAACTATTTAGAATCAGTAGGCATAAACGCACGTCATAAAATATCCAACCAAATTATCCAAGAATGCAGCCAAACAATTCAAGCACAATCTAATAAGGAAAAACCCGGACACGCTGATCTCTGACCCCTCCTTTAACATAGACAAAGGCATTATCGTGAATGACCTGATATTTTTCACCAGAAGAACGGCTAAATGGTGCAATGTCATTACAAAGATGCTCATCATAAAAACTGTAAGCAATATCCCACCTGGCACAAAACTTATGATCATATCATCACCAAGACTCAGAGCGGACCTATGCATAACTATTTACAAGAACGGAATAGTGCTTATACAAGCAGCCAATAACTAATTAAAAAAGTTTGACATGTTCTTAACCTTAAAAGAATGTGTAGAAAACTCAAGATCTCAACAACACCGGACTCCACAAGTAGACACCCTATACACCGCCAACACTACCACCACAGGCATCATACTACCTAGACTCTAGAGACCCTCAGGAACCACAACATTCAACGCGGCGAGGAGACACAACTGGAACAGGAGACACATTGAATGGGAAGGACACAGAGAGAACAGAAATGTCTACACGATATGCGAATACCGACCTGGAGCAGTTACAGAGGGAAGAATCAACGCCTCTCCCCATGATGTGACATCTCCTACAAGTAGGCCACTCAATAAGAACCTGGAAGTAATTGATTTGGAAGATATCAAACCTTCCATACCCACCTCTACTACAGCACAAGTGACATCTAGGACCGTACGAAACGTATATCTCCCAAGCGTGGTATTTAGATCACAAGACATAGATAGCGCATCCCACATCGCACATAGAAGAGGCGCAGACAACCAAACTAATGATGAGAAGAAAAGGATCTCGGGAAGAATAACAGACCTAAAACACTGGAACGCAAACCGTGAATCCCGAAATGAACGGATGAGCACTCCTAATAAGTCTCAGATTCAGAGAGAAATCAAAGAGCTACAAACACAAATAGGCAATATGTCACAGGACATTCTAAGCGCACTGCAAGCAATGGAAAAGATACTTGAAATCACTGTAAGCACTCACTCCAAAGTAGAGCACATCCAAGAACTAGTACATAATTCTCAAGGAAAGAGCAGTGAGACGGCCATGCCATTATCAAATATGCATAATCGACCAGACAGGAATCCTAATTACTTGTCGGAAGATGAAACCCTATCCTTTCTCCAGGAGTATGAGCCTACAGACCGCAGTAGAGGGGAGGAAATTAGAACAGTCTCGATCGTTGCTAATAGCACATCCAGATATAAGGAAAGGAAACCCAACCTTAACAACTTAGAACATGTCCAGCTAACCACCGACTCGCAATAGCTGAACCCTAGTAGCTCAGGGAAACCTTTGATATGCCTACTGCTCAACTGTCGGTCCGCAGCAAAACATGCATCAGACACCGCTGCCCTCATCGTTGGTCAGGAAATTGACCTGACCATCCTAACAGAAACATGGCTTTCTGAATCCTCGTCTCCATTCATGGATCTTCTAGTGCACCCTCAGTATAACATTGTGAGGTTAGATAGAGTAAAAAAGACAGGAGGTGGTATAGCCTGCATTCACCGATCGGATATAGAGGTCAGCCGAATACAATCCGACCCACTCGAATCCTGTGAATACCTAGGTCTCAATATAAGATCAGCAGACAATCAAATGTGCAACCTGCATGCGCTTTACCACCCACCAGAAAATAATACTACGTTGATAGACCATTTAATGGAGATCATCACAGCTAACTCCAGCACTCACTCTAATAACATATTCCTAGGCGATTTTAATTTACACTGGGACGACAATAATGACAAACAGGTTAAGGCTCTTAAAGACTTTTTATCAGAGCTAAACCTCACCCAAGCCTGCACACATCCAACACACTCGAAAGGAGCTACGTTAGACTGAATAATATCGAGAAACAAGGATACTTCAATCCACTCAATTGTTCCGTGCGACTGGTCGGATCACCATGCCATAACCTTCCTGATACCCACCTTGAAAAAGAACAAGACCACGTAGCCTATCAAACTCAAAAAATGGACTCTGGACACTAAAGACTCAAATATTGAACTACTAGTAGAAAGTTGTGAGAACGACCTAAATCCGCCTAACAACTTGCAGAATGTGAATGATCTAACGGATCACTACACTACATCAGTAACTAATATAGTCAACACTACCATGCCACTAAAACTGAAAAGAGTCACAGAGAAGGTTAAAAATCCATGGTTTAATGGAACACTGAATGAAGATAGGCGGAAACTAAGACTTGCTGAAAGAAAATGGAGACAGCACCCATCATCCCCGAACTGAAATCCCTCAGAAAAATCAGAAACGAGTACAACAAAAAGATCCTCAATTCCAAAAAGGAATTTATTAGATCAGTATTGCACAACGCCAAAAACAGACCACGGAAACTATTCGAGATCTTAAAGTAACAATCCAAAAAGTTGGCCAAATCTGCCCAAGAAACTACAAAAGCGCAACTGAGTTGTGAAGAATTCTCAATATTCTTCACCGACAAGGCCAACAAGCTTGAAAGAGAGCTCAGAATGGCAGCTCACAACCTTCCCAACCAACCACCCTCACTGAACAATACCACCTCGACAATCGACCATAATAGGGCAAAAAACAAGGCACAGTGGGATGCTTTCAAACTATATGACCAGAATACCATTGCCAAAACGCTCTCAGATATCAAACCCAATAACCACTATAATGGCCCACTCCCCTTTAAATGCCTAAAGAAAAAATACGCCATATCGTCATTCCAATATGACACAAAAATAATAAATGCCTCTCTATCCCAAGGGATCCTTCCAGAATGCATAAAACAGGTCAAGTCGTCCCTATCATCAAAAAACCTACAGCGGACCAGGCCGATCCTAATAACTTTCAGCCAGTAACCAATATTCCATTACTTGCCAAATTAGTTGAGAAATGTGTGCAAAATCAACTGAGCCATCTCATCGCCAATTTCATGCTGCTGGACGACTGCCAATCGGGATTCAGAACAAACCACAGCACGGAAACAGCGATCCTACAGATTGTCGATCATGCATTACAGGCCCTAGACCACAATCGAACATGTCTACTAGTTCTTCTTGACCTGTTGTCTGCATTTGACACGGTAAATCATGAAAGATTACTAGCTAGGCGTCATGACAGGATGGGAATGTCGGCAAATGTGCTGAAATGGTTTGAACCTTTCCTTCAGAATAGAACGCAAAAATTCCTGGTCAACCAGATACTATCACCATCATGCCCTAATTCAATTGGAGTCCCCCAAGGATCCACACTATCTCCATCACTGTTCAACCTGTGTGCCGAACCTCTTACAGAAATTCTCTGAGACGCAAACATATCCTATAACATGTACGCGGACGACACGCAGATATACATTAAGATCGCGTCTCTGGAAGACATCAAGTTAATGAATGAGGCCTTAAAAATGTCATTACAATGGTTAACTAGCAATCATCTGAAGCTAAATGCACAAGAAACGGAATTCCTATTCATTTTACAACCAAAGAACCACACAGAAGTGAAGGAATAGACTATGGGTGGGCGTAGTTCGCGAAGTAGCGCTACGCGGAGCTACGCTTCGCACTACGCGAACTTCAGGTAGCATTACGCGAGCTGCGTAGTAGCATGTTCGCACTGTGGAAGATGCATTTTCAATAATTGCACAGTGCGGACAAGCATCTGGCACTGTGCAATCATTGGAAACGGCATCTTGCACAGTGCGAGCTGTAGTTTTCTGCTGCTCGAGTAGATTATTACTCGAGCTGCAGCTTTCTCAACGCGAACTGGTAGTTTCTCATTGAGAGTGGTCGCGAGCATGCGCAACCACTCACAATGAGAAACCTTACCTCCCCGCGTTGAGAATCTCGCCGGGATGTCATTTTGCTTGCTCATGGTCGCGAACATTACGTTCAGAACCGTGAACAAGCAAAAAATGAGCGCTGCACTACGCGTGTTCGCACTGTGCTACGTGCAGCTCGCATAGTGCGAAGTTGCGCAAACTTCGCAAACTCCGCGAGCGTAGCGTAGTGCTTCGCCCAGGGTTAGAATAGACCAAACTGATCACAGCACTAAACTGCACCCCTACTCTAGTGGTCTCAGCGAAATCACTAGGAATCGCGCTGTATGAGGACCTAGCCATGAAAGCCCACATCAAATCAATGAAAAAAAGTGCCCGATTTCATTTGAACTAAATTAGAAAAGTGAAACCATTCATTCCTTCGGCGGATCTCAAACTGGCAGTCCAATCCTTAGTCATCTCAAGGATTAAATAGGGATGTACAACCTTAGCAGGTCGACCAAAAATGTTCACAGCACCACTAAAAGCATGCCTCAATCCAGCTGCAAGACTCCTCACCGGATCGAGAAAATTCGGCCATATCTCTCCACACCTGAAAGCGTTAAACTGGCTACCTTGCGAAGCCAGAATTCAACTTAAAATGGCATGTATTAACCACAAAGCTCTCCACTACAAAACACCAAGATACCTGGCCCAGAAAATTGAGTTATCAGGAGGAAGCAGACCAGCCAGGAGTGCCAAGGAGCTGTTGTTGAGACCACCCATCTTCCGGAAGAAGAAAACGTATGATAGAGCTTTCTCAGGAGCAGCCCCCTGAATCTGGAACTCACTCCCTCCAAACATTAGGAAAATTCCAAACACTGCAACATTTAAGAGGGAAGCTAAGATCTTCCTAATGAGTAAGTTCCTTCCCATAGGCTAGACAGTTCATTACTAGCACCGTGACATAGATGTTTCCCAAACAGAACAACAATGTAAGTAAAGAGAAAGTCACCAGCTATACTGGGGATAACCTCTGTCGGTATTATACTACTCCTGACTTATGAATGGAGAATGCATGGGAAAAATACATTTCAGAACTATTTTGGACAGGAAGTCCCAGTACACCTTGATATCAAGTTGTATCCTAAATCTACCTCATGTCATTGTATATTTTTATGTTAATACTTTATGGCTGTATACCTAACCTACCTCATGTAATTGTGAAGCGCTCTGATATCCAAGGGTCACGTTTGCGCTATATAAAACTCTTTAAATAAATAAACTAAACTGTGGATACAAGGGTATAGTGAGGGAACTCTCCAGGTCCATCCAGGTTTCTTAGAGTTGCTAATTGAATTACACATTGGTTCCTGGACAAATCTCCAACAGGGGCAGATGTGGTGCATTTACAAGAAAAACATAACTCTTTTTGCATTGAGGCAAGGATGCATCAAAGAATAAATATATCTCAGGAACTCTGGAAACAAGGTAGCGCTGCAGGCAGTGCTAGTTCAGGCACAAGGAATACTATAGCTCAGGAACAGGAATTGAGGTAGAACTACAGGTAGTTACTAATTCAGAAACAAGAATAGCTACAGCTCAGGAACAGGGATCAAGGAAGCACTGAATGCAGTGCTACTTTGGGAACAGGGATAGCTGTAGCTCAGGAATCAAGATAGCTTCGTTAGCAGTGCTAATCAGGAACAGGAAATAGCTATAGCTTGGGAATAAAGAGACAATGCAAGTAGTGCTAATCAGGAACAAGGAACCCGCTGCAAATCAAGAACAGGAACAAGAAATGAGTATAGCTCAGGAATCAAGGCAAACCAAAAGCGCAGGAAACAAGGATATCAAAAGTTCAGGAACCAAAGGTCAGTCTCACCAGTAGACCGCTACAATGACCAACTGTTGACTGAAAGGAGCTGGGGCTTAAAAGATCTCACAGTAATACATGCATCAGGTGTGAGCAGGCTAGCATCAGCTAGCCACATGCGAGTTGGTTTATGAATTGTTGGACTTCCACTGCTATAATAACTGCAGGTCAAGGCAGGGGTGGAGACGAAGCAGTGAGCAAGGAATATATTAATTTGCACTCTACTTTTCCTCATAGGATAGCCAGAATACTCCATAGTGCAAACAGCTTTTCGGGGTTTGCACTGTAGGCAGATAGTAGCATCAAATATCTACCTGTCCCACTTTAATACTAGCCACTCTACGTTGTGGGCTGAAAGGCCTACTTAGAAGTGACTTATTCATATTTAAAATTGTTTTTTCCCCCGTCAAATAGGTTGTTTCTACAAATCACACTGCAGGTTTAAACTGCAGCTGTCGGACACAATTGATTGGCCAGACCCCATATTTTGTGAAAATATCAAGGACCCCCTGAACCAATTCTAGGTAGATTCCTAGGACAGGAAACAAATCATCAATGCTTTATCATTCCTAGACAATCATGAATGCAACACGGTGTACCAATCAAATGTAGAGTCGGACAACACAATTAAACATTTCCTATATATGATGACCAATAAACATATAATTACTACTATCAATGAATAAAAAAGATTGAAAAAGTCAGAATTAGTAGTTTTTATTTATGTGAAAAGATAAAAAATCCTCACGAAAAGATTCACATACTATCATACATAAATTGTTTTCATAATCAATTGTATTCTTCATCAAATTAACAGAACATTGCAATCAGGAATAAAACAATACTGTTAAAAATAAATTATATAAAATGTGGCAAAAATTAAATCTTTCAACGCGCGTTTCGGCGTGGGGGGGATGCCTTCTTCAGGAAAGCCACGATTAAAATCTATTTCAACAAAGGTACATAAAAAACGAATATTAGATTAGCATTTAAATGTTACTTTTTGATCTTCATGTCAAATTTTATATAAAACTTAAAATTACACAATACACTTCAAAACTGATCTATCTCACAATGCATTTTTTAATAAAACAGCATACAATTATTCTGCCTCCCATTAATTGGACAACACTCAAGAAATAAATTGCTATCGACAACACCCGACAGTAACTTGTGCGATACTCCATAGTGTTCCATGTGATTGTATAAACGTTATATTAAAGGGGGGGATGTAGGGGTGTTTGAATATATATATATAAAAGCTGACATACCTATTAGCGACTAGTATTATGATACAGATTAAACTTATTAGTATTAGTTTTAGAATACCTGTAGGTTTCAAGCAACTCGTATATTGATGATACCGAGTAGCTGTAGTCCGGACATAGATGGTAGAAGCGTCTGGAGTGTAGCAAAACTAAAGAGGAAGGGGACATATTTAAGAAACCTTCTGTCCCTCTCTCAAAATAGAAATAGTTACATTTTAACTTTTGTTGATCACAAGACCTCGGGAGGTTCTGCCTATGTATAAAAAACGAGATTACCTTATATATATATAAAAAATCGATAGTCAGCCTTGTTTAGGGCACTGTGGTTCTGATAAATAATCTTGACACGGTCGATACTGATAATACCTGGAGACCTTTCGTCGTTAAATCTACAAATTAATACATATTATAAGTAAATAAAGACATATGAGCCTTATAGCTGTCACGTTTACTTTTCATATGATAATGATTACCTTTCTGTAAAATAATATTAGCTTCCTCCTACGTCTGTCTCAATATATTTAGGGCGCAACACCTTGATTTCTTTGCTCTCCTCTTCGGAAAAATGACGGAAGTATAAAAAGCGGCTTCTAGGATAAAGTCCGCAAAGATATATACTTTAGAACACATCTATATATTAATGTCTCCTAATGGTTAAAATACGTTGACAACACTAGAGAAGGTGAAAAGTTGGTATACCTAATGTTTACCGTAATCTCACTTCCTTAACCGTCTGTCAAAGGTCCGTTGTATGCATCACTGATGAATTGGACCTATTCTCAAATTGAGAATTTCGACGGGCGACGGGAACCGGGATTATGCGTCTAAAAGAAAACATATGAACAATCGTCTAAAGTAGGCCATTTGTATTATATAAGGCCTCTTGTTTATCTATCTTTTCAGTTAGAAACCAAAATAATACCTGATTTACGCTGTTATATTTTTTTCTCTTTTCCCGACTTAAAACTCCTGTCAACCAGCGTATCCTGGGTCGGCAGTAGCGTTATTTCAAAGCATGCAGACCGGATTGTCTGCAAGAGAAACGATAGGACTTAAAACTAGATCTGCGAGCCAGATTTCTTTTACGCATGGGTACCGTTTAACAACTCTGCCGGAGCTTACCCGAATTTCTTAGATGATGGATCTCATGTCTGGTGGACGGTCTCGAAAGTGGTGTGGTATAGACTTGGGGAAAGTTGGCGTTTATATCCCCGCCGTCTTAAGTGACTTGTGTTTTTTTGCTACGGATTTTTTACGCGACCTATGTGGCTATGTCACATGATTCAGTGGACCAATCAATTGCATCTTTCCACTTACTCAGATCTATAGGGGTCGTCTCTAAATTCATACGTTTTAATCCACACATAGATAATCCAGCAGAGATAAAGATCAGGAGGGGCAGCTTTTAATTCCTAAACAACTTACATGTTATGTGTTCATTGTATTGTATGATACACACATGAATTAAATGCTTTAATAAGATATATTATTCTCGATCCACAAATAATTTTAGGGACAATCTCTAAATGTATTCATTACTTTAAAAGAGTCCACACAGTCTCATTATAAATTCTTTCTTATCTATTTATTTGGGTCGATCTCTATTTAGTTTACAATATGCACTGAACCATTCTAGGATGAATAAATAGAGAAATGAATATTAAGGGTAATGCCTTCTAAAATAATCAATGTAGTTTTTTTGGCAGTAGGATTGCTTACTGCCAATAAATGTTCATCTATTTATATGATTTATATGATTGCATTTTCCCATGGTATATCTGAAGTCAGTCCCCTTTTGAACGTATCTAAATAAAAAAACAGACTACTTCTCGTTTCTAATCTTCTCACCTCCTTTTGTATCAGAGGTATATATTTTCTCCAGGATTCTCCACCTGAGATCATCAGAAGAGTGATCTTTATCCATGAAATGTTTGACTAGCGGTGCTGTTGCTTTTTTAGTTCTGATAGATGAGCGATGCTCACTCAATCGTGTTTGGATGGCTCGACCTGTCTCGCCAACGTACCCTAGATTACATGGGCACATTATTAAATAGACTAGATTCTGCGTCTTACAGTTCCACATGTCTGACGCATTAATAGTAATGCTATTGTGAGTCCATGATTCTCCTTCAAGTATAGAGTTACATGACTTGTATGAGGAGCATTTAAAAGTGCCTCTAATGGATTTAGTACCATTTATTGATTTCTGCACCATTCCAGTATTCCCATTAGAAAACCTGGAATGCACCACCCAATCTTTTAGATTTTTATTTCGCCTATGGGCGAAGAGTGGTTTTGTAGTTTTTTATCATCACTGGGGTTGCTGTTCAAAATATGCCAGTTCGCATTTACGATTTGCGTATCAACCGATGAGGATAGCCTCTCTCCAGGAATTTTTTTCTCATAGTTGCAGCTTGTACATCATAATCTTTGAGATTAGAACAATTCCTTCGTACCCTTAGGAATTGAGAAAAGGGGATATATTCTTTTTGATTACGTGGGTGGAAACTACTAAAGTGCAATATGGTATTTCTTGCTGTGCTTTTAACAAATAGGTAGGCTTCTAACTTACACACGTTATTCCTAATCATAATGTCCAGGAATTCTACCTGAACATTACTTGTGTGTTCAGTAAACTTAAGGTTTACATCAGCCGCAATGATCCACTCTAAAAATTCAATCAGAGAGTTCTTCCCATTGGTCCAGATAAAGAAGATGTCATCTATATATCTGGACCAATATCAGAACCACAGTGCCCTAAACAAGGCTGACTATCGATTTTTTTATATATATAAGGTAATCTCGTTTTTTATACATAGGCAGAACCTCACGAGGTCTTGTGATCAACAAAAGTTAAAATGTAACTATTACTATTTTGAGAGAGGGACAGAAGGTTTCTTAAATATGTCCCCTTCCTCTTTAGTTTTGCTACACTCCAGACGCCTCTACCATCTATGTCCGGACTACAGCTACTCGGTATCATCAATATGCGAGTTGCTTGAAACCTACAGGTATTCTAAAACTAATACTAATAAGTTTAATCTGTATCATAATACTAGTCGCTAATAGGTATGTCAGCTTTTATATATATATTCAAACACCCCTACATCCCCCCCTTTAATATAACGTTTATACAATCACATGGAACACTATGGAGTATAGCACAAGTTACTGTCGGGTGTTGTCGATAGCAATTTATTTCTCGGGTGTTGTCCAATTAATGGGAGTCAGAATAATTGTATGCTGTTTTATTAAAAAATGCATTGTGAGATAGATCAGTTTTGAAGTGTATTGTGTAATTTTAAGTTTTATATAACATTTGACATGAAGATCAAACATTTAAATGCTAATCTAATGTTAGTTTTTTATGTACCTTTGTTGAAATAGATTTTAATCGTGGCTTTCCTGAAGAAGGCGTCCCACCCACGCCGAAACGCGCGTCGAAAGATTTAATTTTTGCCACATTTTATATAATTTTTTTTACAGTATTGTTTTTTTCCTGATTGCAATGTTCTGTTAATTTGATGAAGAATACAATTGATTATGAAAACAATTTATGTATGATAGTATGTGAATCCTTTCGTGAGGATTTCTTATCTTTTCACATAAATAAAAACGACTAATTCTGACTTTCAATCTTTTTTTATTCATTGATACTAGTAATTATATGTTTATTGGTCATCATATATAGGAAATGTTTAATTGTGTTGTCTGACTCTACATTTGATTGGTACACCGTGTTGCATTCATGATTGATTGCCTAGGAATGATAAAGCATTGCAGACCCCATATTTTCCTTGTCACACTAGTGGATGGCAAGGTCCATGCCATTGATGTACTTTCTACATCATATGCTGTGGCCTTATTGAACGTTAAGTATGCATGGAAGAAGTTAGATAGTTCTGCCAAGTTTTAGGAGCCCGAGCACATACTGTGGTAACAGGACAGCAGTGCGCCAATTTGTTTAAAAACCAGCAATCAAATATAGCAAAAAATGTGGTTGACCACGTAAAACGGGGCACTTTCTCCCAGTTCTAAAAAGGTCCAAAGTTAGGATTTGCACAATAACATGTTACAATTTGTCATGCTTGACCTATGTCTAAACGTGTGGAATAGTTTCAGAAACTGAAATGAAAACGGACGCCCACGTGACGGGTGCCTATACTGCTCCATGTTGCCACTTCCAGGGGCGGTGCAAAACTGTCACAGGGTCTGATGGGGCCATCTATTGGCATGGGTGGGGGAGCACTTACTGCAAAAGTTCCAGATCTAGTCTGGTGCCTGTGATAATTTAATAGGTGGGGAATATGCGGTTAAAAATAGCATCCACCACAAAGAGTGGTCTTAATGGTAAGTAATGTGTTCCTCTTGTATGTTTTGAGGCTCTTCAACCCTTCATTTAAAGCCCCTGACTCCTAGACATAAAAACTTTATTGCTCTTGCATAGGCAAAATGAAGAAATATATTGCTGTTTTGGTTTAGTTCTTACACCAGCAGCCTACTGCTTATGTATTGCTTCTGCGGTCAGGAAATGTGCTTGTTCTCCGTCCCTTGCAAAAGAGAGAGTTGATGCATCCTGCGTCTGTGGAAGCTGGGGGTTGTATGGTTTAAGCTCTAAAAAGTAGGTTCAAGTTCAAGAGCTCTATGCCCTATATTTAATCTGACGTGGTCCTATTACTAACATGGTAGCTTAGCTAATCAAGTTTTTTTTTTTTTTACTACAGCAATAGTCACTTCCTGCATCTAACAGTATTTGATACTCTGCTGTCATCCTGGGTCTTAAGAGTCAGACATCCTATGCAAAGGATACAGCTGGCTTATATCATATGTACAGGAACGCAGCCAATCTCTGTCCTTTCCGCTTTTCCTCTCTCAGGTGGAGGCACAATTGGATTGTATCATAGGACTAAATATGCAGTACCAGACTGATAAACTCTTCAAAATACTTTACGCTGAAATCCATTTTCTCTAAAGGATAAATAACCTAGGCAACCGGAAAACCCTGAATATTTTTTACAATATCTGGTGTTCCCTCTCTCTAGAAGATCTCAAATACTCTGCAACACTCCATTTATTGGTTTGGTTGTAATTTAACACGAAGATTTTGACAGAACACCTGTGGAACTACTGTTCCAGAGAATTCAGCTTCATTAATCATCTTTCCTCTGACTAAGCTTATAATTGTTATTGGCTGCCTCATCATGAATAGGAATTCACATATGAAAATAGGCAATTGTAGAAAGAGACGGGTCCTAATAATTGTACCTCAGTTCTTGAAATATATCCCAATTTCCAGAGATCATGTGCAAAATTCCATGTTGTATTTCCAACCAAGTGATTGGAGTGATAATTGTAAAGGAACAACCAACACATGTTGACTGTCAGGCCAAGGGCTTTTTTCGGAAGTCGAATTCAGTAGTGATTAGACCATTGCCATCCATTCTGACAGCCCACTTAGTCAGAACCTTTCGTATGCATAAAGTAATCTGACTATCCATTTATCCCATACTGTTATCTACAACAGGTTTATAGTTGCACTCACTCTTCCTTACGGTATGGTCGGTATAGTACTCTATTGCCTCAATGGACTAGTTCCCGGCTTGGGAAATACATAAAACATGTCTTTCTGTTTGAATTTCTAGCACTGTGAACTTCACAGGAAAAATGTCTAGGAACTTGCAAACCACTTTTAGAAATGACCAACTCAACATAATTTATTCCTACGATCTTAAAACTATATAATATCACTGGCAGCAGAAGAAAGGGTCCCCAAGTGAAACTGTTCTGTGTCATCCAATAACTACTTTTGAAGCAAATCATTCTGTTTTGAGCAGCATAGGTGGTACACATGGACTTGCTTCCTGTAGAAAGAGATTTAAAGTCCATGGTGTTTTATTCTGTGACTCTATGGCTTTGCTCATTACTTTTCTGTCTTTCAAGCTCCTTTTCCTCTCTCTCATCACCCTATCCTCTCATCACTCTTCCTCAAGTACCGATATTTTTTGCCATCTCTATGGCTGAAACATTGTTTGGCAATATCCATCTTCTTTCAAACTGAAGTGCATCAGCAAACATCAAGTCAACATTGTGGGTTTATGAACCTTTAGACACTGCACATATAAGCTGTTCAGGGCAACATTGTCTTTTCATTGCTTCTGTGTTTGACACATGTTGTTTCTTGTGGTCTGGACTGAGGGGTGATTATGGCGAGACCAGTTAATATTTTTGGTTTAGGTGGGCATTGTGCTTGAAAGAAAGATCAGAGGAAGAATCTCTTGAGAGGGTGTTCAGTTGAATTGCTTTGTGAGACTTTAGGGATTGTGATCTAATCACAGTGGGATATTGGAGCGTCACAAGCTTTTTATTTTGGATAAAGTACTCCTTTTTATTTTTGCTTGTGGAATTTGATTGCTATTTCACAAAGGTCACTATTTGGAGTGTCGCTCAGAATATAATGTTCTTGTTGCACACCATATGATTTGTTCAAAGGAAAACTTAAAATTAAGAATAGTTTTATAAGAGAATATTATATGATTGCATTTGCTGACTTGATAGATATTAATAGTGACAAGTCATGTATGTTTCTTTTTTTCAGGGGCATCATGGATTAGCTGGGGTTTTGTAAAAGGAGCAGAATATACTGGAAAAGCTATTCACAAAGGGGCTTCAAAACTAAGGGAGCACATTCAACCAGATGAAAATCCCACTGAAGTAAGCCCAACTGTTGCAAAGGGATTAAATGTGGCAAAGCAAGCAACTGGCGGTGCGGTGAAAGTTAGTCAATTCTTGGGTAACTATGAAATGTTATACTCGTCATAAAATGTGGAAATAAAGATGTGAGCAAAGTGGTTGTAAATGTCAGTTACATATGAGTGTGGCTAAGTGATTAAAAATCAAAATTTGTGTTTGCCATCTGTGGCAAACTTGATACTGTTTCCTCTCAAAATATTGTATTAGGAGTGGAGATGCACCCAATGACTTTTCATATCAAACATCTACATGTCTTTATTTTTTTTCAAACCAGGACTGTTACCTAAACGCTACCCAAAAAGTATTTTCAATTTTTATCAGTAAGGCTTATTAATAAATATAGTACTGTCTCTTCTTATCTTTTTTGCATTTGTTTGCATTCTTTTATGGCCACGCTTCAGGATAACGTATAGAAATCATGAGACAACCTACCCATACTGCCTACAGCTCCCACGACGCAACAGTTTGCTTAGGCAAGCCAGTCAACACACGCATGCTGCTCCTGTGCCATCCGTGATCCATTGGCTTTTCAGGTGATATTCAGGCATCTCTCATGGATATGCCTTTCTACGAGTCTCACATTTTTGATGATAAGTCTGACTTTGTCCTCAAGCGTTTTTAAAGAAAGCAGATATACTGTATTGACTACCTTTTTTTTCCCCTTTAACGGGGTTTTGTCACTGTCAAGGTCCACTGTCTCAACAACAGGTACCCCAGTCATTTCAGGGTCTGGGTAGGGGATCTAGCAGGTCAGCTCAGGACAACAAGGGGAAGAAACTTCCCGGCCTTTACGGTAGTAGCCGTCAAGATGCTTTTGTTTTCCCTGAGCAGAACATGACCACCCGTGGGAGGCAGGATCTCTATTTTTCCATGGATGGAAAGCAGTTGCATCCAACAGGTGGGTTCTGCCGATAGTCCAAAGGGGCTATGCCTTGTCATTCCTTTCCATCTAACAGTCTATTCCACTTACTTCAGAGCAGCTTTTGTAGTACCATTTCTCTATTTTTCTGTAGTCCAGACTCTTCCGGAGAAAGGAGCCATAGAGCGGGTCCTCGCCGCGGTAATCAGAACTGGGTGCTGTTCCCACTATTACATAATGCAGAAGATTGGCATAGACATTGGCTCTATTTTAAATCTTCAACCCCTCAAACTCTTTCCGCGGAGTGAAAGTTCAAGATGTGCACACTGGTTCTTTCTGTCCGGGAGACTGGATGGCGGTGTTGCATCTGAAGAATGCCTATTTCATGTCCTCTCACCGTAGGTCCACAGACTCTACCTGTGGCTCAAGGTGGGCCACAAGCATTTTCAGTTTGCTGTGCTCCCTTTTTGCCTCACCAGTGACCCCCTGGTGCTCACAAACGTGATGGCAGAGTTCACAACGCATCTTTAGAGGTTTGCGGGTACCAGTCTTCCCCTTTCTCTGCAACTCTCTTTTGAAGGTAGGCTTGCCACGGGCAGTCGTATACCACCTCCAGATGACCGCAAACCTCCTTACATTGTTGGGGTTCACAGTCAATGTGCCAAAGTCATACCTGATCCCTTTAGTTGAAACCATCCTGGATATGTTGCATTTTCGATCCTTCCCTCTAGAACGAGTCCAGAATAATCAGGGTATGATCCGATGTTTATGCCTCAGTACTTAGTCTCAATAAGGATGGTTCTGAGGCTTCGCCACTACTGGGGAGGTCAAGTGGGAAAGGTGCAGATAGAGCACCTGCATTCTTTTTTTTTCTCAGTGACCCCTGCCCATTTGCTGGCAAATGTCCTGACAGGTAGGGTACCAGCCCTGAGCTGGAAATACTTCTTCCTGTCAAATGGTTTCTCAATGAAATCCCAGTACTGTTCTAATGCAGGCCTTGTCTTGAATTCTAAAAACCGGCCTGTCAAATGCTTTACTGAGCCACTAGAGCATACTGTTACCATTACCATATCACAGTACATCTCCTTCAAGGTCTTCTTTGACGGAAAAGGAGCATTGAGGGGGATCGGCCCATAATTCACTCAGACCTAGGTTCACCAACAACGACCTGATCTCTCTCAACCATTTAACCTTATGAAAACGATCAGTATCCGTTACATCTTTGAGACCCTTGGCATAATGTGCAAGTTCAGCCGTACACCACAGTCTTCGCCAATATAAAAGGGGGCGGAGTTTTGCCAAATCCATTACTGCTTTCCTACCCAGGTCTAGCAGCAATGGGCGCATAGGTGTACTTTTCGGGACACTGGTGACCTTTCGAAGAAAGGAATTTTCAGCTACAGATAGGGTAGATAAATTCGTAAATCACCAGAGCTCCACTCCGTAAAGAGCGGAGCTTAGCACATTCATGCCATAGATCTCCATCAATGGGCTAATCGGCTTGGAGAAAGAAGATCTAAATTTAGCTGCAAGGACCCCGGCCTGCTGTTTATGCTTTAATGTGGCCACGTCAATTTGTTTAGACCACCCCATATCTGCCTGTAGCGTGACTCCTAGGTAAGTAAATGCATCAACTTTCTCGAGGGGAGCATTATTCATATGTACCTTACCCCCTAAATGATCTATGCTCATTAAAAGACATGAACTTTGTTTTTTCCGTATTAATTACAATGACCCGGATGGAGCAGAAATCCTCAAACCTACTCAAGGCTTTTTGCAGACCACTGGGAGTTTTGGAGACGATTAAAGTATCGTTCGCGAACATGAGGATAGGTGTATGTTACCCCAGTATTGGAACTTTCATAGGTTCCCATGCTTTGTATCATTCCCCGTCGCCGGAATGGGAGTCTCGGTAACAAAAATACCATAGCTGTAGGTACAAAAGACAATGGAAAAAGGCCTAGGCCTCATTCCCTTTTGTAGCATATCACCCTCTTTGTGTAAAAGAGACCAAATTTTGGCATCAGCCAATCAGAAGTGCCTCACCACTTAGAACCTTCCTGAAGTAACCTCAGAGCCTCAGATTTTCTTCCGCACGTTGTGCTTAGGGAGTCTCCTTTGAGCTCTGCTCAACTTCTACTCTTATAAAGGTTTTACTTCAGAATTTTCTTCAGAATCTTTCAAATTCACTTCAGGATGTTAGCTGTCTTCCAGGATGTCGGATATTGTGAAGAAAAAAACCCTTTTCAAGCCTTGTTCCTTCTGTGGCAAGAAGAGGCTTTTTGTGGAAGATAAGCATAAGGATTGCATATATTGCCTCTATCCTGACCACCAGGCTGCTGACTGTAAGATCTGTCGCACCTTTTCAGCCAAAACCCTCCGGGACCGTGAGGGTAGGCTCTTGACATGGCTTCAAAAGCTAAAATCCAGGAAGGATACTGTCTCAAGTGACAGTGACGAGGCAGCGTCGATGGCTTCTACGACAAGGTCAGTGAAGAGGGGTAGGGGTTCCCCTTCATCTTCTTTGGAAAGATCTTCAAAGGCCTCAAAAAAGACCCCCAGTGAGTCTGAGAGCCAAGGTCCCAGCAAATCTCCTCACAAGAGTGTAAAGGAGAGGGAAGGACCAACTACGTCTACCGGTGAGAAGACTGCCACAGCCTTCAAAACACCTTCATCCCAGTCTTCTGAGAGGAGTTCAAAGTCCTCGACGACGAAGACGTCGACGGCGGAGGTTCAGTCGACAGAAACACCTAAATTAGGTTTGTCGTCGTCGAAAACACCGTCGACAGGAAAGCCACCGTCGACGGCCGAGTCCTCACCGTCGACGGAGAAGCTGAAGACGCCGACGATGAAGGGGCCGTCGACGAAGGAGTCGACGTCGATGGTGCCGTCGACGACAAAAGTCCTGTCGACGACGAAAGTCCTGTCGACGGCGAAGGTCTTGACGACGAAGGTCCCGTCGACGGCGAAGGTCTTGTCGACGACGAAGGTCCCGTCGACGACGAAAACTACTATGGCGTCGACGATGATGGTGCCGACGTCCATCATGACGACGATGTCGACGACTACGGTCTCGTCGACGAGGGCGTCGACGACTTCTACTGTGACTATGTCAACAGCTGGCGTGTCGACAGTTTCATCGTCGACGACGCCAATCTCGACGACGCGAATACAACCGTCGACGACGGAACCAACAATATTATCCACAGAAAAGAGGATCACCATTTCTGTGACAAGGATCACGCCAGAAATGACGTCTCCAAGGAGTGTATCTCCTCTGTTGCCGACCATGCTCCTTCAGGAGGGAGAGTCAGAGGAGGATGAACAGGATACTTTCAGCTATGCCAATAGTCCCTCCCAGCTTTTTGTCAAATGCCAGGAAACGGATTCAGAGGGCGAATACGGCCAAGCGGAGGTTGGTCGTCTTCAGATGCAGCAGCAGCAATCTGAGCAAGGAATGGTTACAGTTCAAGCATCTTTCCTTCAGGATCTGCATAAGATGCTGCAAGACTATAAATCTAAGGCGAATAGGCCTTTTCCAGTTTCGTCAACGCCTACTACGCCCACAAGGGCTCCGGCTTCATTTGAGAGGCCTACTTCTCCGGCTCCAGCTTCCCCTCATCCTCAAACGTCCTTTCAGCAGGATTCCTCGGGACGACAAGAGGGCCATGATGATGATGATGATGATTCCTCGGATGAGGACCAGCAGACTGATCATATCTCTAATCCTGATACGGAATATGATGAATATGTCATTGACAATCCCTCATCTCCAGTTCCGGACCCGGCGGACTCCCCGCCAGCGGACATTGGGGGTTTCCATCAGCTGATGGAGAGAGCTGCTGCACGATTTAAATTGGCCATGCCCAAAGTCACTACAGATTGTTTCTTATATGACTTTAAGGAACCCTTTCGGAAAACTACTAGGTCCATTCCTATTGTGGAACACTTATGGAAAGAAGGCATAAAGGCTATGAAACACCCAGCGACGGTGGTCCCGGTGCTATCGCGTCTAGATAAAAAATACAAGGCGACCGATGATGCTCCTGCGACCTTAACAGGTCACCCAAGGCCAGACTCTGTGATCTCGCAGGCGGCGCGGAGAAAATCACGCAACCCTTCTGCCCCACTGACAACTCCTCAGGACAAAGAAAGGCGGAGGTTGGATAACGTGGGAAAAAGATTCTCCTCTATGGCAAGTTTGCTGGTGAGAGCGGCTAATGCCCTAGCAATCCTGGGTAGGTACGACCGCCAGCTCTGGTGCGATGTGGCCCCGTACCTTGACCACCTGCCTCCGGAATCTACGATAGAGGCAGAGAGGCGACGTCGATGGAAATTATCGACTGTGCAATGAATATTGCCACAACGGCATTCTGTTCATTGGCTGGAGCGGCAGTACTTCGTCGCCAAGGATGGCTTAAGGCTACCTGGTTTCGGCCTGAAATCCAGAACAAGGTCTTGGATCTCCCCTTTGATGGAGAAGCTCTGTTCGACAAACTCATTGACGAGACCCTGCAGGACATAAAAAAGGACACAGAGACTGCCAGGTCCTTGGGGACCCTTCAATTCAGAAAGTCTCCTTTCAAGGGATCCAGAGGCAGGGGTGGTAATTACAGAGGATCCTTCCAACAGCAACGCTATTCCACCACGGGCTCAGGTTCCCAACAATACTGCCAGCCTTATCAACAGCAGCAGGGCCAGTCTACCAACTACTCCAGGCCTTACAATAAAGGAAAGCAAGCTGGATGAGGACGGGATTCGTCCAAGCGCCAATAGCGTCCTCCTGGCTCTTCCTACTGGACCCTCCTTCAGGGAATCATCAGTTGGAGGCAGGGTCAACAAATACCTTCACAACTGGTCCAGGATAACATCGGACCGTTGGGTGCTCAACATAATTCGGAAAGGGCATACCTTGGAATTCGCGCAAGTCCCTCCACCCAAAGCCCCGGCAGCCACTCCATCGAAACACCAGCGTCTCCTTCGGCTCGAAGTTCAACAGATGCTCCGGAAGGGAGCGATAGAGCCGGTTCCCTCAAACCAAAGGGGTCAAGGATTCTATTCCAGGTTCTTCCTGGTGAGGAAAGCGCTAGAGAAGTGGCGCCCCATTTTAGATCTCAGGGAGTTAAACACCTATCTCATCTCCCTGTCCTTCCGGATGGTGTCTCTCCAGGACATCTTGAAGCTTATCAGCCCGGGGGATTTCATGGCCACGCTCGATCTCGAGGATGCCTATTTCCACGTTCCAGTTGACCCAGCACACAGAAGGTTTCTGCGATTCACAGTAGCCAAGAGACATTACCAGTTCAGGGTTTTACCCTTTGGACTCCGCTCAGCCCCAAGGATTTTCACAAAGGTGCTGGCGCCAGGAGCAGCTTTCCTGCGAAAAAATCATTTTCAGATCTTCCCCTATCTGGACGACTGGTTACTGAAAGCTCCGTCCAGAGAAGCAGCGCTGAAGGCTGTTCAGGCTTGTACCAATTTATTTCAGAACTTGGGACTCACTCCTTACAACGAGAAGTCTGTCCTAGTCCCGTTCACAAGAGCTCGTTTCCTAGGGGCGATCTTGGATTCGAAGCTCTCAAGAGCCTTCCCTACTCCGGAAAGGAGGCAGAAATTACAAACCATGGCCCAAGACTTACAAACAAATAAGTGTCTTTCAGTACGCCGCTACAAGTCTCTGCTGGGAGTAATCTCGTCGTGCATCCCACTAATTCCTCATTGCCGACTAAGGATGCGTCCTTTGCAGGAGCAACTAGACAATCAGTGGCAACAGGTCCACGGTTCATTCGAAGACAGAGTGACGATCACTCCAGAGATGAAGGAAGCGGCCTTATGGTGGACAGATCAAAACAACTTGTCCCAAGGTCTATCCTTCGCAAACGACCCGTCTCCACAAGTGGTAACAACGGACGCGTCATTGGAGGGTTGGGGAGCGGTGACGCAGGACCTACATGTCAGCGGTCACTGGTCACCCCAGGAGAAACACCTCCACATCAATCTGTTGGAACTCAGGGCGATACGATTGGCTCTACAAGCTTTTCTTGCTCGCCTGGAAGGTTCACAAGTGCTAATCAGGACGGACAACACCACGGCCATGCACTATGTGAACAAGGAGATAGGAACCAGATCGCGCCCATTGTCGCAAGAAGCTCAGCAGATCTGGGAATGGGCAATCCTTCACAGGATGTCACTGAAAGCAGAACACTTGCCGGGTGTCCTAAACTAAAACGCCGACAGACTGAGCAGGTCATCCTCGATCAGCCACGAATGGGAGTTGAATCAGAGAGTCTTAGAGCAGGTCTTCAGCCTGTGGGGCAAGCCGGACATCGATCTTTTTGCCACTCCGACCAACAAAAAATGCCGGTCTTACGCAAGCAGGCTTCCCCATCAACATTCACTGAGAAATGCGCTTTCGATAGCTTGGTCGAAGACATTTGTCTACGCTTTTCCCCCCATTCCCTTATACCACGACTGATCAGGAAAATCAAGGTGGAGCTCTGCAGGATGATCCTGATAACCCCGGCTTGGCCGAGGCAGTTCTGGTACATGGAGCTCCATCTGTTGTCGATAGCTCCTCCCTTACCTTTGAGGATTCTGCCGGATCTTCTCACGATGTCCGACGGACAAATTTGGCACCCAGACCCACAGTCGTTACACCTGACTGCATGGCTCCTGAGCAGCGAGAGTTTATGAACCTGCCCTTGTCAAAGGAGATTAAGGAAGTTCTGTCTCAAGCAAGGGCTCCTTCAACGAACAGGACTTACCACCTTAAGTGGAAAAGATTCTGTTGTTGGTGTAGGACACAAAGCATTGAGCCTTTCAATTCCAAACCTCATCAGATCCTACCTTACTTGCTGTCCTTGGCCAAGTCGGGACTAGCTCATTCATCAATTAAGGTCCATTTGGCTGCTTTGTCACGGTTCAGAAGGACAGGAACCGGTCCGTCCTTGTGGTCTTCCAGGATAATCAAGCAATTTCTTAAGGGCTTGTTCAGGGTCTATCCACCGGTGAGACCGCCCCCTCCTACAGGGCATTTGAATTTGGTCCTTTCTCAACTCATGAAGGGTCCATTTGAACCAGTCCATCGTTCTGACATAAAATATATTTCGTGGAAACTGGCTCTCCTTCTTGCTCTCACGTCAGCTCGGCGTGTTGGAGAACTACAGGCTTTGACCATCCAAGAGCCTTTCCTTCAGTTCAAGAGAAACACTGTGATCATGAGGACTAATCCTAGGTTCATGCCAAAGGTTCCCGCGGATTTCCACTTGAATGAACCGGTCATTCTAAAGTCGTACTTCCCTCAACCTTCTACGCCAGCAGAAAAAGCATTGCATTCGTTGGATGTACAACGATGCTTGAAATTCTATTTGGAACGGACTAAAGATTTTCGAAAATCTTCTCAACTATTTGTAGCCTTCGGGGGTCCTAGAAAGGGCCTTCCGCTCTCCAAACAAGGTGTTTCGAGATGGATCCCGAGTGCCATTCTACATTGCCACAAGGCTGCAGGGAAACTTCTAACTGGGAAGATCTGAGCACATTCCACAGATCTGTGGCTTCTTCAACAGCCCTTTTCGCGGGAGTGCAGATTAAAGATATTTGCAGAGCTGCTACCTGGAGCAGCGTGCACACCTTTACCAAGCATTACTGCTTGGAATCTCTACAACAAGATGATGCAGCAGTAGGACAGGCTGTCCTGAGGAACCTCTTCCACTAAGGGTGAGCTTTCCTTTCTTTCCCACCTTCCGTCTTTCACATTTTGTATTTTATGTCATGTTGCCTATTGCTATAATTTACGATGCAAAATGTGATTATCTTGCCAACTGCTTGCTATTCTGATACAAAGCATGGGAATCTATGAAAGTTCCAATACTGGGGTAAGAAAACAAGTTACTTACCTGTAACTTTGGTTCCCCAGTATTGGTAACTTTCATAGATTCCCATGCGCCCACCCACCTCCCCGAGGAAAGCTCAGCCTACTACAGATATGGTGTCTAAGTACACAACGGCTACGAAAATCTGAGGCTCTGAGGTTCCTTCAGGAAGGTTCTAAGTGGTGAGGCACTTCTGATTGGCTGATGCTAAAATGTGGTCTCTTTTACACAAAGAGGGTGATATGCTAAGGGAATGAGGCCTAGGCCTTTTTCCATTGTCTTTTGTACCTACAGCTATGGTATTTTTGTTACCGAGACTCCCATTCCGACGACGGGGAATGATACAAAGCATGGGAATCTATGGAAGTTACCAATACTGGGGAACCAAAGTTACAGGTAAGTAACTTGTTTTCTTCTTCCGCCAGCATCGGGGCATCTGAGGGGACCGCAGAGAGGAAATCTGCCACCCCGTTAACGAAGAGTGAAAACTGGGTTGGTGCGAGCACACAACCCTGACGCACTCCTCTGCTAATGACAAATGACTCCGTAACCTCACCCCTGGCCCCCCACCGGACCTGCGCATGGTTACCCTCGTGTAAGCGGACGATCAAGGATAATAATTCAGAGGACATCCCCATCTCACTTAAGACACGCCACAGCCTACATCGTGGCACTAGATCAAAGGCTGCCTTCAGGTCCACAAATACCGCGTACAGGGCCCCTTTCCCCCAAACAACTGTCTTCCAATAGATATTAATAAAGCGGAAGACCTGATCGATAGTACTTGCAAGAGGTCGGAAACCCGCCTGCAGTGAAGTAAGGATTTGCTCATCTTCCATCCATGACTGCGTTTTTTGCAAAATCAGTCTGCCCATGATCTTTTGAATGGAGTTCATAAGACTAATTGGCCTGTAATTTGCTGCTACAGATTTGTCACCCTTCTTAAATACTGGAATTATCTCCGCCCCTTTCCAGGAAGCCGGGATTGGGGCACCACAGGCAATTGCATTTTCTAAATGTCTAATATACAATCGCCAAGAATGTTTATGACTTAAGAAAACGTCCGCAGGGATACTATCCATTCCAGGGGCACGTCCCGGTGTAATAGAATCTAATGCCCGATCCACATGCACTAGTGTGAATATCCCACTAGTAAAAAAAAGAATGGGCATACGGGTCAATGTACTGTTCGTCCTCCAGGGAAGCATACTGGGGTTCAAAGTATTCAACCCATAAGTGATGGGCAACATTGTTCGGCGAGGGATCTGGACACTGCCCCCATCCCACTTATACGTGTCCCAAAATACTTTAGAATTTCGGGACACTCATGCTTCCTTAAGCTCCTGCCATCTTGCCTGGTCCCAGAGTTTTTTGGCTTTTTAACTGCTTTCCTATAGGAATCCCGCGCCGACCTCACTCTTACTGGGTCCCCAGCATCTAGAGCTGTCCCCAATGCCCTCAGAGAAAGGCGACATTTTACATTAAACCACCCTTCCACTTTCTTGTACCTGTCTTTCTTAATATTAGCAGGTTTGCAGAAGAATAGTTTTAGCTGATCGAAGAGCGTAGTATGCATCTCCGTAACCTGGGACAGCAAGGTCTGGCTTCCCTCACCAGTTCCCCACACTTCCAATACCCTGTCTACCTCCTTATTCATGGCTATTAATGTTTCTGGAAGTTCAGAAACGTTTCTCCATTTCAGATGTCGCGTGTCATTAGTTAGTGCCAGCTCACTACCCCCTGCCTCTACCCTAGTAGATAAGGCTTCTCCAAACAGCCCAGTCATTGTAACAATAAGTGGGTCATGATCGCTTTCAGCACGAGTGGTAACGACCATATCCCTTACAAACTGCACAATGACAGACTTACTAGCACATAGTCGATACGACTCGACCTGAGACCGTTATTAAAGGTGTTGCCCCCCCGCTTATCAGACAATGTTCACCCATTTACGGCTCTCAGCTGCTGGCCTACACACATCCCCTTCATTTGGATAGCCGCCGCTGACCATTTCTTAATTGGCTCAATCTCCAGGGTAGGTATGCCCCATTTTACATCTTCATCCTCCGTGAGGCACTGATCCTCAAGCCCTAGTGGTTCAAACATAGTGTTAAAATCCCACACGACTATTGTACCAGTGTTCCTCGGCATACCATCCAACAACCCCTCCAGGTCCGCTACAACTTCCGAATGTCTCCCACCAATGAAGCCTCTTGCATAGACGTTAAAAATACACAAGCTAGGACCCTGCTCTGGGATGATTTTTATTGCAAGGATATCAATGTTATTTATGGGTATTTGGGATACTTTGCATCGCAGTGTCTGCCGTACCCAAACCATTAAACCCCCCATTGCTCGGCCCTTTGCTTGTTTTACCGCGGGAACCTGAAAAGTGAGATACCCTAGTCGAAACACGGGCTCTACCGCCCAAGTCTCTTGAAGGAGACATATATCATGGGCTTTGATGAAGTCTGACCATTCGGGAAGTACTAGCTTGGAGCCCAGCCCTGCGATGTTCCAGGATAGTAGTGTCGCACCCTATAAACCCTATAAATACCACGATCCACTACCATGGAACAGCCATCCTGGACAGGTGATGGATCAGAACTCCTAGTCAGCCCCGAAGTCGGTAAAAATCCATTAGCCCCAATTCCACCAGGGGATCTTGAACTACCATCAACAGGGGCTGTGTTCACTATAATCCTGCCAGGCGGGGTATTGATTAAACTAGGAACAGCATCAACCAGATCGCCCAAGTTTTGATCAAAGTGAAGGGGGTTGACAACTTTCTGAACACATACTGGGATTTGATGACTAGGAGTGATTTGATTTCAATCGCACTCCTCTAGGCCAGATAGAGCATCATACCTATTCCCTGTACAGACACCAAAACCACCCCCAGCCCATTGGACAGACCCACTCCTTCCTACCTGGGCATTCAAGGGACCTAGGGAAGTGACTGGGTAAAAATAAGTTAGCGGAAATGGTTTGATAAGGGAGTCCGTACCATGATAATCCCAGCTACAAATGTGCTCAACAACTCTGGTATCCCTGAAATTAATGATAATACTATCCCCCTTTATAGTTTTACATCTTGACCCAACCCAATCCACCCTTCTTGCAAATAGAATTTCAGCCAATACCCTAGGGGGTAGGGACCGATTCGTGTTGAGCCAGTGGATACACTTATTTTTCAAGTCTGGATAATCCTCTCGTTGGCCTGGTCTTAGTGAGGGAACCCCCGCCAAAATACACACATATGGAACAGAGGCCGGGGGAAGGTCTATACATGGAAGACAGTCTAGCGATGGGTCATCGGACACCCTTTTACTACAGCCTGGGTGTTGGGTCCCCAAGTTCGATCCACCCACCCCTGATCCTTTACCACCCGGTAGCCGCACTCCATTGATACCATCCAAACTGGTCTGAGGGGTTGGGTCACTAACAGTCATGGATGTTTTACTTCTCGGTACCGATACCAGCGTTGACTGCATTGGAGGGTTAGAATTTGGGATAGCCTCAGAAACGCCCACATTCCCATGCCCACACCTTGTACTAACCACAGACCCACCAATGCCTTTGGCCTTAGCCCCTGCAGCTTCAAGGGTTGTAAGTCTCTTTTCGATGGAGTCCAGTCTATTATAGATTGGAATGCAAGACCTATAAAAAAGCTGTTCAAGTTTGTCCCACGTTTCTGTGGCCAGTCCAATGGAATGTCCATCCTGGGTGGCGTCACTGGGTCCGTCACAGCTGCCATCGGGGACAGAACCTCAGTACTATTATTTAAAGATGTAGATATAACCCCAGGAGTTTCAACTAGAGCATTTGTCTTCTTAATTTTAGCTTTTCTTCCCTTATGGGCTCCACCCCAGCGCTTCCTTTTGGTCACCGGTATTGGTTGTACAGATTTTACACCTCGCGTTGGACGGGCCCTTACAGTGTTCTCCATGGGGTCAAGCAAAATACTGCGTTCTATGAAACCAGTTCATACATCCTGCATATTACCTTGGGTGGGGCTTGAATGGGCAGACTCCCCATGGGCTGAATGTATGAGAACAGAATGGGTACAGTGGTTCACCCTAGCACCTTCACTGGTACTATTATGGGAACGTTAGACCAATTCATTGTAAGGGCTTCATCAATTGTAGCCCGTGAAATCGACCGTACAGAGAAAAGGCTGTCACTGGATCCTGCTTTTAATAAAAGGTCCTCAATAGGACCGCTGGCTAGGGTGGTGTCCCCTATTACTATTCCAGGCTCTGACGCTCCCCTAAGTGAAGCTGCTGGGGTGAACCACCTGCATTCAGTTCAGCCTGCTGGAGTTGCAGGCCGTTCACTTAGCATTGAAAGCTTTCCTGATATCCATGCTAGCTCAGGTCCTCTCAGACAAAACCACAGTCCTGTTGAGTGGAGTGGTGTCCCGGATTCTGTGCCAAGAGGCCCTGCACCTCCGGGCCTGGCTGAATCATAAGGGCATCTCCCTGATCATACACAACTTTACATGATATTTAAATACAAGGGTGGGCAAACTCAGTTGGCAATGCCTAGCAAATCACAAATGGCAACTCCACCCGTAGGTGGCTGAGGCCATCTTATTTTTTTTTAACTTCTTTTTATTAGCATTTTCACCAAGAACAACAACAGCTTGTTACATAGCACTGAGGACTAAGCATATTACAACTTATCCACATCTCTTGAGCAGTATACCTATTGATTTTTGTTTCCACCTTTACGACTCGCATTACGATGTTATAATCTGATGCCAGGTAAGATTGTCACCAATTTAACCCTATATGGTAGTCCATTGAAGGTGTCTTCCAGTGCGGGAAGTCAGTCAGTAGCGCCCCGAAAGTCTGTGGAGCGTTTCTGTCAAGTATCTGTTGTCTGTGAGTTCAGAAGTAAGTAAGTCATTAGTGGCCCCATATATCTAAGGGTCTGGAGCTTGTTAGCAGTAGTTCTGAGTATGTGGTTAGCTGTTCCTAGCAGTATGTCATATCATGGAGCCAATCCTTGAACTTTGGGGCTCTACCATGCCCTCATAGACATGCCACCCTGCATTTGGCCACCAACAACCCAAGGGCATCAGTTCTTCTAATGGTTGCCTCTTCTGCCTCTGTATATCCGTGTATTGGTATTAGCGGGGTTAGGTTGAGCTGCGTTTCCCACCATCTGAGATAGGGCCCTGTCAATCTTACTCCTGAATTTAAAAACTAGTCGGCATGTCCAGGCCAGGTGAAGAAAGTCTGCCCCGCATTGGTCGCATCTATCATTTGGCCTCAGCTTGAACCGATACAGGCGCGCTGGGGAATAATACATTTGGTACAGGAATTTGAAGTGAATAATCCTTAATTTACTGCTAGTGATGATCCTTTCTGTCTGCTGTCAGCAACATGCCCACTTTTTGTCTTCAAGTGGATGATCTAACTCTACCTCAAACCTTGTCTGGTCTCGCTTTTTTCTCAAGTTGAAGAGTGAGGGTGGTGCGATCTAATCTCGATACTATATGCGAGTGACTGGCCGTTCGCCGCAGATTGGGTAGTGGGAGTAGTGTGTGTGGGCCCTCCGGGAAGGCTGAGGTGGCTGCCGTGAAATCTTGCCATATGCATGAGAAGAGGTCTAGAAGTGAGGGGGTGTGTCCATCACAAAAATCATTCCGTGCTCCGGAATCTCCCCTCATTGTATAGTTCCCCCATGTGCATATGTTGTAGCATCCGGCGACATATTATCTCATATGTGACTAGGATATTGTACTGGTAGTCCAGTGGCAGAGCAGGGAAGTACATCTTGTGTGCCTCTATTCTTTTCGTGAGATTTTTCCATGCTGCGTTTGTACACACAGTCTTAGAAACCTCTCCCCTCGACGTTTCACAGTCCGTCCCAAAGAACCCGGAAGGCGGTATATGATCCATGTACCCTGCTCCACCGCGAGATGTGCATGAAGGGCGAGGGTTGAAACCAATATAGCGCATATTGTGCTTGTGCACTGAGATAATATAGCTCTGGATCCAGAGACTCCAACCCCACTTTGGTGAAGGGTAATGTAAGGATGTCCCACTCAATGGTAGTTGGATCAGTTAGTTTCTCAGATTTTTGAAAAAGTAGCACCCCGAGTGGTGGGGATATTTAAGAAGCGATACACCAGGTGGGGGAGGATCACCATTTTCATTAACGATATGCTCCCTGCAAGTGACTGAGGCATGGTGATCCAGCGGTTAATGGAGTCTGTCAGGTTGTATAACACCCTCATGTAGTTGGCTCTCAATAGGTTATCTCTGTTTCTGCTAATGACTATCCCCAGATATTTAAGTTCTGACTCACGCCATGTCAGTGGGTATTCCGGCATCACGGTGGGGGTGTTGGGGTGAGTGGGAAGATCTGGCTTTTCTCCCAATTTATTCTTATGCCGCAGAGCTCCCTAAATCTAACCAATTCCACCGGAGAATTTTGTTTAGGCTTGTGTGGGGATCTCTAAGGCTGAGGTCATCTTTGAGGGACCAAGCTTCACCTGTTTGCCACTGCTGAGAAAGTGCAGTGTCCACACCTTTTCATGTTTGAGTTCCCAAGAAGTCTGTCTCTCGGAGATGCATTCTGGTTACAATTCACTTCTGGATTCCTGTATGCCTTCCCATTGCTACATTTCCTGCCCCAGGTTTTGAAGAAGATCAAGAATGAACAAGGCCAAAGTCATCTTAGTGCACCCAAATTGGGCCGGGAGAGTCTGGTATCTGGAACTTAAAAGGTATGAGCATCTGTCTTACGAGCAAACTGCAGCTTCGAGAGGGTCTTCTGTTTTAGCAGCTAGGCAGGGTCTTACACCTGGGCCTAAGCAATCTGCACCGCAATGCGTGAAGATTGAGCTTCATCAATTGACTGCTTTCAATCTGCTTCCCTCACAAGCGGTTGTCGCACTGGCCGGCATGCAGCTTTCTATAAACATTATTTATGCCTAATGCTGGGGCAAGTGTGTGGCTTGGTGGGCCAAAGGTAACCTGGTTCCATTGCAGACCAAACTGGCAGATATGTTACTATTTGTTCTGCCTATGGTCTGACAAGGACTTGCAGTGGGTACTGTTAAAAGTTACTTGTTGGCCTTTTTGTGTTTGCCGGACCAGACCCACTGTCCTTGTTTAAATCACCTTTGATACATTTTCTGAAATGTTTGTTCACATGTCCATCCCCTCCAAAACAAAATCCTTTTGTAATGTCACAGTTGGAGCTTAACATTGAAGATTTTTTTTCTCAGCACAGTAACATCAGCACATTGTGCGAGTGAACTTCGAGCTCTGTCAATCCAGGCACCCTATACTCTTTCTTTGCACCACCTCCACCCTTGAAAGAGATGGGGAGAATCCATTGTTTGGACCTCAAAAGATTGCTCACCTTTTGGACTATCAACTCTTTGTGGGGGTCTCTGGAGCCAAGAAAGGCAAGGCAGTGCAGAAAAGGGCTTTATCCAGGTGGGGGGTCTTTTGTATCAAGACCTGCTTCACGACTGAGAAGCGGCAGCCTCCTGAAGGGTTATAGGACCATTCCATCAGGTTTAAGGCTTCCACACTCACGTTTGCATGCAGAGTACCTGTCCTAGATAACTGTCAGGAAGGAAGGTGGGCATCAGTACACACGTTTATTAGCCACCACTTCTGTGACAGCCAAGTCCAACGGGTAACACATTTTAGCCTCTTGGTCCTGCAAGACTTTTTGGTTTGACTCATTCCACAGGTACATCTTTGGTATCTATTCTCAAGGTGAGGAATCTGCAGGTGGAAGTATCCATGAGAAGAACAAGTTACTTAACTTTGGTAACTCTTTCTGATGGATACAATATTTAACTGCAGATTCCTCACCAACCTCCCTCCCCATTCTGTGCAATGGCTCCTTCTCCATCTAGAAGGGTCCAAAATTAAAGATCTGCTCACCACGGTGCAAAAATGTTAAGAAACATCAGCGTTCTTGGGTGGCACCTATATGAGGCTCCAGTTGTTACTTCTAGGGTGATGCAGAGGTGACCCAGAGACACACAACGTCACTTATCAGCATGCTGGAGCAATGTGAAAAATCTTCCAGGTCCAGTCTGGCAACTGGCGATAGTCTAACATTGAGGAGTCTACTGATCTGCTAGAAACATCTAACTTCAGATTCTCTTCCAGGGGATCCTCATCAAAGTCATAAGCACTGAATATTCCCGCCCATGTGTGGGACCCCGGAAACAATATAAAAATATATATGTAAAAAACACATATATCTCGCTCCGTATATATGTACGTACATATATAATTTTTCTCACACCAATGCAGCCCCAAAACCAAGTCTAGACAATGTAAACACTTATATATATGCACAGCAATTAGTAAGGAACAAAAAACACATTAGGTCAAATAGTCCTTGAACTTTGTGTTTTAATGAGTAAAACCACTCCTAAATCCTGAAAATTGCTCATAAAAGACATTGTCAGCCATAGGCTACAGTGAGAAGCAAAAACACAGAAACTGAAAGCATTTTCAGCTAAAAACTGGCACCGTGCCTTTAAGGCAGCCATGACTCCAGGCTTCCCATCATGCCTCAGGGGTGACAGTTAGGTCAGTTGTTCTTTCCGGCTCCTTCTGTCAGGACCCTGGTTTAACAGCTCTCACCTTTTTTTGACTTTCTGTCAAAAATACTTGGTGATTTTCTACAATTTTTATATTCACTCGACGGCTTTTTGCCTTGGAGAGATAGTGCTACCTTTTTTAGCTCAAAAAAGGTTAATTTTTTGGTCAAAATGCCTTCACTTTGACTCCTGCCCATCCTGTGGGAAGAAGAAGGCTAGGACTGATACACATCCTGTGTGTATCCTCTGTCTCCCTGACTCTCATTCTGCAGAAACTTGTGATCACTGCAAGTCCTTGTCAAGAAGAACTCTCAAGGACAGAGAAAGAATCAGAATTTATGGACTTTCTGAGAGAGGTAGGTTTCCAAGGAGACAGAAAAAGTAGAGGACGCGGTCAACGTCGAAAGAGGTCCCGACCTGCTCTCCTTCTGCGTCGAAGATTCCACTGACGACGACGAGTCAACTCCCCTCGACGGTGAAGACTTAAGCGTCGAGTGGCAAGGTACCTCCGCTGCCGTCAACCCGGCGACGTGCAGCGTCAAGAGAGAGGTCGACGTTGGTGCATAGCAGCTCGACGTCGGTCGAAGCCTCAGGTCCAGTCTTCGATGTCGAAACCTCTGTCGACGCCTAGTCATCGGCGTTCGACGTCGAGGCAACCTTCGTCGGTGTCTGATCATCGAAGTCTAGGCATCCTCCGTTGGCGTCTCATCATCGACGCTCGACGTCGAGGCATCCTCCGTCGTCACCAGGCGATCGACGTCGAGGAACCCTCCGTCGGCGTCTCACCATCGACGCTCGATGGCGAGGCCTTCATCGTCGTCGACGGGACATCGACGCTCGACGTCGAGACATCCATCGCAGTCCAGTCGAGAGCATTCAGCATCCAAGCATCCTCCATCGGCGCCCAGTGATCGGCGCTCGGCGACGAGAAGGCCTTCGTCGACGTCACCTCACCGGCGTTCGACGTCGAGGCATGGGACTTCAGTGCAGTCTCCACAAGTTCACCATTCCTCTGCGCAGCCTCAGCCAGTGGTGGCGCAGCACACCGAGACGTCGAGTCTGACGACTCCGTCTTCGAGTCATGGGCCCACATCTCAGAGGTCCTCAAGATCAGCTTCAGCTGCGGAAGGTGACCAGGGCTCTCCAGTGAGCATCAGTCACGCTGCCAAGAGGAAGAGAACACCAGAGCATCGTGGGTCTCGCAGTCGCACAAGATCCCCAGCTTATCCTGTGAGCCGGTCTTCCTCATCAGGCTCTTCTTCCGGTCCTGATTTGATCATTTGTACATCAGGCAGCGAGGGATCAAGGCGTTCTCCTACACCTCCTCCACATGAGCGAAAGTATGTAACACATCCTGCACGCTCTCCAGTGAGAAACACCACACAAAAGTCGCCTGCCCTCAGACTTTCACCATGATGGTATAGACCACTACATCACTGGGCCTACAGACAAGGAGACAGCGTCTTGAATACAGCAGCCGATCTCTAGGCCTAGAGAACCGTCACGCTCTCCGGTGAGGCCCAGAGAAATATCACGCTCCCCGGTTCGCCATAAGGAAAGATCACTCTCCAGGTTGCGATCCAGCAGGCGTAGATAAAGATCTAGGAGCAGAAGGAGGGAACGAAGATCTCCTACTACCTTTTCTTCTCCAACACGCTCCCATAGAGACTACTCGCCCACTTTGACGGACTCACCTCCATCAAGGATATCTATGATCGATAATATCTTCACCTTTCAGGACATACTGGGTAGAGGGGCTCTGAAACTGGGAGTTCCCCTAACAACTCAGCAGGTCAAGACCTCCGTGATTTTTGAAAGTCTACATCACAGGTCGGCACCCAAACCCCTTTTGCCGTTGGTACCTGGGATTATAGATCCAGTGATGGAGGTATTCCTCACCCTAGCTACGATCAAAGCGGCTTCGGCGAGGATCCTTAAGAAATACAGATCTCCAGAGGAGGACCCTCTGTTTCTCAGAGCTGATCCGCCTCCAGACTCCGTAATTATCGCAGCAGCGAAGAAGTCCAATGCGGTCTCCTCCTCCGCCACTGTACCTCTGGACAAGGACAACAAGACACAAGACTCGTGGGGGAGACAAGTCCGTAGTACGTCAGCATCTTTTCTCAAAGTTTCCAATGCGGATGCCCTTTTGGGGCGTTACGATAGGTCCCCGTGGAATTCTCTACAGCGGTTTGTAGAGAAACTCCCTCAAGAAGACCGTAAAGACTTTAAGGAAATCCTTCTGGAAGGCAGTCAAGCCTCCAACCAGGTTATAAGTGCCGCAACGGACGGGGCTACCCTGGCGCCGCATGGATATGCCCATGGATTATCAGCAAGAAGATCGTCCTGGTTGTACCTAACGGCCTTAAAACCAGAAGCTCAGGCGCGCATATTGAACTTGCCCTTTTCAGGGACTTCGTTGTTTGGAGCGAGCACGGAGGAAGAGATGCAGCGCATGAAAGCACAGCTGGACGCTCTCAAGGCGGTAGGGCTTGAGAAGAAAAAGGAGTTCAAAAAGAAATATCGCTCCTACAACAAGGGCTCTTCAAAACAGCGGGTTCAAACCCCACACTGGCAGAAGAGTCCAGACCAGCAGGGACAGCAAAAGTCCCAATATAGAGGAAAGCGTGATTCCAGAGGAGGAGGGAATCAACGCCAGGGCAACAATACCGGCAAAGCCCAGTCAAAGCAATGAGTCTTTCCTTCCCCCAGCGCCGTGGACCACTCCAGTGGGGGGGGAAGCCTGGCAGGTCATTTGAAAGAGTGGCAAAACATCACAAAAGACAGATGGGTGTTGTCTACACTTCAAAATGGATACTGTCTTTGTTTCAGTCATCTGCCTCCACCAGTCCCCCCGATGGCAACATCGAATCATCAGTTGCACCTTCTGAAAAAAGAAGCCACCACTCTCCTCCAGATGTCAGCCATCGAGAGAGTGCCAGTGTCTCAAAGGGGAAAAGGAGTTTACTCCCGTTATTTTCTGGTCAGAAAAAAGGGCCAAAAGGCAGAATACAGACCCATTCTGGACTTGCGAACACTCAATCTGCATGTCAAAAAGGAAAGGTTTCGCATGTTGGCGCTGCACCAAATATATCCACATCTCAGGAGGGGAGATTGGATGTGTTCGCTGGACCTTCAAGATTCCTACTTTCATGTTCTGATACACCCCAGTCACAGAAGATTTCTTCGGTTCCGGGTAGAGACCTACCACTATCAGTTCAAAGTCCTGCCGTTTGGGTTGAAGTCGTCTCCTCGGGTGTTCACGAAGTGTGTTGCAGTGGTAGCAGCCGCTCTACGACGCAGAGGGGTCTTCGTATACCCATACCTGGACGATTGGCTGTTGAAAGGTCCTTCCCCAGTCAGCGTAAGAAGTCAATTCCAGACTTGCATAGAGCTCTGCCAGTGACTAGGGCTTCATGTCAACTTCGGAAAATCAGTCTCTCAGCCCACCCAGAGAATTCACTTCCTAGGAGCTCTGCTAGACTCCGAGGCAGGAAAAGTGTTTCCTTCGGAGAAGAGACAGTTTTTTCGATAACCCAGAAATGTCAGCTGGTTCTTCAGAACAAGGCTCAGAAAGTGCGCCGGATTGCCTCCCTGCTAGGGTCGATGGCGTCATGCATCTTCCTAGTCCCGAATGCCAGACTTCGAAAGCGTCCTCTTCAGCGGGATCTGGAGGACAAGTGGGACCAACAATCGGCTCGCTGGGACAATCACATCACTATCTCAGACGCAGCTCGGCTTCCATTCCATGGTGGACCAAAAAGCAAAATATGCAGGTGGGAGTACTGTTCCATCAACCTCCCCCTGTACAGACACTGATCACGGACGCTTCCTTTCTGGGCTGGGGAGTGCACATGGGTCACCTACAGGGTAAGGTCTGTGGTCTCACAAAGATAGTACCTACCACATCAACATGCTGGAGTTGAGAGCAGTCCACCTAGCTCTCATAGCGTTCCCTTCCTCGATTAAAGAAGCTTCAGTACTAGTACAGACGGACAACACTACCACGATGTACTACTTGAACAAGCAGGGGGAACACGCTCACGTACTCGGTCGTTGGAAGCACAGCGGATCTGGCATTGGCTTCTGGCTCACAAGTTGTCCATCACAGCAGTCCACCTCCCAGGAGAGCAGAATGTTCTAAGCCATCATTTCGACGACAGGGACGACTGGGTCCTCCACGACGCAGTAGTAGAAGAGCTCTTTCAATCCTGGGGTCGTCTCACCATAGACCTGTTCGGGGATGACCAAAACACCAAATGCCAAGACTTCGCCTCCAGGTTCTACCGGCCAGGATCGAGAGGGAATGCTCTTTTGATCGACTGGTCAGGGGACTTTGTGTACGCTTTTCCACCCCTTCCATTGATTCCAAAGGTGGTGAGCAAGCTGATACACTCGTGCACAACGATTATCCTCATCGCCCCAGACTGGACGAGGCAAAGGTGGTACACAGACCTGCTTCACCTGTCAGTGACTCCTAACAAGAGGCTACCATGCAGGCCGAACCTGTTGTCCATGATGAACGGGAGGATCCACCATCCCAACCTTCCGTCACTGAGCTTGGCAGCATGGCTCCTGAGGTCATACAATACGGCCATCTAGGGTTGCCAGATGACTGCATGTTCATCCTGAAAGAGGCAAGACGTCCCTCCACAAGACATTCGTATGCATGCAAGTGGAAGAGATTTTATATGTGGTGTATACAGAATGGTCATAAGCCTGTGCAATGTCAGGAAGAAGCAGTTCTTCCTTATTTGTTATATCTGGCTAAAGCAGGTTTAAAGTTTAATTCCATCAAGGTGCACCTAGCTGCTATAACCGCTTATAGGCGGTCACATTCTATAACCTCTTTTTTCCAGTTACCATCTGTCAAGGACTTCCTGCAAGGGTTGAAAAAAGTGTACCCTCCAGTGCGTCCTCCTTCACCTACCTGGGAGTTGAACCTGGTGCTATTGAAGCTAATGGGTCTGCCTTTTGAACCCATTCATAAAGCTACTTTACAACATCTTTCCTGGAAAGCAGCTTTTTTGGTGGCAATCACGTCAGCTCGCAGGGTGAGCGAGATTCAAGCTCTATGTTCCTCTGAACCCTATACGGTGTTCCATTTGAATAGAGTGGTGCTGCGGACGCATCCATCTTTTCTGCCTAAAGTAGTGTCAGATTTTCATGTCAATCAGACCATTTCTCTGCCCACTTTCTTTCCCAACCCCTCTACTCCAGCTGAGAGAGCTCTGCATTCTTTGGACCTGAAGAGTTTTGAAATTCTATCTGGATAGGTTCAAGGTTATTCGTCACTCTGATCAACTGTTTAACTATGGATTGATCAGAACAGGTCATGCAGCCTCGAAACGGTCTATTTCCAGGTGGATCGTTTTGTGTATCAAGCTTGCTTACCAGTTAGCGCAGAAAACTCTTGGGTTTTCTCCTAAAGCGCATTCCACCAGAGGTAGAGCTGCGACTGCGGCTTTTCTCCATTGTGTGCCCATGTCCGAGATCTGTAAGGCGGCGACCTGGCGGTCCGTCCATACATTTACCAGACATTACTGTCTTGATTCAGACACTAGAGCAGATACCCAGGTAGGCCAGGCCTCCTTGCGGAATCTGTTTAACAGCTAAGTTTGGGGCTGTTATGATTGGTCTTTTTCGGTTGGGTCATGTACTTCTCATTTACTTGCAGGTGGTTGATGGGCTTGCTATTCTATCCAGTGCTTATGACTATTGATGAGGATCCCCTGGAAGAGAAGGATAAGTTGCTTACCTGTAATTCTAGTTCTCTTCCAGGGGTATCCTCATCATAGTCATAAGCAAGCCACCCGCCTCCCCAGGTAAATGAGAGTTGTACATATCTGACTTGTGGTTTAGCCCTGACTTCAGGGTTATGCAAAGACCAACTGACCTAACTGTCACCCCTGAGGCATGATGGGAAGCCTGGGGTCATGGCTGCCTTAAAGGCACGGTGCCAGTTTTTAGCTAAAAATGCTTTCAGTTTGTGTTATTGCTTCTCAACGCAGCCTATGGCTGACAATGTCTTTTATGAGCAACTTTCAGGATTTATGAGTGGTTTTACTCATTAAAACACAAAGTTCAAGGACTATTTGACTTAATGTGTTTTTTGTTCCTTACTAATTGCTGTGCATATATAAGTGTTTACATTGTCTAGCCTTGGTTTTGGGGCTGCATTGGTGTGAGAAAAATTATATATGTACGTACATATATACGGAGCGAGATATGTGTTTCTTACATATATATTTTTATATTGTTTCCGGGGTCCCGCACATGGGCGGGAATATTCAGTGCTTATGACTTTGATGAGGATACCCCTGGCAGAGAACTAGGATTACAGGTAAGTAACTTATCCTTCCTTACCTTTGAATTTCCCAGGAGTCCAAAAAGTTTTTGTGCACCCCTGTGTACAGCTCTTAGATCTACATGGCTCCGCTCGCCCCCATCGGCAGAACCTACAGACTCAACATTGTGTCCAACGCAGACGACACCCAAAACTCATCCTCTCCCTATCCATCGAACCTAACACCGCCAAACAGCTTTCGAGAAGGCATGGAAGCAGTCGCCAAATGGTTGAAAAACAGCTGCCTACAACTAAACACCAACAAAACGGAAGTACTCATCATGGGCCCAAACCCAGATGCCTGGAACGACACCTGGTGGCCCCCCGCCCTCGGAGGCTCGCTCACCCCCACGGACCACGCACACAACCTGGGAATCATCCTGGACTCAGAGCTCAAAATGGACCACCAGATCAACTCTGTCTTGTCCTACTGCTTCCACACCCTCCGCCTCCTTCATAAGACCTTCAAATGGATCCTCCTCAAACACAGAAAGACCGTCACTCACGCCCTGCAGGCTTGACTACGGCAACGCACTCTATGCCGGATAAACAAAAACCTCACCCGCAAGCTACAGAACATCCAAAATGCCGCCGCAAGACTGGTCCTCAACCCACCAAGGCACTGCCCAATCTCCCAGCAACTGTGCACACTCCACTGGCTCCCCATTGAAGCTAGAGTCACCTTCAAGAAGCTAGCCCACGCTCACAAGGCCCTCCACGACACCAGACCAGCATACCTGAACAGCCGATTCCAATTCCATGTGCCCCAAAGTACCCTACGATCAGCCCAGCTTTCCGACGCTGTGGTTCCCCGCACCAAAGAGACCAGACCGGGAGGCCACTCCTCCTTCCGCATGACCCGAGCCTGGACCGACCTTCCGCTCCACCTCAGACAGATTGCTCCCCATCTTTGCAAGAAACCTCAAAACCTGGCTCTTCGACAGACCCCCTCCTTGATGGACTGGAACCTGCGAACCCCGCCCCCCACACACACCTCCCAGCGCCTTGAGACCCTTACGGATAAGTAGTTGCGCTTAACAAACTCCTGATTTTATTTCTGCGTATCAATAGGTAGCATCGATTGGCTCTGTGCAGCGGCGTCCGCACCAGAATTGACATCCTCATCACCTATATAGCCACCACCTTGGCGGGCTGACATCAGTTTACTTTTCTTTTCGCACCAGTTAGCACTGATTGGGAGAAAGAGCTACCCCTCTATTACTTTTAATGTTTTGTGAATTCTTTTTTGAGGAATTTTCCCTCCTCGTTTGTCGAGGGATGTTTTCAAGGAATACCAGTTTTACACCGTGTGGCGCCAGTCATCGCACCATGTTTGTTGTGGACCCACACCTTGTGTGTCTGTAGTGTCATGAGTGTGACCATGACTCCAAATTGTGCTCGTACTGCGGGGCAATGGCACCGACGGCTTTGAGGGAGTGATCCCTGAAGCTGCTGGTGGCCCTTGGGCGACCTGCGTTGGTCTTGGTCCCAATCGAAGTAACATTGTTGTTTGATGCACGGTTCTTCGGAATCGTTGCCAGGGCCGACTCTGAGACTCCTACCTTTTCTGGGAACCAGAGAGACCCACACTCGGGTAAAGGAATTTTGTGAGACCATGCACTGTGTATTTAAGTGATCCAAACCCTACGGCACCCCTTCTTGTCCTGCAGGGTTGGAGGGGGCCTCATCGGGTTCTACACCAGCGGCTCTGGCTTGGATGGCCCCCGATGGATCCAGATCAGCGCCGGTCGTACCACAATGATTGACTCACGTGTTCCTGATGCCGCTGGTGCCCAGCGGAGTCGCCAGCCCCATTTATATCCATGAATCTGACCCAGAGCCGGAACGGCGTTGATCGACGTGGATTCTGATGCCCACAGGACTAATGTGTACTAGCCCTATTCTGAAGGACTACCTTTGAGGAATAATGTGAGGGGTCACTGGACCGTTTAGGATACCAGCAAGAAGGCCAGGAAATGGACTGGTGTGAGGAACTTGGGGATGCCAGTGGTCTGGACACATCCCCAGATACTGGTATGCTTTCTTGCCCTATCGTGGCTGCGGAGGCATCTCATTCTATGGTGGTGAGCTGAGGTCCTGGATCTCGAGTTGCCCTCGGTGACAGTCAAGACTAACATCGGGTTAGAAGTGCAACAACTGGGGGCTTCCTCTTCCGAACCCTTGCTCCTTTTTAATGAAGCACTGACGGAATTCCTATTGGGAACCTGGTCAAAGCCCAGCACAGGGGCTCCTGTGAAAAGGACCATTGCCCGCCGACACCACCCTGCAACTGGGGACCTGAACTTCGTCACCCAACACTCCACCCCTGAAAGCTTAGTGGCTCCAACCTCTACATCCCATGACACATTCCCTTCTGCAACTCCTGCCAGGGAATCCAAGAGGCTGGATAGTTTTGGGAAGAAGATGTTTTCTTCCTTCAGCCTTGCGTTGCAGTCAGTGAACACAGCTATTGGGCCTCTACTCCCAAAATCTATGGGAAACGGTTGCGCAAGTGCTGCCACAGGTCCCAGAGGAGGCCCGGGCCATTCTTTGCCAAGCGGTAAAGGATGGGAGAGATACAACAAAGTTCACCATTAGGTGTGGTTTGGATATAACTGGAACTTGAACGTTACTTCTGACTAAAAAACATCTGGCTTTTCAGGGTATTTCCAGGCCTTTCTCATGGACATGCCCTTTGATGGCAGCCGTCTCTTTGGAGACAAAGCAGACTTGGCCTATAGCGCTTTAAGGTCCTTAGGCCTCTCAGTTGCCCCGTGTCAACCCCAGCCTGCTAATCTCCATTTTCATGGCTACGGAAGGGGCTTTCAACCATGCCATCCATATTCCTGTCACTGCTTCAGGAAAGCTTACCAGACTGTGTGGGGGCGAGGACGCAGTTCATACCGACCCTGTGGGTCAAGTAGCCAGATCTCGGCCACAACCACCAATTCCCCTGCAGCTCCAACTTCTAAGCCCTCCTAATCTTGCCATACAAGTTTATGGGCATCCAGTGGGTGGCAGAATCCGTCATCTCCACTGCTGGCAGTCCGTTACATCGGACAGGTGAGTCTTACAGATCATTCCCATCGAATCCTCCTCTTCTCTTTTACCTCCATTTCACAACCGGCTGGCGGAGAATCATTTGTCCTCACTCCTGTGGGAAGTCACAGCTTTTTTGGCCAAGGGAGCCATAGAGAGGGTTCCGGTGAAGTAGGCAGTGGTTGCTATTCCTGCTACTTTCGCATTCCTCAAAAGATCTATTTTAGATTTGAGAACCCTCAACCTCTTCCTCAAGAAGGAGAAGTTCAAGCTGCTCAGGTTTTGTCTGGTAGAGACTATACTAGCCGCAGATTCCTTACTGACACATCCAGCCTACCCACTTTGCAAATAGAGATGAGCCCTTTCAGGGCCCTAGTTTGGACACACCAGTGGTCGGTGATCTTTAAGGCTCCGCGCTTCTGGCGTGGAAAGTCGTGAAAAGTAAGAGACGTCAGTGAGCCTGCTTTGTGCCTATTTAAGTACTGCAAGTTAACCTCTGGCGCGGCCAACGACAGACGCAGAGCCGATCCATGCCACCTACCGGCATGCACTGGTATTGCTAACCAAAAATGTTCTTGATCCAGCCTGACCCCTGGATGAGTTCAAAGGGTAAGGAAGCTGCTGCTAGATATAGGCTCTACCAGATTAGGCGTTACTGAAGGTAAGTAACTTGTTCATCTGTTCCTGCTTGTCGCAGCCAGACTTAATGAACATTGTTATTTGTCTTTGTATTTATCAATGGATGTGCAGTTGTATGATACTGGTGGTGTGCTTATTATATTGAAAGGGAATGTTTCTAACACCTTCAATGCTATAGCAATTTCCCCCCGGTGCTGGGTGTCCCTTAAATCCCATTGTTCATGACGAGCTCAGCTCGTCATGAGCACAGGAGCACTGTACTGCATGACGAGCTGAGCTCGTCATGAGCATGGAAAGGGTTAAATAATGGAAGATAAGTTCCATTATGATACTGAGTATTTTGCTTTTTACAACAGTTTTGTGGTATGTTATGGTGTATCTTTTAATTCTGTGCATGGACTGTAGCTAAATAGTCAGTGTATTTGTCTATACTGGCTATTTTATTGTTGTTATTGACAGTTGCAATCTGCTTGTATGATGATAATGGGTTAAAATATTAAAGAGCTATGGTTCTGTAGTAGTCGTTACGGAATTGGTACATAGTGTACTCATAGTTAAATTACGCGGATTAAGAGTTCTGCAACGAGTGCGTCATTAGTTGTAGCAGTGTTGTAAGCGACATTCTTAGTAAATAGTAATGTACTTTAAATAATTTTCGAAAGGGGGAGGAGCCAAGATGGCGACCGGAGCGGACGTGTAGGCTCCCGGCTCCGCCAGCCCTTGAACCCCGCATTACTATCCTGCCTGGAATCCTGTTGCATTTTGTCGGCGATCAGAACGGGAATTCGTGCTGACTTCGCCCATGTTCCTCCGGAATCTCTGCTCATCCGGAGCTTGGAGATAATTCAGAAGCTGTCCTGCAGCCTTGTACCCCTTTGTGTGCCGCCGCTCGCTGCCGGACCTCAAGGGAGCGGAGACGGCCGATCTGCCTGCGCGACACCTGGAGCCTGGGAAAATCTGCCTTCTGCGTGATACACGGACCGGAGTACACTGGTGGCCGTGGACTGCACCGCGTCGAGATTACATCGCGCCTGCAGAGAAGATCGTACTGCATGGTCAGATCCTTTGTTTGGTGTGGGGTGCGTGCTATGTAGACCCCACTGCGGGGCTTGCCTGACATCGGCTGACTGCTCGTTTGCTCTGTTTAATTGTCTGAGCCGATGGCGGCTCCTTGCTGACGACGCCTGATTATAGCTGGTCTTGGCAGCAAAAGTGGCTAGGGCAGTTGCTTCTGTGTGACTTACTCGCCCCTGCTTTTACCATTGGATTGTCGGCTGAAGGGACATGTCTGCTGTGTCGCAGTATGATGGAGAGCGCCCGCCCTCGCCCTGGGACTGCGGTACCATGTCCGGGCTGGGGGCCGATCTGCCCGCACCCTCTTGTGCTTTTGATAACGAGGGATCGCAACCTGCACTGTCCTGTGGAGATATCCTGGCTGCCCTACGTGACCCGCGATCGGCTCTGCGTCTTTGCTCCCGCAGGTTAGACGAGAAGCTCGATGAAGCTGCTTTCGCTTTGGGTCGGGAGCGGAGAGTCGGTACCCAGCAAAGACTGCACAGCCCCATGCCAATGCCTGAGAGGGCTATTATGTTTATAGGTGTTCCCAGTAACGAAGAGTCCGACGATTATGGGATTGGCGCCTGCAGACGGCCGTCTACCAGCTCTGCCTGTGATACTTTGTTTCCCCCTCCGGGGACGGACACTTTGTATCTGCTACCATCGTCGTCGGCAGGACTATCGGCTCAGCGACTTCTGGCCCCCCTGGCAGCTCCTTCACCAAGGCCTCCGATTTTTTCACTATGGAGCTTGTATTGTCAGAACACTTCGGAGGCTCCTCTTGCTGAGGACAACGGACTTTTGGGTATTTGGCACCGTCCATTTTGTTTCTACGAGTCTCCCCCTTCCTCTTGGTGTCCAGTTTGTTTCTTTGTTTTAGAGGGGGTTGGCCTTCCTCGAGGGATGTGTTCGGGGGGGCATCCGAGATCGGGCCAGGGTTAGGCGTGTTTTCTTTGTGGTACTGTTTTTGGACTGGCGGGATTTAGGTTGGGACTGCTACATGTGTTTAATTTGTCTGACCCTAGGTATCCATCTTGTGTTTTGTGACCTTCTTCTTGCCGAGGGCGGCCATCTTACTCCTTTGTTCTGGCTGGGGCGGGTCCCTTTCCGGAGCCGGGCTCAGGGGGGCACTTGAAATCTGGCCGGGGCTAGGAAAGTCCTTGTTCCTATGAAACGTGACTGCGGGGCGGGCGGGGACCCGGGGGGGACGCTTCTTCAATGTGTACTGCACTGTCCTACGATGTCCCTCCCTCCTTTATGTCGTACATGAAGTCCTGATTCTGATGTCATGTTGGGGATGGGGGGTACTTTACAGCTGTTAAGTTCGGGAGACATGCAACTGGGTCCTCACCGTACAACTGGGATTGTCTGACATGAGCTGACCGATATTTTTGCAATGCTGATTGTTTAATGTGCTGCTTTACCCCGTTTACAATAAGATTTGCTATTCTCTGGGGGGTTTTTGCCCCACCCGCTGGGGCTGCGTGTTAGGTGTTGACCCGGAGATTTGAGTGTTACTGACTTTGTTTCTATCCTTGGTTCTATGTCTCCCGAATTTGTTATTGGACATGGTGTGGAGGCTATGTATGGCTGGGGACTCTGGGTGACTTGATATCGAATGGGCTCCTCCCCACCTTTCTTTTTTCTGGGAGATTAGACTAGTTCATTCTTTTCTCTCTCCCTATATTATAAGTGTTAAGATTTCTTTCTTTCTCTGTCATTTTTCTTTCTTCTTCTCTCTTCTCTATATTTCGGGTTCTTTAAAGGGCGACAGGCACTCTGCTGGGGGGGGGTAGGCCGTAGCCTCCGCATTGGTGTAGGGTGGGGGGCAAGATTTTCGGTTTCTTTATTAGTTCTATCGGCCTTATTTTTTCTGTTTTCTGCGCTTTCTTATTCTGGTTCGATTCTGGGTCTGAGACTGGGGTGGGTAGGGAGGGAGTGGCGCCGATGGGGGTGCGTAAATGCTGAAAGATGATCTTGCTGTTAATTTGCACCACCAAATTGCTCGATGTGGTAACTTCCGTTGATGTTTCCAGCCATAACGCCGCTCGCTCACGTTGTGAAGTAAATGTGAGGACCCGAATCTCCTAAGTTCTTATTCTTCACCGATTTCTCTTATGATGGAAACACATAAAAACTTTAAAATTAACCTTCAATTCTCCTGTTCCCCGGCGACAGGATTCTTTCCAGTGTAACGCTCATTGATTGTTGATAATTTGTCTGTGGCAGCTGGGGACCCGTATTGCTTGCACTTGTGCTGACTAAGTGTCGTGGCCGGCCTGAGGGTTGTAGGCCCGTATTTGTTCTTTCATTTGTGCACAATAAAGGTTTTCAAAAAATTAAAAAAAATAAATTAAAAAAAAATTTTCGAAAGGGAAATGAGCAAAGTATTAGTGCATTAGGTGTTATCATCAATGGTGGTATTTAACACGTTAAGAAGGATCTGGTATGAAGTCACAAGCAATGCATGACTGAGTGCAAGTTATGGTTCGGTTATTTCACCAAAGCTGGTGTTTTTCATTGGTTGTCAAGGGTTTGTTTTGTAGCGATTACTTCTCTTTAACTTGGTTTTTACAGTGGCTCCTTTCACAACAGATTACATTTTACATGCACAGATTTATAAGCAAGGCACAAGGACACACACCATAACTCACAGTGCCTACTAAGTTTTTCTCTTGTTAGCTGTTTTCTTTGTTTCTGTACTTTTGGCAAATTGCGTTTTGAGCATGCTGAGCAGTGTGAATTATGGCATGTGTTGTGTGTGGGAACTCGAACTAGCATATTTCAGTAATTTCCTTTTGTGTTTCATCAAGACCCACAACTAGGGGCCTGATTATGATGCCAGGCTGCAACATCACAGTAGTCTTACGACCCCCAACATGCAAGCGGTCGTACCGACTGTAGGAATGTGGATATCTGACTATATGGTTACCCCAACTTGTTGCCTAGTGTTTAGCTGGTTTTTGACTTAGTTGGCCTGGGATCCTGCTATTCAGGGCCCCTGGCTATCTGCTCTCTCTGTAAAATGGACTCCATGTACTTTAGGTACATATCCAATTGGGTATTGGGTCACCTTGTGAGCCCCTGTCTAGTGTACCATAGGTACCCAGGGCATAGGTGCATCCAAGGCCTACCAGGGGCTGCAGCATGTATTATGCCACCCCTGGCTGGCCATCCAAACTGACACCACAGGCTGAACACTCAGCTTGGGCAAGGTGGTGTAATCACCCCTTGCTAAGATATAGTATTCCTATATCTACCCTTATATATAGACACATATATATATACCTATAAGTCACTCCTATGGCAAGCCTTGACAATCCTGAAGGCAGAGTGCTTGGTTTTATGTGAGATGGTGCTCTAGCATGAGCTGAGCCTGTCTGCAGCTTTCGGAACCATGTCCTTATAGCTGTTCTATGATATAACCATGCCATATACTCCTATGTGCATTATAATCCTCGCAGTAAATGCTAACTTTGGTTTGGCTTTATCAAAACATGTCGTATAAGGTGTCAAACACTTTGGAATACTACCCCCCCTCCTCCAGTCTCTCTGGCGGCGGGGGTAACATTCCACCCTTCTAGAGGGAGAAGACATGTAGTTACTGCTTTACCCGGTTGAAGTTAAACAGAGCCTCAGCATCACAAAATGGATGCTGCTGCCACAGACAAGAGTCTGACCTCCTGCTGCTGGACGAAACTCCGGCAGGGGAGGCCTGGACAATAGTTTTCCTGTCAAGGGAGGTGCTGGCACCTCCCCAGACCGCCTGTAGTGGATTGGGGCAGGGTGGGTTCAATGGAAACTGCTGTTTCCAGACACTGCCTGGGGCACACAAGGTGCTCCATGCATAGCCCGGTTCAAACCAGTTTCTGGGGCACTCCAGCCCCAGCTCTGGCGCGAAACTGGACAAAGAGAAAGGGGTGTAACCACCCCCTTCTCAGGTTCCACCCATATGAAGAACCTAGCAGGTAATCCAGCCCCTTAGTTTGGTATAAAGTTAGGAGCTGTGTCTAGAGACATTAGATTATCCTGGAAAGAAACACTGAAACAAACTCTTGGACCTTCGACGTTCCATTTCGACTGGAAGACTGAAGACCTCTCCCTTGTGGTCAAGGAGTGACCACCCTGTGCAAACAGACACCACCAGTAACTTGCCGGTTTGCTTTGTTGACGCTCCCTCCGGAACCAGCATGCTCGGCCGACGCCACACACGAGCACCTTCGCTCCAGGACCAAGTTATTCCTAAGCCTCGACAAGGCCCAGGACGGGTCCCAGTGCACCGCCCTTTTCCTGCTACATATCAAACCAACAGGACCCGACATCGGTAACGGTCCCCACGATGCCCCCGCGTTATGTCTTTAAATCCCCGCCCGGGGTGGAGGAAGGGGGGGGGGAATAGGTCGGGGGGGCTCCGCGGCGGTTGGCCTTTGGCGACTCCTGCCAATGTTAAAACGAGAGAGCAGAGGGCAAGAAAAACGAGAGAACAGAGGGCAGGAAAAACGAGAGAACAGAGGGCAAGAAAAACAAGAGAGCATAGGGCAAATAAAATGAGAGAACAGAGGGCAAGAAAAACGAGAGAACAGAGGGCAGAAATTACTTTGAGAGAGGAGCGCTCCACACAATCCTGTTTCTCCGAGGCGATGCACGAAATCCTCGGAGAAACCAGCGTCTTTTTCAGATTCGGGGGCGTGGTTTTCGTTCTCTCCTCTTCCCATTGGCTGGAAGGTAAAATTCCAGCCAATGGGAAGAGGAGAGAATTAAAACAAGAAAGAGGAGAAAAAACACACCCCCGAATCCGGAAAAGACGGAGCTTGAACCGAGTGACGCCCCTCTCCTCCAATGGCTGGACTCCGTTTAGGAAGCCAGCCAATGGAGAAGAGGGGTGAGTTCAAGCCCCCATACTAAAAAACATTAAATTTCGGCTGCGCGAGCACTGCTGCGCAGTGCAACGTTAGTCCGAGACCTAAACATGGCTTTATTGGCACATAGGAGACCCCCTGTTTAATTTTTTTTTTTCTGATGTCTGTTTATTGAATATGAATTGAGCAGAAAAACAAAAAAGGAGAAAAAAAGCAAAGTATGTCATTGATAGGATGGTACATTGACAGGGCCTTGCAAAAGTTCTTCTGTTGCAATTAAAAGAAATAATAGAGAATGAGGGTGTAACAAAGATAAAACAGTATGCTCATTCATTAACATGATACACTGGCATAGATTTGTTTTAAATTCTAGTATGAAGCAAAATAGCCAGAGAGGAATAGGGATATAAATAAATGCGAAAATCAACAAGATCTCTTTAATAATAAAAGCTCACCCAGTGTGAGAGAACAAAGGCATTGGGGGTCCTGGGAACGCTGACCCAATATTCGGGCTATGTGAATAGGGTTTGTGAATACCAGTGTATTAGATTGAAACTGTTAGAACTTGTGTGATGAATACTCTCCTCGTCTATAGAATAGAGGGGGGAGGGAAAAACTAGGTAGGAAGGGCAATGGGAGGGAGATGCGCTCAACGTGTCAAGGGGGTGGGTAGGTAAAATATTCTAGGAGGAGGGATACGCCACACCATGATCCTGTGGAGTAGGGGAAGACTGGTGTGTACCTCTTGAGTAAGGTAGAAAGGATCTTCAAATAGCTGCAGTGCTCGAAGACGTGGAGGGGTAAAGTGGGAGTTCTCTATCTGGGATTGGTGCTGAATTAATGGTTGCCAAGTGTTTGTGAATTTTGTGTCTGTGTGGTTAATATGGGCCGTAAGTAACTCTAGGGCCAGGACATGCCGCAGCCGAAGAAACCACGTCACAATAGGTGGAGGGGTGGGTTTCTTACAATATAAAGCTATGGTCTGTCGTGCCGTGCCCCGCATTTGTGCTATTAGGCGCCAACCTGAGTGTGTCATGGCTGGTAATTGTGAGGGTCTAATGCCCAGCAAAGTCACTGTCGGAGAGCTGGGTATGGGGAATCACAGTAAGGATCTCCTTACAATAAAGAGTCAGGCTGGGGCAATACTACCAGATGTGGATGAAATCACCAGTTCCTCTTGGACATGTCCAACATGTTAGGGGGTAGCCCAGAATCATTTTATGGAGACGGGTGGGGGTCTCCATAAGTTTATAGGCCGATTCGCGTTGGGGAATTGTTAGAAATGGGATTTCTGGTTGACTAAGGCTTGCGCCAAAGCCAGGCAGAAACCACCATTCTAAGATAACCCCTGCTCACCCCCTTGGTAGCTCGGCACGAGCAGTAAGGCTTATCCCGGAGGCGATGTGTAAAGCATTTGCGCATGCACCCACCAGCAACCACATCCCAGGCCCCCCACAAAAGGAACTCCACACAAGGTTATATCAAAAATAGCCTTTGTATTATACCAAACACATTAGATAATAAATACACACTTTACAATGTGCCATAGGCACAGGCAGAATTTACAGGGGATGATATACATGGGACAGGGCCACATGGACCACTGTCCGGAATAAGCACTTTTAGAACTAGCCTTTGGTAGAATTAGCACTTTGTAGAAGTAACACTTTTAGAACATAGATCATATAATACCTGGCGGTTGGTCGGACCGTACCTTCCGTTCGGGTTGCGCGAGACAATGCGGGTGATCTCAGTAGGCCGGAGCGGGCGGGAGGTGGCCGGCGTTTCTCGCCTACCAAAGGCTCTGGTCTATTTTCAGTGGCTGGGGCGACCAAAGTGTGTGGCTCAGAGGAGGAGGGGGGCAGGGTGCGGGCGGCCCAGCGAAGCGGACGCGGCTCAGAGGAGAGCGGCGCGGCAGGAGGGCGGCCAGGCACGGGCTGCAAAAGGGGGGTGAGCGAGGCACACTTCAGGCAGGGCCCCAGCGGCCCAAGGGGGATCAGACAAGTCCCAGCAACTTGGCAGGGGAGGCACAATAGAGTCCACTGGTCCTGGGACTCTGTTCAGGGGGTGAACTCAGTATCAAGCCCTTTGAGATAGTTATTGGCACAAAAGCTTCACACATAATGCATAAAAACACATTCAGAGGTGTAGGTAAGGCACATGATGCATGAAGACGCATTCAGCGATGTAGGTAAGACACATGATGCATGAAAACACATTCAGAGGTATAGGCCAGAAACTTAACACATGATGCATAAGAACACATTCAGAGGTACCAGAACACAGGGTGAGCAAAACATACTACACACAGTACATTTCCTAACACCCAAAAAGCATTAGCACCTGAACAATAATTGCTCATAAATCACATTTAGCGCAGAAATATCCTTTAGCTCATAACTCACATCAAAGTCCAGGTTGCGCCACTGCGCCAATACCTAAACGTAGCAGCTGCCCACTACTTGCTGGGCAGCTGAGGGACAAGAACAGGGCCTAAAAAGCTGCAGCTGGCACCAAGTGCTGCGCAGCTGTGGGAAGACCAAGGTAGGGATGAAGGAGTGCGACTCACTCCTGAGTCCAAAGTACATGTCCCTAGGAATCAAAACCTAAAAGGTGCAGCTGCCCACTACTTGCTGGGCAGCTGAGGACAAAACTGCGACAGGGCTCTCATTAGCCCTCTGGAAGAAAGACTGCGCCCAAGGTTGGAGCCCTCTGGCTCTAGAAATCCATGATGCACTCACAGGCTGTCATATTAAACATGCCCCCAAATAGCCACGGGGCTCTGGAAATAAACAGGTCTCATGGAGCACACTGGCTCCTCAAATGATAAGCATTGGCCCCTCTGGGCCCAGGTAAACAGGTATGGCCTGACGCTGGAGCCCGCAGGCTCAAACAACACATGCCCCCAAGCTCTGGAGGCCTTTGGCTCGTAAAAAGGAATAGGCCCATAACGGGGGCAACAACGGGCCCCCACTGGCCCTTAGCCATACTCGTAACATTGGAGCGGCCCACTGGGCGACAGGGGCCGCTCTGACTCTGTGCCACACGCAGGAAATAATGAGGCCCCTACATTTGAAAAGGACATTGTCCCACAAAGTACTTCTCTCCCCAAACTGTCCCCATCTTGAGGATCCACTCACCAGCTTCCGAAGCAGGATCCTGCGCTCCTTGCTGTACTTCGGGACAAGTGTTGGGGCAGCCCTCTGTCGCGCGGGGCTGCCCTGAAGATCAGCGCAGGCCATGTCTCCCGCCCAGCCCTCACTCAAAGGGGCTCACGGGGGACTTCTCCACTCGGGCGGTGGCAGTACTTCTCCTGAGGGCAGTGTGCAGGGCTCCCATCGGCATACGGGAGCCCTGTGGGGGCAGGTTCAAACTTCTTTTCCCCTTCCGGGCGGGCGCTGGCCAATCACAGCGCAGCGGCTGGCGGGACTGCCTTGCAAAACCGGAAGTCCCGCCCAGAGTCAGGCACTACGGTGCCTGACTTCCTATTTTGCGGCGCGAGGGCCGCGGCGGTGATTCTCGGGGGCAAAATGAGGGGTGGGCACCCTCGAATTAAAGTATAAATCTCAGGAAGCGGCCATCAGCGGGGTGGGCACCCGTACACCACGCAGGCGCACATTTTCCACAATACAGGGTGGGCACCTGCGGTACACGACGGCAATTTCGGGGGAATCACTCGCCGGGGATTCCCTCTTCTCAGCAGTAAGCTCAGCGCTGCCAACTCCCCACATTCCTCCAGGGGCATTTAAATTACAGCGCTCCCAAGGCGCTTTAGGCTCTAATAAACTTGGCAAAAGCAACACTGGAGTAAATGGTCCCAGCAGCACCTGGGGGCATTAACCCCTTAAGTGCTGATGACGGAACCGCTCCGTCATCAGCTGCGGTGGCGCTGTGCTGATGACGGAGCGGTTCCATCATGGCCCACCCGCCGCTCATGCGCGGCGCGAATTCCGCGCCTGCGCTGAGCGTTCTATTGAGCGGGCGGGGCCATGACGGAACCGCTCCGTCATAAGCACAGCGCAACCAACGCTGGTGACGGAGCGGTTTCGTCACCAGCATGCGGTCGCCCCGCCCCCTTAGCACTGCGGCGGAATAGCCGCCGCAGTGAAGGGGTTAAGGAAAGCAAAAGGGGGACCCCAAGCCAGAGATCCAAGGCATCCAGGGGCTGGGCAGGGCCCAGGTAGGCAAGCCTTCACCTGGGCCCCAGCAGCAGCACGCCCCTGGTAGATTCCAGTCAAAGAACAAGAACCTTGAACATGAGGTCACAGCCTCATTTTATACACAAAATCCCTTTGTCTCTAGGGTGCAAGATGGGGGAAAACCAGACGCAGCTGATTCTGGAGCACTTTGTTTTGCTCAGCCCCTCTTCCCATTCACTGGACAGGCTAGGGTCATCAGTCACACCACAGGGGGCAGAGCCAGCATTGTGGAGGGAAAGCCCAGCCCTATTCAGGTCCCAGGTGCAGCCCCTCCCTGCCATCAACATGCAGATCTCCCCATTCACCACCAGGGCAGACCCATCCTGACTTCTGGAGCCAGGCACACCAGCCAGCTCCAGCCAATCACAAGCCAGACGGTCACTGCACAGACAGGCCAACTTCTAGAAGTGGCACTTCCACACTAGACACATGAACGCTGCACACATCATCGCGCAGCATTCAATTGATATTGATATTGAGATGTATTTGTAAAGCGCTCGTTCGCCCGGGGGCTTCATGGCGCTGTAGACAGGGACACAACGCATCAGTCACAGGAAGCAAAGAGGAACTCATCAAAACGCTTGAGAAAAGAGCCATGTTTTGAGGGAGTGTCTGAAACTAAGGATGTTTCCGCACATTTTAAGATGAAGAGGAAGGGAGTTCCAGAAGGCAGCTGCAAGGTGGTCAAAGCAGCTGCCTCCAAGACGCTTCCTTTTATAAGTAGGGACAGTCAGAAGATGTTTATGCATGGAGCGAAGATTCCTAGGGGGGTCATATTTTTTAAACAGATCTCTGATGAATAGGGGGCCTGATTGTTGTAAGGACTTAAATAAAATACAACCAGTCTTAAAAGCCACCCGTTGCTCAACAGGCAGCCAATGTAGTTGTTTTAAGCCCAGTCTGACAGACTGCCTCTTAGGTAGATTCAGAATGAGTCTGGCTGCCTGATTCTGAATCAGCTGGAGGCGCTTTAACTCGCCGACCGGGAGCCCAAGATAGAGACTGTTGGAGAAATCCAATCTAGACAGAACCAGGGAGATAACAATCTGTGTGAGCGCCTCCAAAGAGAAGAAACGAGCAATTTTCTTAATTTTCTTCAGCTGAAATAGACTGGAGGACACCACTGCGCTGACCTGCCTTTTCAGAGACAAATCTTCGCTAAGGAAGATTCCTAGGCTCTTAACCGAGGACGATTTAGATGGGGGGGCTCCCATGCTGGACGGCCAAAAGCCAGGGTTCCAGCTGAGTACACTCTGCCCAGGCAAGACCAACTCAGTCTTGCCTGGGTTGAGCTTCAGGTGATTGCAGCTCATCCAACTCAGGATGTGAGACATGGTGTTTTGAAACACTACCACTGAGTCCTCGGTGTTTAAGGGAAAGATGAGCTGCAAATCATCTGCGTAATTGAAGATGGTGACTCTGGTATCCCTGAGGGAGTACAGCAGGGGGCGTAGATAAAGATTAAAAAGCAAAGGTGACAGGGAGGAGCCCTGAGGGACTCCACAGATAGTAGGGATAGTGGGGGCCGTGAAGGGGCCCAGTCTCACGGATTGGGTGCGGCCAGTAATAAATGAGCGAATCCAGCTCAGCGCAGGACCCCTGAGGCCGGCCTGTTCGACACGGTTGACCAAGATGGTATAGTCAACCGTGTCGAATGCCGCTGATAGGTCTAATAAAACCAGCGCCTGATGGATCCCCTTGTCTGCATTCCGCCTCAAGGTATTCTGAACTGAGACGATGACTGCTTCAGTGGAATGAAGAGGGCGGAAGCCAGCCTGGTTAGGCGCAAGGTACTGTGTTCTTTCCAAGAATTGGGACATGCTATCACAAACATGAGCCTCCAATATCTTGGCACAGTACGGCAGCAGGGAAATGGGCCTGTAGTTGAGAGGATCCGATGGATTAGCCCCAGCTTTTTTCAGCAAAGGGATGAGAAGGGCTTTTTTAAAACTGGCAGGGACCAAACCCTGTGAGAGGGAACCATTCATCATGAAAAGAATGCTCTCAGGGATAGCGGCTCCCACTTCCCGCAGGATGTAGGGAGGGCAGACATCATCGGGAGAGCCAGATTTAACTTTAAAAAGAAGTTTGGATAGACAGGCAGCATCAATGGGAGGGAAGGATTCCAGGGTAGAGGGATTGTGATAGATGTCCGGGGGAGGAGGGGATAGGGTGGTAAGAATGCTTTGCTTTATGGTGCAAATCTTATTCAGAAAGAAGGTATTTAGTGTGTTGCAGAGATCCTGGGTGGGAGCCACAGCTGGGGAAGTTCTGTCACTGCCACAAAGACCCTCCACAATGTTGAATAAATCTCTGGATTTATTGCGTGAGTGAAGAATTTGCTCAGAGAAATAGTCCGTTTTGTGCTTCTGAATAAGTTTCTGATACTCCTTCCGTGCCCTACAATAATCAGCCTTGTCAGATTCTGAATAGGCCGACCGCCACTTACGCTCCCTTTGACGAACTTGCAGCTTTGCGGCTTTAAGATGAGGTGTAAACCATCTATGAGCGTCATGAATACGGAAACGGGGGAAATTGGAACAGGGAGCATGGGCATTGGCGGCCTGAAATAGCCAGCTGGAGAAGGCTTCTTCATACCCCTCAATATCCTGATCGAACGGGGGGAGGGATGAAGTTAAGGTATCAATGAAGGCAGGGAGGTCAGCGTGCTTCCAGAGTCTAACTTTCCCTCCTTGCTGAGGCGGCTGTTTCCTGTTCTCAGTGATGGTGATAGAAAAGTCGATCAGAAAGTGGTCCGACCAAATACAAGGAGTGATGGAGTTAATGGTAAGAGGGATGTCCTGCGACCAGATCTGGTCGAGGCTGTGTCCTTTTTTATGGGTGGGGAGATGAATCTGCTGAATGAGATTCATATCCAAAAGGGTTTCTTTCAATGCAGCTGCCTGCCCCACCGGCTCAGCAGAGTCCAGCCAGAAATTAAAATCACCCAACAGCACAATTTTCTTACAACTGATTATCAGAGGAGCCAAAGATTCTGCTAAAAGTGCAGCGAATGTGGGCATGCTCTGGGGGGGGCGGTAGATGAGGACCATAAGTAAGGATCCGCTATTAGTGTCCATCCTAAAGATCATGTTGTCCGATCCTACAAGATCGAGGGAAGGGAGAGGGGAGAAGATGTGGATTTTTGATATGATAGCGGCAACTCCTCCGCCCCTTTTATTGGCAGGTCTATCCTCATGTAAAATATAATAGTTAGAGGGGACTGCAGCCAGGATGTCAGGTAAGGAATCAGCATTTAGCCAAGTCTCCGTGAGGAGTAAAATGTCTGGTTGCTCGGCCTGAAGTAAAAGGAATATGTCCATGTGATGCTTCACCATGGACCTTGTGTTTAGATAAAAACATTTAAGAGTTGTCTCGACCCCCAACGAGGGAATAGGGATGGCAGAGGGGTTAGGACAGATGAGTGAGACAGATGATCTCACAAGTTCGCACATACCAAACTCAACCTTGCACTCCCCACGCATCAGGAATTACTATGGACACACATATCCCCATGCATTCCTATGGGAGGGCAGGCCACTCTCCCACATGCACTCAGAGAGCGCACGCACTTTACACTGCGCCACAGTGCTAAAGGGCTCAAAGACCAGAAATCACTATAATGATGTAACATTAAAATGCACAAGGTTCAGGGGTGAACCTGCCAGAAGGGCCAAGTCCAACAGGATTTTTTTTTATATATTTTGGGTATGTCTCGCCATAGTCGGTCCCAGTTCTCTGGGGAGACCTACCGCGCCAAGATCCATGTTCCATTGGTTTTGGTATTTGTGGGTTTGGGTTGTTGTGAATGTTGCAGCACTTTGTATGTGTTAGAGATCAATCACCCGGACTAGGGCTTCAAAAGGAGTAAGCAATCTAGTAGCTCTTTGTGTGTATGCGGCGGAGAGCATTCTTGCATTGTCTGTAAGATGAAACGATTTTTTGCACTGTTCAAAAGTGATGAATGTGGCCCCCTGAAATCAGTCCTGGATTATGCGACACTCGCCCTCTGTCCAAGGTTGGAAGGCGTGAGGTTGGAGGGAAGGTGGAAAAAGGGCGTTATCTGCTATAGGGGTTTTGAGGGATGGGAATGAGGTCAAGCCACGATATACCGCAAGTTTGTCCCATATTCCTAGGACCGTTTTTGTAGGGGTAGCTATTTATGCACTGCAGGACGAACCGCACGGGGGAGCCCAGCTAAGTCCCGCAAGGGCCTACACGTAACAGTTGGGTTCATGTGAAACAAGTATTTTTCGCTTTTCCGGACAACCCATTCCGAGATGTAACAAAGTTGGCAGGACCAATTATATTCAAGGAGGTTAGGGCACACTAAACCCCCCAACATCGGGGTAGCATTAAAAATTTGTTGGAAAAACGTGGGCGGCCTTTACCCCAGATAAAGGTGGTTAGATCATGTTGGAGGGATTGAATATCATTTTGTGGGATTGGGGTAGGGAGGTATTCGAATAAGTATAACACCTTCGGAAGGAGAGACGTCTTGACAGTGTTAATTCGACCTAGCCAAGAGAGGGGTAGGTTTTGTCATCTACAGATATCTTCCCATATGGCGCGTCTGTAGGTCGGCCAGTTGGCATGGGTCCAAGAAGATAGTGATGGAGTCTGGTTCAATCCTAAGTATCTTATCGAACTCCCAGACCATTTCAATGGGATCAGATTCTGAAATTCTTGAATCTCTGAAGACGGAGGGATGCAATTCAAGTCATTGGATTTGGCTAAGTTGATCCTGAAGCCCCAGGCTTCCTCAAAGGACAGCAGAAGTGATGCCAATTCTGGAGGGGATGAGGCTGGAGTAGTAAGAGACAAAGGAAAGTTGTCTGCAAATAGACAAATCTTGTGCTCATAAACCGTGAACGGAATGCCAGAGAAGTTGGTTGATCAGCATTCTGCAATTGCTAGAGGCTCCACCACCAGGGCAAATAAGAGTGAGGATAGCAGGCACCCTTGTCTAGTGCCCCATAGTAATGGGAGGGACGAGGCGGCCATTGATGCGGCTACGTGTGGTCGGTTGAGTGTAAGGGACCATCAGCTTGGAGATCATGGTAGGGCCTAATCCTACTTGGTGTAGGACCTCCCTGAGAAAGCGCCAGTCTACCCAATCAAATGCCCTTGCTGCGTCCAATGACACCAGGCAAGCAGGTATGTCCCTGTATTGAACCTTTTTGATAAGGTGGCTATACGATGAATATTGTCTGTGCCCTGGCGGATAAATCCGACCTAGTCTGGATTGATAATATCACGTAGATAAGTCTCCAAACTATTTGCAAGGATCTTTGCATAGATCTTCGTGTCAGTATGTAAGAGGGCAATGGGTTGATAAGATGTACATAGAAAGGGGCCTTTACCTGGTTGTGGTACCAGCACTACTTCTGCCTCTGACATGGTTGAAGAGAGTCCAAAAATCAGTATAATAGTAGATGTGGCCCAGGAGATATGTGGGGCATCTCTAATTGCTGCGTTGATCGAGGATGTAAGTATTTGCACCCACAGCTGAGGGTTAGATGAGAAGAGGTCTGAGGGTATGCCGTCAGGACCAGGGGCCTTATTTCTGGACAGTCCCTCAATACTTTTTCTAACCTCTTCTGCCTTAATAACTAGGGCTGACTTTCCTGCCTCTCGACTTTCCGCTGAGCTGTGTTCTATTTGACTAGAGAACATTTCCTGAAAGTGAGACAACCATTCCTCCTCTGTAATGTGGGCATCCAGGGCCTGTCCAGCAGCCCTACTAAGAAAGGGCTATTGACTATATTCCAGGAAAATTCAATCGTTTTAAGGGTACCGGCCTCCGAAAGCTTTGGCCAAACTTCATCCCTAAATTCGGCCTTACGCCTTACTAGTTTGACCTTATATGAACTACGACAGGCTTTCACTAGGGCTGGATCCCTGGGCTTTGCGCCTAATGCTCCCCTCAATTCCCTTGCTGCTCTAGAATAGTTAAGGTCAAACCATCTTGGGGTGTGCTCATTTGAATGCCTTGGTGGCGCCTTTAAGATCCTCAATAACATGAGAGATCGACACAAATGCATCAAGGATGATTCCAGGCACAGATATCAAGTTCCACTTTACATCTAGCTACAAGGGACTCATTGAAATGTTATGGGGTAATCTGGGCCCATCATAGTCTTCTACCCGGATCTATAACCTTGCGAGAACCCCTATCTCTTTTTAACCTTTTTTTCCTTGTCTGGAACCAACTGACTGTGGCATATAAAGGATTGTGGTCACTAAAAATACTCTCCTTGCTTGTAAACTCCATCAGGAATGGGAGAAGGGGAGTAGACACATGGATACAATCAATATAAGATGCACACACCCTCCCTGTAAAGCTGGGAACAGGAGTCCTCTCATTGCTGTCCTCCCAGAGTCAAATCCAGTTCTTCTGATAGAAGGTTAAGGAATTCTCCCTGCTTTGTATGCTCCACATGTATTCCTGCCCAACGAGGACAACCTCTATTAAGATGATTTGACACAATTGTGTCCCCACATATATGAATATTAAAATCCCCCGATCATAAACCTTTACAGTTAGACTTTGATAGCGTGCTGTTTATAAACACACCTAGCCTGGAAATATTACAGATGTCTGGGGCAGCAATAATGGCGTTATAAAAGTTCAGTAACAGCAGCTTCTCTGACCCTTGAGAAAAAAAGGCCTGTAAACAGGGATTATCCTATGACAACACCTTCACGCCGCAATTAAAAGCTAGGGAAACAAACATAATCAGACCACCCTCGTGTTGACCTGCCTTTGGAGGAATAGCGGGCACAAAAAAGGTCTTACTTCCTTTAAGAAAAACGCAATTAGTAATGACCCATGTCTCCCGGAGACATATTACATCAAAATTTGTATAAAGGCACTCCAATTAGGGCCACTGAGCTTGTTAGTTATCCCAGCAATGACCCATGACACAAATTTACATGCCTTTCCTTCGGTAATACCAAGAGGACCTAACGTAATACTGTGATTAAGCGATGGCGATAAATGTATCGGGTCCTTATCAGTAAGTGTCACAAGAATCCAGGGTGTCCAAGGGAGCAAATCGGTTGAAGAGGGGTGTATCTTGAGCAGTTGACTGTTTGAGGGACTGCTGGAGCAGGGGAAGTCCCGGGTGAATACAGTCATTCTCATCCCCAAGTGTGCGTGCCCTGCTCTGAGAACTATAGAAATGACTCGGGGGGAAGGGCTACTATGGATGAAAAGGGCAACAGCAATTGTTCTGTATGACTGCATGCAGGACCCTGTCTACCAGGTGAGGTCTGTTCAAATTGTTTACCACACAGTCTACTGCCATATATTTACTGGAGTTTCCAACCCACAAAACTCTTCTTACCATGTTGATAAAGCCACCCATTCTTGGGTCAAAAGACATGTTACGAGACCGCCAATAGTGGACTTTATTCTTGAGTTGGTCAAAGGCTTCATTGCCGTCCTGAGTTAGGTCTGGGACATTTCCAAGAACCACTACATAAGGTATTGACTACGGGGGTTACTCCAGATCCTCTAACCACAGCATCTGCCTTGTGTCAGTATGCGCTGCTGCCCGTGTCACATGGCAAGCCCTATCCATGCCCTCAACAGTTCTCCCCTTGAGCTGTTGGATAGCCTAGGATGGGTCCTTTTCTTTCTGGTGGGGATTATTCACTTCTGCTATAGCCACGTAGTCTGCTTTTATGGAATTTGTGACCATTGGTCACCGGGAGGGACTGAGTTCTCTTCCGTGCAAGTCCCTCAGGGATGGTAAGGTCCCTTGCCCGTTGGACCCGTGAAGGGGTACACTGACACGATCAGGTCGCAAGCCTGGCACTACCCCCAGCCTTTCCTGGGGCAGATCGGGCCTCCACTGGCCTGTCTTGTCATGACTCTAGAAGCTCCAGTTCAATAGCTGCTAGACGTTGCACAATGGGATCAAGTTTAAGAACCATGCTTGCAAATAGCGACTCCATCCAGCCTTCCATCATTACCACCCATTCTTCTTTAGTTACATTTTGTGCATTATTTGCCGATTGCTCCGACCCCTCTACTCTGGGGTGTTTCGCTTTGCTCGTGGACGAGGATCATTTCTTTTTGACTTCCTTACCTAACCTCGTTCCAGACCCTCTCCCCACCCTGGTGCTCCTTGGTGTGGGGTTCCACATCCCAGTCACAGGGGTATTGGGTATTATGCTAAACCCAGCCCTGTACTTTTTGCCACCTCACCACCCAGTCCAGACCCTACAGATACTACATCCGCCCCTGGTCTGATGGTGCTAGAACTAGGCAGCAAGGAGCCCGAATCTGCTTCTACGGGCCCTTCACACAGGCCTATACTTGTCCTTGCGGAAACGAGTGGGCTGAGATGAAGACCGGGCACTGGTGAGATAGACCGCCGTCGAGCGACAAGCTCAATCTCCTCGTCAATAATCCCTACTGCTCTAACGAGGAAAGCCTCCATAGTGGTCCCTTTTGGTGCCTGTGCACCTGCCGCCATCCTGTTGCGTTTTTCCACAATCACCAGCAGGTTACAAGTCCTAAACAAGCATTGAAAGTGCAATAGGTCGCTGTTGGACTTGGCCCTTCTGGCAGGTTCACCCCTGAACTTATTGCTTTTGGTATGTGACCTGGTGATAGTGATTTTTGGCTTCTCTGCACTTTCACTGTGTCCCAGTGGAAAGTGTGTGCGCACTCTGAGTGCGTGTGGTGACATTGGCCTGCCCTCCCATAGGAATGCATGGGGAATGTCTGTGTCCCTGGTAGTTCCTGATGCGTACGGTGTGCAGGTGCGAGTTTGGTATGTGCGGACTCGTGTGATTAAATGCTGCGCAATGATGTATGCGGCGTGATTGTGTCTAGTGTGGAAGTGTCACTTCTAGACATTGGTGTGCATGTGCAGTAAGGGTGCTGGCGTGTGATTGGCTGGAGCTGGCTGGTGAGCCTGGCTCCAGGAGTCTGAATGGGTCTGCCCCGGTGGTGAGTGGAGAGATTAGCATGCTGATGTGAGGGAGGGGTGCACCTGGGACCTGAATAGGGCTGGGCTTTCCCCACACAATGCTGGCTCCGCCCCCTGTGGTGCGACTGATGACCCTAGCCTCCCTAGTGAATAGGAAGGGTGGCTGAGCACATCATGAGTGCTCCAAAACCAGCTGAGACTGGTTTCTCCCCCACCCTGCACCCAGGACAAAGGTTTTCACTGTATAAAAAGGGGCTGTGTCCCCTAACAAGTTGTTCTCTTCCTGGATCCTATTCCTGAGGGGGCTGCTGCTGGGCGCCAGGAGGACCGCCACTGGAGATTGCCTCCCTGCCTAGGAGGACCCTGTGAGCTGGCTCTGGGCCTAGCCTTGCCCCTCCACCTCCCAAAGGACTTGTTGCTGGACTTTGCTTGGGTTTGTGGCTGATTTTGCTAGAAGCGCCTGGGAAGCTCTGTTTCTGCCTTCCAGGAGCACTGTGCTTTGTGTCTGCAGCCCGGAGCTGCACTCCCCCTTCTGGAGGGATTCCCCGGCGTGGGGATCCCCCTTGTGGCTGGTCTTAAAGGCCGGTGCCCACCCGGCATTTTCCCCGTGTTTTGCGGGCTGCGGCGCGGGTGCCGCCCCACTGATTTGCCCTTGATTTGACCCCCAAGCGAGTGCTCACCTCGCTTTGTTATTGATTTTGAGGGAGCCTACCCCTCCTTTGTGGCCGATTCACCGCCGCCGGCCCGGAGATCATCAAGGAGGCGCTGTGCCCGCCTCCACACACCCGGGCCGCGCTGCCATTGGATGCCGCAGCCACGACCTGGAAGTACTGCCTGTCAAACAGGAAGGGAGTCACAAGTCGCCCGGACGAGGGCGGTACCAACGAGTTTCCCTTCCGCTTCCCCCAGTCTGGGAAAGCCTAGGAGTGCCTCCGGGGATGACAGAGGTTTGCCAGCGCTGGCGGAGCTCCCGTAGTGTGGGGAGAGCCCCGCAGGTAGCAAGAGTCCGGCCGCGAGAGCCGCGAGGCTCCCCGAGTGAAGGGAGAGCCCCGCAGCCAGTGAAGAGAGCCGCCCCAGTACCAGAATAGCCGGAGGAGCCCCCCCCCTGCCACAGGACCGAGTGAGTGGGGCCGTTGTATCTGTTTGGGGAAGAGGGGGAGGCGTCGGGGCACATTGCCGGTGCACGCCCCCCCACCCCAGTGTTACTTGCTGCAGTCGGGGGCCTTTCTCCAGAACTGGGCCTATTTGCTTACGAGCCCTGAGAGGCTCCAGGGCATCATAGTAATTTCGAGTCCCCCGGGAGGGACTCCTACATTTCAGAGGCATTCAGATCTAGAGCCCACGTGGGGCTCAGGGGACATTTTGTTATTTAGAGCCTGCGAGGCTCGGGCACATTTTTGGTTATTCAAGCCCTGAGAGGCTCTTGGGGGCATTTGTGGGAGGTAGAGCGGCCCCAGCTGGCAGCTGGCAGTGGGCCGCTCCCCCCAGGGAGGTGACAGAGTGTCGAGCCCACGTGGCTCACACGTTGGTTTTGCGCCCCCTTGTTCCTCAGAGCCCAGAAGAGATCCTACAGCTGCCCAGCACTTAGTGGGCAGCTGCTCCATTTAGGCCCTGACATTTTGGGACACATGGCGTTTCAGCCCCAGAGAGGCCAGTTGGCCTGGGGGCAGTCACAGGTTGAGGCCTATGCAATTTCTGCGCAATTGTTCTTCCTGCACCTCTGAATGTTAAATGTTAAATGTCGTATACTTGTAAAGCGCGCCAGCTGCCCCAGCAAAGGGGCGTCCCGGCGCTGTATACCGCTGGGGAACCCATCCTGGCTTTCCCTGTGAGATGGTCCCTCCTGGGTATCTCCAAGGTGAAGACAAGCATCCCTGGCGCTGATGGGGCCATTAGTAGAGATTAAGCAAGCTATTGCCCAGAGTTGCTGAGTGGGACCCATGGTTAAAGTAGGCACCGAGGCGAGAATTATCGAGTCCGCTGACCATGGCCCAAGACCCTGCCGTGTCGGGAATTGAACCCTGGTCCCGGGCCAACCTCTGCTTCCGGGTCTGCCGCCTCTAACCAGTGAGCCACACCACTCTATGAGTTTTGATGCGTCATGTGCCTTGTTCTTACACCTCTGAATGTATGTTTCTGCATCATGTGTTTTCCTTCCCTACACCTCTGAATATTGTGATGCATCATGTGTAATGTGTTCTTGCCAATACCCCTAAATGTATGGTGATACTTAGGTGGTTGTTTTTTCTAGTACAGGTGTGCTAGTGAAGCCCAGGTTCCCTGCGTAATATTCTCCTAAGGTGGTTAGGGTTGCGTAGGTGGTACTTACATGTTACCAGTGATTATTATTCTATGATCTACAACCTGCTATTTCTAACAGTATTTTTAGTTCTAAAAGTGCATATTCCTGACAGTGGTCCATGTGGCCCTGTCCTGTATATATCCCCTGTAAATTCTGCCCGTGCCTGTTAGCACCTTGTAAAGTGTGTGTTTTTATCTAATGTGTTTGGTACAATACAAAGGCTATTTTTATAAGCATGGGCGGATTTCGCGGATCCACGATCCGCGGATTTGCGTATTTGCGGATCCGCAAAATCCACGAATTTGCGAATCCGCAGATTTTGCGGATTTTTTAAATGGGGGGGTGGTCTTCTGTGCGAATTCAAGTGCCTCTTGTGTGTATAAATGGTCAGAGACCGATCGGAGCAGCAGATGAAGAGAAAGAAGCTCCTGGTCACAGGAACAGCACGAGGATTGCACTTGTGAAAGTCAAGGATACAAAGGCCTCTATCCAGCATCACAGCTGATTTTCGACGGTAGATTTGGGAAGAAGGCACACCTGCCCAGCCTCGACGACGCCCACGATTGTTTTTGGGCTGATGAATGAGTCACTGAATTTGAGCTTCAACTAGTTCCAGCGACCATGTGTGTGTTACTATGCAATCGCCCCGAAGGGCGCAGGGGTCCCTTGAGTGAGCTGTCCATCATAGTGGGTAAATGGCGGGAAGACTGTGCACACCGCGAGTGTGTGAGCGGGGCCAACCGGGCGGGGCTTCCATGCGAGTTCACATGCCTCTTGTGTGTATAAAAGGTCAGAGACCGATCAGAGCAGCAGATCAAGAGAAAGAAGCTCCTGGTCACAGGATTCAGGAACAGCACGAGGATTGCGCTCGTGAAAGTCAAGGATGCAAAGGCCTCTATCGAGCATCACAGCTGATTTTCGATGGTAGATTTGGGAAGAAGGCACACCTGCCCAGCCTCGACGACGCTCACGATTGTTTTTGGGCTGATGAATGAGTCACTGAATTTGAGCTTCAACTAGTTCCAGCGACCATGTGTGTGTTACTATGCAATCGCACCGATGTGCGCAGGGGTCCCTTGAGTGAGCAGTCCAATGTGTCCATCATCCTGTAACTATTTTAGGATGGCGCCAGCAAGCTGCCAGCGCCGTCCTAAAATAATTACTAAATTAGCTTCATCAGGAAGCACTAATAGATAAAATAAAGCAGGTGCTCGAGCACCTGCTTTATTTTATCTATTAGTGCTTCCTGTTGAAGCTAACTTAGTAACTATTTTAGGATGGCGCTGGCAGCTTGCCGGCGCCATCCTAAAATAGTTAAGACAACTTCAAGCTTGAAGGCTTGGCCTTTTGCCCTCCAAATCCGCCGCTCGCGGATTTGCGGATTTTCGGTAAATTCGCGGGAGTTTGAGGATTGCGGATTTACTGAAAATCCGCAAAATCCGCGAGCGGAACGGATTTTGCGCTCACCCTTATATTTTTACATATAACCTTGTGTGGAGTTTCCTTTGTTGTGGGCCTTGGGCGTTGTTGCTGGGTGCGCGCGCAAACACTTAACTTACATAGCCTCCGAGGTTAGCCTTACTGCTCGTGTCACGTTACCAAGTGGGTGAGCAGGGGTTATCTTGGCGTGTAACTCCCTTTCCCTGACTTAGAGTGGTGGTCTCTGACTGACTTTGGCGCGAGCCTTGGCCAGCCAGAGATCCCATTTCTAACATTAGTCGCGCCTTTGATTAAGTTAAAGCCATTTGCTTTACTCATGGTATTGTATAGCCAAGCAAATGGCTTTAACCACATGGCTGCTGCGGGGATTTTTGCGCTGTGCTGCAAATTGCTCTTTTGCTTCATTTCATGACGAGCTCAGCTCGTCATCAGCACACGACACCCGTGGGTGATGACGAGCTGAGCTCGTCATCAGCAGCGAAAGGGTTAACTTAATGAAAGAGTGACGTATTGCATTTTTTATGTTTGTTTACGTTTGAACTTAACAGAACCCTTCGTGGAAAAAAAACATTGGTGTTTTGTAAAACTATTTATGTATTGGCGAACAGCTGCTCGAGGCTGTTGCCAAGGAAGACAGAGAACAATCACTGTCTTAGATGCTAAAAAAAATCCTTCTACTCACGCCGCTTCTAGCAAAACACTGGTGAGAGAAGTCCGTAAGGAGGAAGTGTAGCACGTCAGTTTTGTTTGTAAGCTACTGAACCCTTTATTTCAGATACACAATCAAGACAGGGGCACGCTAATAGGAAGGTTGTGTAGCCAAGTTTTAAAACACGGCTTTTCACCCAACAGCTGGATTTACCCTATAGCTACCAGAGCATTTCTAGCACCAGAAGGCCCTGCAGTGGATAACAGGGCGCTATGCAAAACCCCAAAATAAATAAAATAAACAATCCTCCCTACTAGGTGGGCAATGCCGACCTTGCTGAATGGTAGCAGAGTAATGGTGAGAGCGGTAGTCAGCCACCAATCGTGGCCTTCGTGTGCAAGAGCGACACCATAAATGGCACTGGCCATGCATACAACCTGGTGTGCAAAGTAGGTGCAGCGCAGTCAAGTGCTTACAGCTACCGGAGAGAAATGTGCAGCCCGGGTCAGAGCCTTTAAGGCAATAGGTGCATTTCTGTCACCTATACATCTGTTGAGGTGGCCAACTCACCCCCTTCCATGCCCACTGTCAATTAGGGTCCCTACACAGAACCACTCTAAAGCTACGAATTCGCAGGCCACCCACAGCAAAATGTATGGAGGCTTGGAAATTAGTTTACATCCCTTTACACAACTCTAGACAGAAGTAGCGCTCCCAACTTTGGACTATAATGACTGATCCATGAAACGACTTGAACAGACCTTTTACATAATTGCTCACTTCATGCCGCCTGCATTATTTCTGTGACAAATTGGATTTTCTCACGCCTTCACACACCTGCCAAGCATGTATTGTTCGAGTCTCTAAACACACCTGGGTCTAAGGAAATGCCTCCTGACTCAAAGGAGACAAGGGCTAGATGTATGTGAAAGTGCTGTAGCTTGCAGGGACCTTTTTCCGAAGTAATTCATACAACCAGTGCCAATGAACGTGCGTGCAGTGCCTTTCCGAAACCAGAGGGTGGCGTCACTAATGGAGAGCATTTTAATTCTCTGTACAGACCCTGAGCTGTGTCTGCGCATTAGGCCACCTGGAACGATACTGCACTGCCTGGAAGATAGAGGTGTAACGCGCAGTCAGGAGATACCTGATGAGCAGGTGCAATAAAGGAAGGAGCAATCCTATAACATCCACTACCTGGGCACAGTCAATTATTGTCGAGCCGGTGGAATAAGGTATTTGCCCATCATTACAGGTTTGTGAGCCGCTGCCGAAACTCAAGCAAAGACAGCAGCTCTAGTTGGTATGCCACATCATTAGGTTGAACATTGGGGAGTCTGAGGGCCGTGGCCAAAGTGGGTAAGGGTGTGTCATAAACAAGCACTGAAATGTTGCTTGAACTAGTGTGCCGTCCAACTAGTATTTGGCGGTTTCTTTAATGGAATCCTGAATATGCTAAAATCCGAGACATCATACCTGTAACAAGTGAGGAAGGATAGCTTTGCAATGGTTAATGGTTGCACTGCAAATAGGCAGCAACTTGAGCTGGGCCGCAATCCTGACTCCTGCATATCCGCTAGGCATGGGATTGGTGGATGCGAAAGGTGGAAAACAAAATGTATGAGCGCAAGCTTCAACATCGTGGCACTCTTCCCCTGGTTCATGCAGCCCCTAGATGCTGCCGGGTGACCACTAAGCCAAGTTCCTGCAAAGTAAGCAATTTGCAGATTTATATAGCGCAAACTTGACCCGAAGGTCTAGGAGTGCTTTAAATGAGCACTGGTTACTTACACGTTCAGACACAGGGAGATTAAGGGATTTGCCCAGAATCACAGGATGTGGACGCGACCCCGAGGCTCGAACTCTGTTTTCCAGCACCATAGACTGCAATCTAGCCAATGGACCACATCCTCTCCCCTAGAAGTTCTGGTTGCAGCTAAGCACATATACCCGGGCACCACTATATTTACAAAAATGCCCAGAAAATGGAGTGAAACTCGCAGCAGACCCATCCACCCCCCCATGCGGCCGGGTCAGAAAGATCCAGGAGAAAACGGACAACAGCAAGACCAGCGAAGCGTGTGCCCAGGCACAAATGATATAACCATAGACCCCAGAGAGGCCTAGCGCTGCGTGTAACAGGGGACGATCATCATCATAGACGAGCACCGGGCCATCCCTATGAGGCCCTGTGCAAATTTGGAAATACCGAGGGGCGTGGGCATGGAGGTCGCGGCTCGCCTGAGCAACCAGGAGCATGCATGGGAGTGAATCAGTGAAAGGCATGGAGGTTGCAGCTCGCGTGAGCAACCAGGAGCGTGCGTGGGAGTGAATCGGTGATAGGGGGAGAGGAGAGCCTTGGTCCACGGGCCGGTCACGGGATGCATCTGAGATCAGCGCAGGCGCACCTCAACGCCCGAGGCAGGAGCCCACCCGGCACCACAAACTATTGAGGGCTCCCAAATCCCCACATCCCCGCACACAAAGTCACTCCAGAGATCGGCCTGGTGCCCCACACACAGGCTGTCACTGGGAATGAAAGGCGGTTTCCTTCAGCCGGTGACACACAAGCGCAAACAGCAAGACGGGCAGCTACGAGAGGGAAAACAAAACAAGCCTCGATCTCTTGTCTTTATGGGGCTATGTCTTTGAAACACATAGCCCCATAAAGATAAGAAAGCTTTTGCGACGAACAGAAATCAGACGAGCCCGTCCAAGTGGGCCGTCTGAAAAAGAGAAAAGTATAGGTCACGAAAAGCTCTTTCCCAATGGCTGGCCAACATTTAGCATAAACGGTGACACCAGCCAATGGGAAAGAGGGGCAGGGCTTAAAGCCCTTTACTGAAGCTCCCTTAAAATCATAAAATTTCACCGAGCGAGCTGCACATGTGCGCACCCACGCCAGCCGAGACCTAAAAAGAAGTGCGGGGACTAACCTAATTAATCAGTATGCAAGTGGCATCACGGCGCGTGACATCAGATCTTAAGCCCTCACATATATGTTTAGCAGGTCTATCATGAGTACATTTGAGCACAGTTTGAGTATACTTGCACACCCTCCTGATTTAGGCAGAAGATTCACACTTTTGTAAGCTCCACATAAACCAATCTTGCCTTTTGTTAGCGTAAAGCTTTCCACTCATAGTGCTTTAAAAGAAACAATAGTGATATTCAAATTACAACGCCTCCTCGGGTAGTAAGCGCTATATAAATGCTATTTATTTTTTGTTAATACTGGGGAAGATCAACACATCTGCTGCACTTGCAGTGCATGCATAAATGTAAATGTAAATGTATTTGAGCTTATATAGCGCACAGCTACCCACAAAGGGTTTCCCGGCGCTTGCTTAGGGAACCCGTCCTGGTATTCCCCTGTGAGATAACCCCGGCAGGGTATCCACAAGGTGAAAGCCAGGCATCCCGCCGCGAGGGGCCGTTGTGGAGATTAAGCAAGCTATTGCCCAGAGTCGCAGAGTGTGAACCCGTGAGTTGAGAAGGCACCGGAGCGAGAATTATCGAGTCCGTGGAATTTTTGAGCCCAAGACCCGCCGAGGCGGGGAATTGAACCCTGGTCCAGGGCCGATCTCAGCTTCCGGGTCTGCCGCCTCTAACCCCTGAGCCACACTTCTCCACATGCATATCTCCTAAACAGATCCTGAATAAAGTGGAAAGCTGCCTCTCTTAAGTATGTGTGGAGTTATAACCAGGTGTGAGCCTTTGTTTCCCCCCTGCTGCATTTGCTTCTAGGTGTGAGGCTTCTGACTGCTGCCAGACTCCTCTCAAATTCGGCCTTTGTTATGGGTCCAGCAGGAGTCAGAAATAGGAGAACCCATCCCTTCTCGCCTGCACGTTGTTGCTGATCGAAAGCAGATAAAAACGTGCAGGCGCTGCTGAAAGTGTCCCGGTTTTTGGAAAATACACCGGGACGAATTCAGCATATTTTTCAGTGGGGTCCAACTTCTTGGCCTTGTGAAAATAGTGGGTGAACGCCGTCTCATGCACAAACAAACACATCCATCCCCCTCCTGGCTTAGACCCAACAGGCACAGCTCCTCCTCCTCCTACCTGCTTGGGTGGTGATGAAGTAATCAATGAAGTATTCCCGGGACTGTTTGACGAGGCACACTTCCTTGTCATCAGCTCCCTGACTAGGTTGCTACACCGCGCCTCTCCCGGTAAATGGGCCCAGCCTCTGATAACGGCTCAACAGACCAAGAGGGGGGGCCCAGCCCAGTCTCTTCCTGGCTCTTAACGGGCGCAAACAGGCCCGCCCGGGCACGTCCCATGCAGGGGCGTCCTTGCGGGTTGAAATGGGTGTGAGGCCCCTCCTCCTGGGCACAGCTTTGTGTGACTAGAAGTCCCCCTCGCCTACTACAGAGAGCAACAAACAGCAACCCACTGGCGGCAACCTCGTAGAGTGTACTTTAGTCATAGGTTTTTACCAGAAAAACAAAGGTTAAAGTGCAGTTACATGTGAGGAAGATAGTAAGATCTTAACCTAATTTAAAAAAAAATTTAAAATTCACTTAAAGACCAATACAGCGTAACTGAAATAAGTTTAACATGAACAGCTGTGATGCACTGCTTATGACTTAACATATTACATCACGGATAAGACCTGAAATCTCTGGTGGTGCTGTCATATTCCCCTAGATTTTTGCTTGAACTGTTCTTGTTGTCTGAGGACTCTGCACACTTTTCTCCTGATAACCAGCTGTAGAATAATGTTCTCTTCCTTAAAACATGCTGAAATTGTCATACACCTGATTGGCACATATAAATTACTATAAGTCCGTAGTATATGGCACTACATGTACCCATGGCATGTAAATTAAATGCTACTTGTGGACAGCATCACTCAGTGTGTCATCCATTACAGTATCACTGTAAAGCATGTTTTCAGGCTTGCCACTGCAGCCTGAATTTTCAACCTGTTTCAGCCGGTGTTGCAGTTGCATCCTGTATATCGAGGGAAGAAAAGCGATCCAGTGAGAGTGAGGAAGACGTGGAGCAGGGTCGGTGACAGTAGGGGATGGAGTGGAGCTGTGACGGACGGCCCGAGACAGTGAACAGCCTGTCCTGTTACCTTTGATCACTGGAGAGGTGACACCGCTGTGGAGCGGTATTGCAGCGACGCAGCAGGGACGGTGAGGCCCGGGAATTGAGGCATGCATGAAGGTACAGAGTGCAGTGAATAGTGACAGTGTGGGCCCCTGAAGCAGACTTCTTCCACACAACGGGTAAGAGCCAGTGGCACGCCCGTGGGAGCGGCACCAAGGGTGCCTACTCGGCGTTGCAGTTGAGCCACTCCTCTGGATACACCTACTATCCCCACACAGAAAATGGAAAAGTGAGCATCAAGCAGCCCCCATACCTAACCACGATGGAAGGAGAGGCTAACTGGACGAGCCCCGGGACCACAAGCCGGCCGGCCGGCCTGGCCAATAAGTTAAGTCATTCCAGTGGGCCTCTTATACATATGGCTGTCGGGTAAAGTTAATCGGCAGCCAAACCTTTCCCCTGGGGGAAGCAGCACTGGGCTAAGCGCTCAGAAGGTAGTTGGAGCGACCACTCTCTCTGGACAGTAAGGCAAATAACTGCGGGGTAGAGGCCGAGGACTGAAAGATGCTATCGAAGCTCGCAGGGCTCTTCCCGCATTCAACAGATGATACCAGCTCATAGGCTTTGTACCAGGCTCTGAAAACCAGCGTGGAGTACCAAAAAAAACACAGCAGTTCCCCTATGTTAAAATCTAGTTTGTAGCGTCAACATTATCGGCGCCATCTTGTCCCTTTTTAGGCCCGTTTGTGCGCGTAAGCGGCAGCCATTTTGAATGCCATGGCCTCTCTGCCCACCGCCGATAGCCAGCGCGTCTCTCTCTCTCTCGCTCTCCTAACCTCGCAGGCATCCTCCGCACGCTGACAGCCCCCGCTCTTACATGCTTGGGCCATAAACCCCCTTTCCTCTGTGCCAGATTGTTCTGCTTGTTCCCAGGCCGCCACCTGGCCCTGCAGATACTGTTTATTGCCCCCATACAGTAGGAAGCTCCCCCATCAAAGGATCCACAACTGATCAAGGCCCCCACCCCATGAGATCCGATCAACCACATGCATTCCGGGAATCGGCGGAATGCCCAGCTGCGTGACAATCATCACCTGTTGTGACCGGGGTGGGGACTTCAACTGTAAATGTGTGTGGGAACGGGTTTGAAGCGGGGATTCCGAGGATGTCCTTCCGTACTTCAAAGTATTTGCAAGAATGTGCTGCATGTGATAAACTGTAATAAAGACCATAAACCTGTGTATAAGAGGCCAGGCCTCAGAGATGCGGGGAGAGCACCTCGAGAAGATACCCTGTTGTCTGATTTGATTTGATGTGTTCTGCTCCGTCGGAATAAACTCCTGTTTCCTGCCTTCCAGTCTCCAGCGCCTGCCTCTTTGTTTGGTAATATTGAATGGTATGAGAGGCGGCTAACGCCGGGCAAATACTGAAGGGTTCTTGGTCGAAATCGGCCCTACCTTTCCACAATTGGCGTCCCAAGCGTGGGGCCCATCAGCGACACGTGGATCCAGTGGGAGAGGTCCTGACGACAGAGTGAACGACTGCAACGATCGGGAGAGCTCCTGTCCGATAGACCCTCGTCTGACAGCCGATCATCCAAACTTCACCGATTCTGAACAGACCTCTCTCAAGTGATCTACGGTCCTGACTGGGAACCATCAGGAGTGCCGCGACAGAAGATAGAGGACGATCGGGCGCTGGATTCGGAAGACAAGAAACTGTCCATGCAGTCCGGGTAAGGTCGTGTAACACGACGAATTGCGAAATGATTGTTTGGAAAATACTAGTATTACTCTTTGAATTGTTGGTTCCTTTTGGAGATTCTCTGTCTGCAAACGGAGAAGAATAGAAATATTCTCTCTTCCTTTGCAGGTAGTGAAGGGTAGGTAACGCAGACTTTTGTCTCCCGTTGTAACCCGTCATGCCCCTCTTCTCCCCACTGATTGGTAGTTGGTTCAGCCCGGACCGCTTATTAGAGATGAACCATCCGGCTCCACTGGAAGGCACCCCTAATAAGGACATGTACACAAAGCATGGACTAGTCGCTATAGCCTATAGTAGGCTGTGGCATAAATACACCAAAAAGGATTCAGAAAGTCAGTGGCCACTGATAGGATCCTTCGATGAAGATAAAATAAGCGCGCTAGAAACAGCCCTTTGTAACAATAAGACGACGCCCACTATGCTTGATAGCTTCGGCATGTGGCGTAAAGAAGCAGAACAACGTAAGAAAAGAAACGAGATTAGATTAGAGAAAGAACTACGGAAAGCAGCTCACCTAGCCGCTAGAAAACTAGAATAAGAGATAAAGGAGAGAGAGGAAGCCAAACGGAAGCAAGAGTCAGAGACATCGAGTCAGTGTCCTGTTAGAACACCCTCTACGCTCTACCCTGAATTGCCCTCGAAACAGCGAGCCAACGATGATCTTTTATTAGGTCCTCCGATCATCTACTTGCCCCCTCCATATGCCCCTTCCCAACCTTTAGCGCAGCACCCGCCGCCCCCAAGCGCAGGCGAGAGTAGTACCAGGGCCTCGGTCCCCATGGCCTCCGCGCCGGCCGAACCCCTTGTATTAGAAACGGCACAAGCAACAATGTTAGATGACCCTGAGACCCGAAAGACAGATTCCTCGAGAACGAACAGGTTGAGCAAAGATGAGCGAGCAGCGATTGACAAGGTAGTCAGGACACTAGTAGAACGAAAGGAGAGTGAGGAACACATCATGGATATGTTCAACTCATATGCTGGGAGCCACAGACGACACTTTGCTGTACGATTGTGTTATCATGCCCTAAATGCGTATGAGGACCGATATCGAGACAAAGGTCCTGAGAGCCTAACGACTCTATATAGAAAGGTCGATATCGGGGATGAGGGTGAGTGTGATGTGACGGATCTCCTTGCGCGAACGCTCGAGGTTTTCCGCCACCTCACTGAACAAGGGTTGGAAGCTAAACCTACGATACCTGTAGCGACCGAACCACGAATAGAACAAGCTAGCACCATAATGCCAATTAGAGAGGCTGCTCCCTACTGGGTCCCCCCACGAGGCCAGGGAACACACGATGATGCTAACCACCAGGATGCAAGAGGGAGGGTAATGTATCACTGGGTTTACCAACCATGGGATCGACAAGACATCCTGACGTTCCGAAAATCTCTGCCCGATTTGCGAAAAAATCCCACTACCTTCTACACTGAACTAAGTACAGCCCTAGGTTCGACGATTATGACCCTAGCTGATATCGACTTGTTTTTCGGGTTATGCCTGCCAGCTGATGTGTGGAAGCAAATCCGGAAAGTCGACCACCTTGAGCTGTTTGGACATACCTGGTCACAACTCGATGGCATAGATAGACGACGAGAGGCTGGACAGAAACCTTTAAAGTCCATATTAGAACTCCCAGACAAAATTGTACAGAAACTGAAAACCCTGATCCCAGAAAAGAAAGTAGACTGGTCGATCGTGACGGCCTGTCGCCAGAAACCCCAGGAAGACGTATCAGAATATTTCTCCCGGTTTGAGACGGTGTTTTCCGATTACAGTGGCCAGGACATGACCTCTGCAACCGGACACCACCTATTTGTCCAGAACTACGTCAAGGTCTGTCGCAGGAGGTCTCTCAGAAACTGCAAGCCAGCGAGAGTAGTTGGGCAGCCTCCAAGCCTGCGGCTATCCTTCAGATGGCTCAGTATTATGAGCATCATAAAAACGAAAATGATAGGGCGACTGAGAAAAAGAAAAAGGACTTGAAAGAGAGGGTGATGATTGCTCAGTTGCAGGGGGTAACTGTAGGTCGAGAGCAATACAAGGGGAATTACCAAACGAATGCCCCTAGGAATCCACCCCCTAAGGATCGTGCTCCAGCACCCTATGTTGGACGTAAAGATATTAGCGAAGACCAGTGAGCATTCTGCAAGGGATTCGGCCACTGGAAATCCCAGTGTCCGGTTTTGTTGGAGATGAACAAAAATAGGGACCCCAGAGATGTAGCAGGTGGTCCGAGAAATAGAGGACAGGGACGAGGGTCCACGAATGACACAACTAACGACAGACCAGGCAGACCGAACACATTTGACCGTCCCCGACAGAACCAGTACCAGCAGTCTGACTGCGACGACACTCACGACTTTGCATAGGACTGCCTAGGGCAAGGGAGGGATCCAGTCGAGCTCTATGTTGACCAGCAAGGTCCTTATGTCACCGCTAAGGTCCTGGGTACGAAGTCTCCATTCCTGGTAAACACTGGCGCAACACGTAGTGTGTTATCTAAACGACTGATTCCAAGGGCACCCTTGTCTGGCTCACTTATTACATCGATAGGTTTCGATGGAACGCCCTCCACTAACCCTTTGTCCACACCGATCTCCTTTGACCTAGAAAACAACATTACTGACACGACGTTTTTGCTTTCCTCCAATACCCCTGACGCCATTATGGGACTTGACTTGCTGAAACATTTCCGAGCCACTATTAGGTGTCCGCAAGATGGAGTTCGAGTCTTTTTGTATGATAACCCGACCCTGCTCAGACTTTGTCCCACCCGACGCATGTTTTCCATTACTGATGCCGACTTGTCCCTACTCGACACCCTACCCCCATATTTGTGGGCTAAAACTGACTCGGACGTAGGACGCATGATTATCGACCCAGTGCGCATAACTGTTCGACAAGATGCAATACTCCCGAAACTTCCACAATATCGGATATCGCCCGAGGGCGAGAAGGCATTGGTGCAGATCATTCAGTCCTTGGTAGATGCAGGAGTGGTAGAGGAAGTAGTTAGTAATGTTTGCAACAGCCCTATCCTACCCATTGTTAAGAAGCAAGGCGAGGGAGATGGGAAAGCGTACCGCTTCATCATCGACCTCCGGGAGGTTAACAAAGTGGTCGTACCTCAGTACCCTGTAGTCTCCGACATCACCACTATCCTGACTTTGATTCCTTCTACTGCCACCACCTTCACTGTCATTGACCTCAAAAACGCCTTCTTTTCTATCCCCATTCACCCAGACAGCCGATACCTCTTCGGCTTCACCCTAAAAGCCCGCTCATATAGATTTTGTCGAGCACCCCAGGGCTACACTGAAAGTCCCAGCATTTACAGTCAGGCCCTCAAGAGACAACTGGACGCAGTCCAGCTACCGGATGGAGTGGTGTTGATACAGTACGTCGATGATATTCTTTTGGTGGCCGACACCACTCCACTTGCAGTCACAGCCACCATCCAACTCCTGCACTTCCTTGCGGAAAATGGCCACAAGGTCTCCCGAAAGAAGTTGCAATTCTGTCAACCCCCGGTCACTTATCTAGGCCACCTATTGTCCAAAGACGGAAGAAAACTTACACCCGATCGAATTCAGACCATTCTCGAAATTCCTGTCCCGCAAACACAGAAACAAGTCCGCTCCCTACTAGGCCTCACCTCCTTCTGTCGGCAGTGGTTGCCAAACTTCAGCCTCATTGTGAAACCACTGCTTTCCCTGCTAGCTAAAGATGTCCCCTCCCCACTCCCTTGGACCCCTGAATGCCAATCCTCCTTCAAGGAACTACGAGATGCCCTCTGTTCAGCCCCTGTCCTAGGAACCCCCGATTACACGAAGCCCTTTTCCCTCTACACTCACGAAAGGGAGGGATGCCCTTTGTCAGTCCTGACTCAATCCATCGGCCCCAAGCAGCGCCCATGCGCCTACTTCTCTGCCACTCTTGACCCCGTAGCCAGAGCTTTGCCTGCCTGCCTTCGAGCTATAGCTGCCGCTGCTATCTCTATCCGACAGAGTGAGGGGATCGTACTCTCGAACCCCCTCACGGTGTTAGTACCCCATGCGGTTGACACCCTCCTGAACCAGACCAAGACGCAGCACCTGACTAGTGCACGACTGACTGGGTACGAATTGACTCTGTTTGCACCCCTCATCACCCTGAAGAGATGCACCACACTGAACCCAGCGACTTTGTTACCCCTACCAGAGAACGATCCCAATGTGTCCCCTGTACATGACTGCGTGACCGTCACGAACGAACAGACTAGGAGTAGGGTTGACCTCAGAGAGACAGTCTTCCCAGACCCCGACGGAGAACTGTGGGTGGACGGCTCTTGCATCAAACTCCCCGATGGCACCACCTCAGCCGCTTATGCAGTTACCACAGCCCGAACTGTAGTGGAAACCGCACGCATTGCACAACGATCTGCACAGGCAGCAGAACTGATTGCCCTCACCCGAGCATGCATCTTAGCAGCAGGAACCACAGCAAACATTTACACCGACAGCCAGTACGCCTTTGGGGTGGTTCACCATTTTGGGCTCCTTTGGAGGGAGGGGGGATTCCTGACTTCACATGGTACACCCATCTTACACGGAGATCTAGTCTCCGCCCTGATTGAAGCCGTCCTCCTCCCCAAACGACTTGCAGTCATCAAATGCCAAGCACACAAGAAAGTGACAGACATCATTGGACAAGGAAACGCACTAGTCGACATCACTGCCCGAACCACAGCTGAGAATAGGATGACGACGCGCATGTACGCGACTAGGTCACAAGCAGAGAAATGGACAGACGCTAGGGAAACTATTAGGGACATCCAAACGGCCAGCTCACAACACAAATTGACTGAATGGGCACGGGTGGGACTGAAAGACGATGAAGGCTGCTGGCGAACAAAAGACACGAACAAATGGTTGCTACCTGACTTATACCTGATCCCCATACTGACTATGGCACACTCCCCTGCACACATAGGATCAACCCCCATGACTGAGCTTGTCTCCAGAGTTTGGCACAATGACAAGATCGCAGACTCCGCCAAACGTCTGGTCCAACAATGCTTGATATGTTTGCAACACAACAATGGGAAAGGAACTGTAGTACCCCGGGGAGGGTTTGGGGTTCCCAATCACCCGTTTGAAGTCCTGCAGATGGACTACATCCAGCTAGATAGATGCCAAGGCCTGAAGTACGTACTAGTTGTGGTGTGCGCATTTAGCAAGTGGGTGGAAGCCTATCCAACCCGTGACAACACTGCCATTGCCACCGCAAAGGTACTACTAAAGAAATTCTTCCCTCGTTACGGCCTCTGTCGAATTTTATGGAGCGACAATGGCCCCCACTTCGTAGCCGAAGTTATCCAACTCATCTTGAAGGGGTTGGTGTAAAACAAAAGTTCCACGCAGTCTTCCACCCCCAATCTGCTGGACTAGTTGAACGACATAATGCCACACTGAAACTCAAATTGGCCAAAATAGTGGCTACCACAGGACTGAAATGGCCAGACGCTCTCCCACTGGCATTGCTCTCAATGCGTTGCACCCCCACCAAACACCACTTGACACCCTACGAAGTTGTTTTTGGCCGGCCCATGAGCATCTGGTCTGCACCAAAACCGACATCCATTCATGACGTCCCGGACGTCCTAATGTCCGATTACTTGTACCAGTTGACTAAAACACTGTCTGTTATTCACCAACAGGTGCTGCATGCTATTCCTGATGCTTCCAGGAGCCCCGGACACAACCTGCAACCCAGGGATTTCGTGCTGATCCGGAACTTTCAGCGTGCAAAGAGTCTGGAACCCCGGTGGACGGGCCCCTGGCAAGTCCTGATCACCACCCGAACAGCACTTAGAGTGGAAGGCAAGCGCCATTGGGTACATGCACACCACACTAAGAAAATCTCCCCGACTCTGACGACGACCGAAGACGTGACCACCCAGAAAGAACTCCTGAACATAGACCGGCCATCCTTGAACTGTTATCCTGATACAGAGACACTCAAATTGGCGAAATATCCCGACCCCACTGTGCCATCCAGAGAAGGGTACAACCTGCGACGAAAGGAGGGAGCTTCGGCTAAGCAGACCACTGACTAAGTCGTAATTCTCAGAGCGGTGGCCTAACACTACAAAGGCTGTCAGAAGAGAAAGCTAGACGAAGTTTGTTGTTCTGCCCTCTACCGAGCTTCCTTGAAGATGATGGAAGCGCCCGATAAGAAGATGATGGAAGCAACCGGACCTCCGAAGATTCGCTGCAGAAATCCAAAGACTGACAAAATCCACAGTTCAGACTATTGCCCTTTTTATCACCCTTCTCTCTTGCCTTCTCCTCATGACCACCCTCTGGATTGTGGAAGAGAGCGCACCAGCTCGTGAGACATTCCTGACCACTGCACAGCCTACCACAGTGAAGGAACATTATCTGATTTCTCTTTCACCCCAACTCCAAGAAAGACGAAAGGAGTTTTGGAGCAGTCCCTCCTTAAGCTCAAGCCGGGAGAAGGGACCTCTGTCGAATTAATTCCTATAATAGAATAAACAGTAGTCTCTGGTAATTGCCCATGGTTTACTGCTCAAATTTCAGCGCCGTGATATCCCTGTTGGATGAGTGTTGAGCTTTAGAAGTACATATAACAATAACAATAACAACTCCTTCGTGCAACTGCTGCACCAGCACAATCTTGCTACCAATGTCACCAACTGCTGGATCTGTGGGTTGCTACCCCACGCCACTGGACATTCTATACCCTTCATCCCTTCACCCTTCTCGATTCACGGCTCCTGCCTTGCTTGGCTGATCCTCTTGCAGGAGAGCTATAGGGATAATGCCACCTCCAGCTGAACTATGACACATTTCTTTCATGAGGTTTGGCAGAATACAACGAAGAAAACTGCTACACACTTCTGCCCACAGACCTCCAACGACTCTATCCACCTGGACATCCCTGTCAAAGAACGGATTGAAATGCCGGTGTTTAACAATCCGACCAGACCCACCTTTTCTTACCTTCGGAAACGGACAGCTGCCACCCTGACTGTGGCCCTATCCGTCATCAAAGTCACAGGCCTTATGTGCATCGAAGGGCTTGGGACACAACTGGTAGGCCGCATCGCTTGCCGCACCATCAGAACTTTGGACTCCATTGATCCACCCTCTTTTGTCTCATCTCCGAACATGTACTTTGTTTGTGGTACAAAGGCTTACACCTGGCTCCCCAAAGGCTGGGGGGGGCACCTGTTACATTGCCTTCAGTCTTCCTCCGACCTATGTGGCTCCAGTGAATCACCACAGACAAAAACGAGCCAAGGACATTGAAAAAGCCGACTCCACCGGAGCACAGTTCCTCGATGCAATGAAGGGACTTGTTCCACTCTGGGGCCGATGGCGAACAGCCGTGCCATCCGACATTTGACCCAAGCAGTTGAAACAACGATGAACATCACAGCTGGCATCCTCACGAACAACACAGCCGAGCTTCAAGCGGTCCGCCTAGTGGCTCTCCAGAACCGCCTTGTTCTAGATGTGGTTCTAGCGGATCGTGGAGGAGCGTGCCGCATCATTGGGTCCAGCTGCTGCACATATATACCGGACAATTCACCCTCAGTGTACAAAGCCATCGAACATCTCCACAGACTTTCCTCAGAAGTTCACCAGGAACAAGAAGAATGGTCGCTTGGTGGTTGGTTTTGGAGTACTGTGAGGAACTGGGGGTGGAGGTTACTTACGATTATCCTGATACCTGTTGTTGTGATATGTGGGTTCTGCCTGGGGATCCAATGCCTGCCACCTCTGTGTTCACTATGTGAAAACTGTATCTGCCCTAAGACTCTGGACTTTGAAGAAGAACGCATGAGAGCATTGTACGATGTTGAGGTTGGGAACTTGATGAAGATAGATATAGATTAGACAAGCTGGCTAGATATGTTGAAAAGGGAGGACTGTTAAAATCTAGTTTGTAGCGTCAACATTATCGGCGCCATCTTGTCCCTTTTTAGGCCCGTTCGTGCGCGTAAGCGGCAGCCATTTTGAATGCCATGGCCTCTCTGCCCACCGCTGATAGCCAGCGCGTCTCTCTCTCTCGCTCTCCTAACCTCGCAGGCATCCTCCGCACGCTGACAGCCCCCGCTCTCACATGCTTGGGCCATAAACCCCCTTTCCTCTGTGCCCGATTGTTCTGCTTGTTCCCAGGCCGCCACCTGGCCCTGCAGATACTGTTTATTGCCCCCATACAGTAGGAAGCTCCCCCATCAAAGGATCCACAACTGATCAAAGCCCCCACCCCATGAGATCCGATCAACCACATGCATTCCGGGAATCGGCGGAATGCCCAGCTGCGTGACAATCATCACCTGTTGTGACCGGGGTGGGGACTTCAACTGTAAATGTTTGTGGGAACGGGTTTGAAGCGGGGATTCCGAGGATGTCCTTCCGTACTTCAAAGTATTTGCAAGAATGTGCCGCATGTGATAAACTGTAATAAAGACCATAAACCTGTGTATAAGAGGCCAGGCCTCAGAGATGCGGGGAGAGCACCTCGAGAAGATACCCTGTTGTCTGATTTGATGTGTTCTGCTCCGTCGGAATAAACTCCTGTTTCCTGCCTTCCAGTCTCCAGCGCCTGCCTCTTTGTTTGGTAATATTGAATGGTATGAGAGGCGGCTAACGCCGGGCAAATACTGAAGGGTTCTTGGTCGAAATCGGCCCTATCTTTCCACACCTATGGTCGTCCAAGTGCCACTGCCAGCAATACAGTGTTAACGCGAGGGGTGGCGCTGGTAATGGCGGCATATGTAATATCTCTGGGTGCAGTCAGGAATATAAGAGGAAGAACCAGGTCAAGAAAACCGGCAGGCTGCAAGATTTATTTTGAAAGTTTTATAGAGCGTGAATCAGACCCTTGCGGATATCAGAGCGCTTTACAGGCAGTAAAAGTTATACAATACAATACCAAATACAAATATATGTGTACATAGTGTGCATACATAAAACAAACGAGAGAGGTAGATCAAATCTACATCCTACGTTGTGCAAAATAAGATACAGAGAAAGGTGCGGGCCAAGAGAGCATCAGTGTCATGTAGATTGTCTGTTTGCACCTATATAGGTCAAGGTATCTTTCGGTGATGATCATGTGAATTTTTCAATGAGAATCGCCTTTACTTCCTTTTTGAACAATGCAGTGGATGTGGTAAGTCTGGTTTCTGGGGGTAGTGCGTTCCAGATCCAAGGAGCCATCCTTGAGAAGGAGGGTTTGTAAGTTTTCGACTTATTAAATCTGTGTGGCTTCAGTAATAGGCTTTCTGCACTTTTTGTGGATCTCTCCCCCCCACTCCCAGAGATAGACAGTTTCTAAGAGAGATAGCTGGGTGTTGTATGGTGAAGGACTTTGTGAGTCATGCAGGCAATTTTTAGGTGAATTCTGGCTTCCCATGGTAGCCAATTCAGGGCTTTTAAGTCAGGAGAGATGTGGGACCTTTTTTTTGAGCCCGTGATGAGCCTGGGTGCCGCGTTGATGGTAGCTCTTAGTGGTGCTGTTGTAGCTTTGGGGAGGCCGCAAAGAGAAACACTTCCGTACTCGATCCTGGGGAGAACAAGATCTTGAACTGCCGTCTTGAAGTAGTTTTTTGGTAGGAAGGGTTTAAGTTTCCTTAGAATATTAATCTGGAAATGTGCTCCTTTTCTTGCGTTGCCAATATGTTTATGCTTGTTGAGTTTGCAATCAAGGGTTATACCCAGAGATTTAGCTGAGTCAATGATTGTTGGTTGAACGTTGAATGCCGTGAGGTGTTTGAACCAATCCTGGAGGAGGGGAATTTTGGAGGGTGGAGCTATAAGTAGGAATTCAGTTTTGAATGCGTTAAGCTTGAGATGGTTCTCAGCTAGCCATGTTTGGGTGTTCAGCAGTGTTTTGTTGAGTAGTTTATATCTTCAGGAGTATGAATCTTCAGGTAGAGTTGTGTATCATCTGCTTACATGTGAAATTGGAAGTTGGATGATTGCAGCAAGACAGTAAGAGGTTCCATAAATAGATTGAATAGTGTCAGGGATAGTGTGGACCCTTGTGGGACTCCTAGAGTTTCTGGTACAGGTTTGGGGAAGGAGTTATTGACCTTGAATTTTTTGGGTCCGGTTTTGAAGAAAGGAGGTAAACCAATTGAGCACTGTGCCTGATGGGCCCATTCTGAGATTCAGCAGGTCAATCAGGTTCTCGTGTTTGACCGTATCGAAGGCAGAGGAGAGGTCTAGTAAGATGAGTAGGCATGATCCATTCTGGTCGAATATTTGTAACGCGTCGGCGATAATGTGAGTCATGGCTGATTCGGTGCTATGACCTGCTCTAAAGCCAGATTGGTGATTGTCAAGGAGGTTGAAGTGGTCTATGTGTTTTGTCAGTTGTTGGAGAACGTATTTTTCCAAGAGTTTGGCTAGGGTAGGGCTGTTAAAAATAGGGCGATAGTTGTTAAGGTCCATCGGGTCAGCTGTGGGGTTTTTTAGGATGGGTGTCACTTGACCAATTTTGAGGATGTCGGGGATGCAGCCTTGATGCAGAGAGCTGTTGATGATCCTGTTGAGATCCTGGTCCAGACCGGCAGGATCAGAGGGGTTAGATCTTTAACTGCGTTAGCCGGGAGAGGATCGGTGGTATGGTTGGCCGGCTTGAGGGTGCTAAGAATCTTGCCTACAGCTTCTTCAGTGAAGGTGTCCAAGGAGGACCAGGCTGCCTCATTTTTTAATTTTTTTTACATTTTTTTATTTTTCAATTAATCAAACATACACGTTGGCAGTCAAGACAATATTCATACAGTGATGGCTTAATTACACAGTTATTCCTAATCTAGTACTCAATTACTGTAATGGAAGCAGATTAGCTCTCTCTTCGGTACCCTGATCAAGTTCTCCTAATTACCCTACTTCAATCCCAATCTCCCTCTTCGTCAGAACTGGTAATGTCATCCACCGGCAGTGGATCGCATATTTCCCCCCTGAAGACATTCCAAGGAGTCCCGATCTTATTCCATTTGAGTTGTCTCTCCCTGGTTGTGCACACCGCACGCTCTGTTATCATTATCATGTCCATATTTTTACACCACTGTGCCAATGTGGGTAGGTCTGTTGCGCCCCATTTCTGTGCTATATCTCTCTTCGCAACCATAATGCCTATTGTGCCCCAGATTTGACCATGTCGGGATAGATCATTTGAGTCCCATATATTCAAAATACATTTGCGCGGCTCGGGTAAGATGGAGATCTCTAGTGTCTGTGATATAGTGCGCATCACCTGTCGCCAGTATTCAGTTATAAATGGGCAGTCCCAGATGGTGTGTATAAGTGTTCCTTCCTCCCCACACCCGCGAAGACAGTAGGGATGCTGGGCCCGTTGCAGCTTGTGTAATGTGGTTCTACTGTAATATATCCGATGTAGGATTTTAAGCTGCTCTAGTCGAAACTTGGCCGAGATTCCCACCTCCCTCGGGGACGCCAGTGCCTCACTCCACTCCGAATCGTCCATGTCGCCTACTTCTTCCACCCACTTCTCTCGCAGTTTTAGTGCAGGGTCTGATAGGTTATTAATCAGCTTCTGATATGTAAGGGATGTGGCGCTATGTTGCATGTAGTCAGTGAGTAGTCGGTCCTCTAACTGAGGGGCCATTGGGACTTCAGTGCCTGCCGGTATTGCCGTTAATAAAGCATGTCTGATTTGCACATATCTATAAGTTTCATTCGGTCCTAGATCATGCTGTTGCTGGAGTTGAGTGGAGTCTCCCACCATGGATATTCCGATATTGTCCCACTGTGTAAAGCCCTTACTATGTCTCAGTTGACCCAGTGCTTTGGTGTCCCATAGTGGGGTGAGCTTAGTGATTACTCCTTTCCATCCCAGTTTCGCCTGCGCCGTGTACCATATCGTAGCAGAGTGTTTTGTGGGTCCTATCAGTTTCGCTGCCAACCCTCTATTATAGAGCACTGTCGGCATGCTGTTTGTGCCCATCTGTGTTCTGTCAGCCCTATAGGCTGGATCATCTTGGGGTGCGTGAATCCATTGATTGATGGTTTTAAGCTGCGCTGCCCAGTAGTACATTTGTACGTTCGGCAGTGCAATCCCTCCATCATACCAGCTTCTGTTCATCTTGATGTGAGCTATGCGTGCTGGGCGATTACCCCACAGTAGGTTTGAGACCATTACTGTCACCTGTTGGAAATACCCCGGCGACACCGGGTATGGTGTGTTATCAAGTGCATAAATAAATCTTGGCAGAGTCATCATTTTGTATAGCGCTGCTCTGCCCAGCAGAGTCAGGGGCAGAGACGCCCAGTTTTTCACATCGCGTCTTAGACGTTCTAGAGGCGGCTTCAGGTTTTTTTCAAAGTACTCTGTCGAGTTTCTAGTGATGTATATACCAAGGTAGTTAAAGGAGTCTGCTGCTAACACAAGTGGGCAGTCAGTGGCAAGTGAGGGTTCCGGTCCCCTCAAGACGTATAGTACTGATTTTGACCAGTTTATTGTGTAGCCCGATGTTTTCCCATGGGTATCACAGAGTGCTAGAAGCTCCGGTATGCTGCGTTCCGGGTCACTGCCTCATTTTTTAGTTGAAGTTTTGGGGATGTTTGTTGTGGCGGAGTTGGAGGAGAGGGAGGGATTGTGGTATGAGGGCAAGACTGTAGGGTCATTGAGGAGATCCCTCTTGATGTTTTCGGTTTTTAAATTGAAGAAAGCAGAGAATTCGTCACATGTGGGTTCGGTGCGTGAGGTATCTTGTAGTTGTTTTGGTTCATATTTAGATTGTGATTTGATTAGCTCAAAAAGTTTTGGGGGTCGATTTCTTGCTTGATCTAATTGGTGAGAGACAAATTTGGCTTTAGTGCGTTTGATCTTTCTGTAATAATCTTTTCTCTTACTCCTTAGAATTTTCAGGTGTTTGGCAGATGGGACTGATCTGCAGATGCGTTCTGAAGTTCTAAGAGAGCGTCTGTCATCGTTCAGCAGGTCATTGAACCAAGGTTTGGAGTTTTTAGTGGGAACTCTCTTTAGTTGCAGAGGAGCGGCTTCATTGATAACCGTAGCCCTTAGGTAATGGTTGGTGAGGTCATTTACGGAGGCAAGGTCATCCAGAGGCTGGAATAGTTTATGGGAGTGGATGGGCAAAGTGTTGGGCTTGAGTTTTTTCAGGTCTCTTTTCCATATCTTTGGTTTAGTGGATTGGGCTGCTTTGAGTTTCACTGTTTCCCTGATGAAGAAAGTAATGATGTGGTGGTCTGACCAATCACAGGGGAGGATTGAGTCCAGCTGAATGGAGTTGTTTTTGGAAATTATTAAGTTCAGGATTGCACCTTTTTTGTGTGTGGGGCTGTTGCAGATTTAGTAGAGGTCAAGCGCGCCGATGAAGTTTTTGAGACTATTGACCATTGAGTCATTGATGTCATTCCAATGGAGATTGAAGTCGCCTAGGAATATTTGGGTGTTTTGACGTCCGTGGTTGTGTTGACCATGTCCATGAAGTGTTCAGTGAAGCTAAGGTTTTCACGAGGAGGATGGTATATGATGTGAAGGGAGCATACTGGCGTACCATTACTGGTGATGTTGATGCACATGTATTCACTAGAGGAGAATGTGGGGGATTGGGCTCTATTTACTGAGATGGTGCTCCTGTGTATGCATGCTATTCCTCCCCCAGTTTTTTCGCTTCTATCAAGTCTGATGATGTCATAGTTAGGTGGTACCAGAATGTCCAAGAGGGGTGAGGAGGATTCAGTTTCTGTTAGCATAATCAAGTCAAGCTCATGGGAGATGATGAGGTCGGCGACATCTACTGCGTGTCTAGCAGCCGATCTACAGTTCAGGAGGGTGCATCTGAGAAGGGGTGTCATGAGAGAAGGGGTGGGATCAAGTCTGAATGTGATTCTTCTAAGATTATTATCAATGATTCCTCTATTGTTGTGAGTGGCGGATCTGTGTGGATTAGGGTTAATAGCTCTAATCATGTGTGTCGCGGTCCTAGGGGTGATGAGAGGGGGATTGTAGGAGGGAGCAAATATCATTCTCCGAGAATGGGTTAGTGCTTCGGAAAGGGCGGGAAGGGAGATTGGGGGATGGGATGGAGTTCCAAGAGAGGGGATTATGCTTGGGGGGGGGGGTGTGAAAGGTGAATAGGGGGGTAACTTGATCTAGCCGTGTATGCCGATCTGAAGTGCATTGGTTGTCTAGCAATCATCTTTTTGACAGTGTGGAGTTCTTCTTTGATTTGTAGGAGTGCAGACATAATCCTATTGAGACTGATACTTTCTATTGTGCGTGGGGTAAAAGTATGTGATGGTTCATCCATCCTGGTATCAGGGGCGGATGAGGGTGGAATGGGTGATTGAGTTAAGCATGAGTGGGGTTGTGCCGTAACTTGGGCACAAGTAGAGTAGTGGATGATGGTGTATGTGTGGGTGGAGGGACAGTTAGTGCGGGTAACATAGGTGATAGGGAGGGTTGTTGGTGAGTAGAAGTAGTGGGTGTAGCTCGGAGCGGAATGAGGTCGGGGGGAGCGCCTTCGGGATCGGTGTGGAGGGAAGCCGACGTATGTGCCAGCATTAGATCTGTGTGGTGGGGTTGGGGTGTGTTTATTTGTGCTGGTGGATGAAGCGTAAGGGGTTGGGTGGGAAGTGAGGGTTGGGATGTGGGTTGGTATATAGCGATGGGATGGGATGGGATGGGGTGTGTAGGGGGAGAGGGTAGTCTGGGAGGTAGGGGCAGGTGTATGCGATGCCCGAGGAGGGTGGGGATGAGGGGTGCGGAGGGTGGATAAGGGGGATGTTGAGGAGGCGACATATGTGTTGGCAGATGGGGTGGATTGTATAGGGGGGGAGTGTTGGGTTGAAGTAAGGTGATTGCATACATGATTTTTGGGAAGATCTCCTCTAGCAAATTTAGATTATGATTCGTGGATTGCATGAGGATAGTGCCATTATTGTAGATAGTAATTGTTGCTGTAGCTTGGAAGAGCTGTGATGGTCTAGCAATCACTATTGCACCATGTGGAGATTTCTGGTGGAGGAGATCGAGAGAAGTGTTAGGAATGCTTTGCGCCATTGGGCTCTGCGTTTGGTGTGGGAGATGATGTCAGTTGTAATGTGCCCCTTGTGCTGAGAAAAGTGAGGGTCAATAAAGAGGGTTTCAGGGTGCAGTTTTAGGAAGTTGTGCTTAAAGCTTTTGGATGCTTTTTGTGAGAGGTGTGGGGGGTAAATAATATTGAAAGTATGTGTGCCTAAGAGTTCCATGTTGCGTGTTAAGCAAAGAGAGCAGTGTGGGTGCCGAGGGTCTTCGTGGGATAGGCTGTGTGGGTCAGGGCCTTAAATGGAATGATAGTAATCAAATCAATTAAGCTTTATTCGATTTTAAATAGCAAAATCATAAAAGCGTAAAAGATCTAAACATTTAAAATTTAGCAATATAAGAGGGAATAATGATGATGGTGCAATAGTGAGGTAGGAAGGGGGGAAGAGAAGGTGGGTGGGCGAGTATAATGAGAACAGTCCAAGATGGCCGAATAATTAGTATGACTTGTTGCCTAGGTATGTAGTCATTTGTTTGTGTCCAGCACTTGTGAGTCCTATTCCTATGTTTAGTTGTAAAGGCTATGGTCCTATTTCATTTGCTATCGAGTAATGGGAGGATGGCCGAATCATTAGTCAGATTTGTTGCCCAGGTATATAGGCCTTTGTTTGTGTCCAGCCCAGAAGAGTCCTATTCCTATGTTTAGTGATTGTAGAGGCTATGATCCTCTTTCAGTTGCCATTGAGTAATGGGACCACAATAACAAGTGGCCATTTTACAACTATATGACTAGGTTGAGGAGCCATCAGCATCCATATACACACAGGGCCATCTTGTTCTATGAAGCCCAATGTTCCTTAAATACAGTACAAGCAAGCAAAAGTCCTGATGCCAACCGAAAAGTATATAAAAATAAACTAAAAGCAGCAATAGAAGGAAAAACGGAAAGTCACCCACTAAAGTTCGAGACCTTTCCCTAAGACAAATGAAAAATGAAAGGAAAAAGAGTCACTTGCCTTTGCTCTTGTGAGTGCCTTCTATGTTGTGGGAATGGGGTGACAATGTTGCTATGACTCAAACCCAGAGAGCTTCGCGTGAGCGTTCAGCCTATGGAGCCGGAATGCGTGGTGGGGCGAGCGCGCTGTCCAAATGTCGGGCAGAAAGAGGAGAGAAAGCTTGTCACGTGCAGGGCCCACTGTGAGCTGTCTCCGTTGTTGCTGTGCGGCTCCTGCCCTGGCCACAGTCTTCGCAAGAAGCCCCGCTGGGTGCGCACTTCCTGGCCTCTCCCCCCGACGTGGAGCGCAGCCGCTGATGAGAGGACGTGAGCCTCCTGGCGTCCTCTCCAGGTTCCTCGATTCCAGCACTTGGGACCATCGACCCGTGGGCACCGTCCTTCCAGGGATCAGCGAGTCTCTCTCCCGGTGTGACCAAGGACAATCGGGGGCTCCCAAACTTCGCGTCAGTCAGCATATATGCCGTCCTGGTGCCGCAGTCCCAGCCGGTTGCAAATCAGGAGCCGATCTCATAACCAGCAATGTGGGGATCCAGATCAGGGGAAGGTCCACTGGCTGATCTGCTCCGCCGGTGATGCCGATCCCGTCTCCAGGTAAAACGTGTGAATCCTGTCGATTCAATGCAGAAAAATGCTCAGGTTACGCCGGTTACTCTAGCGCCTTCTCTTTCTGTTTCATTCCGCCGGCAGGACTGTCGCTAACAGGGATAATCCACTGAGGGGATCCCAAGCGTTAGGAAACCGCAGCTGTTGCATGTGCACAAAGTTCCCCGGGGCAGGCAACGGTTTGCACCATGTTGAAATACACACTTAATCAGTCCACCAAAGAAGTCACGCCATGACGAGCGGCAAGGGAGGGCGCGGCTTGCACCAACCAAATTGGACAAACTCTTGTTATAAAAAGGCTAAGAAGTGCAAGAGGGCCTGTTGGAGACACCATAAGCCCTTGCACAACCCACGACAGAGCAAGACCACCTCACCCTGCATGATATCATGGCAGCTATCAACAATGTGCACACCTCTCTTAAATCTCATGTAATGACCGAAGTCACCCAAATCAAAGCAGACCTGTGTAAAATGGATGCCAGAGTGATAGAGGTGTAGGAAATGGCGCACTGTCTGACGGCTGATACAACTATCCTCAAGAAGCAAATTAAATGACTAGGAAGGTAGATCGAGACAAAATAAAGTACGGATCATAGGAGTTCCCGAGCGAACAGGGGGGTAAAACATTTACAGCCACGAGACCTCAAACTATATCTCGATTGAAAGAGCCTATAGAGTACCTGAAGTAGACTGAAGTCGGGAGCCATCCCCCCACATAATACTGCAGACTGCTCATAATGTGCAGAAAATTCAATACGACAATAAGATCACGTTTTTCCCTGACTTCACCATGAAAGTGCGGAAACAAAGGCACAGTTTTACGGATGTCAAAAAGGCCCACAGAGAAAAAGTATGCCATGCTATTTCCGGCCAAGCTAAGGGTGGAAACGGAAGGAAAGACCTGGTTTTTCACTAGCCCTGAGAAAGCACAGGAATGGCTGGATAGATGGTGTAGACTTGGGAGGCTCCAGTCCTTTGGAGAAGCGTGTTATTTGTTGCCTTTGGGGGTCCAAGCAAGGGCCTTCCGCTATCCAAACAGGGTATTTCAAGATGGATCACAAGTGCCATTATGCATTGTCACACTGCAGCAGGAAAACCTCTGACTGGTAGGATTCAAGCACATTCCACAAGATCTGTGGCATCTTCAACAGCCCTCTTCGCGGGGGTGCAGATTAAAGACATTTGCAGAGCTGCTACCTGGAGCAGCGTTCCCACCTTTACCAAGCATTACTGCTTGGAGTCCTTACAACAAGATGATGCGGCAGTAGGACAGGCTGTCCTGAGGAACCTCTTCCAATAATTGGTGAGCTTTCCTTTCTATCCCACCTTCCGTATTACACATTTTGTATCTTTATGTCGTGTTGGCTATTGCAATAATTCTGTGACACAAAATGTGGTCTTGTTGCTAATTGCTTACTACTCTGATGGGAATCTATGAAAGTTCCAATACTGGGGTAAGAAAACAAGTTACTTACCTGTAACTTTGGTTCCCCAGTATTGGTAACTTTCATAGATTCCCATGCGCCCACCCACCTCCCCGAGGAAAGCTCAGCCTACAACAGATATGGTGTCCAAGTACACAACGGCTATGAAAATCTGAGGCTCTGAGGGTTTGAGGCATGTGGGCTGCTGAATTCATATCTGTGCATAGATCGCCGCCTAGTGTTGGGTCCGGATGATCGCACATTGTTGTCCTGGAAGAGTCTTCGAAGTATCCCCTGGACTACAGTGCACATGGGCATCGACTCCATCCTCAGATTGCTTTTTTCCGCCATTGGGTTCGGATGTATATTGATTCACTCTGGTCGGAATCGATATAAAACTTTCTTAAGGCCAAAAGGCCTTTAGCTTTAGCTTTTCGTCGGTATAGTCTTGCGTTCGGTGCCCGATTCTTCCAGCTCAGTTTCGGGCCGGATTCCAAAGAGACGCGTGCTTTCGACGCTGAAGGCCCAGTCGACGCCAAAGACCTTATCGACGGACCATCATGGAACGGAGTCCGTTCAAGAGATGTCCCGTGTGCAACTCCAAGTATCCCCACATCGACGTCCACCCGGTGTGCAACAAGTGTCTGTCGCCGGATCATGATGAAGCCAGCTGTATGGCTTGTTCACGATTTCGATCCAAGAAGTCTCTTCTGCATCATCGCGCTGCGCGCCAGGAGGCCCAGCAGACTGCACCGGCGCCTGTGAACATATTCGATGCCGGGGATGATGAGGGAGCTGACCGGGAAAGTTCGTGAGAACCTGTCGAATCCCGCGTCAGAGGTCGACTACAACTACGACGCGGACGTTGAAATGCTCGAAGCGGAAGAAGTCGTCAACGAGGTAGGAGACGACGATGGGGCCTTTGGGGCCATGGAAGATAGCTTGAGCGAAGAGCGGACTCAAACTGACATTGGGGCCGGAACGCTTCGAAAGGCTCAGGTCGAGGGATCGCCACTAGGCCTTACCCAGGATCTTCCAGTGAGTTCTACGGCCCCGCCTTCGGGCTCGGCTACGGACATTGCTATTGAGCCGCACCCTGCGAAATCGAAACTGAAAGTGAAGACACCGGTCTCGACGCAAGTGAAAGCACTGGTGCCCCCCTCGAAACCAAAAGTGCGTATTGCTTTGGTCGGATCAAAGCCCTCGGCACCGACGAAGCAAGAGGGCGTTGTCGACCCAAAGAAACAGCTCAAGGGCGTCGAGACGAAGTCTGGCACGCCGAAGACTAAGGTCAAGACAGTCGAGCCGAGCAAATCGGCGCCGAAGACGGTCGACACCGACAAAGGGCTCGCTGATCCAAAGGTTCTCGAGACTCCGCGTTGACAAGACAAGGCCAAGAGCGGCACAACCCACGAGTCCACGTCTAGTGGTGCCTCGAAGGATTCCGTCGACTCGACGCAGCCGTCCGCCGCTTTCTCCAAGCAAGTGGCAGACTCCCTGAAGCGCATCAAGGACAAGGCCTCAAGTGTCGGGCCAAAAGATCCTCCACCTTCGAAGCCTGTCGATAAACCTCAGAAAGCTTTGACGCCCATTCACTGCACGTTGCCGCCGAAAGTGGCGCCAAAGGCTTTCGCCCTTAGAATGGTCACCAACGTGCCCGAGAAGGTGTCCTCGGTGCCGAAGTCAACGACGGTGGTCCCGGCCTTAAAGCATCGACAATCTTCAGTGTAAGAACAACAAGAACATTTTATCGATGCCGAAACAGGCAGGCTTTCCCTTCATAAGCAGAAAATTGCCCCGGAACAGCCAATGGAGTCCTACAAAATTCCACTGAAGAGGAAAAAGGATTCCACTTCGACCCCTGTTCTTGTGGAACCAATTTCTCCACATGGCCATGATGTCTCACCCACTTATTCAGATGTGGACACTGGGGAAGGTGATGATGATGAGTACAGCTATCCTGTCTACACTGAGCCAGATGATACCAATGAACCAGGCTGATGGGTCCCCCTTTTGAACCACTGCATTCCTGCGAGATTCAATTCTTGACATGGAAAGTGGCTTTCCTTATAGCGATTACCCCGCTACGACGAGTTAGTGAACTCCAGGCACTAACTATCCAAGAGCCATTTATTCAAATTCATTCTAACCGGGTGGTGCTTCGCACTAACCCTAAATTTCTTCCTAAGGTAGTGTCTCAGTTCCATATCAACCAGATTATAGAACTACCTGTGTTCTTCCAAAATCCAGAGTCACTTGCAGAGAGAATGCTCCACACACTTGACGTCAAAAGGGCCCTAATGTACTACATTGATAGGACCAAAGATTTTAGGAAGACTAAACAACTATTTGTTGCCTTTGCGCCACAACACAAAGGTAACCCCATTTCCAAGGCTGGTATAGCCAGGTGGATCGTTAAATGTATTCAGATCTGCTATCAGAAAGCCAAGCGCACTCTCACCATTCCACCACGGGCCCACTCCACCCGTAAGTTGGGGGCCTCCATGGCTTTCCTTGGAAATATTCCTTTGGAAGACATATGTAGAGCAGCCACATGGTCTACCACACACACATTTACAAAACATTACTGTGTTGATGTGCACTCCAAACAGCAGGCAGCTGTAGGGCAGACTGTTCTAAAACACTTTTCCAAACTGCTGCAGCTGGCACAGGCGGCCGCCGGTAATGGAGGGACTGCTATGTATTCTATGCACAGATATGAATTCAGCAGCCCACATGCCTCGAACCGAATATGCTACTTACCAGTATGCATCTGTTCTTGGCATGTAGGGCTGCTGACATTCATATCGCCCGCCCTCCTCCCCGGCGCCTGTAGCGGCTGCAGCATTCACACATACTTCTGGCATGGTCATCATTCACTTAGTTTCACTCCATCTTGGCCACAATGGCTAAAAACAATCTGAGGATGGAGTTGATGCCCATGCGCACTGTAGTCCAGGGGAGGAGCCACCTATCTCGTGATACTTCGAAGACTCTTCCAGGACAACAATGTGCGATCATTCGGACCCAACACTAGGCGGCGGTCTATGCACAGATATGAATGTCAGCAGCCCTACATGCCAAGAACAGATGCATACTGGTAAGTAGCATATTCATTCCTTCAGGAGGGTTCTAAGGGGTGAGGCACTTCTGATTGGCTGATGCCTAAGTTTGGTCTCTTTTACAAAAAGAGGGTGATATGCTACAAAAGGGAATGAGGCCTAGGCCTTTTTCCTTTCTCTTTTGTACCTACAGCTATGGTATTTTTCTTACCGAGACTCCAATTCCGACGACGGGGAATGATACAAAAGCATGGGAATCTATGAAAGTTACCAATACTGGGGAACCAAAGTTACAGGTAAGTAACTTGTTTTCGTCTCTAGGGATGTCTGCTAATTTCTTATTACGTGTACACCAAAATATTGGATTGTCTATATTGGGAGCATATATGTTCAAAACATAAATGTCATGTATACCGTTGTTCAGTCTGGTGAGTAAACATCTGCCATCGGTGTTGTATTCTGATGCCATTACTGTTAGACCAGATGTTTTGTAGAATTGCATAAATACCCTGTTATTTTCCTGAAGGCCACAAAACAAGTCACTTCTGGCACTGAGCCCTTCCTCATTAACAGGGCTTCTTTTCACCTGCTTGCTCTTTACAGTAGTCTAGGTTTTAGGTTCTTTTAACTGGGTGGTTCAACCCCTTGCTGTTCAAGGCTACAACGTTTAGTGAAGTCATAAGTATGGTATGTATGGCTTGCTTTTTGATTATATTTTTTATCAAATAAAGTACCATTAACTAGTGAAGTCATGGGTCATTTTCCTGAATTGCTGGTTGGCTTCCTGCTTTAGGGGGCCTAAGAGAGGCCTTAGAGGATATTAGGCGACTCCTCATAATTCCAGATATCCCACTGGGAGGAGGACCCAGAAGGGGGTAGGGATGGGAGAGCTTTTGGGGTAGTAACAAACAACTTTGGGAGCCTGCACGGGCTCCGGGAGAGCCCAGAAGCTGTCTGGAGCCCCTTCCCACCAGGGGTTGTCTGTAAAAGATGTGGTGCGTGAGAAAAGTTGTAGTGGAGCACAGATGTAGTGGCTATGTCCGGCAGGAAGGGCTGACTGGGGAAACAAATCATGCGGGGAAGGGTAATTAGGTGTTTAGTGGAGGGCGGAGTGACATTGTTCTTGACACTTGACTTGAACATCTTAACCATGCAACTGCCTAAAAAGAAGCATATGACACAATCAGACCGGATCCTGGTAGATCATCTCAGTATAATTTGTACTTAACGACAAGGATTTGAATACAATCCGAGCAGTATATGTTGACTGCACGTAGAAATCCAAGTTATATACAACAATCATGCAATTTCACACATTAGCTGAGAAGGTACATGTGCCCCTGAGACGCAAGTGTATACCTGAAAGTTAAATGTAAACCTGAAAAGAGGCATGTTGTGAGATAACAGATTTTCAGGTGAAGCATAATGTAGCATTTATCCCAGATGGGTATAGGAAGCCCAGTAAACAGCCTATGTGTGGATTAGCACTAGTGTTAAGGGCAGGATAAACTAGGCCTTATGCTCTCTAACAGGCTAGTCTTAAGGGAGGGAGACGGCCATGAGCCCCCCTTGTGGTTAATGATCTCGGCCATGGACCCATGTTCACCTATATGCTTGCCCGCATAGAGGCAATGGGTTGATTTGTATACAGTTTGTCATATAATTGCATAGCTCCTTCATCCCAACCATAATGAGTGTTAGTGTGACAGATCCTTTACACCCAGTGTGATTGCTGCTCATAGAATGACCAACTTGTAAAGGAGCCCTTGAGGCCAGTTGACTAGCCCAGAACTTAATTTGTTGTTGGATAAAACAGCACTTTGCGTGTCAGACGTGATTCATACACCTTAAACACACAATTGCATAAAGAAGAACTTGGTTCATGGTTAACAGATTTCTGTAAAAGCTTCCAGGTATATTTTCTGCATGACACAAGGACTTGAATATGCTATTACACCTTTTGCCTGAGCAGTGACATGCTAATTTTAGATTGGTTTATGAAGAGGATATGGAGCATTCAAGATTTTGAGTGTTTGGCTTGGGCGTTTGTATAGTCTTCCACCCTGCTTATTCTTGTCTAAGCGTTGGAGGTTCATATTGTTAAGTCTTTGAGGTCTCTTTCCTTCATATTGCCATCTCTGTGGGATGACATATTGTGGCTATATAACGACAGTCCAGTTTGTGTGGGAGTTTTTACAGTGTACTAGGCCCTGTAGTTGTGCTAGGCCTTCAAAAGGAGCAGGCGTACTACACTTGGAGGGAGTTCGTGGTTCCTTAGGGCTGTGTCAGTAAGAAGTTTTTCTGAGGAACGGGCCTGAAATTATTTTCCAGCTGAAATGAATTCACTACTTAAGCCTTTAGGGGCTCTGAGGATTAGTTGGTGAAACCTGTACCTTGAAAAAAGTGTTGCGCTCAATCCATACTGGATCTTGGGAATCTGTCCCCCACCGCCAAGGTGATCTGTTTGGGGAGAGACACTTATGTAGCCCTTGCACAGATGTGTTATACGGCAGACGGAGGTTCCATGCACACTGCACAACTGGTTTGGGTAGCTGAGGATCAAATATCAAATCCCATTCACTGTGTAAACTAATCTCCTTCAATTACTCGTGTTGGCATAGTTTGTGACAGCATCACAGGGCTGCTGGGGCTGGAGAGCTCAGTTGGTTAAAGGAGAGAGGCCCCAACCCAGTGTCCAGGGTCCTTTAAGGTAGATTTGGGTGATCAGGACAGATGGAACAGCCACCTACTACATGGCTCCTTGTAGGGGCCTTAATCTTGCTAATCTGTCTCTGGGTAGAGCCTCAAAGTTGTATTCGTCGAGCACTGGAGGTTAGAGGCGCTGGGCGCAGGCAGTCGGCGCCATTTTGTTGGGTTAATAGAGCGCTATCATTGCCCGTTACTGGGCCATCACTGCTACATGAGGGATCAGAGGCCTAGCACTAGAGTCAGCATTTATAGTGGGGGGTCGCCTCACCTCCCAACTACTTCTTAGTTCCAATGAGATTCAGTGGAATTATGGGCCTGATAAAGGCACTGTATCAGGTGCTTTTGCATCGGGTGAGCGCATCGGTTGAGGGATCAGTGATGTGTCCTTACCTCCTCGATTCTGTCAATAGCCTACTAAGGTCCAGAAATCCAAAAGCGATCAGGGTATGACTGGATTCCCAAACTGGTCCAATTCCATCTCACAATCTCTGTAGGAAGATCGGCGTGGTACGAGAGCACCGAGGAATTGGGCTGGCAGCCATCTTGGACTGCCCTGTTGCGGAGATTTTTTTGTCCGAAAAGCCAGGTGTTCGCAAGGTTTGAGGGTCAGCGGTCACTCCCCATGGTCACCAGATATTCTGCTGCATTTACGCGTTCATATTTCATTTAAGTGGTCATCGGGCCCAGCAGGCATGCTGGAGGCTTTATAGAGCTTAGGGTAGAACTGCAATCTTCGCTGCGTGCTGAACCACGCCCGTGAGCAAAGCATTTTTGGGGTCACAAACTTCCCGATTCTTTGAATCGGGGCTGTTAGCAACTGCAAAAAGGCTTTTTTAAATGTACAAACACCAAATTGCATTTTGATGACTTGTTACTAAATCGCAATTTGTATTTGCAACCAAATACAGATTCAGTTTTTGGAAGGAGCTCGTTTGGGGCATTGCTTCCAAATTCCGAAACTTATTGCTATTAATTAATGTTTTGCGACCTAAATGTGGTTGCAGAACATTTATATTTTACAGACAACTCAAAGAAAGTGGTAACCCATTCACAAACGGGGGCTCCTTCCCCTGTGTGAATGCTAAAAAATGTATTTTTATGACTATGCAGTGGTCCATTGGCCACTACCTAGTATGAAAAAATAAAAATTTCATTTTCAATGTATTTTTGTTTAAATGGATCCAGTTTTCCTTCAAGAATACGGGTTTCATTTAAAGAAATAAAAAATGCTGTATTTAAAAGCCATCACAGACATGGTGGTCTGTTGACCTCAGCCAGCCACCATCCCTGTAATGGTTCTGATTCCTAGTGAGTCACAATTTGTGAGCTACCTCTTTAATATTCATGAGGTAGGTCGAATTGCGACCCATTATGAATCGGTAATTTGCAAATCGATTGAGTATATAGGTTGCTTCGCAAATTACCACACTGGTCGCACAAATACTGGTTGCACATTGCAGCCAGTATTTTGCAAGTAGTTCTACGTACATGTGGCCCTAAGTTTTTTGTTGCATCCTTTGGCTTCCTAGTGAACTCACTTGCTGATATCATCCAAAGTCCCATCACGCTCTCAGGGCCCAGTGTACCTGCAGGATTTTGAAATGTGCGCTGACAGCCGCGCACCAATTCAAAATAGCGCTTTCCGTCTTTTGGCTCCTGCTGCAGTTCGCAACTTCTTTCCCGTGAAGCCACTGAGACTAGAACGCTTCTCCTTAGTGGTGATAAGGCTGCCCCACAATCTCTACTGCTTGATTCCTAAGTCACGGACAAATAGTGACGCACTCAGGTTTGCTTAGTAGCGTTCTCTGTTATATTAGCTATCGAAACGGCTTCCTGCCTAGACCAATCGTGATTTGGGTCTCGTATGTTGATAATGGCAAGACCCTAGGACAATGAGGGAGTCACAAGAAGCAAACTTCATTCATTGAAAATCGATCCGATATAAATATGTCCAAGTAATGTATGTTTTTGTTTTTTTAAATAGTTGATGGGGTATGTGCAGTCGCAAGTTGTGTAGGAAAAGAATTAGCCCCACATGTGAAAAAACATGGAAGCAAACTTATTCCGGAGTCCCTGAAGAAAGACAAAGATGGAAAATCTCCTCTGGATGGGGCCATGGTGGTGGCTGCAAGCGGTGTTCAAGGTAATGCCATTTATCTTGCGCACATTACACGCACACTTTTAAATGTAACTGCTGGCGTAAGCAATGTAGTGCTTTGTCTTCGCAGGATTTGCAACAGTCTGGCAGGGTTTGGAATGTGCGGCAAAGAACATTACTAAAAGCGTAGCTTCTGAAACGGTGCAAACTGTCCGACACAAGTAAGCTTCGTTTTTGGTTGATAGTACGATGTAGGTACTTTTATCATGGTATTCATACCTTGTGAAGTTTGTAGAGCACGTGCATAAACGTAATGGATACCATGGGAGAATTTTCAAGTTTGATCTAATTATTTGCTTTGTTTAACTTTAATTCTAGAGAAAGACTTAAAATAGAATTTAGTTCAATACTCACGTTTAATTAAATGGCACTCTACAAGTATTTACATAAACATACTCACTTTAATTTTCTTAATTTCGTGTGAGTTACTGTATCAACGTACATTAGTAGACAATAAAAACCCACCTTTAGTCAAAAGAGTTTAATTCCTTGTGTTTTCCAATGGTTCAATGCTGAGCCTTTGTACAGAATGACTAGATTAATTCCCCCTAAATTACATCTCACATTTATGTGATAATTGATCATTTGTATTTATTGCTTCAGAGTACGTTTCTGCACCCTAGCTTTGCAAATAGGCATTCTGAATACCCAATGTATTGGTGCTAAGTTTATCGACCTAGGAAGTCCAGAAGGCTGATTTGGTCTTACTGGGACCAGGACTTGGACCCTTACCCCGCACATTATAGCAGATGTTAATGGCGCCCATTTTCTCACCAAACCCAGCTTGTTGCTTTCCGTATTTGAGTCTTCTTTCAGTTTCAAGCTATACTTTACTAAATGTTTTACCTCTTAACATTTTAAAGTTCATTTTACCACATAAAATAGTGATATACTAATGGAAGTTTTAGATTACCATTAGACTTGGTTTGTTGCTTCATCCTTAACAAAACGTACATAATTTGAGAACCACAAACTGTAATCTGTGTCGGGTCATTTTCTTAGTTATTTTTCTCTATTTTGGGGCATGCTAGTTGACCATAAATAATGTTATTGAATGTGAAGAGAAAACTGCAACCTGTGCCATACCTCTACATTAGAGTGTAACTGTACCACACTCTAGGTAGGATGTGGAAGATAAAAAACGCTTAATGGGCAGCTGAACTGTGATATGCTCCATTCACAGTGCCGTCTGTCACTTTAGACCATGGTTGAAGCAGTCAGTCATCCTTCACCCATTACCTCGGTATATGCATCATAAAACAATGACCTTTATGTCTATGGGTGACCTAAACGTAATCACCACCCAGAGATTGTGCCTTAGTTCGGAATAAAAAGCTGAAAGAAAACTTCAGTTGGGGATTGGGCTTTCTCACTGTGCCATGTTGACTGGCTCCTTCTGTGTGGCACTTCAGTTGGGGATTGGGCTTTCTCACTGTGCCATGTTGACTGGCTCCTTCTGTGTGGCACTTCAGTTGGGGATTGGGCTTTCTCACTGTGCCATGTTGACTGGCTCCTTCTGTGTGGCACTAAGAAGCTCCACCAGATAGTTGCCAGATCCCAAACTTGTTACTAAGGGACTTGATGGGAAGCTTGATTAATCCGACAACTTCCACCCGGTATTCGGCACATGCCTGTGCTCTAAATCCCGTACCGCCTTTTTCATGTCAGAGTGCTTGGGGAGGGCGGGCGTCCCCGATCATAAGGAGAGGCCCGCCTGCGTGCATTTTCTCTGGTTTCACTTTAAATTCCACTTGAGACTTGACTTTTGTCATGCACTGCTGAAACTCAAGCTGATGTGATGTGGTGATTCAGCTTTCCAATACCCTCTCCTGCTCCAAAGTGGAAACTCGCTGGTCGAGTTGAGCCGCTTTTCACACACGTCCCGTGACCTTCAGCAGTCAGCACCCTTCCATTTCAGGCATGTTTGCCTTGATGCAGGTGATCGTTTGCTGTAAATGTTGCACCCCTCACATAAGTATTACGTCCCCATGGGTAAGTACCAGGCGCACAGACAGTGCCTAATTTGTAAAATATGAAGTGCAGGTGCTCAAATGTTTGTTGGAGGCCACACCTACTTTTCTCTGGCTCCACCCACTTCCTCCACTGACTCCACCCACTTACTATATTAGCTCCACCCGCATCTTCAACTGGCACTGCTAAAAGTCAGATGTAATATATACCGGATCCGAATTTCAGCAAGGGAACCTTCCTCATAGTAAGGTTTTGATAGGAGGTTCTCCTGCCCTGTGAACATTTTGAAAAAGATTAACTCAAAAGTGCATTTAAAGCACTATTTTGGAATAAATTAACAAAATTCACTAATGCATTGAAAAGGGATAATTTCAGTGCTGTATGTGCTGATTTGTGGGAAGGACAATACTGGGGTAGGGTATGCCATTTTTAACAGAGTCTTTGAGTTCTAAAGTACAACTTTTACATAGCTTATGTGTCAAAGTAAACCAAAATGTTCTGAAAACTCTCTAAACAGATAAACTGAATAATATCGCGATTCCGTAGTAGAGACAGTTAATGCTGCTCTACCAGCCTCCGCCATAAATAAAAGCAAACAATTCTGGCCGTTCGCGCTTGCTGCTGACTACTTTCACTTAGACAACTGAACTTACTTTCACTATTACACTCTTTTAGTGAACCTATTGCTGAACGGTTCACTCCACCACTGAAGGCCTGAAAATGAATGGCCACGAATCGGACGGTGGTGGTGAGCATGAGGGAGTGTGAGTATGCTGGTGGCAGGGCTCCCAGACTTTGCCCCCTATGCCCACCGGCTCTCTATTGCTGTTTTTTGAGTGCTGGAGTTTACTTTGGCAATCCCACCTCCCTATGAAGCAGCCCAAGTTCGGGTGTTTACTGTCTGGTCAAAAACTGACTCACAACTCCTGATGCCACATCCCAACCAATCAGAGCCACGAAGGTTTTTATCACAGCTCAGATATATCCCACACTTAGACTCATCTAAAACCTCAACCTCTCAGCCTCCTCATGATGTCCTTCCAAGTTTAGACCCATCTTGAAGCCAGGTCCAGCCTCCACCTGTACTCCAATACTGAGCTGTGGCAGTTTACAATTCTTATCACCTCCCTGATGCCTTTCATCTAGGCTGTTGCAGCAGGAGGACTATGTCCTTCAATATTGAACAGGACCACAGTCCTGAACTCTACCACAGAGGCACTGCCATGGTCCGCTAGTGTACCACATAACTATCATTACTCTGACTCGAAGCTCTGGCTTACTGACCTGGGCATCAATCCTCCACCAGTTTTGAGCCATGACCCAGTGCCTCTTTCCCAGACAGCAGATGCCTTTGCTTTGGAGCTTCGATGCTCCACCTTACGTGCACTCATGCACCGAAGGCTCCATGCCTGGACATCAGGCTCAAATGGATGGGACTTCCGCATACTCCTGCTGGGTTCGGGAAAATGCTGCCTGTGTGCCTGTATGATCTCCATGCTGCCTCTCAGAGCCATCTAAGCTCTGGAGAACTGAAGTGGATGAATGAAGCAAAGACTCAGGGCCAGCCACAATTCCATCTTGTTGAGCTTTTTCGTCTTCCCTAATCCCTTCACAGTCTGCGCTGCCGTAACTGGCCCCATTAATACTATCTGCACAGCAACCCTCTCATCTGGACCTTGATACCCAACACACTGCTACTTGATACACCCTCCATTGCCTGGTAGACCAATCTGGTTTCAGTCTGAAGGACCCTTGCCGGCATTCATTAAAACAACAGCCCTACAGTCTAATATTAATAGAGAAAGGACTACCTATGTTTATCTCCTCATAGGCTGCGGCGATCTTGGGAGTACTTCGGTGATGTTCATTATGAATATCAGTGCTGCTGCAGTAATAGAGAGAAGATGAATACCCCAAAGCTGTTTCACTATGTACAGGCCGTGGCATGGCCATCATGTGGGATTGCAGTGGCAGTGATGGGTAGCAAATTGGCTTAAAGGGAAATGAAAAATGACTACCTCCCATGCTGACTAGCTCCAATGTCTTATCTTCTTTCACTGATGCTGGCCATTGTTGAAGTGGAGATCCAATGAGTCCTGCTATGGCAAGATCTGCACTGATATTTCCCGTTAAGTAAGAGGAGATAACGCTGGAAAATAGTTGTCCTGGCCGCTACATAAAAGCAATTGGTCGCAAATTGAAGCTTTCAATGATTTTTAAGGATTGCAAGGAACAGCTGCAACATTTCTCACTACTGACCTCTTACACCTTTCCCAGAGCACGCCAGCCATCCATAAGCTTGACATGGGTACTTAAATATTTGGGATGATAACCACTGTAACTTGCAGGCTACAGGTCTGGTCAACAGTATGGACATCACATCTGGTCTTCAGACAATAATACACAACAACACTTTCCCTCCGCCCATGAAGCTTACCACATTTTGGATTGTGTACAACCTCATATCCAAGTAGATATCCCATAGTCACTGAGTCTGGGCACATAAGCTTAGTACTGAGGCTTTTCTGCATATCCACTATGCCCCCTAGCTGCTCCTCTCTATACAGATGCCCTTCAGATATTCTATTTCTACCATTAATTTGGTAAGCCACAACAATTTTGTTTTAGATGTAACTGCTGTGACAATATTCTCTGGATCAGACATCAGTGATAGGCAGCACATTAATAATGTTTTTCAATTTTGGAGGCTGTCTTGTCTCCCTTTATTGTAAATTCACAGGGGTGTGGCAAAGCAGCGAATGCGCGCACAGTTGCAATATTAAAAAATCTGCGCACGCTGCTTGCCGCGCACACAGCCCCATCCTGAACCCTCCGCAGATTTCCTGAACCGAACCGACACTGAATCCATCCAGGCAGCCTGGAACGGTCCGCATCTGCAGAATATCAAACGTAGGCCCCGCCCGAGCCACTGCATCAGAGATACTGTGAGACACTACTGCATCAATAGATATAACAATTTAAATAAAACATCACGCCGCCTGCCAGGCCCTGCCACACCTGCGCAGCTTTATTTTTAACCCATGATGATGATGATTAGGCCGCCGCCGGACTACCCAGGCCATGACTCACCTGCTGGCGCTTAATTTTAACTCTATGTACAAACTGTAGAGCAGTAGTCAGTTTACGCCACCGACAGTGTCCTTCACTGACGCGGCCACCAACGCAATCCATCCCAGGGCCAGAAGAACTAATCCATCCAGGCAGCCCGGCCCGTCCCACTTCAACTGCCACTCACTGCACTACAACATTATAAATTAAGGGCCGCGGGCCTGCTGCCACTCATCAGACCGATGACAATAAAAATGATAAATACAATTTAAAAAAACAGTAATGCCGTGCAGGGACCAGGACCCTCTACTTTGAATGGCAGCGGCGGAGTCCAACCACCACCAGTGGATACTCCGTGCGGTGGTGAGGTGCGGGCGTGACCGATGGTGCGGGTATGCTGGGGCGTGCCGTGGGAAAATGAAAGCAGCAAATGCGCGCGCATTTAATTGCAAAATCCGCGCGCACGCTTCGCTGCATCTGCTGCGCACACCCCCAACCCCCACAGAAAAATACCAGGCAGCCCAGGCAAAGCCCTGCGCCGCCACCAACTAGGTGACCCGCCCACTGGGCCGGCAAACACTAATCCGCGGCCGCTGGGCCGGAAGTCTTGCAGTCAGTGAGGATGAATAGCGTCACCTGACCATTTAAGACAGTAAGTTTGCCATGATGCCATCAATCTGATTCCTATCTCCAGTCATCATCAGCAGATTATTAACACAACCAGTAGTACGATATGGTAACTTTCTAACACAATGACAGGCCAGCAGCTCTTGTTACGGTCTGTACAGCAGCAGCACACGCTCTTTACACGCTCTCTGTGCCAGCGCCTGACACTCATTATAAAATCAAAATACTGACCTGACGTGCATAAATGCGTGACTGTAGACCCGGCCCTGATAATTAGGTGCCGGTGCTAAGCACCGGCACAAATTAAGCCCAGCGCACAGACTCCCAACTTTTATTAGTCTGTCCTATGACTACCCTGTTTTAGCAGTTTCGCAGTAGTAAAATCCTGCCTGTCCCTTGGTGTTCTCGAGTTCCTTTTGTTTTGGGAACATAGTAACAGCCCTTAAACGCTCTATGTTCGGCATTGCCATGTTCTTTGTGGATTGACTGCATACATTTTGGCATTACTTATAAAATTATGGTACATAAATAAACATTGTTGCAGGAGCGCCTTTTTATATTACATAACTATTGCTTCTAGGGCATTTTGGTGGTGTGTCAGCAAATAAATGACTGGCTATCCTCGGTCGGGTGAGAGGACTTCGAATTTGGCAATGAGTTTCAATAGTGCAAGGGAGCATTAGCTGTGCAGGGGGCAGCGCACCACCACCCACTCTTAAGTTATCTGGCAATCGTGTCGTTATGGAGCTTTAGGAAATTACTGGGTGTTATACTGTATTAGCATGTAGTCCATTTCAACATTTAATGGTTATTTTCCCCCTTAAATAGCAGTATTAAGCACACGCGGCAAGTGCCTTGGTGGAGTTGAAATGTTGGGAGAGCAGTTATTTGTGCATGAACCTTATGGTATTCTTTCTCGGGGCAAGCATCTGTGAGCACATTGTAATTGTAATTGCATTTATATAGCGCATACTGCCCCTGAGGCGTTTAAGTGCTTTACGCTGGGCAGCACTCTGCTCCGGAACCCAAGGTTAGTGGTTATTCCAGTGTTATTAGTTATTGTCTGTTGTAGGGAAGTATTGTAGGGAGTATTGTACACTGAAGTAAACCATTCCATGCATTGTAATGAAAAATTTCCTAGCTATCGTGACAGAAGGTTTAAATTCTATGAAGGACTTTGAGGCAAGGATTAGGCTATCCCTTTCTCACTTTATTGAATAGCAGCCATTTCACAAACTTTACTAACAACTACCATTCCCATGAAACCTTGGGAATGCCACAAGAAAATGATTTTAAATGGGAGAACAGTCCCAGGCTCCAATCAGTCCTGCAGCCACGGTCTAGAACATAGATCATCTGTGTCCCCTCAGCCTCTTTCAACGCACAAGTACAGCCGTTACATTGTCTTCCTTCACATCTCCTCTCCTGTTTACTCGTATCCATTCCTACAACCAAGAGGACATAATTTAGTCACAAACCATGGTTAAGGTTTAAATAGCGCTATATAAAACTCAAATAAATAAATACAGTAAACCTGCGGACTAAGTGATAATCTTAGGTAACTGGAAGCAAATGCAAACTTTAGACAGATAATGAACAGCAACAAATTGATATCACTGAAAGTATCAAGACTTAGTACTTACTCGTCACGGGGAGAGTCATTCAGATTCACAATCCCCTGGTGGGATAATCCTTGCCTCCAAGTCCTTAATAGAATTGAAACTTTCCGTTATGATATCTAGGACATTTTTCATTCTATGTCCCGACCGGAGGAAGGGATTATGCTAGTTCAAAGCTTACTTAACGACCCAGTGAGCCATATCGAGCACCGACTTAAAATAAAACCTTTCAAAGGTAGAGTCCAAAGACTAGTCGATGGCGTTGATCACATCCTCCAAACGGGCACCTAAAGTAAATGCATTCAAGGCCATTGCCTCATGTGGCGAATGGGCACCAAAAATTCACAGGTCAATACCTGCCATCTGCATCACCCGTCTTACCCAATGGGTGATAGACGAAGAAGACCCAGCATTATGCAGTTTTTAGGAACGGACGCTCACCCGGAGGGCAGAATTCTGCGGCCCTCTCCTCATATGCCTTAAGTCACCACACTATGCATAACGTAGGAGAACCAGGAAAAGCCGGGTATGAAATGACTTTCGTACCACACTCCATCCTTCTGCAGACCATAAACGTGACACCAAAAGGTGAAAGGTATGGCCCGTTGTAGTATAATGCAGGACGCTCCAAGCCAGGTGGATTTTCCATGTAGGTTTATTGAGTTGCAGGATACATAGTAGAATGAATAGTCAAGTAAGTAAGTAAGATCCCAAGTAAGAGGGAAGGCATGAGCCCCATCAGGAGCGGCCTCCCTGCTGCTCAGCCCATCCACCAACTGATTCACGCACGCAAACATTCCAAACATCAACATTCTATCAAGCAGTCATTCTGGCTGAGCAGCAGGATACCACACTCGTGATGTCCAGGGCTCGCACATCCGAAACTAGTCTACAGGAGATCAGACAAAGCAGTAGCTAGTTTCACTGAAAGCTCCTTTCTGGATAAAAATCAATTGGTTGCCATGACAGAAATAGGTTAAGCACCTGGTTTACATCCCAGAGTGCCGAGTTCCTGGGTTCTAGAGGGAGAGATAGTCTAATGCCCCTCAAATGTCGACATACAAAATGGTGCTCCCAGGCATCCCTTGTGAAGGAAGTCCAATCCGTGAAAAAATATGCTACTTTTAGAAGGGAAGAAGGGGGAATTGGTGGAGGCACCCACGCATCTGGCTACTCTGCCACACCGCCCTCTGGTGGGGTAAAATGTTTAGAATCGGGCCTGGTCCTGACCTTGACAGGAGCTTTGACCTCTGAGAGGGTACTGAACGTTGTGGCGGCCGGTCGAGCGGCCCCTATCTCGACTGGCCTGTGAAAAACACAGGAGGGGAACACTCTTAATTGAGGACAGAGGCTTGTCTAGGGAGGGGAATGTGTTTACGAATTTCCCTAATTTTTTCATAAAGGGCTCCCTAAAAAGCCTTCCTTGCTTCATAGTCGGCCTAGTTCCCGAACGTGGGCTTACTTCGACTTTTTACATCTTGTCAAGTAAGAATCTGTCTTTTATTGGCAGTTTTTTGGCTTTTTCTCCTTGAAAATGCCTTCTCTTTTTGATACCTGCCCTGCTTGTGGAAAAAGAAGGCCAAGACAGACAAACATAAAGTCTGTATACTTTGTCTGCCTGAAGATCACGATCCAAGGACCTGTTCTCACTGCAAAGCTCTGTCAGGAAGAACTCTGAAGGGCTGGGAGAGGATTCGCATATATGGCCTGGCTAGGTCATCCAGTGGAAGGTCTCCGGTAAAGAAGGGCTCCAAGTGGTCTAGAACACCTTCTAAGGACAAGTCTTCACACCCTTCAGCTTCAGCGTCGGGCTTAGCGCTGAGAGAAGATCTACCGGTGGGTCCTTACAAGGCGGATGCAGGAGTACGCCAGTCCGATGCACAAGTCTCCTCTTCAAAGACTAGTTGAAGAAGCGCACAGACGTAGCCCACCCAGGCACAGGGTCCAAGCTGAGAGATCACCTGTGAGGAGGCCTTCTAGATCTCATTCCCTCAGAAGGGAACTTCGTTCGAGATTAAGGAATAGGAGACGCAGTGCTCATCGCAGAAGTAGAAGAACACCGTCTACTTCTTCTTCCTCCTCTACCCACTCTTCAAAGAGGGACTACTCCCCCACACTTTCGGATAGCCCTATCTCTAGGGTCTCACCAATGACATTAACACTTACCATGATGTCCTTTAGAGGGGAGCTCAGAAGCTCAACATTGAAATGTCGGTCCCCCAGGTCACCACAACGGTGATTTTTGAGAGGCTTCACCAGAAGTCTGGATCTCGTCCATTGCTTCCATTGGTTCCAGGAATTGTGGAACCGGTCATGGACATTTTCTTGTCGCCAGCGACCATTAAGGCGGTGCCGGCGCGCATCCAAAAGAAATATAAGCTAGCTACCTCGGACCCGGTCTTCGTCAAGACTGATCCTCCTGCAGACTCGGTGATCGTAGCAGCAGCACGTAAGACACATGCAGTCACTGCTACCTCTTCAGTTCCTCCAGATAAGGACGGCAGATCACAGGGCTTGTGGGGTCGCAAGGTCTGCAACTCTGCCGCATCTACTCTGAAGGTCTCCAGTGCAGCAGCGCTTTTGGGCAGATATGATAGAGCCTTATGGGATTCCATGGAGCGCTTCAAGTCCAAACTACCAAAAGAAGATCAGAAACACTTTGAAGAGACTCTGACTGAAGGCTGTCTGGTGGCTAACCAGATGATTAGCGCGGCGGACGGCGCAGTGCTTTCGGCGCATTCGTATGCGCATGGAATATGCGTCAGAAGGTCGTCTTGTTGCGCTTGACAGGCCTCAAACCTGATGCACAACAACGCATCTTGAACCTCCCATTCTTGGTTCCTCTCTCTTCGGCACGCACGCTCACGAAGAGATGACTAGGATGAAAACCGAGTTGGACACTGTCAAGGCGGTTGGGTTGGAGAAGATGGGCCCTCCCTTTGAGACAATCCACAGAGCTTCCTTGCAGCACTTATCTTTGAAGACCGCTTTTCTAGTAGCGATTACATCAGCGCGCAGAGTAAGCGAGATACAAGCACTATGTACCAATGAGCCTTATACTGTTTTCCACCATAACAGAGTAGTCTTGAGGGCACATCCTTCTTTTCTCCCTAAGGTGGTGTCTGATTTTCACATCAATCAGTCCATTTCCCTGCCATCTTTCTTCCGTGATCCGGCAACCCCAACTGAGCGGTTGCTTCATTCCTTAGATCTTGAAAGAGTACTTCAGTTCTACTTACAGAGTACAAAAGAGATAAGGAAGACAGATCTATTGTTTGTTAATTATGGCGCCATGAGAACTGGCTTCCCAGCCGCTAAGAGATCCATTTCAATATGGATTGTTCATGCATTACCTTAGCTTATCAGCTGGCGAAAAGGCCCTTACCTTTACCTCCCAAGGCTCATTCCACCAGGGGGAAAGCGGCCACTGTTACATTGTTGCATGACGTCCCTATGTCAGAAATTTGCAAGGCCGCAACCTGGAAATCAGTTCATACTTTTACGAGCCACTACTGCCTAGAGGCTGATTCCAGGGTCTGATGCTCAAGTAGGCCAGGCCTCCTTGAGGAATCTGTTCGGATAGTGGTTTTTTACTCTATCCTAGCTTGGTGTTTTTAACTAAGCTCACTGATTATATTTACGGTGTTTTCTTTTGCCCGCAGGGAGATGAGGTGAGGCTCGCTATTCTATTCTAATGCTTATGACTATTGATGAGGATCCCCTGTGCGCGAAGGATTAGTTACTTACCTGTAATCCTAGTTCTCTTCCATGGTTATCCTCATCAAAGTTATAAGCAACCCTCCCGCCTCCCCGGGCAAAGGACTATTTTAAGTTGGAGATAATTTTAACCTCTTAGTTTCATGGTTTTTACAGTCTCCGCAAAGAACAACTTACCTAACTGTCACCCCTGAGGCATGATGGGAAGCTGGGGTCAGGAGTGCCTTAAAGGCACGGTGTCAGTTTATTGCATGCAGCTACAGGTTAGCTTTTAAGTCTTTTTAGACTGTGTGTTTGCAATGCAGCCTGGGAGCCTTCTATGCTTTCAGTGTTTTATAAGAATTTCTACTGTGTTCTGAGCATTAAAACAGTTCCAAAACAAACGTCATTGTTGTTTCTCATGTTTCCAATGCATGTTATTCATGTATGGTGGAAATTCTTTACAGCATGATTTAGCTCTAGTGTTTTAGGCTGCAATTGTGTATATATATATATATATATATATATTCACTGACAAAACCATAGGTTTCACACCAGTTATAGTTAGCTGGAAATTTTACTGACATAAAACCATTGAAATTCCCACGTTATAGTTAGTTGGACTCACTATAACTTGCGCGCCTGCAATGCACTGCTGATGACGTCACATATTACATCACTCATGACATGGTCAGTGACATCACTCATGACATCACTGATGACACCATCCAGTGAATGTGTGTCTTTCTGAAAAATAAATTTGTTTTATATATGTATTTGTAAAGGTCGATGGAAGAATAAATGTTTAAATAAGTGTGTAAATGGATGTTTTTTAAAAAAAATTGGTTGGTTAACTGGCTTATTAAGTGTATCTTAGTGAATACATATATTAGCGAGTATTGTTTAAATATTTAAATGTTTGTATCAGTGTTTCTCTTTGTGTATAAGTGGCTGCAGGGGTTGGTGACTGACTCACTGTTTGTATGTGTTTTGAAGACAGCATATGTGCAGGACTGTATGGGTGGATGAGTGTGTATATGTGTGTGTTAGTGAGTGAATGACTGTCTCACTAGTGTCTTCATTAGTAACGACATATGTTTTAATCTAGTATATGTGAGTATTGATGTATATAAGTGAGTATAGTATATATAGTGAGAGATTGTAGGAGTTCCTGTTTAAATAAGTATGTGTTTCTATAAGTGATTGTTTAAGAGAGTAAGTATGTGTAAGTTTCCTTAGAAGTAAGGTGGTAGTGTGTGTATAAATGTATATGCAAATAAATGGATGTTCAATAGTTTATTTGCATGTGTGAGTATGTGTGTGAGTAACTTTTGGATGACTGCTGATGTGTAACAGGATGTATAGGTGTATCACTACATATGATGAGTGAGTATATATATGAGTGACTACATAGAACTGTTGGTGAATGAGTGGATGTGTATATAGATGGTGAAATTACTGAATTGGTTGTTGTTACTGGTTTGGGTATCTCCATTTTTTTGAAAATGTTTGTTTCTATTTTTGAATATGTGTTTCAAGCGTTAGATTACACTGAAATTAGGTCTGTCACTCTGTCACAAGGATGGTGTCATCAGTGATGTCATGAGTGATGTCACTGACCATGTCATGAGTGATGTAATATGTGACGTCATCAGCAGTGCATTGCAGGCGCGCAAGTTATAGTGAGTCCAACTAACTATAACGTGGGAATTTCAATGGTTTTATGTCAGTAAAATTTCCAGCTAACTATAACTGGTGTGAAACCTATGGTTTTGTCAGTGAATTTAATAGGTTTTTTAAATGCTAATTCCTAACTATAACTGGTGTGAAACCTATGGTTTTTTCAGTGAATTTCAAAGGTTTTTTAAATGCTAATTCCTAACTATAACTGGTGTGAAACCTATGGTTTTTTCAGTGAATTTCAAAGGTTTTTTTAATGCTAATTCCTAACTATATAAGACCTGAAAGCCCACCAGGAATCTCCAGTATGCGCCAGGGGACTGCATTGCAGAGAGGTGTAATGAAGCCACAACCCTTTTTACACCTCTCTGCAACGCAGCCCCGTGCATGTTTGAAGAGGGGGAACTAATTCCCCTTTCATACTGGGGGCCCATGGGGGCCAATTAGCCCACCTGGAACCTCCAGTGTGCGCCAGGGGCTGCATTGCAGAGGTGTAATGAGACTATGCCACTTGTTACACCTCTCTGCAACGCAGCCCACTGCCGCGTTTGCAGAGGGGGAACTAATTCCCCTTGCATACTGGGGGTCCCTGGGGTCAACTAGTCCACCAGGAGCCTCCAGTATGCGCGAGGGAGCTGCATTGCAGAGAAGTGTAATGAGGCCACACCCTTGTTACACCTCTCTGCAATGCAGGCCACTGGCGCGTTTGCAGAGGGGGGACTAATTCCCCTTGCATACTGGGGGTCCCTGGATCATATCTGCCCAAACACCGATATTCCGAACGATTGTAAATGACTTTTCTTGTGAAACATTTGGATTTGGATTATCATGCCCTATACTTTTGAATTTTTGAAAGACAGACTTTGAGGATGCTATAAATTACTCGTCTGCCCGAATTGTGTGGGTAAAATTGATACCTAGTCACTTTGAATAAGAATATACTTATGTCTCGTCTAACATTTGGAAGAAATATCTAGTTATATGACAACTGGATACCGACATAACTTGAAGGAAATAAGAACGCCCTGAAGAAGTTCTGTTGTACAGAACGAAACGTTTCGGCTGGCTGTGGTACATAAACTTAAGGAAAATAAAAGCATTTGAATATACCCCAAGATTCAGCGCTTCAATAAGGACTCTAAGTGATATGATTTGATTGGACTCATTGTGAAAGTGGTGCTGTGCCAAACTTTGGAATATTCTCCACTACTCTCTACTACTTACTCTCTCCTACTCCACTACTCTCAAATACTCACTGTCTACTACTCATTCTCTACTACTCTACTACTCTCTACTACTCTCTCTCTACTACTCACTCCCTACTACTCGCTACTCACTACTCCCTACTACTCACTATCTACTACTCTCTACTACTCTCTCTCTACTACTCACTCTTTACTACTCACTACTACTCTCTACTACTCACTCTCTACCTCTCACTCTCTACTACTCTCTACTACTCACTCTCTACTACTCTCTCTCTACTACTCACTCTACTACTCACTACTATTCTCTCTGCTACTCATTCTCTACTACTCTCTACTACTCACTCTCTACTACTCACTCTCTACTACTCACTCTTTACTACTCTCTACTACTCACTTTCTACTGCTCTCTACTACTCACTCTACTACTTACTCTCTACTACTCTCTACTACTCACTCTCTACTACTCACTCTCTACTACTCTCTACTACTCACTCTACTACTCTCTCTCTACTACTCACTCTTTACTACTCACTACTACTCTCTACTACTCACTCTCTACTTCTCACTCTCTACTCACTCTCTACTACTCTCTCTCTACTAGTCTCTACTACTCACTCTACTACTCACTCTCTACTACTCACTACTATTCTCTCTGCTACTCATTCTCTACTACTCTCTACTACTCACTCTCTACTACTCACTCTCTACTACTCACTCTTTACTACTCTCTACTACTCACTTTCTACTGCTCTCTACTACTCACTCTACTACTTACTCTCTACTACTCTCTACTACTCACTCTCTACTACTCACTCTCTACTACTCTCTACTACTCACTCTACTATTCACTGTACTACTCTCTACTACTCACTCTCTGCTACTCTCTCTACTGCTCTCTACTAATCTCTACTACTCACTCTCTACTCTCTATTACTCACTCTCTACCTCTCTACCTCTCTCTTCTTCTCTCTCTACTAATCTCTACCTCTCTACCGCTACCTCTCTACCTCTACACCTCTACCTCTCTACCTCTCTCTACACGCACACATATACACATATATGCATATATATATGCATATGCATTTATATATATGTATGTGTATGTATAAAAAAACAACAAAACATTTTTTTTTTTAAACAGCTACTTTTAAAACTGTCATTCTTTTTCCCCATGGTACACTCCCCGGTACGCGCACCGGTGCGCGTACCGGTGCGCGTACCGGGCGCTCACCCCGCGAAAATCAAAAAAAAAAATTTTTTTTTTTTGCCCCGCGGGGCCCTTTTATGGCCCCCACATCAAACCTAGGGGGTCAAGGGGGGTCTACTCTGCCCCCTTATGGTCATTTCCCTCTTTGTTTTGGCCACCTCTCGTGTCTCGATCCTACCGA